>NC_060880.1:32984360-33609360 GCF_021901495.1 Neodiprion virginianus
GGTAAAATGAGCATGAATGAACATCAAAGGATTAGAAATTGTCAACTTGTCGACTGCGAAAATACTGAAAACTATTTCAGTAAAATAATTGAGGAGTCTTTTGTAATGCAAGTTCACAAGGTTGATATTGGTACAATTATAAATTACGTATATTGATGAATTATCTGAAACTAGTAGTTTGTGATCCAGAAATTCTTGTTATGCTACAACGTAAACAAGTAACGTGATGTTGGTTATTTTGCATTTTATTTCTTTTCGAATCCATTTTTTTAGGAGTTCGACTGATAACTTGAAACAATAGATTTACCAAGTCAAGGGCGGAGAAACTTCAAACATGCTAATGAATGTTTTGCATAACTTATTACAGAGGTTAATCAATCAGCATTTACTAACGTGTAATTACAATTCCACGCTACATCTAGAACAGCATCTCTGTGTCCAACTCTTTTCTGCTTTCTCTTCTTACTCGGTTTAGAACCGAGTTTAAATACTGGTTCTAAACAGTCCACTAGATCCAAGTCCCAAACCTCGATAATGGGTGTCATGTTGCCAATAGCACAAAAATTACCTGGAAAATTATATTTCAAATATGAATGTTAATATACGAATGCATTTTCAATCCTAAAACAGTTTTTTTTACCCGGCTTTGCATCACTGGGGTCAAAATTAAGCCATTCTAAACACAGTGGAAATGATGGTAGTAGAATATCATGGTGACAATAAAAGGATCCCTCTGCCTCATTGTACACTGGAAATGAAAAGTAGGTAAATGAAGCAACATTTAGAGGTAATATCAACTCTCATGCATAGAACATGTTTTCTTTGGAATTGCTGGCAGGGCTTACTGCGCATGATACATAAGATACAATATTTATAACGCACCAAACACTTCCAGAATACTAGCATCTCCTTCAACATGTCCCATCACAACAAGATTATCGTCAGGCTTGATAATATCGTCTTCTTTTTCAGAGTCCTCGTCACCACTATCTGGTATTGTAATATACGGATCTGTTCCATCTTCGTTTATGACCGCTAATCCTCCGATATTGCAGTGTATGTTACCTCCTAATTAAAGAGTATACAATAAGTGAATTTTGTGTTTCAACGTAAAGACGAAAATAAGGTACAGAAATGTGACATCATCTACCTTCTTCGTCGTACTTGTCAAAGTGATACTCGTCATCCTCCATAGCTTCACCATCGCCAGTGATTTTTTCGTTCTTTGTCCCGTTCTTTTTGGAGTTTGTTGATTCTTCGTCAGAATCATCTGTACCATTTTCGATATCTCTAAAATTTATTGAATTTGCATAAATTCTTGTAACACAGAGATTGTAGGAAAACTAAAAGGTAAACTCACCGTAGATCTGACTGAGTTTGGTTGATGATTTGCTCCAATTCTTGAGAAGTAAGTTGCACCTGAGACACGAAAGCATTTCGTCAATTATCCAGCACAAATCAATTATTCGATTTCCACATTGTCGCTACTTGCAACGCAACGTGATAACCTAACCTTATCAGGATTCGCCGCTGCAACTCCCCTCTTTACCCATGTAACGCACGGTATAAAATTCATTGTTATTTATTGTTGGCGTTCTGTTGTTTTCGTAGTTGTTACGTTAGTTTTCGAAATAAAAAAAAACAGCCTTCAAGCAATTTTGGGTACCGATAACACGTGCGATGCCGCACGAGGCAGCATTTGATTTTGATGTCAGACACGCGTTCAAACTCCAAAGATATCTGATTGCTACTCATTTGCTAGTCATGTTGGCAACTATGCCTTATCGAGGTACAGTTGCAGGCCGTGTGAGCAGGTGTGGGCTCTCTGGTGTGAGAACCAATGGAGAACGTGGGAAATTTGAGTTTGCCACCTTGGTTGGCAACAATTTCGGAACTTGCGTAGTTGGAACGGTTGAAGGTTGGTACGATTGTCATTTTTTTCAAAAAAATTCTTTGCACTCCGAATAACAGCAAGTCGAATATTATGAGTTTATATGATTATTATATTGAGAAATTATATAATTATATAATTTAATCGAGGTCTCTTAACTGCTAGTTTTATAAACTTTTTACGTCCGCCAAGAGAAACGATCGCGGCGTTTGATGATTGGTATACATTTCAGATATGTGTAAAATTGCAGTATTTTTGAAGATCTGGCCACGGATTGTGTCTTTCTCGATCTCAACCGTACGCAAAATTGAGACTCAAATATCCCTACGACAGGCGTTAGAATTTGATAAAATCTGAGGCTTGTAGTACTGTAACAATTAACAAACGAATCGAAAAGTCAACCATTTTGTACTTTTGTTGTTCTAGCTACCCATGCATACTAGCCAAAGTCGATGTGCTCGTGGCATGAAAAAATCCGGCAGAAATTACCTTAATTACATTGGGATACATTAGAAAATATCGAACGTACAAAGGTAAGTATACGAAATTAAACGCTGAGACTAATGTACCCATGTTAAATTATATATCGGGGTTTAACAACGTGAATATTACATATGATTACCGGATTTCAATGTTCTTTTTGAGTTAGAATTCATTTTATGCGTGTACGAAATGCGACCGAGTGGATATGATAGTATGTTCAGTTGCCTGTCGCCAAGAGATCGATTGACACAGGCTGTAAATGTCAGGTAACGCACAGAGTGAAAATATTATATGTTTCATAGCCTTGAATAGAAAAAATTGAATCCACGTGTGCGAAATAATGGAAATGAATGTCCTGAGATGAAAATTGTGATTCATTTCTCTGATGATCAATATATCGTCTTTGAAACCATTGAAGTTTTATACGTATATATGAACTGTTCACATGATTTATTGAAATTCTCATAACGAAGCTATTTTGGCAGCCTTAATCTACCTAAACACATTACGAAGATTGTACCCTGCAGAGTTGCTGGTAACGGTCTGACAGCCATATAGTTATACAAATTGACTATAACTACGTATACTGTATGGGCGAGAATCTAATTGTAAGAGGGGTGATTTTGACAAGTTAATCGTACCGAAAATTGTATCGCACCGTTGATGTACAACTAACGTCTTTACGGTTCCTGTAGTAGGAATTTGCTTTAAATTGCAACCGTGATTCGATTTCGTCACGCTAACACCTTATACTTCCTCTAATTTAAAACGTACTTCGCAACCATCGTCTGAGTCTCGGGGTATTTACAATGATTAAACGGGAATTTTTTAAATAATTTTGCAAGCCTGCAATTATACATATGTATATAATGTAAATATATATATTATTTTGATTTCATTCACAACTGTTACTGCGAAAAGAATGCGAGCATCTCTAAGCAGCGCACTCACTTAGATCGATTTACTGACGCAGGTAAAAAATTATTCAAGACTTTTATTCATTACTCATCTACAGTGATGAAGGTTCCGCGATGTATAACCTAATTAAATTTGATCGATGATGGTCCGATAATTATTTGCCTCAAAAATTCTAACGAACCTCGACGAATACATGAATATATTTTTGTGAAACATCAATGAAGTTTAGCTAGGAAGAAGAACAGAGACGAACGTTGACGCGCATGCGTAATGTAAAGTTACAACAAACTTGACTTTGGCCTCGGCTTGGTTCTCTGGTTTTAGTGAATGAAAAATTTCAAGTGCAGCCCGGGGTACCCGGGGGAGACAATGTGTGGAATTTCATACCTGTAGCTTATTCGTGTATCGCCATTCATGCGCGTTTCTTACCCTTCGTCAGTACTGGCTGGTCGGTCGTTCGGGTCGGTCGTAGGTCGCGCTTTGCCTTGTTGCTCGACTCGTCACGTGAATGAAAACAGTAAACTACGAACTGTTTCAATTACTTACCAGAGTACACTGCAAAGTTCCAAGCATACAACGGTACAACGTGTTCATAAGTGTAAAATTATTGATCCCACCGTTACAGCCTTGCATTTCACGACACATCATTTCAGTGAGTGAGTGAAAAAGTGTTGATTGAAAAACAGAGACTGATCAAATTCGACGCTTCTCTTGTGTATTATTATCATTATTATTACTACTACTATTATTATTTCGCTTTCAACTCGTTGGAATGAAGTCGATAATCATTAGTGGAGCTTAATCAGATTAGGTAATTTAGTTTCGGGAAATTGTTGCCTCCAAACATTTTCCCACTTCAAACGATATGAATTTCGTACATTAAATGTAGTCCATTATACGAAGAGCTGCTGCAAGCAGTAATCTATCATTGTCACTCCTGCCGTACTCTAATATAGTTATGATCTGTGACATTCATAGCGAACTTTGGTGGACATTCAATATTGAGCTTTTTCATATGGGGTGCAGGCTTATTATCAATTGACAACTGTTGAATCGCCTCACGGATTATTCGTACAAGGACGGCCTGCTTCAGTTCTCTTTCTCCCTCTTGAGGTGTTGGAAAAATTAGGTTGCAGCCTCGATACCACCTGCAGTGAATGTGTGAACACGATTAAAGATTGCGGTGGAAATGTACTTCTGGTTGTAAGTTGGTTTCGAAGCTTTTTACCCGTCGCCGGATACAAGATATTGGACTGCGAGCTCTCTGCTCGCTTGCACCCATATTTTTGCCTGGGTATGGAAGATTTTGGCCGGTAGCATCTTCCGTCCAATGCAACACGTGAGTCTTGCGATACTTACTATGATACTGATTTTTTAATTAAACCACTTCTTACACGTTATTTTATTTGTCACCTTAGTTCTTGCCAAATCCTGCCCACTATTCTTAAACGTGAGGTACGTACAGGGGCTTTTTATTTACGCGTATGCTTTATATGAATATCAGATATCACTTTGTAAAATTATCGTAATGGAATATGTCAGGAAACACCGTTTGAAACAGGGTTTACCACTTGTCGAGGCTTTCGAAGGGAAACCCTACCGAGAGAATGCTAGAAGTGGAATTCCATCTTTGATAAATTGAAATTCCAGTACCAACACTGCTTTGCACTTAGGTTGAGTATGTCTTGCTATAATTACACGTATGGAACCTGAGTATCTGCACGAATTTTCCTTTTCTCTCTCCGAACGATCTTATACCGGAACGTGATATACCCATTAATTCGATTCTGTGACGATATTCTGGATCCTTGCCCTCCGGTGTTCGCAATGAAATTAACAGTCGAGCCTTTCAAACTGCCCCTGCCTTGTAACGTGTTCCCATTGTGACGACAGAGCTACAGTGAGACGCCGTCCGGTCAATGGGTGCAAGGGAAATCTGTTTCCCCGTTGTAGGTTTATTTGCATCACCATTCCTCCATTAGTTAACAATTTAATTATTAGCCAGGGTGACCCGCTGCTGCAGGCAGCTTCAGGGTGTACGGTCTCATGTCGTTCGAGAGGAACTTTCCATCAACTATCAAAATACCTTGTCACATCGTCCAGGTTTGTCACGTGAAGCTTCTTGTTTTCCATCATTCGTAAAATTCTATGCGAAAAGGGCTATTCTTTCTTCAATATACCGCATGTACGTACCTGGTGTAAATTAATACCGTTTATTCTCTTGACGGTAAAGAAAAATGCGGGTATATTTCATCACGTGCACCCACAGAAGTTTCGGTCGTTAGAAAAATGTTGAACGTTTTCGCACGATCTCGTTTCATATCTACACAATACGTAACTTGCCAGGGGTTAAACGAGATCCTACGGGGGGAGAAAAAAGTTCTTATCAATAATCATCCTTTCTCATTTTTACAAAGTTTTTTATCGAAATTATTCAAATGACACAGAAATGAATAATGAAAAACACTGCGCAGCATGTTCGACGTTATAGTGGAAATGTTTCGCAAAGTAATGAAAACAACAAAACAAAAAGTGCGACAAAGGTTGAACTTAATTGTGCGCTGCCAGGCAAAGGGCTGAGCTGGGGCTAGCTATATATTGGTCCTGATACACCTAGCTCACGTTCCCATTATCGGCCATCATTCCGCGTTTCCCTTGCGCAGCCCTGCTATCAAGTGAAGGCCAGCGTAAGTCTCTTGTAAAGGGCATTTCCATTAGCAGCATATACTGGAGCGGGAGCTTGGTGTGACTAATTTACGAGTCACGGATGGAATCGAAAGGAAATATATGTGTATGCATGTGTATGCCGAGGCTGATTTAACAAATAAAGCTACCCGCTCACGTTTCCTATCTGCTGTGGTTCTTACTTATTCTGACTTGAAAGAAATTTCCCACCGTTGCGCCGGGGTGTTCGTATCCCATCGAATTTCCGATTATCGTACCGAACATTGAATAATAATGCCATGTGAATTTGTCACGTCATCATTTCAGTTTTGCATTTTAACAATAAGACTTGGGTAGATAGTTGCGATGCATACTTACGATTCACCATTAGATGTGATTTTGTAATTGGACTGGCTCAACCGCGAAACCCCCTTGGAAACTGTTTTACCTTTCCACAGTTTGCCGTGCCCACGATTCGTATAAATGATATTCACAGAATCTACGGTTGCGAAGAATTTTGATGGACGGTGGACCATCCCGCCTTTGCATTTTTTATACATACGTATTTCACGTGAGGAAAATTTCTCGAGCTGCGTTAAGTGGATGAACACTTTGAATTGGATTCCTTGCCTAGATTAAGATCAGCGTACAGTAGGATAACACCCCTGTAACAGTATGCTTGTAAACAGATGTTTGCTGTAAGTTGACATGTTCTACCTGCTCACGTATTAGCACGTCTATACGTACGCTTAACTGTAAATATACATATATGCCGGCTGGTGCTGGTTGAAACAAGAGGCTTACAGTTGCTTTGATATTCTACCTGTGTGGTACATAATTAGGCGGGTGATAAGGGTTCGCAATAAATTGTCGCAGGCATGCACCTTTCGTGGATGTGGGCGAGGCCATGGCCTGAAAGCTTGGCTTTCGAAAGATTTAGTGGCATTTGCGGATTATAGCGGAAGAGGAAGTAGTGGGATTATTGCGGCATGATTTTATCCAGACGATCGGAGATACGCGTAAGCTGGCAGCCAATTTTTTCGCGATCAAATGTAACAACTACTCAAGTCGTATCTCACTAAAACGGACCGCCCCGAAAATTGGTGAGGCACACCATGCCTTGAGGCACCTTCGCATCCTTGGACGGCTTTTTGGAAACAAAGCTTACAGGGTTGACCCAGATAACAAAATGTATGGTCACGGAATCCCGAGTATTTCATCACGTCGCGAAGATTCAATTGTGCACTTCGCACGCACTGCTATTTGAAGCAAATATTATATTATCGAATACAATTTTAAATGTTGGTTTTATACTTCGTGCCCAGCAGTTGTTTGGCGATGGGGGGTTGAACGTATTCTATTTACTTCCAAAATGTAGCCCATATGTAAAACGAAGCTGTACTCTGTACGTCTGCCCGGCGAATGTATGTATAAAACCTACTGTGCGCGTAGGTTGTTCGGTATCTTTGGTAAAAAATATCGAGAAAATTTTACACGACAACATATCGAAATATCAACCTTGGGTAAACAGGCAGGATGAATCGTCTGACATGTAACATTGATATCTTTATTCAACGATGCGGCAAATATTCTGAATCGAGTATGATTTTGCTTAAGAAAAGAAAAAAGTCAATAATCGAATGACAGGAAAAAAGAGAAAACCAATTGTGATCGGAACGACGATTTGGGCTATCGGGTGAAATGTCATTTATCTGTATTAAGAATAAAAAAATTTCTCTCGCTACATTAGGTCTCTACATCTTCTGAAGTCGGTACAATTTTCTTGTGTATGTGTCGAATAAATTTACGTCGATGACTACTGACACACCTTCCTACATCAACGGCGTGGCAAAAGTTGCGTTTTCAAGCCGTCCACTTGGTGAAATTCGGTCATATCATTTCTCACATCGACTTTATACAAGCCTGGATAAACCCCGTGGTTACATTGTCACTATCGAAGTTAAGGGGAGTTGATTAGGTGACGTGACTGTAGCCTGCTTACAAGTTGTGAATAATAATCGAATCTAGCTGCGAAATTACAACTGATATCAATCTGATCTAATAATATTGTAATGGTAAGGAAATTCCCGGTTCACATGCCACCACGACGGTGTGATACGAAGTTAGACGAAGAAGTGAATGTCTTTCATCACAATGATGAATATTTCGACCGGTACTTATTCACGTTCACTACGGTAGGCTTGTGAGTCAATGAGGAAAAATTGTAGCCGACCGTTGCCGGTATAACAGGGTTTGAAAATGAAATTTTAAGTCGACGTTGAAACCGCTCTTTTACCTCGCAGCTACCCGGCCTGGGGGCTTGTTGGCTCACTATTGTTTTTTCGGAGAATGCCAAAGTGTTCGAAAACCATAACCACCGAAAACAGCCTTCGGCCTATCCAGTATATCTACGCACAGGTTCCGACTGTGATTATCTCGACACGCAAGCTCCCTCGCAAAGAACTTTGCAACCCGTGCTTCCTGCCGTTCTTTACAATCGATGGAATAAAAGAAAATTCAAGCTGCGATAGTTAGCGCGAAGTATCAGTCTTGAATGACCATAAGATTTCCAGTGCATGTTGTCGAAGAATGGAAACAAGTCTAAAGTTGGAGTGACACGGCAGCTTGACGAAATTGACGCGTAAATATGTTATAGGTATGATTTCGAGCGGAAAAAAAAGATTCATTATTTTTGCCGAGAAAACTAATTCGTCGAAGAGCCTACACTGGTCACTTGATCTCGCAGGTCGTATTGTTTGTCGAAAATGTGTTACCTTGAAGATGGAAAAGCATCGGTACTCCACGCTGTTTGTCGTTTTGTTAACTCGGGTCTTTTTTAGAAACAATGGCAAAGTGTCGGAATTCTTTCAACCGTGCCTCACACAATTATTCTTAACGAACCCCACCGAGTTCTTCATAACTCCGCACAAACGTGCCACTCGCTTTCTGGTGAAAGTGCTAAGTTTCTATAACATCACGTATTTTCGCTCATTTCAACTTCGTTTTTCTTTGTTCCCTGAATAATTGTAAGTTTGAAGTGTGATGTCGAATGGAATCACCCTCGATCACCTTGACGGCCAGGGTAGCTCCACGTGTCTGCTTTCACGTTGTGAAACTTTTTGATCGTATATTTAAGGGGTAACAACATATTTAAGTTAATTTTAATATTATTTGCTAACAAATCAGTGCCGATTTTTTCGTCGAAAATTGAACATTTCCACTCAAATACTCGCCAATTACACAAAAATAATTATTTTTCAAATCCTCTAAGCATTTATATAGCCATTAATATGTAGGTTAAGGGATTTTTTTATATTTTATCCCAGATTCAAATTTGCATTAGTTACACTGCGTGTCGTAGAATTCAACATGACTCGCGAGAATGGCTCCAGTGTCGCCACTTTTGAATAATTATCGACCGTAATTTTTCGTATTATACATAAATGGTGAAAAAAGTGTTTTACTTTTGTTTTTACAGTGGTGTTACCCCTTAAAATCTCGGGAAAAGATTGTACGTTAGTATGGCAAATGAGCAAATATTGAAGTGTTCCACTGTTCGCACGGATAACTCATTTTTTCTTTTTTAACGAGCTCCTTTGGTTCACCAATTTCGCAATTCCGAATAAAGATTTACTGGAATCGACAGTATTTCAGCTCGAAGTTTGATAAAAACGTGTTGCCGATTTTCTTTTTTATGAAAATCAGCGATGTCGTGGACTTTACAATCGAGATTAATTAACCAGACACTCTTGACTTGACACTGCTGGGATTTCTCTACATTTAAACACGAAGCGCCTCGCGTTATTCGCTCAGCAAATTGCGTGGCCTGGTAAAGGCGACGGACTTCGTCACGGTCCTTGACATATTCGAAATCATCAGCTTTACTATAAGAATAACGTTCCTACCGGCATTCGGAGTTGATGAATATTAATACTTTTAATGGGATAGCGCCCTTATCCCTTAAGGGATCGTCTCAGTGTGAAATTTTCAAAAAATTGTTTTTTTTTTTTTTGCATTATCGTATAGTATACACTGTTCTAAACATTCTCTCAAATTTTTAAATCGAAATTCAAATTATTACGGTCGCTACAGCGTTTCTTGTAGAAAGGGAACGGGTTTTCTACCTGCGCGAGTACTAAGGTGCTTAGGTTCTATAACCTTGCAGAATAAACTGTCCAAGCATTTCAGTTCGTTTTTAACATCCACCACGGATAGACGTACGAGAAAAACCCCCAAGAAAAAAATCAAGACCTGGCATCGCCGATTGATCGTAAGTAAACGATTTATATAAACTTTTCCAACTTCAATCTTTAAACGCGTTTTTCTCAGAATGGTGTTTTTCAAAACGGTTTCCAATCTCAAAGGAAGAGTTTTGAAGATATCTAGTTCCAATTTCGGGAGAACATTTTGAACGTCATTCTTTATCGCGCTATGGAAGCTTTTTTTTTTTTTTTGAAAACTTCCTATTTTTTTTTACGAAAAACTATAGAAAAAAGGGCCACATTCGACACTTTTTGTTCAAACCGCCGCCATTTTGTCAAATTTGAAAAAAGAAAAAAAACCGTCCATAGCGCGATAGCGACTTTCCTACAGATCAATAATCTTTTTGAAATTTTTTTTTCAGATCAAAATTGCGGCCGTCATCGTGGAAACCGTGCAGCACCTTTTTTTTTCACGTGAAATTACAACAATTTGTACAACAATGATGCACTCAATAAATAAACTTAAAAAAAATCATTTTGTATTCTTCATAAACGTATTTATTTATGAAAAAAAAACCGGACCGATTAGTTTATTTGAACATTAAAAAAAAAATTCGCGAAAATCAGTGATTTTTCGGAGGGTCACACTGAGACGATCCCTTAAGGATTAGCGTCACGCTTAGCCTCCCTCGACTGGAGGACGTAAGTCCGAAAAGTAATCACGAAATACAATTGCAATAAAGCAGCTCATTTCGAATTACGTATACCGCATGCGAGGGTGTAATTGCTCGAGATTAATACGGCGAGGAAGGAAAAGAAGAGAGTATAAGAACCAAGCGAAGAGTCGAGAACAAATAGGCGAAGCAAGAAGGAGCCAATTAATGCTTGTACTTTTGTTTGCCCTATTACACCTATAGGTATATCAGCCAGCCGGCAGAGATTCTCTGCCGCGTTTTTCGATCGGCTGCGTTTTACCCAGGAATCAAGATACGCTTCCTTCATCGTACTAAGTAGATTTGTTCAGCATCGCTGGGTATTCATCGGTTATTCGTAGCTGCAATTTTCTCCGGCTGAGGTCACATTCAAGGGCACCTCATCTACGAAGTGTAGTATTTATGGAGCTTGCAGGCACTCGGGATTTGATAACATCGCGTTTTATATTACGCACAAGTTACGGAAATTCCCGATACATGTCGGATGAAATTTTTAGATTTTTATTGAAATTTCACGGAAGGATGCACAGACGGCTTTGCTCGTGCCGAAAGAGGATAACGCAAAACGTTTCGTGCAGCCAATTTATCGCAAACTTGTAAGACAAGGAAAAGTTACCGCGAGTAGCTTCACTCGGCTTTACGCGCAATCGCGTTGTCGTTTGGTTTACCGGAAGTATTCGATTTTCAATACCGGCAACGAAGATACTTGGAATTTTATTCGCCAATTCCCCGTGACGTATTCGGTATTTGCGTTAAAAAATAAAAAGAAGTATCCGCAAACGGCAAAGCCTCTTTGTAATTGAAACCAACCTCCGTCGGCTCCTACAATCTCTTAAAGAAACTTGGTTTTGAAGGTTTTACTTTGATAAATCGACGTAATTGTAACGGAACTCCCTTCGGCACCAGAAAATAATGATCTAAAGAGAATCGAGACATATTTCAGTTAAATCTTTGTTTCTTATGTGCGCAAATTGAATGAGATAATATTTCGTGGTTCGTTACTGTTGCAATCGGAGCGGTAAATGTGGAAAGAAAATACGCGATCTCTTTGCTTCTGTGGCAGCTTTGTTCCATGAGGTAATTTGACGTATAGATTTTGTACGATTCGTATGTAACGTAATTCTCTCGTTCACTGGTATGCCAAATCCAGATGACACATCAAACGGTAAGTTGTCATTTGAAGTTTAAAAGCTGTTGTTTGAAAGGTGGTTGTATGACGTTGTTTGAATCGTTTTGCATTTCGTATCTGGAAAAATATGGATGTAGAAATTTTTTAGAAGTGATTACGTTACAAGTTATGCTATAAATAATTATACCGCGAATCGAGCCTTTTCAGTGCTGGTGAAGTCTTACGTTTTAAAATTGTTTACGACACTTTTTATAATGCACTATTGTTATTTCAGTTTCGTAGCCGTTGATGTACCTCTGCATCAACCCGCGCAACTTGCTGCCATTGTGAAAGTCCCAGTCCCCTCGACATGGTAATACTGCTAATAATTGGTTAGGCTTTTTCCTGTACGTATTCATAAAAAAAAAGACAAAAATTCCACCTGCATTTGATGAACAGTAACGAGTTGTTTGACAAGCGTTATTAAATCGAATCACCCGACCACGAAATTTTGTTACACCTAATCGAATTATGTCCTGGGATAACTACAGCACGCAGATAATATGATCTATATGTATACTGTAATCGATGAGATTTCGAATGTAAGAGGATTATGCGTTAGGTCAGCATTCCCATCCTTACAGAATCGATTATTTCAAGGACTGTCGGTAAATCGTCAGTAAAAATTGGTAATCCAAAATGTGACGTTGATAATTTTGGAATTATTATCTCTCAAGATTTCAGAGAGGGAGTTGACGTTACCTCACACTATAATCTCGCCCTCTTGTACTTTGAAAATGTTTGGCAAGAGGTGTGAACTCTCAGAAATCGCTGGTAAGAGTTCGTAAGCAGAGTTGGGAGTTTGAAGATTCATCGGAAAGCGGAAAAATTCCAACGTCAGGATTTTCCAAGTTTTTACACCGGAGGCAGAAGGATGTCATGTTATTCTATTTTCGTAATATTTGGCAAGTGATGATCCGGAGTCGTACGAAAACATTCGTACGTGACAGAGAAAAATTTTGCCTGTTGATACAGTGTTAAATTATTTTAGAATTGAAAAAGTTCAATTTAGTTCTGGTCCAGTTTGCTTTCCTCATCTGATCGTTATTAAATATTCGCACATTTGATCACGATTGATCAAGTTGAAAATCAATAGAACGAACTAGTAGCGAAATATTCTCGATTTACATTATGACAGTTATCTCTTTTCCTTGTGAATTATCATATTTCTGCTTACAAAACTTTACCAGCAACAAAATGCCGCCTGTGGCATAAAAATGAACCCTTTTCCTAGAAGCTTGGAAAACTCTGTTTTTTAAATTTATACCAACATCGCATTTTGGTTTACCCATGATTCACTAACTGATATTCATTGAAACGACGGATTTCGTACGCTTGAGGGGCTCGCATAACGCACGTGAAAGAGGGCTGGCCACATGATTAATAAAGCGTGAAAAAAATAATCTTTTTACTTTATTAGACGTTCCCTCTTCCCGGTGGCTCAATAACTTTGTGCGATATATTTATAATATAGTATTCAATGTTAAAGTAGATCTCTTCAACCGACTGTTATTACAAATTTACGAAGCGAGCAGATAATAAATTTAAACCTCACAGGAATTGTCCGCGCTTATTTCAATTTTGTTATTTTTGTTCAAGCCACAGGCAGCGATGTTCGGTGATTATTTATCCAATCAATCTCAGCAAGTAATTCCTCAATGGCGTTTTATTAAGTATCGAGTGCATTCGATCTTTGTTAAAGTAAAAAAAGTAACGAATAGTGGAAAAATGGACTAATTTTACTAGCGAAAATCGTGAAACAGACGAGCACGAAATGATTACGCAGATAGCACCGGTGTCTTAGCCTTGTACCAATTCGTCCATTATTAAGTGATAGAAACGACTCGTGACTGTCTACAAAAATCTTAAGAAAAATCAATCACCTCTAAATACTTTTATGTGACGAGCGAGTTCTACTCGATCTTATCAGGTATTCGACACTTCGCTCCAGTATTCAAGCCGCGGATAATCCGTGAGAGTATTTGCTGATGTTCACAGTTCGGAATAGTCAGCTGTATTAAATGAAAAAACCGAAGAAGAAAATCCAACTCTAAATTCAAATCTTAGGTAACAAAAACTGTCCGACAAAATTCATGTGGTTTTATTTCCACGCGCCTCTTCATTCGTCGTGCAAAATTTGAAGTTTACTGTTTACCGCAAGTGGGATAGAAGATAAAAAATCTTTGCTCCCTTGAAAATATGACGTAGAAAGAACGAATACTCCGAAAGGAAAGTACCTGAATCAAAGCTAACCACCCGATTTATTTTTAAAACTTAATTAACCAGCTCAACCGATCGATCATCCGAATTCAAGTTGTCAGCACTGTAATTTCGTATACCTTCGTAAGCTTGGTAAGCAGATGATAAAGAGATCGAGTTCGCTGCAGAATAACCTTCGACATTCGCGATGCCGTGATATTACGGCATAGTTTGCTCGTTCGCTGTTATCTATCAGGTACATAAAACGCAGGGCGCAGCTAACGATGCCATGCAAGTGGGTTGACCCGTGCATCATCGACCTTTACCGATCCGGGTTTACCGTCCGTTGCGGGTCCGATGTTGCACAGTTTCTCGGAGAGGCACTCACGATGTATAAATGCACACTTGTGAAAATGTCGATGTCATTTGCCTACTTAAAGCCGACATTATGTTAACTGAAAGAAACATTTCACCCAGAGTTAATGGAAAGTCTGCGAGGCGGTGATTAGTCGCCTGAGTTGCGGTGGTGACAGTTGGTAAGCCGAAAACGTCGAGATTGCGACAACGCCATAGCAAAAAAGTTTTGCATCATCATTTTTGCTTGAACATATGGTTGATGTAATCTATCAGTCTTACAATTAGATTAGTTGATTTTATTTCGTGCAGGCAATAAGTCAAACGTGAGTCGATCGTTTGCTATATACTTGCTATACATATACTTGGGTATATATCGAAGAAAAGAAAATATTTACTGAAAATCTAGATCGGAAAAAATGTTGGGCGAAGAGTGAAAATTTTTTCAAAATCAATTTTCCCCTGTGCGATGAGAGCTTGGAGGAAAACGGAAGATCCGAATTGCAACAGGGATGCTGGCAAAAATATATTGGTCAGTTTTTTTTTTTTTTTTTTAATCTTTATTTCAAAAACTTGTTATAAAACGTGATGAGATTTTTCCGGTTGCGATTGATCACTTGTGTGTCACGCTGCGAAAACACCGAACTTCCTGACCGCGGCAGGAAACCTCGTGCCTTTCGCATCGCCGAAGGCAGAGAAGGTTGACCCTTTTTTATTCTAAAAATAATACACCGAACGTCTACTTATCTCGGGGTGTTATAGCGATGGGAAAAATTACCCGGTACAGAAACGGAGAGATAAACACTGGCGGAAGCGGAAGCGAACAAAAGGTCGAAACCGCGCTTTTCGTGTGTTGAAAAACGTTTTAAATAAATTTGGGTTACAGAATGCCGGATAAAACGCCGTTGTCACGGCGGCGGAAGATATGCCCTTTCAAGAGCTTAATTTGATAAGCCCTTTGTCGCAATCACTAGCAAAGGATGCTCCTACATGTGTGCAGCCTAGTTGATGAGAAGTTACGGTATTCCACCCGCCTTTGGAGTTTCTCGCACATGGATGGAACGAACGTGACACGTTGTTCGTTGGTACGTAGGCACGGTTGAAATCACGTACCACACGCGTCCGATATCTATTTGCCCGCGATGATCGCTGTATTCGGACTCTACGAACCATGGCTGTAAATACTCACGTACAAGTTACTTCATTAGCCAACTGCGTACCGAGCACGTTTCCGAATTGCCCCAGTGACGGAATTGTCCGACTGGCCAGGCACATGACGACTCGGATATTACATGTATTGGATTATTGAGTCACCAACACAGGGAATTGTTAATTCACGTTAAGACAATGGGCACAAAGACGAATCGACGTGGAGAGTACCGGAGAGGCAATTTGAACACAAGCGGTGATTTTGTACGAAGAGAGAAGAGAGAAGAGAGAACAGAGGGCTCTTTATGATTTGGTGACCAGCCTTTTAGTCCCTTGGCGACATTAGAAGAGAAAAGACGGACCTTCTTACTCGTGCATTTAAATAAAAGATCAAAAAGTTAAAGAATATTCATGCCGTTTTGATATTATTTATCTTCCCATTTCCAGTACGTACGTACCTATATTTGCGAATAGTCGCAACGAATGTGCGGATTACGCGTCGTGTGAAACGACGTACGCGCAGGTAATCAAGTAACCTTATGCTGTGACGAGTTAGTTTGCGAAAAAATATTATATCTGATGTGATGTATTCTTGTGGGTATTCATGGTGCGCGGGTTCAGAGCCTTGAGGCTGAATAATTCACGGTTATTGCGCGCTGAAGAGTCAGTAGAAATACGAGAGCAAACGGAACGTATAAACGGAATGAAAATATGCGAGCATGATCGTGCGACGCTACGCGAAATCCCGAAAGATAGTAGCTGCAGTATTCGGATGAAATTCGATTCATTCCGTAAACGCGGATCGTTTGAAATTCGACCGACTAGGTATACCGGACACGTAAGTCGTACCTCACGAGTGACGTATACATATAGCTGGTATGCTTGGAAGCGAGGACTTTCGAGAATTCTTTAATTTCCCGGATTTTTCCGTGCGTGACGGCATCGTGCCATTCTCGTTGAGGGTGTAAGCTCCGCGTGCGGATTAACTCAAGTTGCTCTTCAAATTCTCTGTGTATATTTTATAATATGAAACAATTCGTCGAAGCTCTTTCACGAAGGATAAAAAATTCATACCTCGTATGACTCAGGTTGTACGATTTGTTTTCATTTCCACAAGATGGAAGAGGGATATCGTTTCGCTGGTCGGTCAATAACTGCAGGTTCAAGTACAGTACGATTTTTCACAGATATTCACCTACGTATTTCCGTAGCTGACAATGAGCAGCAAATCGCTGTACGTGTGTAATTAATGGGAATGAAATATTTTTTGAAATATGATTGGGAATAGGGACACATCGACACCTGATTACAAGGTTTCTTTTTCTGCTTTATTGCTGAATCGTCGAGGGTAATTGCGATGACATTGTCGCCAGGAGCCGATACCCTGTCACTTTGTGGTGTGCGGTACACCATTTAACACAGGAATATGCGATACGTGTTTGCGCGCGTAGACGAGGCCGACAGATTCCAGTCTCGTGGCGGACGGGGAATATACGATAGATACTCGTGTTAATGACGTACCGCACGAGCGAGCTTCCTCCTTTGTGTCTAAACTCATCCGCAATGTATTTTGCCAAAGCTCGTTAGCGTGGGATTTTTGCCATATTTTTCTGGCAGAACAGAACGAAGTGATTAAGTTTTAGTCTCGAGGAACAGTTGTAAAAGTTCGAAAGCTGTAAGTTGTGGAAAAACGGTTAGTTTAACATTGTTGAATAACGATTGCGCGGTAAAAAGGACAGGTAGCCCTTCTCTGAGATTGACCTAACGCGCATAAATTATTCATGAGAATTTTCCTTCTTCGGCCATGTTTCCTCTGCCTGATTAACCTTTTTTGCCCCGCTTGCCAATCGACCATTGTCAGATTCCGGAGTATTCATCTCTCACCAACCATTTGTTACCCCTGCAGGTATTAATTACCGTACGACGTATCTGTGGCATTGAATGCCGTGGGTCGTATTGTTTAGCGAATAGATGACGAAGGGTTCTCGCAATGCCGAGTTTCGTGGTCAATTGAAAGGTAAATTGAAAACAATCAGTGCCGTTCTAGGTATATTGCGGCAAGATAATCCCGATCCTAACACTATAATACCGCATTAACATTTAATTCAGAACTTGTGTAATAAGTATATTTAATTTCCACTTAGTTGGCTGTTATAAAGTATAAATCGATATAGTCGTCGGGTAGACTGGATTACCGCAAATTTAATAACCGGATGATTAAGCGTCTACGGTCACCCTGTGAAACTTATCTCTGATACGTTGGCAGAAGAATTTATGCTGCTTCAGCTACGGTGGACGGAGTATACCTTGCGAGGAAATACTTGCTAAATGCAGAAGTGTCGTCAAGTTATAAACTAGGAGTCAACAACCGCGACGTAATCCTCAAGCACGAAATTTCGCTACTCGTCTTGAGTGGTGGATTATACGCCCTTCTCGGTGAGGCTCATCGGTCGACGATTCATCTTTAATTTCGTACATCTCACATGCTGTGAAACACGTATACCTAGTTACGATTGTTAACTATACACGGATAATTCTGTTAGCTTACGAGTGGATAGTTTCGCCTCAAACGTTGTAGAAACTTCGTAGAACCGCGAGGCTGTGTATCGGAGAACGTACGCGTCGGCCTTGCCTTTGAGGGGCATACGTTTATTGATTACTGATAATCGGATCGACGATTTTTAGTGGTATTGGTTTTTCGTGATGCACGTAGCTTCGAATGCAACTCTTCAGAAGCAAGCTAAAGCTATTCCCGCGTAGTTGGGCGATACATCCTCTAGAGTATATAGGTATTGCCGACGCCACAGGTGTTTCAGCGTCGTCGATGGGAATATGTGCTCAAAGTTTCGTATCCTCCGGATAATGCCGGTTGACGTTACACTAACCCGGCAACTATAACTGATCGCAAGTCAAAGAATTCAAAAGCAAAGTAACGGATCCATAAATAACAATCTAAGGTTGATCGAATACCAAGTGACAATTTATACCTATATCAGGACGGTGATGTGTGTACGTATCTACATAAAACACACGAATACATGCCAATTTGTACTTATCAGAGATGCAGACGAGCGGTTGTTTTATTTGCGAATTGGTACCAACGTACTTTGCTGAGCTCTCGCAAGAAGCGGCATGCTCGGATGACATTCGTTTAGCTTCGAATTCCGCCCACTTCGTAGCGATAAGGAAACAACAAACAAGGAGGAAAAAAAATACGAGAAACACACAAATTTTCGAGGTATTGAATCAGTCTTGAAACATCTCCTTTCATCCGTATTTTCATTTCTCGTTTTGTTTTTTTTCTCCTTTTCCGAGCTCCTCGTGCAATTACTGTTGAACCTTCCTCTTCCGGGCATTAAAAATAAATACCCAAGGGCTAATTTCACGCCGAATCGACTGTTTATGGATCAATCCTACGAACGAATGAATAATAAACTAAATTCGAGTAGATATTACGAATCTCGTCTGATTTTGGGAAATTGGTATTGTATAATGTAATAACGAACACAGGTATGCCGCATACAATCCGTCGGTTTCTAAGTACCCTAATTTTCACAAACAGAGTGGGCTGCGCATTATGTGCTGGAATATTTACGAAAATGATGTACGCGCTAAGCGGGTATAAGTGTGCGAGTTCAGCCGAGGAGCATATTTTAAAGTCCGCTCATGCGCCTGTAACAAACCTCGAACGAAGTTGAAAGGCACGTCAAGGTGGTGGGTGGATTTACCAAGAGCTTTCCACGCCGCTTTCTCCTTCCCACACTCCGCCTCTCCTCCTTTGCCAGAAATCCCCGGAGGGGGATAAATCGGGAGACGGAAAAGCGAAGGACAGTGTTTGAATAGCAAGAATTCCGGGCACATGTAGGTACATAGGTATATACATACCTCCATATTCAACGATCCCCGTTTCCTACGGCGTCACCTTATATCTCACCCTTTCGGAACAATTCCTTACCCAGTTCTCAGCCTACCTCCGATCTGGACGCGGATTGCGATTGAAAGTATAAATTGGTTCCGAAATAGTGCAGAGGAAGTGGCTTTTCGGATCTTGGCCAGATTCAAAGGAGTCAGAGAAGCAGCAATGATTATTCGGTTTGCTTTTACCGTATAATTATGTAAGTGATGATTAATCACACTGAGAAGAATTTCATTTTTTATAGTAAATAGAAAAATTGAGTAAAAGAGGTATCGTTAAAAGAACTGTTTAAATTTTGTTGGAATTACGAAAAACAAGGTACGCGTAACCATTTTGCGTCATTGTCGATCCTTCTTTGGTAATTTGAACGCAAAATCAGTTCGTTCGGTTTACCAATTTATTGGTTTATTATTCTGATAAGTAGATTTTTGGGATTGCTCGGGATTCTGGATATGGAAACGACGATATAACTACAAATTAATTGTTTCTGGGAGTTTTTCCTTCACTTGTGCTGTGAGACTTTTATTCTCTCCGAATTTCATGATTCCCGATCAAAGGGAAGTACCCTCTAGGTTTTGATGAGTGAGTTTGCGAGTATCAAAATATGTGACACAAATGGCCGTATCTTTTGATTGCGCAGGCTTAGAGACTTGAATTTCTCACACCTCTAAGGGACCGTAGACCTTAGTATTTGTTATTAATTTTAACCTGATACCTCTACCCGTTCCTGAGAAAAAGAGTCTTGACGGACAACGAGGTGATCCTTTAAGGGTTCCGTTTTTCACTTTTGAGGAACGGAATCCTAAAAACGCGAAATAATAATTCGATCGATTCGTTCGGCGCTTCACGTGTTATGGACCGCAACGTGAAGCACGACGTAATCGGAATGTTCACCTGTTAATGACGCACGTATTTCTACGCAAACGACGAATCTCACCCATCGCGATACAATACGATAGAGCTTGAGGCATGCCGTATTATCTTTGCGTAGTCGAACAACCGACGCAAGTTAATTAACGAATCTTTCCGCCGTAGACCTGATAATTTACTAAGCCTGAAGTTGAACCGTGCGAGTTGAAAGTCATTCGGAGCTTGAGTTGACTTTTATTGTCGTGAAAGGCTTTGCCGCATAATAATGCGACTGATATTTTCAAGAATCTCATTCCGAAGGGCTGCTCCAATTATTTCACCCTCGAAATTTTCAGTTGCCCTTTTAATGCCGCGGGCAAGGTGGCCCGAACACTCGCGGGTTCCCGATTCAATTCAGCCAACTTTCGGCCTTGCATGGCAGGACAACTTGCCGAATGATTCCTTTGATCCAACTCTTATCTCATGCGGCTACAGAAGGTCGTGGCCTTGTGCACAGCCAGGTAGAATACATGCGATCCGGTGGGAAGGGATGATGCGAGACGAACGAGAAACCCAACTGCTGGATTCCGCATCCGGTGAACTATTCCAATAATCCGGCCAACGGTTTATAACACAATTATCAAAACTGCATACCTACCGCGAGAAATGCAAGAGTTGAAGCAGACATACTCTGAATTCCCTTGTTTATAACAAACTCCGAATCTACGTGGCTTTGATTAATTTTTAACTCTCTGATACGAGGCGCGAGTAATCAATTGGATCATCGTGGGACCACGTTCAACCGCTCTACGCAGTGGTTGAAAGAAAACTTTACACAGCTCTACAAAATAAATACTTTTTTTTGTTGCTCTGATTTTTTCTGTGAATCCTGGCGTTTGAGAACGTAAAACTTACGAATATAATTATGATTATATTAGATTGGCTCTGGTTTTTATGTTATTGTAGTATTGTATTCGAGATGACTCAATGTTTAAAGGCGAATTTCTCTTGAACGGTTAAAGTTCTATATCAGTAGTTTTTTATAGAGCGTGAAATTTTCTATAAGAATCTGTTAATACAGATAGCTTATTAGATGTACGTTTAGATGGTTTATATGTCAGACGTTTATGAGATATATTTTTTCCTAAATTTTTTTACCTGTTATTTAAATGGAAAATGGAAAAAAATCAATATTAAAAGCTCGTATTTGGCTGAGATATTCTATATAAGATGCTCTACCGAAAGTTTGATGCGTGTTTGAGAGAAATTTTTTAATTTTTTTTTTTCGGAATACCCCAATACCCCCCCTTTTGAAGAAACTTGTTGTGCCCTCTTTTTCATGGCGAGAACAACAAAGTATTATATTTCTTATATTTTTTATACTTCTGCCCGAATAAAGTAAGCATAACTAAGGTTATTAATAGTATTTTTTTGATAAACTTTAGATATTAAAAAAAAGAAATCGAATTTTTCACCTAAACATTGCTTTTTTGAGTCATATATGAAAATGTCGATAAAATAAATAACTAGAGCCAATTTCGAAAAACTACGCTTACTCCTAAGGTCGTTGACATCGAATCTTTCTAAGACGACTCAAATATCAAGAGCAACAAAACCACTGTAGACCAGTGTTATCAGTCGAAAAATAAATCGAGGTTCCCACTGAATTATCGTCGCTGGCGGATAGATAGAATAGAACCGATTCAAGTCCGTCAGAATTTCTTCTGTACTCTAAGGGTCATCGCTTATAAGTTCAGTGAAAATCTCTGTTGATTCAAATTTATGGAATCGAGTCGATCATTCAATGCATTTCGAGCTTGAGGAAGACTGATTATGAGTTCTCAGAAAGTGCAGACCGATCGAATGGAAGAACTCATTTTCCATTCCAGATCTGCTCCTTCAGTTGCAGGAAATTTTTTCAATTAGAAGGGAGATCATTTTTGTTTTGGGTTTAATTTGACACTTTCCGCGAGGTCGACATCGACGAGTTCATTTTCGCCAAGAGAATTCAGGGAACTATTTTAGAGTCAAGGTACTCGTAATTGAGTTCGCTCCAGCCGTTTTCCTTGACTAGGAGAAGCCTGCCTTTGACCCGAAGTCTATTTACCGAAAATTCAATAAAGATTTGTAGCTACGCGCAGAGGTAGCGTATCGTTTTGATACATCCAACCTATGGAACAGGATCTCCTTGACGTCATACGGTGTGTAAAGAATTCTCGATATTTATTCTCACACTCCGAAAAATATTTGGTCGTAAGGACCAAAATTTGGTCCTGAAAACGAAATTTCAGGGTTAACATACATCCAACCAAACATTATTTTCGCATAAACAAAAAGTTTAGTTGATTTTACAGTGCCTAGAAAACAAATTATTTTAGTAATGTTTAAATAACGGTTCGGCCACATTCTATTGCCATTACCAAATCAGATCAATGTAGTGAAATCATTTGGTAAAGATTGAATAATGGTTTTTCAATTGTTGCAAGTTAAAAAATTGTCGTTCGATCGTATTCTATGCTACATGAATTAAGAGCCGCATCAAAGAATGACAAAAATATATGCCATTGTAAATTAATAGGCTGATTCAATGGTATTAGATTATGAACGATTTGGGTCTGCGGATTATTCCAGACAGATGCTTGGATCCCCTCCTAATAACTGCCCAACTTACTTCTCTTTGGAGAAAGGATTTTTGACGGGTTGCAGTGAGTATTTTGCCACTTCAGCAAAAAAATTTGTAGATTTACGATGTAACATATTATTTGATAGCGGTAATCAATTAGTAGCTTGCACGATTTCGTAAATATTACTAATCTTTATTCATTGAATAAATTTAGTGGGCCTCGTGACGGTGACTTTGTTGAATCTAATAGAGCGTATTCAATATTTTGACAATACGGTAAAAAAGTATTATTCCATGAAATTGACTGAATTGAAATCGAGGTTTCGTATATACGAGTATATTTTATGCAATGAAATTATTTTGCCATCTTCAAAGAATTATTCCATTGATTTTGGTTTTTACCACAAAATATTGTGTTTCCACGAGGAATTTATTTACAAAATGCGCCTACAAATTTTTTTCGGTGAAAAACTTTTCTCCGAGTGCAATCGAAAATGGTATTATACGACGAAACTGGGTGGTGCCGTGGAAGAGAGAATAACATTGCGAGGAAAGAGAGGTAATTGATTGCGGGACTAATTCGTCCTGCATCCCTGGTGGTTTCGAGTCAGTAACAGTTGTTTTTCTTGAGTCGTGTGACGATTAGATTTATCGTTTCAGCAATCTTATGTATACACCTCGGGTTGTGTGCCGTTGTTGTTTTTGCGCCACCGTGCTCAAATGAAAATTAACAGCGTCCTCCGCAAGAACGACGACGAGTCTGGTACGGTTTCACCATCCTAATTTCCATGCTCACTCTGGATTCGCCGGATTCCTGGTGCTCAATCTACGGCCTGGAGGTGCGCGTCTTATTGCACCGCTTTTCGACAGATTTAACGTACGGACGACGAGAATGCTGGCTGTCGTCACGACGACTGCTGAAATGGAGCGTATCGTGCTTGACGGATTTCAATTTTATCGCTTTGTATTCTCCGCGCACGCTACGTTCACCCCGACGTAGCCTTTTACGCATTGACGACACGAAAATGTTCGCATTTTATTCCTTGAAATATAGTATTAGGTGTGGCGCTATCCTAGATATTGTCAAGAATCGAATGTTTTGCCTGATATTTTTATTTGCATTCGAGATTATTTTGGCCTCCTCTCAATCTGCATTCACTTGGTCCATCGGAAAACATCACGCTCAAGTCGTTGTACTTTCTTCGAAGGCCGGAAAAGTTGACGTACGATGAATTTATTTTACAGTACAGTCGTTAACGCATAAATACATTCCGTGTTACTTTTTCGTTAGGTCTGCTTCGCACAGTTCTTCAATACATGTTTTTTTGTGGCTCTGCAGATATAATTTCTATCGCAACTGTTCGCAATTCGTATTGTTCATAGAGCGCCATTTTGATCATTCCATTCTTATATTCATGTATTCTCCGCCTTATCACTTATCTTCCGGTGTGACCATTAGTCATGCCGATTATCATCAACCTCGTCTATATTACATTTGTCCTCCATCTGCAAAGCAGCCACAGAGCACCTACATTGGCACTTGATTACGCAACTGTGCTAACGCTGTTACTAACGAAGTGGGGTTTTCGTTGTTACGAAATAACGAAGAAATTGGCAGTTTTTTTAATGCTTCATCCTTATCGTCGGGTCATTAGGCTTTCCGAATAAATCATCCACTGAATCGTGTTAACGAGTTTTCAGATCCCAATCTTAATCACCGAGAAGTCAGAGGAATTCGTTAATTAGGAAATTCCATTAATTGTTCGAACAGTGAAGAGGCTGTAACAACATTGTTTCATCGAGCTCTTTTACGTACTTTGAAACGTTTTTTCTTTTTGTTTCTTTAATTAAATCTTTGTCACCCTCCGCAGGTGCATTCATTAATTCGTACAAAGTATTTTCTAAATTCTGTACGATTCGTTTCGCGATATTCTTCTGCCGACGTTACTCTAGCCTACTAGATAATTTAAGAACCTTGGAAGAGATGTCATCGAGTTGGTTAAAGGCTTTCATTCAAAACGCGTAATATCCTGGAAATGTATAAATGAGAGTTCGTGTACCCGAGGATTTGTAAAAGCACCTTTTCCCCCGCTCTGCGAACTTGCGATGTATCTCCGTCAACTACATACAGCGGTTCCTTTTATACGTAGCTGTTCAAGGCACTCCTTGTTCAATAAATTGTTCGCATCCCTTTGCGTCCTGTCACATACGCGTAATTTGAACATGAGATATATGTGTACACCCGGCGTGTGTTCTCTGAAAATTAGTCACCTTAACCTGGAGACCGTAGATACCTATATTGATTTACGTGCCTCGAAACTCTCGTTTCTGGAAAGTTTCCTTGAGTAACGTGGTTCGTTGAGTTCCGTTCAATTTGTATCAAAATTCCCCCTCCACGATCACGTTAACCAGGTTACAATGACGGAGCATGTTACACAATCTAACCGACGGTGGTTGAGCATGAAATTTATTCACTCTGTAACCGCGTGGAGTGAAAATCGCGAATTTTTCGGCAGTGTTGGAGTTTTACTCGTTACATCATTTAAATATACATGCGCTTATTTATATGGGGAGATAAAAATCTCAAAATCTACTACAACGTCCCCGATCAATATATAATTAAAACTTTGAATGTTTACTTCTGTGCCAGTGATACAAGCACCGAAATCTGTTGGACTTTCAAACTTGAAATTTACTGTTGAATTTTCGGGTATCTGCACCACGGTCGGCCACGTCTGCAAACAAATTATATACGAGTAATTATTAGCCTGAAACTAGTCAACGAATCGTTCGTTGGTTGTTCTTTATAGACTGAAAGAAAAACAATGAAAACTGTTTAAAAAAATTCAGGATTCCGTTAGCAATATACCTGCATGTTTCACATTTCTGAGAAATCGAACCTGTCCGGTTCAGAGTGACCAACAATGGAGTGAGGGACAAGTAATCGCAGAATTCTGTAGACCTACTACGTCAGCTTCCAATCACAGCTACGAACAGCCGTACCGGAGAACAATGTTCTATTGATTATTCATTCCCCGTGAGCTTGATTGTCTTCGAAATATTCAAACCCCAATCAGTTTGAGACAAGGGGAAAAAAGAAAATTAACGTTTCAAACATCTTTTCGACTCTCGTCACGGCTGAAACCATTCATAATTATCAGAATAAATTTCACGTAATCATGACGTGTCTCGCACATTATTACATAACTAACAATCACCTCTCAGACGTTTCCGTTCTTCTTCTTCTTTTCCTTTTCTATAAAATGGCTACTTTCTTATCAGAATATCCCGTAAAATCTCAGTTAAATAGAGTTATAATAGATTCGTTGCGATCGAAATGATTCACAATCACTTGAGGAATCTGAACGCATCCGATACGGGCTTCGTATTGAATTATAATTTTGTATTTAACAGTGATGGTTTTCAGGGTTCGAAAATGACGAAACGTGCTTTCAATTTGCTAAGCAGAGAACTAGTATCAACATGTAGTAATGCGTAAAGACCACCGTGCCCAATTTTTGCCATTGTAACGACACAACCGTTGACGAATTTTATTTCCCACACGACGCGACGGTCTGACCATAGAGCCGCATTACTACTTGAAACGAATGAAATCAGCAAGTTCCGCCAGAATTTCCTTCCATCTGGTTTTCTCAGACAGGTCGGTAATTTCACGAAATGTAAAGTTTCGGTTTTGCATTAAGCTCGAATTTTCGTCACTCTTGGGTTTCCTCCCCCTCTGTGTCACCTTATGAATACAATTACCGCGTGAGGCCTCATTGGCTGTAGCCTAGCATTCGAACTAACTTCATATTGTACTTGCTGAATTTCTCATTGTGTTAAAAGCCGAATGGGCGTGATGTAACAGCTCCAATTACACCTGCCGCACCGCTCTCTTGTATACCGGACTGCAATAACATAGGACTTCCTGCGTTAATTCGATAAATTTATTAATCCATTTTCACCGATATTGTCGCAACTTCATTTTGGAATCAAAGCCAGTGACGTGGAAAAGTGGTCATACGGGTAGGTAAGAACTTGAGGGGTCGATGACTCTTGAATTTTTATTCGATACTCAGAAAAAAAACATTCTTGGCCGCTGTAAGTTCCGTTCTCCGCCATAACTCTTGTGCATCTGTTTTCAAATGTGTCTGAGAACCGAGTATCCATAAGTATAATCCGATGGAACTAAGCGGACTTTCTTTCGGTCAACATGCCTCCTGAGAAGTACCCCATTTCCTTTCTCCTATTGTAGGCACGATATCTTGAATGCAACAAGTTGCGGAGCCCCTCAGTGACTCATCGAAATAGAATACCTACTTCGTTGGAAGCTGCAAACTCTTCGAATAAAACTTTTCATTTCACAAGAAGTCCCCGCAATCTGTGAACTCAAATTCAGATTATTTTTGCTCGTCTGCGTGGTAGTATACATATAGATGCATGGTCGTGAAGTTTCTTCAAGTTTTGAAGCTGCGATGCAATATTCGTTTGACTGAATTGAATTGGACTGCTAAGTATTTAATTTCACTCGGAACTTCCAACGGATTAAAAGATAGCGCCGTTGAAACACCGCGGCTAGGCGGTGAAAGTACAACGTGTTTTATCGAAACTCTCGGAAAGCAAACTTGAGTTACTTAAGAACACAATTCATAGAATTTTTCCACCATTTCATACCCCGTCCGTTATCGTCTACTTGAGAAGCTCCCGGCAGCATAGAAAAAACATATCTTATGTCATTTATACAGGTAATATTTCCAATAAATCGAAGAACTCGGGTATGTGACGTGTCAAAGTTTCGCTTCTCGTTTCTCATCGGGTGAAGATACAGCGATACAGAGGGCGGCAGAAAATGAGAATGAGAAAAACAGTCCATGGAGAAGCAAGATGGAGAGGATACTTGTTGACGTAGGAAATAAAGAATTCCATTATATATGGATACATGGTCGGTCGATAAACGTTCTCACGAGTTCACAAGGCCTCTTGAATTCGACGGAGTAAATTATCCAAGATGCCGCAGCGTCGTATCTATCAGAGAATCAACTGTTGATGCGATGCAAATATATTCGACAGAAGTTTCATCAAGAAAAATGACAGAGTATTCCTCGGTTCAAATGTTACTGAAGAAACTTAGTTTTTAAATAATTTTTGAATCAAGCATTCAAGTTGCGGGATATTCGCAATGTGGATTTTAATCATTTGGTTGGGAGTGGACGAGTGAGAGTCAAAACTTGGAAAGGTCAATATTTCAAATGTCTGTTGTGTAGAAATTTCAAACATGAAGAGAAGGATTTCTAATAATTCGTTTTTCGTTATTTTATTTTCTCATGTTTGAAATTCCGATATAATGGCCATCCGAAATATTGACCCTTCCAAGTTTTGACCCGTACTCGAGTGAACCTCGGGAGATTTTTAGCCACAAGGGGAATTTGCGATTAAATTCTTCGGTTGGATGTAGGACTTACTTCAAAGTGAAATCGTAACGAAGCCAATCAAGCTGGTTATTTATTTCTAGTAAAATAGAACTTGGCAGTAACTGAGGTATTCAAAAGAATCAGTAAATATTTTGAAAAAAAAAACACTATTTTTTTTAACTACAAATATCTATCTAAGAAGTACATCATTTTCTGAAATGCGGTGAGATCCAACAATTAATTTTCTCTTACATGTGTCTGGCAATAAAGTATCGCCTAAGGTCCATTCCTTGGGTGCCTGGAAGCTATGCTTCGTTCGAGTCAAAGTACGACGTAGTTATCGCATCAGACGGGCTAGTCTTTGATTACTTCTTTCCAAATTGACCGATAAAGAAGAGAGTAGTCGTAGCAACGTCTTCTCAGCTCAGACATTGCCAGCTTGATTATAGAAACCTGTGTCTGACAGTAGAAGGATGTAGGACTGAAACTCGTGAAAGCGTGCTGTATGAGAAAACGCTTTGTCTCGCAGAATCCTGATGCTGCTCTTCGTTTACATGGCCTTCAACACCACGCTTACAGTACAGGGTTATTCCGTTTAAATTCCAGCTTGTCATCTGATATTTTTCCATGTCTCGCGGAATTAAAGAACCTCCCACGCGGCATACATGTGAAACCTTGTTTGCGCAGCTTACTATTCAATTTTCCATTTTATTGTACGAATTCTTAAAAATACGAGAATTCAACTATTAAACGAAATCGGGCGTTTAAAAATTCCGGTAACGCATTCATACCGCAATGACGATAAGGGAATGCTAGGCTGAGACTTCGGAATCGAAAGTATCGCGCGCACGAGACGAATTCGTGTCGGAGCGAGGGGCGGGATTCCTTTGTAAATTTTCACCAAAAAAACATGAACATCTCGTTACAGACGGCGGGCATAGAAGTTCGAGTCACGAAGGAGTTGTCCGGGACGAACTCGGAGGTTCCTGAGAGGCACGACGATGTGCCCCACTGGGTTGCCACGTCGGCTCCGAGCCCGATTTCACCAACGTCATCGATGTCGCCGACGACGCCGATGAATCCTCGACAATATCTATCTCCTCATGTTCTCCAAGGAAGGAATTCACTCTGCTCTGCCAACGGTAAGATTTTATTACGATAAAGGTACTAGATATACCTTATACCTAGGTATGAGTTATGGAATGTCGTCACGCTTTGATCCAGCTCTTTTTCCTTGTACACTACACGACCCTTTTATTGTAAACCTATATATTGTACAGCGTATACTTATTCCGAATAAGTTACAAAAGTGAAACACAGTCAAACATCTCATTCCCTGAATTTGAGATCATTTCACGATGGTCATGATGAGAGTTTACCAGCATTTAAAGTACCGAAAATAATGCACGCGGAAACATTGTCTCAATCGCAAAACGATCAAGTACTAGTATTTCAAAGATAATCACGCACCGCGAATTTTACCCGCGTGAAAGGTTACGCGTAACGTAATACCTAAAAATGAGACAAAGTTCCTGAAATTGTCGATGCGGTTTTTTCTCCGTTCTTCATGAAAAAGGAACGAAACAACAACTTGGGTGTCAGTTGATCATTAGAAGTATCGTTATATGAGTTTACCCTTTGGTAGTGATTCTTGCGTCGTTCTTTCTCTGATTCCATTTCGGAAGCTTGTTTTTTTTCGCTAGCGGTACAGGATCTAGTCCTAACGCTTCCAACGTTAGACTTATTCATGCTTATCTGAATCGATTTTTCATTTACACGGTGCCTGACTCTCAAGGACTAGGCTAATTGCTTTGACACGTGTGAACACTGAAGGGTCGAGTCTTCTCTTCGGCCCTTTGTTAGTGGAACATTATCTCGGCTAATTGGGAGTCACCGACTACGGCCAAGTTTCAGGGCAATAGCCGTCAAGGTAGATATGAGTCGGAGAACGGGAGGCACTCCAAGTTTCTCGGTATCAATTCTGCGCCAGCGTTTGATCGATATCCGGCTTTTGTTGGACTTTGATATTAGAATATGTCGATCAAAAAGTACATATATATATATATATATATATATATATATATATATAGGTATCCTTTTCGTTTTATCTTTATAATTTTTAATTATACTGTCGCTTGGATCTGATGAATTTTAGTTCCTCGAACGGCGACGTTTATAAAATATACAGATTATGTGTCGGAACGTTTTATTTTCTTCTTATTTTCTTTCTTTACCTACACCTTAGTTTATCAGAATCTAAAATTTCACCTTTATTCGTATTCGTGTCTTTCTTCTCTCTTATTTTTCTTCGCCTTTTATCTTTCTTTGTCCAAACGTAAAGCCATGTATACATATGTATATGGATGCTCTGAGACTCGGACGAAGAATGAAGAGTGTCTGGGGATCAGGTGCCATGGCTGTGTCCTTGAGCGGCGTAATGACGAGGCTTTAATTTCAAAACCGTTGCAAAATACTGAGTGTCGGAAATAATAAAAAAAAATTGGAAAGTCCCCGCAGCTCGATCTTACGATGCCAAATATCTCATACCTGCGACGACGAGAGTGACATTTACAACTAGTAGAGCTTCGATTGATCCGTGTCGGGCTACTGAGGTGAAACGTCACGTTCGTGACAGCGATCGAGCGATCAGAAAGAATGAGCGAAACGGGAAGGACGTGATTAATAGTGCAGATCGCCCGATCCACAGTCTTTAGATCATTTTCGGTGAGGCAAAGTACCGAATGCCTTACTGTTTTCAGTGCACTTTCTTGAGTTCCGCCGGGAAATTATTCCACAATACGATCTCATCTAATTCCTTTGGAAATAACATCTGATTTGTTTAGATCTAAGACGGGCCTAACTGTGAGCTAATCTTAGCTCAGCTCCGATGCGTCCGACTGCGAAGGCTTTTCATCGATCAATGGGTATCCGAAAAATCTTCTAAATCCACGGCTACAGCTTTATGGCGACAGTTCTTGCCTTTTTTTTTAATCAGGGTAGACTGATAGTTTTTTTTCCGAACTAATTTGACATTAAGAGAATCTCTTCGAACGGGCGAATTTTTAAATTATATTACCATTTTTCTTGGCGATCAATTGTTTGTTTCAGTAATCTGCCAATTTGATGAGTTTCTTCCATATAGACTCATTTCAAAAGCAGCACAAGGTATCCAACCCGGAAATTGCTCTCTGCAAATACTCAAATATTTTGTCACGAGTTATAAAAACGCGGTGAATATTACTCTTCATACAATGCTGCTAATTACTTTATCCAATCAACGCGAGCACTTGCATCTCTCGAGATTTTCAATGAATGTAAAACGTCGAACGTGTCTTTGACGTTCAATGGCTACCGACGTTCTTTGTCCTTCGTCGATTGCGTAATATACCTTTTAGAAAAGTGATTTCTAATTTATACCTGTTGGATTCAGGCCTTGATTAATCCATCAACTCGCGTGTTCAACGACCTATATAACATTCGTACAGGAGCATCTGGTTTGACGTCATTTCACGTTGACTTCAATCTCCTGCTGTGTTCCCTATTAATGTCGGATATGTACTCATAGCCGGGAGCGGAGTCTGAAGGTAACGAGAGGAGCTGGAGACACGGAGGTTCAGATTTCATTTTTTGTTTGTATTCGCTACCCATTGCGTCACTTTGCCCATTCGTCGTGAATTCTCTACATTTATCATATGCAAATTGGTATTGAGTCGGAAGAAAATAAATGTATTTGTTATTATTATTATTTTAACCAATGAATACCAGAGAGTATCCCTTTAATACACCACCGGAAAAATTGCGATGGAATGTTTTGAAACTCGTTCTAGCGCTGACGGACGAAAAGGGGATTGATAAAATATTATTACGCTACGGTGGGGTTCTTTACACATTTCATGTATTTCATTACCATAAATTCAAGTCTCTTGGTAGCTGAAACTTTCCTTGGACCGCAACGAGTGCGTCAAACCTATTTTTACTCACCGTAAATTGGATTGGATTGGAAATAAGTAATAAAATGGAAAAACTGCGATCATTTTTATATGATTACTCGTGGCAGCCATTTTAATACCCGGAACTACGATGGGTGTGTTCCATTGTGTAATTCTGAGATGAAACCTTTAATACACGTGTATAACATCGTTCCGTTGCTTTTTTTAATAGCTATTTTATATTCACGTGCTGTTCGGATCCGCATTTCCGAAAAAACGTAGCGAGGTAATCTTGGCGGATGAAACAAAGAAAGTAAAACTAACTTTGACAGGGCTCAAAGCTTGTGATTACTTCTTTATTCTGGAAGCGCAATATTCGGGTGGCCAGCGTATCTGTTTTTCACGTTGTTTGTTGTCGTGAATTTCCATTCTATCTGACAAAGAAGAAAAAACAATAATCTGATCACATTTCCATCAGATTGCATCATGTATAATGCATCGCTTTCAGTCAGTGAATTCGATTTTTTTGTAACCTCTCTTTTCCCGGCGAGGTTGTTTTTTTTTTCATCATCACCCAAACTAGCGACGCCAAGCACATAAAATCGTGATTATTCCGGCGGCTAGACGACTCACCGTGATTTAACGTGAAACTTTAAAATATTCTGAAATGTCTTGAAGGTTATGCAATTGCGTGCTAACTTCATCAAACAGAAGTTTCACTCAAAATCATGCTCCGCATAGGTTAGCATAAATTACAACTAAGTGTAGTTTCCCCATTCGGAAATTTTTGGTACGTAACTGAATTTTATGCTGAGTTTTGGGCAGGATTTTTCATAAACTCTTTCCATGACAAAAAAAGTTGGATTGAGATGAAATTTATATACCAAGTTGGAAACACGTTTTGTTTCCTACAAAATTGTTTGCACATATCATCAAAAATAAATGTTCATTGTTAGAAATGCGGTGTTAAATGTAGCACCGAAAATATCGTATAGGATTCCACACCATTTTCACGGTGAGTCTTAATATTTTTAAATGAAAAGTTCGAGGACCCCAAAGCTACGATTGGGAATTTGTTATAAATCGTCTCTATAATACATTTTTCATCAACTTGAAATAATCCCCTGGGCCGTTTTTTTTATTTCTTAAAAATTCGTCAAAATTGCTATGTATAATAACTTAAACGCTAAATAAGCTGGTTCATTCTTATGATACGAGTTTGAATAAATATTTAAGTAAGTTAAAGTACTTGCAAATCATTATTGTAATAGTAACATGAATATTTTATTCAAGTATTTTTCAACAATCACTAAAAACTAGCCATATTTATAAAATTAATAAAATAATTTTTTTTTTTGAAAAAGAAATTTTTATTTGAAAAAAGTTACGTAAAATTAATAAAATAATTTTTTTTTTTGAAAAAGAAATTTTTATTTGAAAAAAGTTACGTAAAATTAATAAAATAATTTCTTTTTCAAAAAAAAAAATTATTTTATTAATTTTACGTAACTTTTTTCAAATAAAAATTTCTTTTTCAAAAAAAAAAATTATTTTATTTTTATTTTAGAAAAAGAAATAAAAATTTCTTTTTCAAAAAAAAAAATTATTTTATTAATTTTACGTAACTTTTTTCAAATAAAAATTTCTTTTTCAAAAAAAAAAATTATTTTATTAATTTTATAAATATGGCTAGTTTTTAGTGATTGTTGAAAAATACTTGAATAAAATATTCATGTTACTATTACAATAATGATTTGCAAGTACTTTAACTTACTTAAATATTTATTCAAACTCGTATCATAAGAATGAACCAGCTTATTTAGCGTTTAAGTTATTATACATAGCAATTTTGACGAATTTTTAAGAAATAAAAAAAACGGCCCAGGGGATTATTTCAAGTTGATGAAAAATGTATTATAGAGACGATTTATAACAAATTCCCAATCGTAGCTTTGGGGTCCTCGAACTTTTCATTTAAAAATATTAAGACTCACCGTGTTTTGGTGTTGATTTTAAGATCACTTTGTTTCAAGAATCGAACGATTTATACAGATGATGTTTAATTTCACACTAATCGGTGTGGACTTTAATTAACACCGTGACTTTTCTGACAGTGTATATACGCGTTTTGATGTATACTGTGTTTCGTGAGCACGATACCAAACAAATAACTTGACCAATTTCGCTGGAATGTGGAAAGAATTGCCTATATCCAGACATCACGTCTGGTTTCATAACTGCGAATCTTGAAACTTTCAGAAGATCCGTAGCTTCCGCATTTTTCAAAATCATTCATTGAACTTTGAAATACGATTTCATAAGATTGAAATCAATTTTAAGGATATTTTTTATAATGCTGAAGCACATGCGCCGGTATGGAATTTTTTCTTTGTAGGTATAACGATTCCAGATGAATCGCCGAATCAATTTTGCTATAATTGGAATGGAAATAAAGTTTGCGAGTAAAGAGCGCGAGTCGTGCCTTGTGAAAAGAGGCGAAGCCCTTTGACCGAATCGCTTGTTTGTTATCCGAGTACGTATATGCCCTGCAGGGATGTGCCGCATTGAATTGTCGTAAGAATCGTCACACGAGAGGACGAGTGGCGACAGACTAAAGATGGGATTAACCACTGACGATGAATGTCACGTTTAATTTTAGAAGGCTGCCTTTGGAAAGTTTAGGCATAGCGAAAGAGGACGAAGTTGAAAATTTTATTTTAGATACGACTAGATGGCGGTGCTTTATCGGTGATTTCAAATTGTGTGGCTGATCTCGCGGCACTGGCCAAACGAATAAAACCAATCTGTTTATCCCACTATACTTAAAGTCTGAACATTCGTGGAAATGCTAGTTATATTTTACGTGGCCAAGTGAGTGAAGAAAACAATATTTTCCTCCTTCGTATTTGCAGGTACGACTGATTTTTCGGAGCGGCTTATTTTTTGTTTGGGATCAATCGGCATTCCCTTCTTTCTTACGTAGAATGAGATCTCCAAATACAGCGAAGCTTCTCTCAAGCCTCGGCATACAATAAAGGTATAATTGCTCATAACAGAAGCGTTCTCCACCAACTCAGCCACTTTTTTTTTTACCATCTCGGATATGTTTTATAATTGGTTGTATAGTAGTACCTACTACTTAAAGGTACTCGCTGTGAACTTTAGAATTTTTGAATTTACTCGTTCGAAAATGTTATTTTTTTCTTTTTTTTTGGACTCTAATATCATGGAATATTGAAGTGGGACCAAAAAAATTTTTCCATGAAAAAGTTATGTTTGTCCATAAACTATTTGATGCAATACATATGTAATATCTTTAATGGCATCAAGAAGACTATTTTCAGCAAAAAAAAAAAAAAAAAATTCATTTTGAAATTATAACATATTTATTTATTTATTTCTTATACGGCCGCAGCCTTTTTGAAGAAGAAAAAAAAAAGATACATATGCATTACACTTATAAGTAATCGAATACGATCAATATCCGCTGTTACAACCAATTTTAACCTTGATAAAAGAATGAACCAAAACTCAAGAATAAAAATACCAAAACTCAGATTTCAATAACGACGCCACACGACGAACGCTTAACGAAAAATCATACAAGTCGGGCAAAATGAAAGAACAATTATTGTACAGAGTACACATACGAAAGACGGGCTCACAGTCGAAAAAGCGAGCACCTCCCACTCTAGGGCAGAAAAGGTCAGGACTCCCGAGTCGCGTAAGCTTGAGACCGAGTAGGTATGAGCCCTCGCAACTCAACAGATAGAATACTGTTGAACATATATTCCATTAAATAGTTCATGGAAAAACATAACTTTTTTATGCTACAATTTTTTTTCTCCGACTTCAATCTTCCACGATATATTGGTTAAAAAAAAAAAAATCATTTCTGAAACGAGTAAAATAAAAGATCTGAAAAAATTCCCAGAGTATTACTACTATACAACCAATTATGGGACAGAACCGAGAGGATAAAGAAAAGTGGCTGAGTTGCTGGAGAACGCCGAAACAGAAGATCCAAAAATCCCCAGCGGAATAACACGGAGTTGGTATTTTTTCGGAATAACGAAAAATATGCGAGTCCCCGAAGGCATACGTTGTCTGGAACTTTCGTTTATATTTTTGCAAATTCGCCAACTTATCTATTTCATTTTTCATCAAGTACTTTGATTACGTGAAATACGAAGGAGAGTTCTTCCCTCCTCGATCGGGTATCTGGTAATACTATTATATCCGGTGGAAGTGAAGTTATTTGCGTTTAGGGATTTGATCGAACTACAGTCTCATACGTGCGAACATAGGTACCTTATACATACACGGTTGTCAAACAGGATTTAATACCCCCGTCAAATGCCATATTTTTTCGTACTCTCTGCGCCGACGTTACGACATGTCGTCCTGAATTACCTCGTTCACGATTTACGAACACATCACGGGAGTTTGATAGAAAATTGTGATGAAATTCACCCGGCTGCAATTTGAGTCCGCCTGCAGATATCGGTTTCCTTGATTCAAGGATCTGATCATTCAACGTTCAGGATTGTCCGCTAGTGAAATCGAAACGTGAGAATTGTACCGACAAACTTACAATTCCGTAGAATCTGACATCGGGGCTGCCTTTGCATCAAGTCACGTGCATACTTATAAATTGTGAGTGATTTACAGATTCGATTCGTTTCGGTTTACAGACTACGCCCTCAGACGGAGACGTCCTATGACCCTTCGCATCGGCCCTCGTCTCAGCCTATCAAATTGCAGCTCTTCAGCGCCGACGACCACCACCGACGCAGATTGGCCTGCCCTTAGGTGAGTTCTTAACTTTTATCAACTACTTTCATAATCCGGTCTCGTACTCAGCCCCCCCCCCCCCCCCCTCCGGCTTATATCGACGTTGATGTTCGTCTAACTTTGAAGCACGCGGGACATAAGCCGCCATCGCGTTTATATATATCCGATATTGAAGGATTGTCTCCCGAAGCAGAAGAAATACTGAGAAATTTTGTATCATCAGGGCTGACTTCTGTGTGAAATGGATAATAATTTTCGCAAGAGCTGAAAGTTATTAATTGTTACAGGCTTACCTCGCGTTCCAAGACATAATGATATTCATTACAATAAGTTGATTCAACAAAGTTTTGTTCATTTCGAACGCAAGACTTAACAGACTTAATGGAAAAGGTTGAAATGGACCTCGTAGAATCCTTATGGAAATTGGCTCCCGGTCGAATTGGCTGGATTTACAGTATGTTACAGTACATATCCTCCCGATCTAAAGTTCTCCTGGACACAAATCCCAAAAATCGGCAGTTTCCGAGATATAGGCTTTGCAAGGGGGGTGCATGGATTTTTTTATATCTACGGATCAAGCGATTTTTACGAATTACAAACCTTCAAGGGGGACTTGAAATCAGATATATCATTCAAAAACTGCACAACCTATTCGCAGACTCCGCACACGCGTGAAGAACGGTACAAGTCGATTTTTGCAAGAGTCTGAGGGTCTCATCCTTCACGCGAAATCTGACGTTACATCTCTTTCTATTAATTAAACCAGCGAGTTCATGGATGGAATCAATCATAGCTTCCTGCCTATATTTAAGAATCAGCCGTGCAGTTTTTTGAGTCATTTGTTTAATTTCAAGTTCTCTTGAGGCTTCATAATTCATGAAAATCACGAAATTCATAGATATCAAAAAATCCATGAAGCCCCATTGCGAAGCCTATATCTCGGAAACTGCTGATTTTTGGGACTTGTGTCCATGAGATCTTTTGATCGGGAGGATATGTACTGTAACATACTGAAAATCTAGCCAATTTCCGTACGGATTCTGCGGGGTCCTTTATAGCAACTATTTATTTCAATCGCGATAAATGTTTCGTACTTTTTAGCCTGAGCTTAGTGAGTGTTGATTAAAAAGTAATCGATAAATTCCGTCACTTCTACCGACGTGCCAAGTTCATATAAGTTTAAAGCGGGCGCAGGTCAAAGTTCAGACTGACGGTTACGTTAAATGGTCGAAACTCCACATGGACAAAGTTGTGAATGGTCAAATTCCGTGAACCGTTTATCACATATGTGAAAGCTGCTGCCGGTTGAGACAAGATTTTAGACCTCATTTGGATCTCGAAATTGGGAAAATTTTGAGGCTTTGTAGGCTTATATGAGACCTTTTCAGGTAGAGAAATCCTTAGTAGAAAACACCTTATATGAACCTACAAACTGCGCATAAATTCCGATGCTGATGTTTGAAGTTCTAATGAGAATCAAGTTCGGGACTCATTCGACCCTCGGAAGCCCCAATTGCAATATTCTGACTTAGACCTCAATTGATTCTTGAGGTTTTCTTCTCTTGAGTTCCACAGAATGGAGATTCTATTGAGCGCGATGTGAGAATCTCGAGGTTTAATTTCGATCTAGAGTATTTGAGAACTTGAAGGCTTCGTTGAGTCAAACTGGGCTTTGAGGGTGTCGAGGATGTAAATGAAACCTAATTTCGAGTCGATGTATCTATGCTACAAACGAATAGCGGCTTACCAGATTCATCCAAATTCTGAAATTTCGACTTCGGTAACGTTCTGAGTTTTGATTATTCGGAATTTCGACCGACGATCCATTTGCTAGATTTGAACGATGACCCTGATCTCGTAAAATTTGTAAGTCCGTGTTTCATATTTTTATCAGTCTTCCTCGTATGTGTTATTGGATGTCAAAAACCGGTATGATACACCTACATTTTTTCATGACACATTCTTTATTCTCGACCGTACACTTTTTACCCCCATTATGGTAATTGTGTCAGGCTTGCAGATTCTCGGTACTTACTAAGCAACGGCCGCATGATGCAGTAGGTAACATGAAAAGAAACAGTTACCTTATCAACTATCAACAAGGGTGAAGCTTTTTCGGGAGCTTGAACATTCCGAGCTTTCGACAAGGTCCACCTTCCTTGCCGACCGTCGACCGAAGTTTCAGTCGGGATCTGCAAAATTTATAGAATCGATTTGGTTCAGGGAAGCTTTGGTGCTTGCGCTCGAGTTACCTCGTGGTGATTTTACCGGTAAACCGCAGCCGGAAAATTATCCACGTTCTAAAACTGAATCGATGGTGTTATCATGACGATCATATGCGGTATTCACCGTACCCGTAGAAAAGCGTCAGAAGCTTGAAAGACGATCTCGCTTATCGGCAGCGTCGCCTCAGCGGTTGATCATCCCTCGTGAAGATAGTGCTGCGGAGAATGGCATAAAAGCTCCGCGTGTCCTTGAGTTTGAGCTTTGTTGTCATCAGTCGCGGCACAACATTTTGCCGTGAAGCTCGTCCGATTTTGCTTCCTGCCAGTCGAGCGTCTGGAAGCGCTTATCGTCGCACGTGTCACATCCGATAAAAGTCGCGCCCGTTGACGACGAGTGAAAATTATTTACCTGCCAATAGTGAAGTTCTGATAAAATGATGGGAAATTTCGTTATCAGTTATTTATTCTCATTTTATTCGAACTGTTGGTAACGTTTGCCAATTTTCGAGTGAACCTTTAAACCTGTGATATTTGATCGACAGTTAACGGAATTAAAAGCCATGTGTCTAGAGCTCTCAAAAAATACTGAAGGTTCTACTGGATTTGATATACTACTTGAAATAACCCTCCGTGTTTTTTCTCATAGTGTCTTCTAATGTTGTATGACACTCGCACCTGACCAAGGTAAATGAGAGTTTTGTTCAGAGCATCTATCATGATTTATCGTTCAGTTTTTTTCGCGAAATGAATTATTTAAGCATAAATTGGATTTCTTGGTGGTTAAAAAATTTTCCGTGAAAGAAAAACGAAACTGTAACTGCCTGAAAGTTATTATCTATTTATTTCCGAGTGAAATTTGAATACTTATTATGCTAAATGGAAGAGTAAAAAGGTTGCAGCAGGTAGTCAATTTTGGAATTATTGGTGATAAAATTGATCGGGACGTGACGTGAATTAAAGCAGTGAAAATCTGAACAGTTTGAAAATGACAGAAACGTGAGTTAGTCGTTTCCTAATTCAATATAACCCCAATCACCTCTTCGTTCTGATTTAAATCTTCAAAGAAATTCTCGCCCCGAGTTTTGAGTGGTATAAGCTGTGGAAAGTTGTATTATTTTCACACCGTTAAAACCTCCCAGAGTTTGGATAAAAAATAGTGGAAAAAAAGAGATTCTAAGCTTTTCTAAAGCATTCAAAATACGTGTATCCGATTGTGAATTATTCTAATGAAGATAACAGTGAGCACTGGCGTATAGCCCATAAGATGTGTTAATAAGAGAATTTCGCTTTCACCGCGAGTCAACAAGTGAATAATCAGGTAAAGAATACAAAGCGTTCGAGTTCAATACCTGGAGCTGTAACAGAGGCGTTTCGATTTCTCGTTGGTTTTACTTGTACCTAAAAATATGCCGAGTTGGAATCGTCTCATCCCCGTTGTTCTATTAAAAGCAATCTAAATCGTAGGATGTACATATTGCACTATATCCATGAAACCAGCTGTCGTATTTAAGTGGCCAAGCGCGTTCTTTGTTTGATACAAAAATAGAGCTTACATCCCGGCAGACTTTGAGGTCCAGGTAATGGATGAAAATTTCCCTGATCATCGGCTGTCGAGTAATCGTCGTCCTCTGTTGCTCCGCGGGTGGACTGTAATAGGTACCCATATGCGTTCCAACCCAGGGATGAGGCTGACACCTGAGGGTCGTTTTTCACCTTTTCTCCACCCGCGGAGAGTCGGCTCTCCTTATTTTACGCGAGGTTTCGCCGCCTCGGTTGTAACGCTCTGCGTTCACCCACCCAGGCACGGGTCAAAGGGCTGTTCGTCGCTGGGTAATGGAATATGCGAACTCTTTCACGACAAGCGAATGCCAATCCTCGCTCGGGGTTGAATTCATTTTTATGACATTTTCGCTCAGACGTATGCGTGCGAGGTGTGCGACGCGTTTGTTCGGTGACAGCGACAAATGCTGCTTTTCAGCTACCTACAATATAATCAAGATGGGCTTTGCACGCTTGTAGCTTTTAACGATGCTCGTACGTCCTTTCAATCGACGCTCTCGTGCGCGGTTACGTAGTTCGAAGAAACCCGGTTTCGTACAATCTCGATACCGTCTTGCACGGGAACGACGATTCTACAAACGACTCGGTTCACCCGCGAGGGTGGTAAATCGTTGATGGGGGAAGTAGATTTACAGAGTCGGATCGTGTCGAGGGATGTTTTTCGCCTCATATACTTACTTTCAAGAGTTTCGCCAGTAGTAGTTTCGCAGCTTTTGTTTCTGTTTGGAATTGCCCCTTAGTTTTATCCGGACGAACTTCAGTCGTCGCTTTTTTTACCCCTCTTCTCCTCCAGCTTCTTCACCTTTGGCTCTGGAGTTCATTGTTATCATGGGAATAAAGCCCTGAGGGTGGAGGTGGCGAACTGCGTGGGACCGAGTGTCGAGCTTCGAGGATCGACGAACACAAGCTTACTTCTCCTTACATTTCTTGTTCAATTTTCACGTTCGATCGTCGTCGCTCAATGCTGAGAAATTTCGTTCTTCAAGGTTCGTTATACTCTATTGATTATGTAATTTCATCGATAAACCTACGGTTTATTTACCGCAGTTGTGTACGTATTGACGTCGTTATTTATTTATCCGCGACCCGACAGAATCCGCTCAATTTCTCGCTAAACTCTTGTTTGTATTTCTGAGTTCCGATCCACTCGGTTGTTGCAATTATTTTATTACAATTCGTGGCTCGCACTGTGTACGTATATATATCTGCACGCGTCGAGGGGCGATTCTTGTTTCTCTTTTTTAGCTGTTGGAAAATTTTAATTGATAAACTCGTTAAGGTACGTATAATATTTCCATTGTCGATTTTTACGTACGCATAACACGAATCAACACAAAATTTTACCTAGACTTCAAAGTATTAGATTTCGATTCTTTAGTTCGTAATTAGACGAAAAAAAAATATATAGCATTAAAAAGTTTGCTTTTGTACTTAGGAGACAGATTGAACGATATTTTTCAAAATCTGTGGTTTTAATTATCAATTAAAGATGAAACCATTTAAATAAACATTTTTATTATTTTTATTAAGTTTTACTATCAAAATAAGTTACAAAAAAGTAGAAAATAATTTAAAAGTGCACGCTTTTACTTTTTCCTTTATGTTCGTAAGTACTTTCTCTCAATAAACCCCAAATATAGTCTCCGATCATGTTTTCATTGCATTGGCCTTGACAACGTTGTTCGAAGCTCAAAATGTCCTGATGAAAACGTTCTCCTTGATCTTCTGAATATGCTCCCATGTTGTTTTTAAATTTATCTAAATGAGCATGCAGCACATGTACTTTTAATGAGAACATTTTCAGTTATTCTGGATTTCTACAAAACACCTGATCGTTGTTTATCACTCGAGTGCCATCTAGAAGCACTGTCTGAACGTTAAAACCCAACTCTGATCGCGCGGTATTTTTTGATGTATTTAAAATAATTAATATTTAAAAAAATAATCAAAAATGAGTATTTTTACTATAACTATTACAAAAGCAAACTTTGTACCAAAAAAAGGTAGTTTATTTTCGTTTTTGTTCATAATTAACCAGAAAATCATAAAATAAACTTTAGGACGAAGAACAAAAATTTTTTTGTAGAGCCGTGTAATATGTACGCATACAACCGAGGGTTTAAATTTAGATTCGAATTTATTCAACGCACAGGCACGCGCATTTACTCGTGTAGTATAATTGGTTAATCATCTTGGTTATTAAAGGTATTCGACTTCGATTACGGCTCACGATTCCCAACAGAGTTATATTCTGGCCTTCGTGCTATCCCTGCCATGCGATATATAGCTGATTGCGTAATTCCACATGCATAACTAAAAAGTAATTACTCGATATCGTGCCGTTCAATTTATAATATCCACGTATAGTAGAAGAAAACGGATATTACACGTAAGCTGTTCCCCACAGTCGCTGTTTTTGACCCCCCTAATCCAATTGGAAACAAATCTCTTTATTTCATCTCGCACATGATCGTGTATTTTTTGGCTGACGGAATCGTTTGTATGGAATCATTTTATGCATGTATCAGTTCTCTGGCTGCCCTTACTCACCCATGCGGTGTATCGGGGAATATCAAATCACTCATTCGTCCGATAGCGAAACAAGCAAAAGAGGGAGGTTTGCATCGGTGATCCTCACGTCTTGAACTTGGGGAATTACAGGTTCTCCAAGTACGGGAAAAAGGAACGATTAATCAGTTGTCCGGGAGATATCTGAGGATCTATTGTCATTGAGAACGGTTTGTTAATAACTGCGAAGCGTTACGAGGATCGCTCGGCGCTCGAAGCCGCTGAATAAGCCGCTTTAAAACTCTTCCGTTCCGTCGTATCGTTTCGTCCCCTCGTTAATTTCCCGCCTTTGAAAAAAGCTCGATACCGAAGATCGGGAATAATTACCTCCAATAATAATATTTTAACTCTATAACGTCGGCTTTGAAGAGGTTTGCACAAGGCTGGCTAAACATCTCCACGGTTTGGAAGCGAAACGAAATGCAAGCTTCGACTCGCTGCTCGCGAGTGAACATAAATTTCCCACCTTTTATACGCCGCCATTAAAATAGCTGTAAACCCTTTCGTCAACCTCCCTCGTGACTCGTTTTCCGGCTGGTTAATTTATACCCCATGCAGGGTAAAAACCAGCAGTTTTGCCCCGACGTTACGTGCACCTGAATATATCTGAATATACTTGAATATACCTGAATATTTACACACAGGATAGAGATCCACGCTGACTGCAGTTACGTCGTCCATTAACCAGCAAACTGTCGAAAGAAATGGCGAATATCTTCGTTGAAAAATGTCTCCGTAATTGCTGTAAATTTCTTTCCCACATCCGTGGCTGTTAAACGGCTGAACTTTCCATTCGCGTTACAGAATCGCAAAAATTGATGGCACCTCGTCTCCGTGGAGTCTCTGAGGAGCCGAGTGTTTCGGTGTATACGTTATACTGCGATCGGATACGGTAGCGATTAAACGAGGGAAAACGCTCGCCAGGAGGGTGCTGAAAAACGAATTCACCACGTATTGCGCCGGATAAATGAAATTTGAAATTGTAGTTTCGCGGGTATCCGCGAATGCAGAATGTGTATCACTCTGCCACGCTGGGAAAGAGGTGAATGTTCTCAATGACTGTTTCAGCATTTCAAGTGGCGGATATTGCGTCGATAGTTTTCGCTGATGGATGACGGAACGAATTTAACGAGAGTTAAATTTCACAACAATAATTGGGTTTCAGAAGTGCAATACCTGTTATAAATTCGAATTACCGTTTCATCGTTGGAATATCCGGATAATGTTGATTTTTTTTTATTCTACTTGGGAATCTTGGAGAATCTTGGTCAACGAAATTCAATCGAGTCTTCCAACTTCGCATTTAGATACACGGGTGGAAACATTAACAAGTCTCGTACGGTCGGTAGGAGTTACGGATTTCTAAGCTGCGTCAGACATTGAACCTTATGTCACTCGGCTTGGCAAGCGTACCTATTAGACCCACCTTTCTAGTCCGGATCGATCCATCCTGCGTGTAAATTCTACGGCGTTGTATTATCATATCGCGTGTGCGGTTCACATTCGTCTGGGTGCAGGGCTGAAAGTTTCGTTACGTGCTGTTGCGAGGGCCGTTAGATTCAACAAAAATTTATCACACATTCGGTTTTTTTTTCATCCGCGAGTTGACCTAACAATAATTTCCCAAGAATACGAGGGATGTGGATGAGACGCGATTACTATTTATTGCATTTTGATTTTGATCGTCCTGCAGTCTGCATATCTGGAACGCTATTACGTGACGAAAAGGGTTAATAGAGAATGGAATTTCGTTTATTATGTTTTGGATACTCGAGGAGCTGCAAAAACAACTGATTACAGTTTTACTCGAATTCAAAAGCGACTGGCACGATTGAAGATATCATACTGAGAAAATTGAGAGAAGGAAATGTAAAAACTAATAGCTACGATGGTAGCGATAAATTTCGAGGGCGAGGAAGTTGGCAATTTTGTACGTCAAGTCAGATTTCATTCGCTTAGCGTTACGTATCATGTCGTTACGGTAATCGCGGCACGCTTCGTGCTTTTGTTGCAACGAAGATTGAAAAAGGCAGACAGAGAGAAAAAAAAAAAAAAAAACTAAACCAACGATCCGTCTTTTTGCTTAGGAAGTTTCAGCTTTTCCTTGCCCCAGGTAATTTATGAAGCCAAATTTCGCGTATTTCTTTATTATATCTTCAAAACGCCGCGTGTGTGTTTTCGGAAGAATTTTCTTTGCTCGTATTATTAGATCCAGCGATATCCTCTGCGAATGAATTTTGGTTGATTGTTACTCCGGATTTGAAGTGTTTTAGGCAAGTATACAGGTATGTAGAAACTTTGAAGGTGTAGAATTTTCAGGGACCGCGTTCAATAGTAATGCTCAGAAATTTCCTGACAACGTTGAGTTATTTGATAATTCACTACCTTCGCAGTCTAAGACGTAAATGTATACAATTCTTCAGGTACATACATAAAAGGTAAGATGTTTCACGAAATATTATTCGAATATTTATTGAAAACGAAATGACCAAAAGGAATGTATAATATATATTCAATAAAATTCCGTGGCACCGTCTGTGAATTTAGGACTCGGTAAAATAAAAGTGGAAACGGAAAAGTTTACCACGGCTACCAGGGGAATTACCGTAAATGGAACCCTGGCTAGCGTGTTGAAAAAAGGAAATGGAAAAGATGAGAAGAGAGAATGGAATTTCAAAATCTGGGGGAAAACAATTTGATGGTTACCAAACGAAAAAACATAAACGACTCTGTTATAGTATAAGGAGAATACCGCTCGTTAATTTTTTTGACAGCGTATGAATGTTATTTCACATTTGCGCTTATCGGAAACCGATATTCACCCTATTGAAATACTGCGGAAATTTTTACGGCAACGTTGAACAATATTTATGCAGAGTTGATACGTTATTTTAAATCAATAATAATTGTGCGCTGTTGCCGCGATACCCAGAATACGAGACGGTTACGACCTCTTCGGCATGAGCAACGGGTATAACCGCAGTTCAAGTTCACTCGAGGCACGCTCTGTTATTCGTATTTCCGAACAATATACTCTGTATACGAAATATCTCCGGCTGCACATTTTCGTACAGCCATTTGCGCTTAGTAGCGAAAGAAACCATTGAGAATTCTCTTCGCCCTTTCCGTGTAAGATCAGATTTAAAATGAAATATCATATTGAATCGAGGTTCCTCTGAACTATTATACAAACTATATTTTGATCATCACGTGATACACTTTGCGAAATGGCTGCTTTCCCCGCAGACGCTTGACACGCGTGGATTCGATTTATACCACAAAGCTGCCGCGGCCGCGAATTTTTCGGTGAATCGTCCCTTTTTTCTATTCTCGCGTGCGTCGCGTCGCGTCGGTTGGAAGATGTGCGAAGAAAGATGATGATGATGAGAGCGAGAGGTAAGGTGAGAGCCTGTCGCCTGGCAACGTATTAAATTCGAACCCGGATTGAGGGTGTGTCGTGGTGGGTTTCGTTCATCTCAGAGAAACACGGTGTCCCTTCTTTGTTGGAACCTGATCCAGTTCATACGGTAGACAATTTCCGAATATTTTTGTTGTAATTTTCATCAAGTATGAGCTTCCGCTGACCTCGAGGAGCTGGCTGATTAATCCCGAGAAAAGAATGCGCTGCGTGAAAGTAATTTCGTAAAATGATTCGACTGATCTTCTCAAATATTGAATCGCATAAATCTCTTCCATACACTTCATTCGATTACGTTGATCCGCGTATTTTCTCTAAACTCATCTCGAACATCATCGAAACACGAGCTGTAATCATTGACTTGCCGATTTTGGATTTCTTAAGTTGCTGATTGCAGGGCACGGACCCGCCAATGGAGTCATTCGATTCTCGCAATTACTGCTGTCACAGTTCTCTATAAAGTACCTGATGTACAGTATAAATTGTGGTATTCGGGTATTCGACATTCGTTCGTTGACTTCTCTCATTTTCAGTAACCTTTCCGGCACCAAGCATAAGTTGTATTACAAAAGTTAATTGCCAGAGATGATTCTCGTTCTTCCAAGCACGTCGTCACCGTAGTGAGCAAGTTTTTCCAGAGTAATTTATTTGCACGACTCTCTCGATTCACGTTAACGTTACAAAGTCGTCCACGTGCAGGATTCACAGTTTGATTTTACGATCAGGTAACTTCTGGATCCGGGAAGAAGAGTCGAGAGATTATTTGAATTTGATATTCGGGCGAAAGGAGCTGGTCGTTGAGACTTCGGGGGATAAAATGACGTCATGTTATATTCGCCTCCGCACGTTTCCTGCGCAGTTAGTCAACCCTGATGCGGACCACGCACTATCCACTCAATCGAACCTCGCTTATCTCCGTATTATAGGTTCGTTCTGTCGCTTGATCGTCTCCGCTCAATTCTGTCCTCTACAAAAAACGATGCAGGTTGTATAGTTATCGATCGCCGAATATAAAACTGTCAGGCACTCGCGCACAGATGCTTTATACGTAAAACAACTTAGCATTTTTATTTAATCCCGATAAAGATGGTGGACGGTGTGGTGCCTATTGACAATGAACCACGCACCTAAATTTCCATCATAATGCAGTGGATTTTAATGAATCTGCCGTCAGAGTATTTGCCTAAAGACCTTGGTGATTTCATTTTTTATTTCTTCGCAATTTATAGCCACATTATATATGCCGCTATACGGGGTAGTCCAATTTAACGTGAACAGAGATTGACCCCGACTCAGACCGAAATGGTCACTGATTTTCTTTCCGATTTCTACCGCACCGAATGTACATGTTCAAAATTTTTTGAACTTTTTTTACCTCCCGTTTATCTGTCACGCCATATGTATTGTCATATTCGTCAATCGTCTCCGTTTCGACACGCTCAATCTCTTTTCGAAACTCATTCAGTAATTCTAATATATTATTATTTACAAATCGGATTATAATTAATATGAAGAAATGAAATTCCCGTCATTGTGTCAGTGTGAATTTTCGCGTCTGATACGTTCAGCGACATGTTTCCCAGCTCATTTGGGATCCCTGTTATTTTTCCTCCACTCCGGGGGAGCTTGAGATACTTCAGGAGACGCTTTAGTCGTTCAACGTCCAAATCGACGATGCATAAACAATTTACGACCGCTTAACGCGCTTGTGCGTTAACGTGATGTTTTCCTGATGGCGATACAAGATAATGCGTAAAAAATGGAGCTTTGGAAAACTTTAAGTAGCGTCTCTTCTCGTTTATACGCCGATTCAATGCCACGTTGTCTCGTTCAATTCCTTTTTCAATTTACACTTTCTCCGAGCACGACACCCCTTGTGCACGGTAATTGTATTACCAGATAGACATTCGAGATGTACGAGGACCTCGCTGCGAACTGATTTCGGGTGGCGGTTTCCAAGGGTGAAACTGAGATCCGTTACGTCGTTGGAACTCTGCTTTCCGACAAGTGGAGGGACGGGGTTCTTGGCTCAGAAATTTCTCCGATTATTTCAACTCAAACGAATACGCTTTATCAACGAGCGTCGAAATATACGGTTTTGTTTGTCTCGTCTACAAGACGACAATTGCATGACATCGGTGATTTTCGGACTTTTACGGAATATAAGACTGAACCACGTACATCACTGAACGCAAAATAATAACTCGAGTGGGTTGTATTGAAAATTGCAATTTAAAGTTAATATTAAAAGAATTCGTATCAATTTATGCACGCGGATAATTCTTTATTATCATGTCGCCAAAAGTTATGAAATTAATCTTTATTATCTCGGACTCCTGCGTGTCTCATATATATACATATAATAATACACGTGCTTTCGTATATTCATTTCTCTTTTAAATTATTCCAAAAACAGAACCCTTAGAAAAGGGACGTGGAATCGTAAATGAAGAAAAATCCTTCTGCCACACCGTTTTATTCAATTAACTTTACCAATTAACTTAAAGTGGTGATTTTTTATAATTTCATCAGGAGGAGCTTTGTATTTGAAATTCGTTGCCGAAAAATAATTTTCCAGTTTCGCAGGAACGAGAGTTTTATTTCTCCGTTCGTGGAACGAGGATGACGAAAACATTTCTTTCAACCTTTTCAAATTCCTCATATCTACATTTACATGTGGCTTGTTGTGAGCCAGCCGCAAAGTTCTCGAGTATAACGTGCAACGCAACCACGTTATTTGCTTATGAGTGACAAATATGGTATACCCAACATTTCAGGATAGAACTGACGGATTGTCGATGGGGTGTTTACTCTTAGAGAAACAAGCAGCCTTAGACCGGCCATGAGCCAGCCTTCGGATTTCCCGTTTTTATACTGCAGGTTCCAAGTTTATAGAAAAAAAAAAAAATATATTATCTAATTTGAATTTCGAACTACAAATTCAAATTCCTAATTAACGATTTCAAAGTCCTGGGATACCGTATTATACGAAAGTATGACGTCTTTTTTTTTTATTTCCAACCTCTGTAACGAATCCACCATTACAAATTTTGACCTTGGGTTTGTTATCGGTGATCCAAAAAAACTCCGCCTGCCAATTTCTACCAAAATCAAAATATTTTTAGATTTTCCTCCACCACATTGCATCGCCATGTTGGATTTCGCAATCTGATTTCGGATTCGTGATTAGCCACCCGTCAAACCGATGAGTAGGTACCAATTTTCATCAAAATCTGAACACTTTTAGTTATTTGTTCATCTTATTGAGTACACCAAATTGAAATTTTGCAAATATGACGTCAGATTCGCGATTAGCGGCCCAAAAAACTTCACGGTACCAATTTTCATTTAAATCCGTTCATCCGTTTTCATGATGTAATAATTTTTGTTTGATTTTTTGGAATTTTGTTATTCAAATAATTGAAAAACTAGTGAACCGACCAAAGCCAATATCCAATCAGTTCTAAGTTTGGAAAAGCCGCGTCGATTAGGACTAAAATGTTTGAAATCTGGTAACTCGTTCTCAAGATATCAGCGGACAAAAAAATTTATGACATGCGTACATACATATACACAGCCGTCCGAAAATGGTGGGCGGTGATTCTCTAGATATCAGAACGTTGAGATCTAGTGAAAACTAAACTTTTCATTTTCGGAGTGATTAGAATGACTTCCTTTTCGCTCTGAAAGTAGAAAAACGGGAAGTTAAAAATAAGGGGTAAACTAAACTGCATCGTCGCATCGATCGATAAAGTTGACGAACAATTAGAGTAATTGTTCAGTCAAGAAAAATAGTATAATTTCGCCCTTACGATTACTTTTTTCTTTTTCCCCCCTCGTCAAATAGGCAATGTGGTCGCCACGCCCGGTGAACTTAGGTCTCTCGTAATACAGAGAATCGTAATTCCCCGTTGTAGAGAAAAGTGCCCCACGGTAGCCGAAACTTCCGCTTCAATTACTCCCGATCGACGTATCGACCCTGTGGCAATTCACTCGCTGCGTTGGTCACGTCAGATACAAGCCTCAAACCTAATTTATACGACTGTATATTTAATCGAGCTGCGATTCGGCGAATGGCCTCGAACCTGTGGTTTTAAAAAAGTAATAGAAATCACGTTCATCCTTGTTGTTCGAATCATATTTCTTCTTATCTGTCACATTTTTCCTTCCCTCTTACCTTTTTCGGGCGAGTTTCATTGTGCCAGAATTTTCCAACGGCAAACTCGAACCGCCGGCTGCTGTACAATACTGGGGAATTTCTTTCGATTTTTTATTTTTATTTTTTTTTTTTTCACAAAATGGGAAAGGATTCGCATCCTCTGCGATCACAACATCGCGGTATATCCCAGCGGAGGTAAAGAACATCTTCGATACTAAGTAATTGCGTCATGTCGGAGCCTTGCGTTGAGAAATGTCGTCCACGCAAATTGGTATCTCAGGTGCGCCATGTAGCGACTAAATCTAAATGCTATGCCTTACTGTAGTTACTCCAAGTGTCGTTGATTTCGTAATAATCGGCAGTGATCACACGAACAACAGATGCCTGTAACAGTTATCAGGACTGAATTGTTAGCGGTTACAACGCTGCACTGAACTTCGCTATACATTTAGCTATATGCACAGTTGGAATTGCAGCATCAGCACTGCCGTGGAATTTACCAGTCTCACTAAAGTACTGAACAATACTATCCAGGAGTTGGTAAATTGAATGGAATCGATTTTAGAACGATTATGACAAATGCAGACATCGCTCGTGAACGTTCGTCAATTTGAACTAGAATTCACCCACCATAATTACCTATCGGTTAATTGAACACGAAAAGAAATAACAGGGGTCCGAACAGAACCGAAAGCTTGGTAATCACGGAAATTTATTTACGAATTTTTCTCTTTTACGTGTATAACGGAGGCTGTGCGCAGAACGGTTCTGTTGACACAACGTGACAGCGTATTGACAGTACACCTGGTACCAGGAATATTTGCAGTAGGGTGATTTTGTAATTTCGCTTGACTGCTTGTCAGGATCAACGAGGTTTCAAAACTCCAGTAAAATGTATTTAGGATCTTTGAATACTACGATTGGAGAATCGATTCGCTAATTAAGGAACTTCCGGCTGACAACGAGTTCACATTCGCAGATGTATCTAATTAGCTTCTGTCCCCGGTAATATGCGCACTTCGTACATACGTTGTAGCAGTATCTACGTGCCCGAAGTTACTTTGCAGAGCTGCGGTGTCTTTAGGACCCGAGTGAGATCCATCCCAGTGAGTTATGAAATTGTAAAGCAGACGAAGAGTGCGCTGCGTAAATATAGTTACGAGCTGTTGTACGAGTGTAACGCGCGTCCCTACGGTGTCAGTTGAGGAAGAAAATTATGTAGAGGCCAGGCACGAACAGCTGCAGGAATACGAATTATACGTAAAAGCGTTATTCGTGATTCACTGGTCATAGGAGCTTCTCGACTCTAATGATGGCCTGAGTTCGGCTCGGATAATAAATGTTAAACGAAACTTGAAGCAGAAGTTGCGTACATACGGTAAACGTGTTCTGAAAGTCCGTTACATTTTAAAGTGTAACAATATTACGTTTCTGGATGAGTATGCGAATGGGGGGCTTGAGAGACTCCGTTAACCATGCTCTAATGGCTTCGCCTAAGTTTGTGACAAGCTTGACCACAAGTCGCGACCCGTAAATGTTTCGGAGCCAACCGTACGCGGTTCAAAAACCGTACAGTTGAAATTTCGCTTCCTAAAATGTAGACACGCCCTGACATTGCAGCAAAAGAGACTAACAAACAAATATATCGTTCATATTTTATAACTTGAATGAAATATATTGTCATTGGTCGACAAATTTATTGTGTTCACTCATCTCGCCCTAAAAATATTCACAAATTTTATTCATTCTGATGAGACACTTCCGCGAAAAATATGGTGCTTTGAACGGTCGTTGAAATTGACATTGTAGCATCGGGAGCTGTAGTAGACAAAAGACATTTAGGCGTACTTTGGAATAATGGTTTATAAACGTAGAAGCGCTTAACTGTAATTGCTTATGGTCACGACGTTCTGAGGTATAATCTGTAACAGGTGACAACCTTTCGGTTTCGGAATTGTGAACGAGGATTCGGAATTACTTGAGCAAAAACAGCGAAACTTTTACCATAAAACTATGTATGCTGTACGAGTCGTTAACCTCGACGAACTTTGGCCGAGCTTCCAGTTAGACTGCAATCCGAGTCACGGAATGCTCTGCAGTTGAACCCCTCTGCACGAAATGTTGGAAAGATACATTATACCGATGTTCGCCGCGTAATCTTGTTTTCACTCGCTCTGGTAGCTTTGCCGATGAACTTCTTACAAGTGGCGCAAATAAATTCGGTCTGACAATGGGTTTCATAATGTAAAGCTTACGAAAGTTCCTAAAGCTTCAGTTACGCATGTTTGATTTTCCAAAGATCTGAGAGCCTTATCATCCCACTTTGAGACTCTTTACCCACAATGTAATAGGGAACGGGAGCATTGAGTGTTTTACCTCTCTTCCATCGATTTCTGCACAATTTCTTAGGCTGTAGCAATTTATTATTGTACCGAAACACTCAGAGAAAACCTTTTACTTTTTTTATACACCTTTTGTAGAAAATTTTCTCGTGGGAACACAATATTGTATTGTAAATACAAAAATTAATGAAATAATTGTTTCAAAATTGCAAATAAAAAAAATTCATTTAGTAAAATGTGCTTGTGAGTACGAAATCTTGATTTTAATTTAGATAATTTAGTGAAATGATACTTGTTCCATGGTATTATCAAAATATTGAATACGTTCTAGTAGATTCAACAAAATCGTTTCGTACAGCCCACTAAATCTATTCGATGAATAAAAATTAGTAAAATTTACGAAATCGTGCGAGTTATTAATTGATTACCGCTATCAAATAATATGTTACATCGTAGGTTTGAAATATTTTTCGTTGAAGTGGCAAAATACTCTGTAACGCCTTAAAATTCTTTCTCGCAGGAGAAATAAGACGGGCGGTTATTGGTAGGAGCTCCAGGAATCTTCCTTGTATAATTATCAGAACCAAATCATTCGTGGTCTGATACCATTAGCATGCATATACATATGTATACGTATATCTCTGTATATGTATCTGTATACACATACATAAATGTACATCAGGCACTCTCCAATCTCCATTTTCGCATCGGAGAACCAAAAACATCTATTTGTATCCAGTCCCACCACGTAACGTCATCCGCAGGTAAAATCATTGAGGGTTGAGGAGGACATGAGTCCATAGACTTAAAGTGACCGTGTCTGGTTACATGCCCAGGTTTTGTTTATTAGAAATAATTATTGTTTTCGTAGTCTTCTTGTACGAAGGAATACTGGAAATAGGATGAACATTTTAAGGTCCGGTGGTCCCTAGCGCCGAAACTGTTCGTAGGGAATGCCAAAATTAACAACATATCAAAAATCCAGATGATTTCACTGAGACTCAATTCCCATAAGATTGTTGCGGGGCTCTTTATAACTTATTCCAACTTCCCATTTTAATGACGAAATGTTAACTTGCCTGCTTATACGACGTGCCTGTTCCTGACACGCAAAGCTGCCTCAAATTGATTCAATTCATGGTTTGAACTTTGGGGCAATCTCTTGATTAAGCGGTTGACAGTTGAATGTGAGGATATCATGCAGCCGCAAAGAGGCGTTGCCGTCTTCTCGCCCTGTTTACTTGTCCGTTGTTTCCAAAGACATTGCAACATTCGTTTGGACTTGGAAAATATAGGTACATAGAAACGAATTGGAATTCATCTCGAAATGAAAATTTTTCACGTTCCGTGGAATCGGAATTCGAAAATTATTCAAAGCGAGCCCGCTTCACCCCTACTTTGCGTTTGTTTCAGATCGCATAGGCTTACGATGCATTAATTCGGCGCTTGATTAACTCCAATTATGGATCGTGATCGCGATTCGAGTTTTGTGTGGCTGGTTTTTATTTGAACTCAATGTATTTGATCGGTGAATTGAATTATAAAAATTACCAAACGCCGATGCGGAATTTATTGCATAATAGAAACTGTCGCATAATTATCAATTAAGGTTGCCGGCTGTGGAACGGCCGGTACAATATTGGAAATTGTGTCTAAGCTTGATTAACATCGTCCATAAATTGATGTCTGCCCATTTCCATCTTTCCGTGCGTCAACGGCGCCGCGAGATAATTAATGTTAACTGTAATTAAGCTTAAACTGAAACAAAACCGGACCTCAGACCGCTGAAGTTTCGAAGGGTGAAAGTGGGTGTCAAGCTTAATCAAGCTGTCATCATTACTGAAGGTAAAATGCTTATTGAATTATTAACACAGGGGACTTTGAGTGGTCGAACGCGTATAGTCCTACAGGTGGGAAAATCAGTTGCGAAATGAAAAATGCACGTTTTCTCCGTAACGGGACGCCACCCTAATTTAGATGAGAGCTAATCTCAGCCCTTGCTCGCTTGGGTCAATCAAACTAGGTAGGGATAGGCTGCGCAATTTTGGGCTTGGAGAAAATTTCATTTTCGTTTCAATTACAGCTGCGGATTAATGCCCTTCCAAAAAACCTTATACCTCCACGTTTTGCGAAAGTCTTCCCATTATACCTGGCTAAAAATCCTACTTTATCCGGGCTCGTATACATTCGGGGTAGTTCTCTGAATTTCAATTCATCTTTGTGAATCCATCCTGGGCTGTTAAGCTGTTTCACGTCATCCCTCCATCGCGAACGTACGCCGAGCTTTGTCAAAAGTAAAGTAGAAAATTCTAGAAGGTTGGATAGAAAATTTGAATGCGAATCCCTTGGACTGGATTTCCAAATGATTTCAAGCACTTCTTATTCCTCCGCGAAACCGTGAACAAACGAATTATGCACGGTAAAACACAAGTCTTGCGAGTTCTCTGGTTTCACTAATTTTCTGCAAGGTATGAAAAAACTGCGCATCTTTCAATGAAGAAGTTTCGAATTTCGGTTTGTTGCGTGAATTTGGCCTGTAATAAGGTTCAATCTGCAGGTGACAATCGCAACGAGGATTCTCACTTTGTTGTCGGTGTGACTCGGAACACTTGTGATAGATGTTTTGAATTCCCGGGCGAGATCAAAGCAGCAAAAAAGAAGGTTTTTTATGCCGCTTTTCACATGTTCGTATATATATTAGGCTGATTCAAAAAAAATGGCTAATTTTTTTTTTTCGAAATCCCCACATAAAAACTTCCGAGAAGGTGTGAAAAGACGCCTGTAAAAAGCAGAGCTCTTAATATTATTATTTAGAGGTCGCGCATCGGGAATTTCTATTTCCCATTTAAATAACACAGGAAGAAATTTTTTTAAATTTTGCAATTTCGTATTTTTGCAACGGCTCATTGAATCAGCGGACCAAAGCATATTCTTGTAGGAAATTTGACGCTCTACAAAAAAGGTCCTTACAAAGTTTTCGATAGACACACTCCTTCAAAAGTTATTCGAGGTCAAAGTTGAACTTACAAAAAAATTCAATGTTTTTTTTTTTTTTCGATGATACTATGAATCTTTTCTCATTATTTTATTATAAATATATATTTAATAAATACGTCTTACTCTAATTGGGCTTTTTCAATCATTAATTTTCCCATCGAGTCAATATAAAGTTACCTTACAAAAATGCGATGTTAAATAATAAACATGTTATCATGGAGAATCCATAACTGATGCACTTGACTATTTAAAAATGTAATTGTTCCGAAATCTATCTTCTTTATAACAAAATAATGAGAAAAGATTCATAGTATCATCGAAAAAAAAAAAAACATTGAATTTTTTTGTAAGTTCAACTTTGACCTCGAATAACTTTTGAAGGAGTGTGTCTATCGAAAACTTTGTAAGGACCTTTTTTGTAGAGCGTCAAATTTCCTACAAGAATATGCTTTGGTCCGCTGATTCAATGAGCCGTTGCAAAAATACGAAATTGCAAAATTTAAAAAAATTTCTTCCTGTGTTATTTAAATGGGAAATAGAAATTCCCGATGCGCGACCTCTAAATAATAATATTAAGAGCTCTGCTTTTTACAGGCGTCTTTTCACACCTTCTCGGAAGTTTTTATGTGGGGATTTCGAAAAAAAAAAATTAGCCATTTTTTTTGAATCAGCCTAATATATATATATATATATATATATATATATATATATATATATATATGTGAGCATTTTGGATCTTGTTATAAACGTTAAATTTTGAAAGCTTTGTTCAATAAGTTAAGTTCCGTTTTTATCTTGTAAAAGAATAAAAAGGTGGTTCATCATGCGTCCCACACGCAAAACACAAAGTTCGCGAGTGTTATCTGGTTATATATATATACGGAGATTGTCAACCGAAATTCTCCCAGCTTACATGCGAGATTTCTGAAAGAATGACGCAGACGACACCGACGTTGGTTGTAATTCTTTCATTCAATGGACGTCAGTAGAACTGTTGAAATTGACGTTTGGATAGCGTTGTTACAGTTTCGCCGAGACGTACGAAAAATATGAGATAGAAATAATCGTGAATTTTTCAACCATTCGCCTTTGGTCTGTAACGTTATTCGCTATATCGGGTGTCCATGTAAAAATTTCTCAGACTTTATGCATAACCTTCGTAAATTTTCTTAAAACAAGTCGAAGTGCATCAGAAATTGTTCTTCATCAGATAATTATATTTGTGGAAGAACTTATCTGCAGTCCAATACTTTAATTACTGTCACAAATCATCAACAACACATCCTATTCACGCAAGTGTTAATATCGCGTTAGTAATTTGACATTTATAGATTGCACGAACTTTCCTCAGTTAATGGATACCGGGATAGTGACGTGGGAAGTAATTGAAAGAAGAAATCGGCGGGGAGTGAGTGGGAAAGTTAAGTTTGGTCCGCGAGACGGAGAACAAGAAAGTTTCTCGCTAGATAGATTTTTATCTCCGGTAGTCTGCAGTTGAGTCGTTTCTCGTTTAAAAGTTATTTTGCAAAAGTAGCTACAGCAGATGCTTTCAATTTATGAAATTACGTATTTAAGCTAATAAAACAATTAACCGGCTTGTCGGTTTGTAGTTTGGAAATTCATGACGAGTATAATCTGAATTGCAGTAAATTGTTTGAATGCCACTTGAAATTGCAGCGAATATGCGGTTTGTAAATATTTTCTCGGCGATGCGTGAGATTATTGAATATCGCTAACTACATGTAATCATAATCAACAATTCAATCGTTAGATTCGAAGTGAAAACATCCAGTAATGTAAATTCCCCGCAATATCTAATTTCCATTCAGTCACACGGACGTTGTTGTAAATATAATCTGTAATCAAAGCTTTAGCGCGCGTTCCATCAATAAAATATATCGCGAAATCGCATATTAATTATCAATCGAGCGTGTCACTCGATTCGTGTCCGACGAAAATATTGCGCGGCAAATTCTTTTTCCAACATCTTCGAAAGCAGTACAAGGTGACTTTATCGTCCCTCGTAAAATCGTAGTAGGTAATGGTGATTGCATAGCGCATTAACGAAACGATCGTGTCTCGGTGATACGTTGGAAGAGTTTCTCCGCACGTCAGCCGTGATACAAGCACGTTTGTGGGTCAGATATTTCCGAACGGTTTCACTTCCTCTCCCGCTCGATAATATCCGGCGAAATTATGCACCGTGAGACGTCAATTCTGCAACGGACTCAAATCGTTGGCCATTAGCTGTAACTCGGCGCCGACGACGTGCGTATTTGAAGAACGCGAACGTCATTATCGCGTGTCAGATAAATGGGATTTTTCTCGATACACGTGGGAGAGTTTGAATAATCCCTCGTCCGTGGCGCGGAACGTGACGAGAGGAGTGGAAGAGAGGCGAGAAAAGAAATTAAAGGACGGCAAAGCTGCGGAGGAAAAGAAGAGGCGAATCATCGGTTGCTTCAATTTATTATTTCCTTCGATAAATTTCGACGGAGCTTAGAGCTTTCATGCGGGAAATGGCTCGTTTGAATAAAACCGATTAGCGCCGGCACCCTGTATGTAATGCGAGATGTGCTTCTGGGCGGCAGAAGCGATGGCCACTAGTCGAAAAATAATCGATACATTGAACATGACTCGATCGAATCGGTAAAAATTATTCGATTAATCGATTGTTTGACATTTTTTTGAAACGATGCGTATGAAAATTTATATATTTCAATTTTAGGTAATAATATTCATTTATCTTTCACTTATTATATAACATAGTTGCTTAGTAAGTAAGACAATGATACTAATTGATAATCTAATCGCATCAATCGATATTGTATCGCGTCGTTCGTGGGAGTAAAAAACGAAAACCGATTGTGAAGAAAAATAATCGATTATACTCGATTGATCGGGAAAAAATAATCAATGTAATCGAAAATCGATTATTTTTTTCTGCCTGAAGAGACCTAGGAGAAGACTGGAATATCGGTCAGAGTTTCTTGCGCTGTACCTAATGATTCCGTATCTTCATTTTTGATATGATCAATAATCCAAAACGTGCAAATTTACTCTGACGATAAAAATTAGTTCGCGAAGCATGTCCGATTTATTTCAATTACAGCCGTGTAAATGAATCTAACGATTTGACGAGAAATTCGTATCACGGATTTGAAGGAGAAATTTATACTTCTTTTCCAAGTATTGTTTCATCTTTTCGCACTTCTTGATCGTCCTGTAGATTAGCTTATACGCGCTCCAAGTTAATTCAATTCTGGCTCTTTCCTTTTAATATTCGAGTCTTTTGTAACTACGCGTTGAAAGCCATGGTATGATGATGAAATTTTTGCGTGTTTTTGTGTTTACCAAGCGTACCTACAAAAGTGTAAAGATATTTTTCACCGAAGGCAACTGTAAAATAATTTCTCTACTCCAGTTTTGGCTACGTACCTACTGATTTCCATTTGATGAATTGGCTCAGGTCGGGGGGGAATATTTACATGTAGAGGAGATAAAAAATGTAACCTATATTGTACCACCTTCTCAACCGTCGTGTAAAATCACGAAATTATCGATACTGTGTACAGAAGAAAAACGAGGAGAAACGAGAAGATACATGGCAAAAAACCAGAACTAAGTGGAATATAGAGGGAAAGAAAGGCGAGGAAAACTGCAGTAAATAAAAAGAAATGAAATGGACTGGAACCTTTCGCGGGTTAGCTGAAGGCAGGAGTTAAATTTCCTGGCTGGTCCATTTATCCCTTACTTTTTGTTGGAATTTATTTTTGGCTATGGAAAAAGGACGTAGTACGAGGCGTAGGGCCTCTACCTAAATTGCCAAATCTTTCGTTCAGATTTGAATAAACGTTCACCCCTTAGATGCAAATAGGAAGCGCGTCGTAAGTAGTGCCAAAATTTTTGAATTATTAAAATGAACTTCTGGGTGTTCGTGTGATTTGCGACCGAACCGAATTTTTTGCATAGTTCACACTGCGTTGAATATCTTAGTTTTTGACGATATTTTTTCTGCACTGTTAAAAATTTCTCTACGGAACTTCCTACACTGTATTGGAAGTTTTATTCCCATGCGGAACAGTTAATTCACTTTACATTTACTGTTTATTTGATTTACAAATATCAATTTATCTGCATCGAATTTGTGAATCTGCAACCTGATTTCGTAAATAGACAACTTTTTGTACATTGAATATGTAGTAAATTCACAATGATTTTTAACAATGTGACGTTTGTCAACACTTTCAATGCATCGGCTGTAAATTCATTTCCGAAGAGCGGATTCTTTATCGGAGTTTTTAAAAAATGTCCATGGAAGGGTGAGAAGAATTTATGCATTTGGTCGGAACTCACGATAAGCCCAGAAGTTGCACGTACTTCAATAATACCACAGAAGCGAGCAACATCCCCTCGTTGAAAATCCATAACACGACTCCGCGCATACGTACAGTACACAATGTTTTCCTTTCGTTGGCTCTCGATTCCTATCCACCCACTTAAGTGGGTCAATATCGTAGTCGGCTTACGCCTAGCGACTGGCGTCCCAATTGGACGGTTCAGGTGCAACGTATAACCTACCATATAAATCCAATTTCTAGGAATATTACGACGCGCACCTTCAGCAGAGCCCCGTCCGGACAGTAAGCGAAAATTTTCAGCCGTCGGATGGCCTCGTCGGAGGCGAATCTCGACGATAACTTTGGTCGAACGATGGTTAAAATTGATTGCCACTGTTGGATAGGCGAAATTTTCGGTGCAGAGAAAAGCGAAGGACGTAAGCATGAAATACCTCAGAAGTTTCTCAGACTTTGACATAGACACATGGCTCGGTGTCGAAGAGAGGTACTCCATTTTGATACCCTCACGGCTCGGACCTTGGGGACGAGAAACATTTCGCAATTACCTCTGGAGGATTCTGCAGCTGCGTCTCTTGCGCCGAGTGCGTTTTCCTGGACTATTTTCCACCTACCTGTGGGAGATAAATCTTCTCTGGTGTCTATCCCCCGTCGATGAGGCGAACTTTTTAATTAGACTCGCGAATCGAACGAGTGTCGGCCAATTATTTTATGTGTTTCCACAGGTAGGTGCGCGAACTGAAACTCTCAGAGCCTCGGCTTCCTCGGCGTACCTCCGACCTAACCTTCCAGGCGTATTTCAGGTCAGCTTATCGCTCCAAGCTTCCTGTTTCGGCATTTCCATATTATGTCACTCGATGGCTAAAGACAGACTGGGCGCCGCGAAAGCTTCGGCTTCTATCCTCGGCTGGGGATGAACCGTGTTTCGCGATTGCATAACATTTTCTAAAGTCACCTTGTCGCTTGGACACGTGAGCAAGGAACGTGTGCGCTGATGGACGCGAAAGGTGCCCGTAGGTAATCGGAAATCGTCTACATCGCATATCGGAGGTGGTATAGAGCCCCAATTCATATAATTGGATGAATGGGATAGTCGCCTGATAACCTGATCATACAACTCAATGTTACTTCATACAACATTGGACTGTTCGCTTGATCAACCTCGTGGTGAAATTACACTTCGAACTTTGCAGGCACGATGCAGCGATGGTTCAATTTCGCGAAGTTGCAGGTCGTAGCGATTGTGTGTCAAACGGTGAGCAGTGAGTTTTCCGACAAATTGGTGACAATCAGCATCTGTAATATGTTTTGCAATTTCGTAGTTTTGAACGACGCGACCTGTGATGGCTGGCGTTGCAAACTTCTCCCAGCTGTGTGTTAATATCGGTACAACGGAGCGCGTTGCGAACAATCAGATCATTTCCCCTAAGACCACTGCCGTACCTGTTTGCGATGCCCTAGTTTTAAAGACTTTATTCATAAACTTTCCCATTTTACAGCGACGTCGTTTTCTTCGCGGAATGCCGTCAATTTTGCTAATGCATACAACCAGATATACATGTTCCGGGATTTAATCTTACAAACTCTGGCATTCAAACATGAAACGCAATTTTTTAATGCTCTGTAATTGTATTACTGTAATGTACATACCTACCTCGGACACTTTGAATAATAAATTTTCAGTTTCACCTCTCTGACCGGAACGAATTTACATGCTGGATAAGATTGCTTATAGCTTGTTAATGAACTCCGCCGCTTTACATTGCGGCGTATCCATTCCAAGGGTGATGCTATAATTAATTTAAGATAAGTGGAAGCGATCCAGGGTTTGTTAAGGGTTTCAAGAATCGTGTGTGGTCGTTAAACAGTAACGTTGGCGATATATTTGCTGGTTCTTAAGTTTTCTTATTCATCTACCGGAATTTGTCCATCTCGTTTCATTGTTTTCAAAGTGTTTCCACTTGTTCTTCTTCCTTCTCGTAATTCATGAGGAGAAAACTTTACCTGCAGTCTGCAGAGTTACGTGGAATACTTTCAAAGAAACGTAGCATAATTATTTATACGAGGAACATCTGTCACGATGTGAAACGAGGTGATAATTTTTTCTCCGTTTACATCCAGCGAAGAAGTTAAGAAAAGAAGACGACCAACTTGGTACCACGCCAATTGAAACTTTGGCGCGACTACGAAAGTTGGATCTTTTTTTTTTGCGTTTCTCTTCTACCGCACTTTGCTCGTATAATCTAACCATTTATTATTTAATCGTCTCTAAACGCCGGTAGGACTGAACAATAATAAGGGGATATTATTAACCACTGATTCAGTGTCACGGTAAAAATATTTTCATACGTTCCGTCGTTTACTATCTCGCACTGTATACTTTGATGGCACTATTGAATTTAATGAAAGCTGCTACATCGAAGGGCGTCAATGAAATCAAAAGGAAAAAGAGAAGAAAACGAAAAACGTGCGTCGACTTTTGAATACAATCGGTATTCAAGAGTGAATTACACCCTGCTTTCATCAATTTGATCGACTAACGGAATCTTCGTATCCAAAGTCTCTTATCGTTTCATAGTTCTTTTTACGTTTATGCCGAAAAGACTTTCTCGCGCAGAAAGTTATTCAAAAAAGTAAGTTACGGTACTCAGAGACACCTGAAGCTGTTAAGCAGTGAATATGGTTATTGTTCTTAACTTTTCGAAACCAATTTCGTCTAGGCCTCTGTCATTAAAAGTTTCATCAAAGCCTTTTACGTGACCTGCTTGCTTATAATTTCCAGTCAAATCTGTAATACAAAATCTGACATTGATGTGCGTTTGCATAATCTCAAAACTTCATGTTGTTTCGTTGAGAAATTGCAGAAGGAATTGTACCTGATTACGGATCAATGGTAATGAGATGCTTGTCGAGTTTCCGATAATTGTTCATCCATTGTTATGCACAGGCCTGTAATAAAAATTAGATGAAAAATGCATTTTTTCTTGGCATGGAAACTTATACTCAGGATATTAAATCAAAGAGAAATATTTTTTTTATGATGTTCCGCTAAAACTGCTAAACGATTTGCGAAGTGAAATTTGTATAACTGGCATTACAAATCTATCAATGGGAGAGTCACTCATAGGAATAATATTCTGTCGAACTTTGGCGAATCCTACTGTAAAAAAGACGAACCGCGATTTTTTCACAATACACGAGGAACAGAAGATCAGCAAAAGAGATGCTAAGCATTCGCGTACTGTTGGATTCACGCGACGCGAACGGAAATTAGGTCAATTGCGTTGCGATCTATTTTCAGTGGGTGTCAAGTACAAAATGTGTTCCGTCACACCCTCTGAATTGAAATACCGTAGCATAGTTCGTAAATTATTATTGTTTCATAAACTAGAAACGGGACACTTTGATCATACTTTGACTCGTTGTCAGAGAACTTTAATGATAAAAGTACCGCAATTATATGACAACATAAATTATAACCACAATAGATGCCCGCAATAGATAAGGTATTTTAAGTGACTTCTGTAATAATACGAAGGGGTATAGATTACTATTCCGGAAAGTTTGATCGTTTCAGTGATCATACGGCTGCTTTTGCGGTCCGTAATAACGAGTCGGACGATATGGTTGGTAAAAAGACGCAGGATGTAGGTATACCTAAATAATATGCCTCGGTGAATTAAGGGGGTGCCATGGTCGATTTCGACGTTGACGTATATATCTGCAAATATCGAAAGTCCACGTATTCAAAACTCGAAAAAGGGCTTAAAAGCCCCATTCTGTGTATACCGAATTCTGAACAGAAATACTCCAACTCATTTTCATTTGACGCAGAAATAAAGAAATTGCACGGATTCTACAAAATCGCAATAGTGAAGTCGTAGAATTCATGCCATTTCTTTATTTCAGAATTATTATAATTATTTCTTTTGTTCAGAATTGTGTATAGAATGGGGCTGTTAAGCCTTTTTTGCCTTCCAGATACGTGTACTTCAATATTTGGAGATATATACGTCGACGTCAAAATCCACCAGGGCACCCTCTTAAGTAACCTGAAAGTGTATGCTCGTTTCGGCGTGTCACCGTTCATAATGCCAGAGCGTTGTTTTCGTGAAATTTTTACCAGGCAAGCTTTCAGCGCGGCGAAATTGAGCCAGAGAAATGATTATTTTTATTTCAAATGGTTAAATATAAAGGTTCATGAAAGAAATGCTTCACATCTGCAAAAATAACACTGTCAACAAAAGAACTGAAATTTAAAATCTTGGCCATCTATATTCTGATGTCATTTAAAATTCGAATAACCCACACTCAATTTTCAACAATAGTTTTCAAATTTAAACTCGCTTTTCACTCAACTTGATCCTTTACTCTGTTTCACTACGTAAGACAAAATAAGGCAAATCCCGCTCGGTAATTGTGAATATCGATCCGAAATACACTTGTTTCGAATGTAGCTTTGACATTGATCTAGCCTCACATGTATGACAGATGAAATAACGGTGGTGTAATATCAAATTCATACACATGTATGTACGTATATAAATTTTTTATATTATTTGGTTTCGTTTTTCGTTAATAAACAGCCCCGGCGAAACGTCGCAAAACTGCAGTACAATAATTTTGCAAGTCGACATTCAATGACCTTCTCCGACGAACTGCTTCCTCGGATTATTATCTCGTGGATAAAGGCAAGGGCCGGAGTTCTTCGTCGCTATGACATTCCCATTACGCTCTCCGGGACCTCCTCGGCGGGCTTGGGACACTTGGACGAATCCACCCTCGGGATAGATATACCCTAGAGATTTTACTAGTTCTCGCTGTTCTTTCGTCGCTTTTCGCTCCCCAGGTGCGGAGGTAAATTTGGAAATTCCACGACAGCCGGTAACTCAATTCCTCATGGAAAATTGTCCTGGAGGATTCACCGCTGCCTGTGTACGACGCGTAAGGCGGGGAAAAACGTATCTGTGCCAAAAACGCTTCGTGATCACCTAGCAAACGCTCCGATTATCGATTATTTGCAAAGAATAGGTGGGGAAAAAGCGCCGTTATGACCTCAACTGCGTTATGGCCGCAGACAGAGTCGAGAGAGAGGCATTTTTTTGGTTCTGTATCCAAGATCCAATTTGGTTCGCATCTGCAGTGGATGGACGTTTTTCAGCCCCCAGATTCAACGTTAAAAATAGAGGCATACAATAACACGGACAACGGAGAGAACAATTAACATTTCCTGTAAACTCATCGCAGGATATTATTTTCACCGAATGCGAAAACTGCGGGACTTACTGAAACGGATAAAAAGTGACACCTACAGATGTGCCGAGAACTGAAAACCAGCCTAAACGTGTTGGAATCGATGGCCAGAAATACGACGTCACTTTCCTCGTGGATATGTTTCGGCTCTGACGTGCCTAACTCGGGCTCTCTGCGGCGTAAAATCGAAGAAGAACGATGAACAAAAAAAATAAATAAATAAATAAACAACGTTCCGCGTCGACGTATCAGCCTGCAGGCAGTATCCACGCCGTATTGTACGTAATATAAACGAAAGAAAATAAAAGTCTGACCGTTGAATTTTCAGACTCGCGTATACATCCAACTTCTGTATGAATTAATCAGAGAACGTGACTATGCTATGAAATTTAACCTCCGCTCCGGCGGAATCCCGCAGTCATCTCCATCTCCATTGGTCGCACAGTTGCGTTACGTAGGTATTATCAATCAGCGCGCCACGCTGTGTGATCAATTCTTATTATACCGTAGATCCACGTGCGGTTCTTACCTACAATTTTCATTTTCATGTATTCAGACGTGGAACGAAAGGGTGGGAAGTAGAAGGTGGACCATTAAAAAGACAGAATTAAAGACGAAGGATATTCGCTTGGAAGGGGTTCACCTTTATTTTTACGAGATTTTAGCACTACTCCGGCCGTAACGTTGAATAAGAAATAATCAACCTGGTTCATCGTCCAATAAAAGCTCAAGTAGTTATTACCGACATCTATGTATTCGAGTTAATCAGTATTTTATTACGTTTTTATTGCCTAGCTGTAGTGAGGATCTCGTGCAGTTGCAGTAAGCAGGCGGAGGGAAACACGCGCCGAATTTTTTCACCGATGGGAAAAAACTGAGCGCATCGGAGCTTTTCCACAAAGTTCGACGATCTTTTCCTCGACTTTCGGTACTTTCGAGGGCCTGTCACGTGACCTTTATTTGCCCCCCCCGACCCCTCGGCGTCCTTCTGATAACCTACGGCTATCCGTGATCGACTTTGCGACCCTACGTCACCCTCCCTCGTACGGGTTTCCCCGATGTAATTACACATTTACACCGTCGCGCCACGCGTGTGTTGTATTACACGCACATAGGTGCGTATGCATGAAAGCACTCTCTATTTCGTACCTACGTTAAACACGAGAGGGTTGCGCGACGCGGCGTCCCCGAATTGATAACCTTACTTAATAACTACAGAAGTAATCCTTTGGCGGGTGTGATGCGTGTAAACAAATTTATCCCCCCCGGCAAGGGGCGCTATAGGACGGTTCAAAATCTTAATCTGCGTATAATCTGCTTTCTACTCGTGTATGTAGGTAAATATCGTCACTGCATCTATATGTATATTTACACCGTTGCTTGTGAACCTCGAGATAAATACAGGTGGGTAAGATTTTCATTTGGTTCGGTTGGTTGGTTGGAAAAAAGTTTTTTACCTTACGTTCTCGTGCGGTGATTAAATTTTTTATCGTACCGAAAGAAGAATAATCGTAGAATACAATGCGATAACGTCGATTCTACGTGAGGGCGATCAGAGCTTTTATTCAGCAACGTGTTATCCGGATGAATCTATTTCAAGAATTGAGTATTTTTTTTTTTTTTTTTTTTTTCAAACAGCCAGTATACGAGTGCACATCAAAGCTGAAGAAAAATTCGTGGGATAAACTGCTGATGTTAATCGGTCTCTTTGTTATACTGTACGTGCCAGCACTTTTATAAACATTTTTCGTCAGAGCTCAACGTAACTCTCTATCTAGATAAACTCATCGAAATCAACGATCCGCAAAATTAGGCCTGTCAATTTGCGACCGTCGGGTATCGTTACTATCGCGCTACGCCCTGCGTCACTTGTCAAATTGATTATTTAACTTGTATACAAGGATCATCTATTAATTATGTAAACGAGCTCTAATCATAGTTACCAGCTATTTCTAACAACACACCGTTATAGCTATAGGGTCAAAGGCGCCGTGTTTGTTAGTTACTAAAGTTTGCGGATATCGGAGAACCGAGGGCAGAAACTGTGCCGTGAGGTATTTCAGCCTGCTATAAATGTCTTGTAAGCTGGAGTTTCAGAAACTTATCGAATCTAGTAATGACTTGGCAGAACTCGTCAATCAGTCGCGAGCACATCTTGCTGATCATGTGATATGACTGTTGAAAAATCGCCAAATTTATACATTCCGTGCGAATTGCGTTTATTCGTTTTTCAACATCGCAATTACACAAGCGCAAGCACAAGTTGCCCCATCCTCTTTTCGAAGTGATAATTATCGAAGGCTACCCGATCGTTTTATCGCCGGATATTTGAAATATAATTTGATTTGTATGGGGATAACTCGATCGTCCTAATCCTAACAGAAGAGAAAAAGCAGATCGAGAGTCGTTTGTAGTATGAATGAACGGAGTGAAAGGTTTTATTCGACCCTGCTACCACATCGGTAAACCCGCAGGACAAAGTGCTAGGCTTAAATTTTTTCCAAAGGGACGAATGAAATAAGGTAGAGGTATTTTATTGGGAAATCGAACAAAGCATGAATCCGGACGAAATCCAAGTGATATTAATTTGAAAAGCAATTCCAACGTATAACGTAATATTGGTCTATCTATTTGTAGATCGTATATGTTCGAGCTGGAGTTCGATGAAATGAAAATAAGTTGAAATTAAGTTAAGTTTTATGAGTTTTATCACATTATTATGTCGGGGATTTGCACCTTTCAGATTCGCTTTCAATTTTTCTTCAATTTAAATATGCACATATTGAAGCAGCCACGTTATAAGTGGCATTACAGGTTACGATGAGCGATTAATTTCCAACTAAATACATTTGAGCTTGCGATATTCTTCTATCGCTGGCAGCGATTAAAATTAAAATACAGCTCATTGATCGGTATTTCTATTTTCTACCACCTGTCATTACCTCGTAAAACTAGCCAATAACAATTTTTTCAAATATAGTGAGACGCTTAATTTCATATAATTCGATTTCGTTTCGTTACTTGTTTTTTGCTCGGAAGATATCACACCCTAGTATTAGCTTTTCCTGTTTTTGGTCTGCGTATACCCTGCAAATATCAATCTAAAGTAAAACGATTGTCGAATGTCAGTCACCATTTCTTGTACGGTTATTTGTTTGCTAAAGGATTCCCGTCCGTTTGTTTAAACGAGTTTATTATCATTAACTGGGTCACGAAAGAGACTTCTCATCACAAGTGTAATTTTATCTTGCGTCCTATGTATTGTCTTGTTGAAACAACGGAACGATAGAGCTTTGATACTGAATAAATGCTTTTTACAAAAATGGTAAATGCCAAGTAATCATCTTTTGCATATTACGCGATAAAAACTTGAAAATACTCCATAGCATCAGTGGTTTTTTCGTTGACTCGTTAAAATTTTATTACAATTCTAGGCGAAAATAGGATTCAAGCCGAGCAATTAATCGAGGAGTAGCGCTGATAGCTGGATGTAAATAACAGATCAAAAAATTTAAGGATTATAAATTTTTAATTGCATGATACGGCTCACTCCGCAACATCGATGAAACTCAGTATTTCATTAATTTCAGGGGTTGGAGATCAAAGTTAAAGCCGCTTGAGCCGTTCGGTTGTGAGGAAGAATCGATTCGTTAACACTTTCAATTACACTGATTCACACAGAGCTCGGGCAGATCGAGTTTTAACGGAAAAATAACAACAGACAGAAGAGTGGATGGAAAATAATAGAAAAGTCAATTTCGAGATAGAAGTTTTGATTAATCGTTAACCGTGTCGATCAGGTTGTTGGACTTTCGCGCATTTCTTTTTCATCTAATTTCGACCTCTCGATGATTACGGCGTAAAATGTGCTATAAGAAGCTTACTTCTATTTTATTTTAGGTCAATAACTATTGCTCTTACTTTCTGCTGCTTAGTCCGTGTTTTGTATTGTCTAATTAAAACCCCTCTGGTAGTTCGACGCGTTCCAAGCATAATAATTCGTGTAAACTGATGTCAAACGATGTAAAATAAGATTTATTTACGAAAAGTGTTGAGAAACTAGATCTCTGGCTGGGTAATTTTCAGAGAAACCTATTCAGGGTAATGTCGTAATCCTTTTTACGCAAAAGCTCATTTCATGCAAGCTCATGAAAATAACGTACATTGTTAGAGAACTTGTGGTATAAATCGGAGTCCACATCGTTTGGTGTAAAATTCAACACCATCTGTGTAAATTGTGCTTTTTGACACCAAGTGGTGTTTAAATTAACACGGAAAATGGTGTGAACTTATGTGAAATATTTTTGGTGTTACATTTAACACCGCCTCGCTAACAGTGTATAATTCAAAACACCCGTTCTAACGGAATGACTTCTGCTCCAACCATTATATAAATTGTAATTCTTTTTCATTTCTAACCATAAGATTTTTAAGCTCCAACTTGTCATGGAGGCCCTTATTTGCAAGACTCCTGACTTGAAACTGGATCAGTATTTCTTTCATGGTGCAGCCTTGATTAACGACAAAACCTTGCAATTCTGAAAGGCGTCGGAGTAGCCGCGGCATTTTATAATTTTTCACAACTGCGAGAATTTTTGACGATTCATAAAAAGTCTGTTGTTAAAAATTAATGGTGGTAAACGTGCTGCGTTGAAATTTCAAATCCTACTCCAAGGCAGCGAAAAATTGGCGGCAGCAGCTGCAAGCTCGAATGGCCCCCTCCCAATTTGGGAATTGTTAAGCTGATGCTTCGTTGCGCTTTTTTCCCCCAACTTCTATCCGTTCTCAATCGCAGCACCGTTGACACCACGCCCCTCAAGGTTAACTGCGTGCGGATATTGCGGATTCAACAATTATGAGCATTTAATTTACGTATATGTAAATGAGGTTTGGTGGGGAATGCCTCATATACAGCGGTCTTGTTAACGCTGGAATGTCCGCATGTTTTTAGGGTGGTCGAAATTCGGTTGCTCGGTGAACAAGGGACGATAAATTGATTACCTCTAGGTATATTCGTTCCGTTTTATCGTATCTCACTGACACTATGTGAGTAAGATAACGTACATTTAGAATCATAAAAAACTCAAGATCATCGATCGCCGTTTATGATCCGCTTATCGTTGCTACAGGCGATTAATGGCACGTTGGCTCCTACAGTGGAATTTCTACCGATGGAACTAGCGCACGTAGCACGGCTTGCAAGCACGGATTTTGCTGAGTTTCGGATTCGAATAGCTTCATAAGTTGACATATTAGCATCTGAAGAGAACCGGAATTAGCATACAAATTGTTTCACGCTACCGTTCAGAGAAAGCTCCGTCAGAATCATGCGTAGACGTGTGATAAATTTTACGCCGGGTTCGGATATTGATACCTCTCACCATAAAATTTCCGGAAAATATATCATCGATGCGCATAATGTGGCGTGCTTATAGCGTCGGGTAGCTCGTTGGACAAAAACTGTTGGTCGGCGGTCTTTTAGGGGATGAATCGGAAAGCAGCTTGAAAGTATTAACACGCAGACCGGCTTAAACGGAGGCGTTCTTCTACGAGTAGTGTGTTGGATGGTGCTGGATGTGGAATTAAATTTTTAATAACGCGCTGTTTTATCACGCCACTTTATTGGCCTTACAGAATAGGTACCTACACAAGCTCCCAGCATGCTTCCGCAACCGCAATAACCTAGCGCACACTACTAACTATAACAATACACCGTAAGCTTTTACCCGGTTATGAGTTAAAATGATAGATAATCGCTTTTATTTAAGAGTGTGACGCGCAAAAAGTTCCTTCGTATTAACTTGGGCAGTTCTTGCAAAATGTCTAGTATGAGTCGATAAATCAGAGCATCATTACGGCTATCCCTTTGAAAAAAAAGTTGAACAATAATTAAAACCGGCTTTGTAAAGTTGATTTCGCTTGGGCACATTTTAATCATCTGCCCGAGTCAGGCTTAGCTGTTATTCATTGTCTGCTATTGGCCAGCACTTAATTGAGGTCTTAATCAAATTTACAACAAACGCGCGGCTTTGGCTTTGGAATCAAACCTTTAAGGTTCAAGATTTTGTTCATCGTTCGTACAAGACAGTCTTATATACTTTGAGAATAAGTTGAATTTTAGCCTTTGAGTGAAGCTTTTCGAACAACATTGTTCATAGACTTAACCAATATGAAAAATTGATCGAGCAGCCCATATAAATATCTGTTCATTTATAATCATGACGAATTGTTCAATCGAGTCAATTAAGTTTCTTCTGCTGTGTGGGAAAGAAGACAACAGTAAGGCGCTAAATCAAATAACTCTCACACTGCGTCGAGTGAAGACATTTAATTATTGGTTGTAATCACATACAGTGCAATTACAGTATGTGCAGCCGAAACTTTGACGTGAATGTACTGGTAGATACGCCGTTGATGTTTAGCCGTGGTAGACTAATTGGCACCTCGGTCACTCCGAAAAACCCAATTAGAAAATTACAGAATTAAGCGTTGAGAAAATACGACATTAGATTTTCGTTTTTTCGACTGTATGTCTTTCAATATTAAGATTAATATGAACGAGTCTACTATTAACAATGGCATGTAAAATTTCATTCTCAACGCAGCAAGAGAAAACGACGCCAATAATACTAGAGTTAAAGTGCAGACTACTTGTGCCTGACAGATTGGACGATTTCAAGTACGTGACAGCGGTTCTACAGATCCACTTGTGGGTTGGACTCAGTATATTCAACCAATCGAGTTGAAGTGCGATATATATATTTTTAGCGTCGTCGTGATTTCGACCTTTGGGTTTAAGGATGAATCATTTTTTGAAGGCAATAATTGATAGTTTGTTGGAATAAGTTCAGGCAATCGATGGAACGGATTTGAGGTGAGAATGGTATCGTCGGCGCCGGCACGGCTCATCGGGGTGCATAAATTAGCACCAACTTGAAAATATTACGAGCAACGGACGCTCGGTTTATGATATTGAATTTTTTATGCTAATCTTCACGCGTAATAATGCCATTAGGTAAAACAACACGATGTTTGCCGAATTTTAAAAGATAACTCTTACAGTTGTACGTAGGGGTTGTACCTGACAGTTCCCGGAAAAGAAAACATACATATAAATAATGTAGGATAGTAAACCAGGGCTTCCTATAAACTTGGATCACGCGTACGCTCCTTGTTCCAACTTGCCATCCTCTTTAACTCACCCTCGACCTCTTATGCCGATCTGACGCAACGTCGCACTAAAGTCAGATGTTGCGACGCACAGGATAAAGCAATTCGCTGAAGGCTATTCTCAATCTTCCATTGCCTATACACTAGCAAATATAAAAAATGTGAAAGTGCAACGGTGCTTGATTGAATGATTTTCCCATACTCTCCCAAGCCTGAAAACTGGGTAAACTCGTGTAACTAACGGTGAAAGAAATGCTGAAACTAGAAATGGCGCAATCTACTTCACGGATTAATTACCGTCCATGAGTTACTTACATCATGGCGATTAACTATCTACGTTGGGATTAAATCTTCTCTTAATTTCTCTTTGTAAAAGGATTGCTGATTGTTAATTCAGTCAGGGTGATTATTAATATCCAGTGATTGCAGTGGCGTATAATCACCGTTGGCAAAATACGGAGATCCCATTTGCAGAATTTGCGCAGTAGACACTTTCGACATGCAATTTGGCATTGGCCTCAAGATTCCTATTACACATCCAAGTTCTAGTGTATCATTTTAACGAGTCACGCGACACGTCTATTTGCTTCGAGAATGAAAATATATATCCTCAATTGTACTTAATGATGCTTCTGCCGTGGGAAATCCATGTGTCTTATCGACTGTTGCAGTTTCGCTACAGACTTGTATATTCGTTAATGTGACCAACAGCCTTGAATACCTAACTTTACCCATATTTTCCATATTACAACTGTGAGTATTGATTAGATATTCTTCACCGAAAACTTAACAAGTGCTTGACTGTTCGGTTTAAACGGTGCGAAGTCCATTCTGGTCGTCTGTCTGGGTTTCGGGCAGGTCTGTCACGTCTCAAATTGGTCTAATGCGCATAAAATGGAGTTGAGATGGATCGCTGATACATCGTAAGCACCCAGATAGGTAACCATCTCTGCAAGTAAAAATAAAACTCGGCAGCATTAGCAAATACAGGATCAGCAAGTGTTGATCTCTCATTGCCGGATGGAATGGTAACGAATTTTTTTTATTCATGGGCGACGGCAGGGAATAAGGGAAATATTACATCGAATGAATTTTGCAGTCGAATGAATAAAACAATGACGCCTTCGTTATTGTTTCCCTTCAAATCCAGGTCTTGAAAGTTGGCAAGACTGCAGTCGGCCTGCTTTTCGGGATTTCACCTTTCCTCGTTTCTCAAGATTCTCTCCAGGGATATTTTTAACGGGTATTCCAGAGATTCGTTGTGGCTCATTCAACGACCCAATCAGGTCTCTTTCATGACGATGCTCAAAGCCTTTATCCTTTCGAAATTAAATCATTTTTTTCGCAAAGGTGATTTCGTTCCGTCTCCCTGAAGTAATACAATTACGAACCGAAAGACTTTTGAAACTTTCATACGTGAGCACTCAGCTTCTAACGTCGCAGTTTGTTACGAACTCACATTTGCAAGACAGTTTTACGCGTTTTTTTTTCCGCCAATCAGCACCCCATATTTACGTACCTTCGAATTCGTACAAGTCCTCAAGAACTAATTAATTCTGTTTTCGAAGCCAAGTTGTTTACGGTGTGGCTCATTGAAATTCGGGTCTTGGTAATGGGATGACCGTGGAAGCCAGTCATCCAATCAAGAACGATCAGGAACTGAACTCGGATTGCGGACAATTATCAAGCATCGCTGGTTGAAACGAGAGAACCCCAAAGGGTTCAGTCTACGGGGGTCTGTGATAATAATCTGTACTCGGCCGACGGCGTTGCCTAACAACTTGGCTCGGATCCTTTTGCGAGCTTACTTATACACGGAAGAGTAAAGTTTCTAGCAGGTTACTTGCCGCGTCTGTTCAGCAGTTGCATTTCCTTACCCGCCACCATAAATACCAGTACTGTTTTCGAGTGAACTTGGTCTTCAAATATACGATGCCCCTGAGACCTGGATGAAAATATTCAAGCAATAACAAATTTCGTTACTGTCTTCACGGTAAAAGATAGAATTAAAGATCAAGTTAAATAGAGATCAGTATCAAGGGGGTTATACATTTCATTTATGCTCAGAGAACGAAAGAGTCGAAGAGACGAAATATTTTCATCCGCTTTCGCGTCCTGACTGAATTTTCAAACTTTTCTGACGAGGTCGATTCTTTGTCAATCAGTGCAGGGCTACCTTGCATGTACACAACCATCGGAAGGTTCTATTCCACGACGAACAGATTGAAGAGGATTTACTCGACTTTTTAGGGCAGGATCGAATCAGGTAGAAAATACGCTATCCGAACTAGCGTAAGTCCACTCCCATGCTATCACACCAGTGATATAACTCAACGCGATTCAACGTCGTCCCTACACTTTCCAGACCTACGTCGGGTCAATATATTGTTTCTCAAATGGGGATACGGTAATTGAGGATTTCTTCACAGTTCGCGGGTATTATTCGACTCTCGTCCAAGGATTCTGCAACGCAATATTGTTCTATGCTACTTGGAGTACCTATACTTGACTCCTCGAATTATACTTCATGCCTGAGCTGTTGCATCTCTCGACTGAGATGACGATGTTGGTTCACGTGTGACCGATTTACTATTGAAAATTAGACGCTTTTGTCTGGAGCAGCTAATTACGGAGTTAAGAATGCTCCCTATCTATGTTTGCACGTCTTGAGTCTAAAATTGTTCCTGGTTAGGAGAGAAGGGAAACAAAAATGGGAAGAGCACTCGATTGGGCTGTTCACTTACGGAACGTTTCCGTACGAAAATCTTCGTCCCGACGATTATGTTTATTCCGGATGATTTCAACGGGTTCCACTCGAAAATTGCCCTCTCAGCGAATAATGGTTTATCAACGAATGCTTCGCCTTTTTAAATTGGGTAGCTGAAATCGGGGTGGCGTCAGACAATTGGTTCTTGATGAATCGCGATAACTCATTTGGATACAATGACCTAGCGTTAGAACGCGCGATTGGACACTGAGATGACTTGAAGTGACTCCGAAAGTAACAAGTTTGTCACTTGGCCAAAGTAAATGCCTGCTTTTTTTTATATATATTTTTCTCTCTAGTCAATAATCCGGTCATTGTTGTAAATCCTGTTTTTAAACGAGAGATTCTATCTCGTTGATTATGATGACAGTAAATTTGTTAAGATAACACGGCCTTTTCCTTGACAAGAAACAACCTCGATGTAAAGATAACGTCTTATCTTCGCCTAAATGAAAAATACAGCATCCGAACACTCTTCTTATTCATTCTCAGGCACTCTTCTGAAGCAAGCGGTAAGCAAACAGACGTGCTTGGTTTTGCTAGAACATTGTGAAAATCCAGCGAATGGTAAAAAAAGTGCAGCCGCCGCGTGTCCGTCGGTTACGTAATTGATTTTTCTTGTCGAATTAGCACATCTCGGAATACGATCTTCAAAATATTTCTTAGTTTCGCTTCAAGGAGCCTAAATATGGATTAGGTCGGTACTACCGCTCAGCGTATACAAATCTTCTTGTTTAACAGAGAACATACTTTTGGTAGCAGCAGGTGTCAGTGACGTTCGATTCGACGGAATCGTATCCAAGACGAACGGCACTCGTCTCGCGTGTAAAGACTGTTATTTGGAAAACTATAACGCAGGCGGTTGCGTAATGTTGTATCACGAGAGAGATTTGTCACCTCTCGAGAGTACTGAGAAGGTCGTGTTTCGGCGCGTTTCGGGGCTCTCACAGATTCCATTACCCGAGGAACGATGGCTCTTGCCTAATACTTACAACTAAGAGCTCCTCTTTGCTTTCAGAGGTAGGTGCTAGCACGTCGAGACCAAGTCGCGTCGTTTGCGGATGAACGAGATGACACTGGGCTTTAGGAACTGATAATTCAGGATCGTTTCAAACGGAACGTGTTTCTATGAGACACGCCACGTGACTACATTAGATACGAGACCCTATGTTTTATATGGGCGGGAACTCGTCTCTGGAACTGTAAGAAATCGCGCGAGCCCTTCGGCTTTAAAATTCGTCCTTGCGTAAGATTGAACTGCGTATGTCAGTGATCTCGAAACATTTTCTACAATAATTGAAGCAAATGGGTAATTGGGACAGTGCGCGAGAAACTGCATAGGTGTGAATATTTTCTCAAACTATCCTGTTGGAACGATAATTTGAAGAAGTGTGCTTACGTAACGTGGTGTTTTTCGAAACTTGACAAAATATTTACATACGACCAATATTCAATTTTTTATCGTAGCTTGAATATCGTATTTTTATACTCTCATCGATGGTAATATATTAGGATTGAACCCTCTATATCTTCTGAATATTTTACACTTGCCAAATTGACTGACTTCGGTATTCTATCTCGTACAAAAATCGCAAGACTGCTTGTTCCTTTAACAATAATCCGTTTCGAAAAAGCTGTGAGTGTAGCTTGAAGTAAGGGAAAATAATATTTTCGGCTGCGCACATTCTTCTCTTTGATAGATAATTAAATCTGTCTCTTTACGCACGGTGAATGATTTATTATACGAGCGTTTTAATATTAATCTTACACGCACTGAATCACCCAGGAGTATTCCTGAAAACATTTATGTCGGTCACCGGAGGCAGTCAGTGATTAACTGTTCTAATTCACCGTCAAACACTGCTTCTCTCTTCTTCCATCTGACTATCGTTTGAAATTTTCTTGCACACCGCAACGATATAATAATAGAAATCACAGAAGCAAGTGTAAAGACAACAACCGACTTCACGTGGCCTTGAAACGAAATCTGGTAACATGTAAATTTTCGTACGAGCAGTCAAATACAGAACAATCTAGCTTATCGAAATTGTGCGCGCAAGTAACGACATCAGAAATCTGATTAGTTCGGAATAGACCACGTCATGATGAAGTGCGACGAACGAAAACGCGAACTCTTCTCACGAAGAGCTTGCAGCGAAAGTGGGCCACATCCTGGAGTTCAAGGAACAGGACCGGGAGCTCAGGGTCACCTTTGGGGTAGCAAACGGAATCAAGGACGAACTTCAGCCCCCGTAGTCGGAAATGCTAGACCCGCGATAATACTCAGGACGAGGAGAAGCTGGCCAGTTGCTCCGAGTCACTGTAGAAGGTGAGTTGAACTTCGCAATTTGTAGTGTGAATGCTCCCCGCACATCAATGCTGTGTGCAGGCGAAGCAAAGCTACATCATTCGTTCGAAAATTTTTCAAAAGTCAAGTTTGAATCAGTGCTCTCACGTATTCTGCGCTGATGTAGTTTAATTTTATTTCATTAGACGGGAATGGAAAGTCTTCGGCAAGCAAAGAAAACCTTCAGAACCACTAATTCTATAATAGTTGAAATAATTATGCCTCTCGTTAGGCTAAACTTGTTTTGCTTTTCAGCTCGACGTAAATAAATGTTTACAATTAGAAATTTCGAGTTCAGATTTCTAGATATTTCAATTCAAACAATTAAGTAGCTGAAGTCTGCGAAGTTAGGAAAGTCAATTTCGATTATTTTCTCAGACAGTTTTCCTACCTCTGTATATTGTCAACGTACATGAATCATTTGCCAACGATATGCAAGAAGGCTGACGTCATTTGATGAGTTTCGAAACAAATTCAAAAATCGACACGCGGCTTACAAAGGCAATAGAATCCGCACGCGATCCATAATTTCTGTTTCTGCAATCAGTTAGTCTACTATATAATAATAATAATGAACATATGACAGACAATATTCGCCAGCTATTGTCTTTTGCCGTCGACCGGAATACTTCCACCGGTCATTGCTGGATTCCTTGTGAAAAAATACGATCAAAATTATTCTTGCTTAATAAAATTTCTTTTAACGTATCGACGCAGAAGATTTTTAAATTTGATAAAAAATATGTCATTCGTACAAAATGAAAAATGAGTGAGTAATTCGATGAAGAATGATAAAAATTGAATTTCAGTCATGTTCTCACTTTTTGAAACATGAAAATAATTTATTTGACCTCTCAAAGCTTTTGTCTTCAATTTGGTTGAATTTCAAAACAGCCGAATCGGAGAAATTCCGAATTCATTTTTGACAATGTTCTCACTTTTTATCAAAACGTAGGTGTACGTATTTGGAGTGCAGGGAAAATTCTTAAGAAATTGAATTGTGCATGAACGTAATTGTGTGTTATTGAAATGACTGTAATTCAAATTCTAATTCTTATTATCTTGGAATCAAAGTAATACTTACTTACCAAAATAGGTGACAACGCAATTGAATTACCGTATTCCTGAGAAATTTTGTCAAATCTGCGTTTTTCTGAGAAAAGCTAAGCGTTTTTAACAACAGGTTATAGACAGCCAAGCCGTAAGATGCCTGAACGTTGCTCCGATCAGCGAACGAATAAAGGCCAAACAGGGTTTCGAGATTTCGAGATTCCGAAATCCGGAATCTACCATTTTTTTGATACTGACCTGGATACTGGACACATTGGAGGAACGGAACCAGAATTAGAATTTCCAAGCTTGGGTTTAATAAAATTTGAACAACTCAAAGAGATACCCAAGTCTTAATTTTTGCGGCGGTGACATTGAACTTCTAATCTGATAATGATTTCAGAAACAAATTCAACGAGAGTCGAGACCTCGGGATGCTTGAGTTACTTGTATCTTTTGTAATATAATAGCTGTCTCAAAGTAACCACGCTTCGTTCCGGAGGCGATGGCAAATGTTCCTACTCCTTTGTGTACGCAGTTCAAACGCACAGCAAAACTTCTTCATCAACCACGACAAAGCAGTCGAATCTCTATCTGTATTATACAAAACTCGAATACCGTATCAGTGCTTCGTCATCGTATAACTTCTACAGCGAATGACGAATACTCGTTGTCAGATGAAATTGTCTAAGCAAATATTTTGGGGAAGAATAATCCCTTGGAGAGGATGAAGGTTCAAACTTCTGCAATGTTCACTTCAATTTATCATAACCTCTCACTTATACCGTAATCAAGATTTCTAAATACTTACAGAATATAACAATTTTATCCTTAGTAAACAATCGTGAGGTCTTAGTAAACATCCATCCATGAATCTCACAGTCACATGACTAATACTCAAAGTATACTATATAAGGAATTTGATGCCAGCATGATACCTGGATCGAGTGATCTATTTGAAATTACGTTGAATCGAACAAAGTCAGCCCCGTTAATGTCCTTGTAGGATTTTGGCTTAATCTTTTCAGTTACTATTAGTCCAGAGCTAGGCGCTGCATCGTATCAGCAGTTCCCGGTGAACTTGCTTGGCTAAGCAAGTTGTAATTGGTTTTATTCATCCCGTGTTTCTTGCCACATTGTTCAGCCACGCATACCAAACATTTTCGGATACCGTTTAATCCACTGACAAATTGACCCGTACTGGCGGATAAGTTGGCACCGCTTTTTTCCCGATCCAAAGAAGATAGCTCTTCTGCATGCTTCGATCTCGGGTGAAGTCTGGCAGCTCCGAAAGCTCATCGAAACTTTTTAATAACAGATATTCTCTTTGTTGGAAGCTTTTTGAGGAAGAAACTAACATTTCAAGGGTAATAGTCGTTAACAATTGCATTACATATAGAATTTTAAAATCTGTTATTGTTCGTCCGTATTGTTTCCACATGTGATGTGAAAGAAATGGTTGTGTCGTCTATATATTTTTTTTTTTCTATCACATCCTTTGATCATTTTAATCTCCTTTGTACACGTACGCTTTTTTACACGATAATTGCACCGATGTCGGTGAGCTCAAACTGTGCCAATTTTTGATCCATACGGATTATACAGACAGATACGTTGCGGATTATTCTTACAGAGTTTTACAATGTAAGGGATAATCGCCGTAGGCATTCATTGCTTGTGCCAGTGTCTGCAGAATTTTACGTATAGTATACAGTTGCCGCTAGATATAAATCGATATTGGCTGCACACTTGTAGTGTAAGTAGCACACACGCGCACTGTATTACAGAAGGTAAGAAGCATCGAAGGTATTTCAGAAAAATCAATCACAGTTTGTGAACTTTCGATAATTTAATCTCAGATTTTTTCCCCCTTTTATTCAAAATATAAGTTTCGAGAATTATTTTTACATAAAAAGTCAGAATTGATTATCTGTGGCGCATAAAACCTCTGAGCTACGATGTTATTTCGATAATAATTTTGATATGCAAACATGTCTCTGGCAGATTAATGCGACTTAAATCCCGCTTAAGAAAACGTTTAAACTTTATCCGACGTACTATTTGAGAAACCAAAAAAAAAAAAATTATATATCTCGTTAGGTAAAAAGTGTTCGGTACACAGCTGTGAAAGATTCGTAAGGTGTAGCGACGGTAGAGGTGTAATCGATATAAACGTATAGAAATGCACAAGGGGGTTGTACTGAGAAAATTACGTTTCGCGAAATACGCCTCTGTAGCTTACTCAGAGGTAATTTAACTTTTCTGGCAAACCAGGCTGAATGTAATGTCACTCGTATACTATTTTAATCCAGCCTAGGTTTAATCCAACGCTGAGTACATTAAGCTATAACTTTACCAAAGACTTGCAGAGTGACTAAACTGTCGAAAAGTAATCCAATCTCCAATAATTATTATGCCCCACGATGTTTCGACAAATTTGGCATGTCTGTATATTGATTAAATGTCGTTTGAAAGGTATATACGTATGATTAGTGATTTTAATTACACAACCAGTTGTTGCACGGAGTTATCTCAGGTCTGTGCGTGTAATTAATTCGTGTAATCACGACTGTACCAATTTCTGGTCGATGGGTCAATGCGGGAGCTTGCAGAGCTTTCGATACCTAGCTAATTAATTAGGACGTGAGAACACAGCCGGCTCATGCAGGCCAAAGCCCTTGTCCTTTGTAGGTAGATGCCAAGATAGGAGAAAACTGAATAGGCAACTGGCTAGAGTATAAATTATGAATGGAATTAAAAAGTGATTGGGTAATATTGTGATTGAACGAAAAATCAACATCAATTGTCATATACTGACAAAAATAAACTGGAATAAATTAACGCGTAATTCGCTGTCTATTAAAGCAAATAATACCAATTTCCTGATGTAAAGTATGATGCCCTTTGAAATATTATTGTACGATGAAGAATAATTCGAGGCATCGGACTTCGTGTTACTTGAGAAGTTGAAGGGATATTTTTTTCCACCGAAAGTTGAAAGCGTTTCATAGGCTTCTGCTCTCAGAGTTTTAACGATTGCGTTTGAATTTTGGAAAGTTGTGTTAGGTATACCTCGAATCAAAGTTATGTTAACCGCAATTTTTCACAGCTTGATGGGCATTCGTACTTTTTGAGCCTGCGGCTTCAAGTTAATTCAGCTAACATATCTTGAGGGCCAATTTCATGATTGAGTAGATATTGGAAGATCTTCTCATTGACGATCACAAGGCCGGTTTGACTGCTCGAACTTTGTTTTGCAATGTACGTTATTCTACGCAAAAAGTTTGACAGCGTCTGATATGCTTATTATTTACTAAAGAACTCGTTAAAAGATTTCGCAAAAGCAATCTCGAAACAGAAACAAAGTGAGAACAGTTTCAAGAAACTGCCGGGATTCGCGGATTTAAACTATAATATAATATCTCAGAAAACCGCTGCAGCTACCGATATACTGTAAAAAGACTCAGGCTGACTCCTCTGGTTTATAATCTTTAGGGAAACTTATTCGCTAGAAAGATCAAAGTCGGGAAATCACCAGACGAAACGGCCACGGTAGTTGACTAACAATAAGTTTGACAGCAGTAATATCGTCACCGTTACGCTGAAGCCGCAGTTTTAAGCCGAGAAGAAAAATATTATACGATCCATTGAAAATACACGTAAAACTGACGGTACGATTCTTTTATGCAAAAAACATAGATTGATTCGAAATTAGGATAAAAAGAAAAAGTGGAAAAAAATCTTGAATATCGTTTGCAAAATTGACGCAGCATTAATTTAATTCTATATGCCCAAGTATCGTGATTTCGGAGAAGTTTATTCGTTCGTCAAGTAGTGCTCAAGTGGTCGACATAGACCGCGAAGAGATTTCTGTACTCGAGGTACCATTAGATTATTAGGTAGTGGTACTTCACTTTGTTGATTTGGTAATATTTCTGCATTATACGAAAGACAGAAACCATCCTGTCAATACTTCTGTCCAATAGGATTTTTGATTTTGTTTTTAAGCCGCAATTTATGACAGTGCGTGCAAAACGAGGCGATTATTTGTTATATTTAAGGGGATTAGGGAGGTTTGAAACGGTAAAACATTCGCTGGCGCTTAATTCTCCATAACAAGATTAGGGCTGAACATAAAAACGTTTTTCTTTTTAAAAGCGTTTACTTCGGTATTTCAGAGTCAATAATATCCGTGCTCCGACGTATTTAGATGAACTATCCGAACCTTTCTACAACGATATCTAAAGAATCCCTAATGATATGAACTTGAAATATACACAGAAGTTGTAAAACACTACGCATCAACTATACCTAAAAATTGATGCAATTAAAAATATTTTCATATTGTTTTAATAACAATTAAATTGAATATTAACAAAATTTTCTATATTCAGTCGCAATTTTGTTCATGAGAGTTTTATTTTTTATTTCTTAGGTATAATATATAGGGAGAAGCTTTACGGAGAAAAAATATGCTAAATGCGTCGAAGTACCGATATTATTAACTATGAAATAAATTTTAATAAAGTTCCTTATTTTTCAATTTCTTAGTAAATACCTCTAAAACGAAAATAGTTTTATACTCTTGTTGCAGTCAATTAAATATAAACGAATCTTTCCCATTTCCAACCTCCCTAGTCTCCTTACAGCAAACAGGACTTGTCATCATTTCAGCTTTATATTTTACGATTGCCAAATATGTACATCCTTCTTCGCATGTATGGGCGTAAAAAGTATAGATCGAGAGTGAGCGAACGTATAAAATTGAGATGATAATCCAACTCTGAGAATTGGATTTGTGTTCTTATGGATTGTGATTCGCGATTCATCGATCTGACTGCATCGGGATAATTTCGTCGAGACCCGTTGACAGGGTATTTCATTTTAATCGTCCCAAGCCAATTAATCAGAAACTAAGCAAGATGCGAAAAAATGTTTTATGCAAAATATTCAAGGTTTGGAGGGACAAAGAACGCGAAGCTATCAAACCTTTTGTAAGCGGAGCCACCAAGGTCAGGTGAAGTCAATTTGGTTTTTTTTCTTAAATGGAACAGTGCATTTTTTTTCTCGGTAGCTAAAACGTAATCAAATTTTACTGTTAGAAAAGTATCGGTAAGTCGTCGGTTCCATGGAAATACAAATAAACCAATTGCCCTTCGTCTAATATCGTAGACTTCACGTAAAAACTATTCTGACCACTTTTGGATTTAGAAGACTCGAGTTTTCGTGCCTATACCACAGATTCGTTCACGCCAGGAACGGTCGTTGTTAGAACATAAAATAGTAACTGGCTTAATGAAGTATTTCGAGCGATGACTGCCGCCATTGAAAAATTAATGTCCTTTCACTCAAGTTTGAAATCTGAAAAGTTTTCAAAGTTTGTTTTCAGTAAAAGCTGAAGGCTTGCAATCTCGCAAGTAATTTTGTGGCCGGAGAGCTCTACAAACTGATGGGTTTGAATAAGGCTTTTACCTTTGTTACGGTCTACCTGGATGGAAAATCCATGTCGGCTTAATAAATGTCTCGCGTTGTAGATACATACAATACTCAATTATGCATTTAAACTCAAACCGAATTGGTTTTAATGTCGGAAATAATCGCGGATCGATACTCGGTTTCATTCCTCTCACTCACCTGTACCAATCAATCCGTTCCCAAAACTAAGGAATTGTTTTTCGTCTCCCAACGGTCAAGTTTTTAAGGAAAATTGCCTGATGTGGCTGGACAAAAGAACCAGCTGACATCATTCAAAATTTTGCATGCTATGATTCGAGTTTAGCTGAACAGGTCTCCAGTCCTCGAAAGCCTTTCAGCAATTCATCAAATCCTCATTCCAATTTGGTACCAACCAACAGCTTGAACCGGACTCATTTCTCAATGTCGATTGGAGTATTTGATCAAGCCGGCAGTGCAAGCGGACGGTGTTTTCCTGTCAAATAACTCTGAATTTGCCCGTCGGACCGTTGCCCGAAGATTTGCTTCGCTGCTTTCAAGATCATGGCCGCACAATAACAATGCAATTAACCCTTAAAGGCATGAACGCACGAGCACAGGGCTGCTCATCCTTTGAGGGCACGAAGTTGTCTGCGTACGAAGTTACCACCGGAACAGCTTTTCTCTACCGTATATATTCAACGTGAAATTTCAAAAGGCTTCGCACATCCTCGTGGCGATTCCATATATGTATAACGCTGATCTCACGGGGTATCTGGATAGCGCATGAATTTATATTCCTCGCACCGTACCGTTTGTCCTTGCAGCGGAAAGCCGTTCTCAGTCTCGGCTTCGCAGGAGCTTTCATTCGATCAAAAGATCAAGCTTGGCCGACATGCGTACATGCATACATGCATGCATGCGTGTCGGAAGGATTTCGTAGAGAACCAACAAAGCTGCTCACCCTCCACACGCCGGACCGCGTGCATGGATGAAGCTTTCCTACCGGTGCATCCAGACTGAGCCGGTCACGTACGATTCCAGACATTTATCAATGTTGAGAAATTTCCAGTCTCTGAGTTGTTATATACCAATGGGTAATACGGGCATTCATGTACGTGCATATCACCGATCGAGCCGATAACACGTTGAACGTATTAAGCTATTGGCTCAGTCGGTTGCGAACTGCGCGTTTCCCCGCGAAGCGCAAACAAACGTAGCGTTCGTATTTGGATTGTAGTGTTTTCTTTTATAGTTTACCCTGTGCTGTCAGTTCTCCCCTAATTCGAGGTGAAATTCTCTGACAAGTGGGCTTTCAAAGCACGCAACAAGTTCAGCCTCGCCTGGAACTGACGTATCGCGTCAATATCAGGACGCTCTTCCGCACGCTCGTCCATGCTCACCCACGTGGATTTATGGTTTTTTTTTTTTTTTTCTTTTATATTCACCGTCGTAATTACGTGCGATCAGTGCTGTCGCTTCCAGGAAAGTCAACACTCACCGATTGCATCGCAGGAAACGTGCGAAACCATTTTGACGTTCCAGAGCAGCTATTTTCATTTCGAATATTGCCTCTCGTACTACGAAGTAGTTACTTCCGGTTTTTACACTCTTTGCCAGGAGCAGTATAATAGACGTTCATATACGCAGTGACCCTGTACAAATCACCGACGAGATTCACTCCTAAACGTTACCCTCGTCATCGACTAAGCTACCGAAGAACGGACGCCAAATTTAAGTTAGACGCTATTCTACATCAACGTGTTTCGAATACTTTTTGCTACCTCCAACATTTTATACTTCACGAATTGTTTTCTTGAATGAAATTTCATTTTTTTCAACTCTCTTTCTACAAGAAGAGTTGTTGAAGATAATTAATTCATTCGTCAAAATTCTGTTGTGGTTTGATTTGGTTTATCATCCGATCGGTTTCATTTTACTTGTTGCAAGTTCACCTGTGAAAACGTACTGACTTGAGTAAAAAAAAAAAAAACAATCATTGGTTAGTTCGTTTAGCCATCCGTTTTAAGGAGCTGAGGTCCTGAATGCTGGTGTAAGTGCTGAAGATTCTCAAAGATCTGAGAATATCATCTTGAGGTAGAGTTGAGTCCTTTTAAAGTCTCCTGTGATACCATTTTGATTGTCTTACTTTTAAATTTATTCAGGTATTACAATACAGGTGTACGGTTCTATTACACTAATGAATAGTAAACTTGAGTTATGTTATATCACTTTGAATACGAAAGACGTCTCTGAAAAATGCATTTTTCTAAAAAAGGATGCTCTCGTATCGCGATCAGTCACATTTGGTTAACAACCATCTAAAAGAATGATGCGAATGAAAAAACAGGATTAATTGCAAGTTGCGATAAAGTTGTAAAAAAAATTGTTTCAGATTCTTGTACCACGTGTGCACATTTATTATTTCAATTTATATCCTAAAACTACTTCAAGTATCAGCGTTCTCTAAATATCTATAATATGTGCGGAATCAATTTTACCACAGTGACGTTATATAGGTAATATTAATTACAGCTACGCCAATTTTCGGTATCACTGCAGGCAACTGTATGCAAATTGTTTTCATTTCCATCATTTTTTCCTCCGGCATTCTGAATCTGATGTGAGGCAGTTTTCAGCGGTTTGAGAATGATATGTAATATTCGGTTCGCCTGCGGGGCAATTTTGCGTGCTTTCACTCTGCTCTAGAATAATGAAATTGTACAAGTAATCACCCACCCTCTGTTGACTGGGCGAACAAGCGCAGTTCAAATTGTTTAAATAACCCTGAATTATAAATTTCGGTTGGCCCTACGAGCTACCGCTGGGAACGTCGAGTGATTGAATGCAACGGTTCTTGTTCTTTTTCTTGTCAGTGAATTGAAAATAGCCAAGTGCACAGAGTACACTTTGTAGGAGAATTGCAAAGCTACGACAGTTGAAGAAAATTGGGTGCGTTTATGTCCGTTTTCTCGATTGTCGCAAACAACTTTTCCCATCGACCAGTCTAATTCCAACATTGTGAGCTATTGCAATATTTACGGGATGAAAATAATTGAAATACACGCTCATTATACTTCGTGCAGCTGTACGCAAACGATCCATGGAATAAAGTGTAATAAAATTGTTACATTTCTGAGGAGAACACAACCGCAAAGCATAAGAAGAATAAGAAAGACAAAGCGTAATAAACTTGATGGTTGAAGCACTTGGTCGAGAAACTTACTGAAACGGTGTACAAGAGAGAAGCAAGCGACAAGTGTGGGTAAAGATGTAAATGAAAAGGCTGAGAAAGTGAGGGAGAGTGAAGAAAAAAAAATCAGTCTGCGCCCCGACAATGCGTACTCCACTTTTATTGTAACGCGAGATCCTCGCCGCTCACCCGTAGGGATGCAGAATGAAGTGCCGCTCGTTTGGCTAATGTTTCTTCGTCTCATTAGCAGGTATGTTTTAGTTCGGCTACCTCTGAGCCGAGTATAAGCCTCGCTTCTGGAGGGCGGACGGTGATCTTGAACCACTCAAGCGGCGGCGGTGTCATTATTGCGTCTTCGTCCATCAATTTATTGCTTTTTCGGCCCTCCCGGCATCCGCGCGAAATGAGGTAAATGCGAAATGCCTGCATTAGGTAGCTCAATACTAGGACGGATGATATTAATGTTCGCATCCGATTCCGAGCAGCGCGCGTTTCGTTTTAACACCATTTCGTCTTTTTATTTTTGCGTGATCCTCGACGCGTGTTGCGTTACAGATACACGGTCTTTAACGATGTCGGTCTTCCGTCACGTTCCACCTACTCAAGCTTTGTACGGATGATATTGATTTCTGAAAGCTGCGAATACACCGGCGAGAAGCAGCTTTCACCACCTTTCACAAATTCTACTCGTATTTTATATTTGAAAGCCTTCGTGTTTGCGCTTGACTAAAAATGCTTTTATTGGACAGATCCCTCTTCTGTGGGACTTTGAAGTCTACAAGCATTTGCTGCAGGACGGGTTAAACGGTGTTTTGAACTTTCGTTACTTGATTCGACGGATCAAAGTTGCTGTTTCTCTTCTCCCTCTTTTCTCCTTGAAGTCTGTGTGAATTCTTTGTTCACTTCGACTACTTTGTTACACTGTTACGTCGTTCAAAGTTTCTTCACATCGCTGGATAGCGCTTCAGTTTTCCCGATTCCCCCCGAGTCCATTTATATCTAAAGCTTCGATGTTGACTGCCTTGAATATCAATGTATCGCATGTGCCATACATCTATCTGTCGTATATATAGAAAAATCATACGTCATTCCTTTCCCGAGCTGCATAATACTTGGAAATGTTTTATACCTCAACTTCTCCCTGTGAAAACTTATTCAACTTTCACGCTTCTTCAGGCCTGATTCATTCTCATTTTTCCGCAATCGTATGTGCAAATAACGGCCTTTTGTAACCAGAAACCAAGTTTATTGAAGTTCGTCGGGCACTGGAACCGGAACCGGAAATCCGGTAGAACTGAAAAACTTCTTCAGTACCAGGCACGTGTGCTTTTTCACATTGAATTGCCCCAATAGGCGGATAAACTATACATTTGTAGCAGCCTCGTGGCGTGACCCTCAATTGATCAGGTAAACACCGGTTGCAATGTTTCCCAGATCACGAATCAATTTTCACAATAATTATTCATAGCTGTATTCGTATTCGCATTAGGAATGATTCATACTACTTATCGCACTTGCATCTATTCAACAAAGCGGCTATAATAACGGAAAAGACGTATAGTAGAGGCAAAATACAATGTTTAAGTGGTATTAATCGATCAGAAATAAATCGAACGATTCTGTGAGTCGATTTACAGAAAGCAACCATAGTTTCTCCTCTTTTTATCTGTCAAAATTAAAATTTTTACGATGCGCTTTTATATCAGTTCGTGAGCGAAATATGCGGTTCAATTCGGAGACGATGTCTTGACCCTAATGCAATAAGGTACGTTGAACCTGTGAACAGGTTGCATTATAAAAATTCAATACAACCTCCCGCGTTTCGCCACCTGGCCCAGGTTATGCAAAGCGTCTCTCGGACGGGTTTGGATAACACTAAGCTGCGCTTGCCGACGATTTTTCCTACAAACGGGTTAAGCTCCGCAGGTGCAATCCTGCTTACCGACTGGTCGGTACGGAGGCTCGTCCGCTATTGAAGTCCAATTTTCGAGTCGGTAAGCTCGAGGAGCTTTTACGCGTTGAGGGCTCTACTCCGCCACCTGCCAGTAAGCTCACCGGTTTCCTTTAAAACCCGTGCAAAGCAGCGCCATTTCTGCAAGGAAAGCTCGGCTTTCGCAAAACTTTTAAGCTCGATACCAAATCCTTAGTAATTCGATAAATATGCAAATAATTCACAAATTTGATTCAGTAAACATCAATAGATTCCAATTACTGAATTTCAATTAAGATAACGAGACGATACGATTAAAATGCAAATTAATTATAAAATCATATTTTTTTTCTTTGTTACAGGTAAGTTTCAACGAATTGGAATACAGATTGAATTTAACCGGTCACACGTGCATGTAAGTACGGCATAAGTTATAGCTGGGTAGAAATTATTGGTCGAAACAAAAAGAGACACGTACCGATTCAATGTACCCGACCATGATACTCTGTAGTGTTTTAAAAATGTAATTATTTACAGGCGTTATAGTTGTAGTTGGTAGAATATTCCCAAGATTCACTAGAGTAGAATCACACGATTCAGCTTGGTAAACGACACTCGCCACTTTCCGGAGCGGATTCGAGTTCGCAGCGTTTGGTTGAAAAATGCTGCTTCGTCCGATCATTCACTTAGCATTCCAATCATGTGGGCCGCAATACTGTTTTCTCAATATCAGGGGACAACGTTTCTTCTTCAGATTTTAGGTGGTCATGTATGTACCTGGAATTTCTATAGGATCTCACGGCATCAACACGAACGTCATGTATTCATCAGAATAATCATCTACCAGATTGTCCAGATAATCGAAGCTACAGATGTGAACACAACCACAGAGAAGAACCCACAGCATTCGTCATTATTTTCCGGTGAGTAGATACTCCTCTACATATGTACTAAATCACGCAGTTATATGATACAGGTATTATAATTACACGGTGTAAAATTTTTCACAAGAGACTCCGGAGACGAGATTCGTTGCGAAAATGTGAAAGAAGAATGTGCTTTGTGTTACCGTTAGGTCGGACACGTCCGTTCTGTACCTTGTTACATTTAGCACTCTTAAATTCGAAAAGTTTATCAATTCGAAACACAGTGGTCCAGAACGTAACGGCCGTAGAGATTCGCTCGATTGTTCGATGAGCCATATATATCTTCGGGTTTACGGACCAATCCCAACGTAGCCTAGTTCGAGTACAGTTTTGCAACTACGTAATAAATCTTTGGGTAGCAATCGAACCGGCGCGAATTGTTTCGAGATCAGAGACCGGCTTTGGTTCTAGTTCTGAAAAAGCTATCTTGAACCCATTACTGGGATTTGTTTCTGTCGTTTTGATGATAATTCTCAATCAGATGAATCTGCGCGAAGCCTTTGGTATAGATCATAATAATTCTTGCGCTTCTGCCGGCGCTGCATTTTGCATACGGGTATTAGTGTAACAGGTTCCCTTCGTATTGAGCTCGATCCTTGCAGGCTGGCTATTCATGCCATTCGCATCGTTCTTATGCTCTGACGCGTGAAAGCTACACCAATATTTTACCGTAATAATATTTTTTTCTTATGCTCTTCCGTGTTGTTTTCTCGTTGTTGCGATTTCCTCGACGACAAAGACGGTTTGCAAGGTAACGACTGCGCGGTATTGACAATTTGGCACATTTTACACGTATCATTAAATATTCCGAAATTAATAGCAAATCATTATCCCGCGAACCGATTAATGCCGCGTCTTTTTCGGCGTTAAATGGTAATTTTCCGAACGGAAACACGGCCAGCGATAGGTTCATACAATATAAGTAATAGTGCAGAGAAGTATCTGTAATGTTTAAAAAAGTTGTCACGTGACCATAGAAACATGCGTTTGATTTTCAGAATTCCCTTGTCAAACGTGTGACAGGGTAATATCGGTTACCTTCGTGAATTTTTGTCTTGTATTATATTAATATTACCGACATTTTTATCATTGCTCTCACAAATAAGTTCCAAGACGATGAATGCTGCAATACACCCTACCATTCCGTTACGGAGCTTTCGTCCTTCAGCTTTTTTTTATTGTGTTTAATGTTAGTTATCACGTTCAGACATTCCTCGAGCAAAATTGAAAGTGTTACATTTATACGACAATGTCTAATTCGGCCCCTTGTGATAATGATTTATGATTATAATCAACTCGTGTACCGAATTCGCTTGTTTGCTCCCCAATTGAAAATGAAATGATTATTATTCGAATTTTGGGACTTTGCAAGATATTTTTCAAGCCCGTGTGGAATATCTTTCATTCGCAATATTCGCATCAGTGAATTGAGGTTTTTAGAAAGAAGATTATTGTGTATAGCACATGCAACTCGTGTGAGAAATAAGACTGCTTGTTTATTTGATTGTTACTCGCAAGTGGCATTAGAGTGGAGAGAATCTATCAGGTATATCTAATTTTGGGTAAGTACATGGTGAAAAATTGATGTAGGGGATGGTGGGCAAAATTGACAACTGTTGAAATAATTGAAAATCGGGGTAAAGTGGTTCACTGGAGCAAAATGGACAGTCTTCGATGTAGTAGGAGACCAGGGGCAAAATCGATCACTTCGGGAACGTTTACAAAAGTATACTTCACAAAGTTTGAACGTGTAAGGTTGAAATTTGATAGCGAAATATCTATTATCATAATCTTGCAATTGGCATTACGGATTTTCAATTGTACCTGTTCCAATCCCTGAATAAAGACGATTTTTTCCGAATAACCTGCAAATCCCAGCTTAACTTAGTGTGGAAAGGCTAACAAGACTTTAAGACTAGAAAAAAAAAATTAAACATAAATTCGACGTTTTTTCATGTGGTCCATTTTGCCCCGGTTTTTTATAAAAATGAACATCCGTGGTCAGGTAAATATCAATCACAGGGAACCGTTTTTGTTGGTGTGAAATTAGTAAAATATCGCATATTGCAGACTTTAGAAGACATATTTCCTTAGAGGGTCTATTTCGCCCCAGGTTCCCTTACACAGTGCACAAGCAGGGTAATCTCTCCATTAACCGAATCACCACTTCCATCGTTTACAGGTCTCTGATGTGTGAGTTAAGCGAACTGAGAATGCACCCTGTAAATATGTCATATATTCGATTAGCCGCATTAAAGTTTGGTTTCAAAGGAGGTGAATTTTATTTTAAAAACACCCGCCGCACATGTTTCCGCTGTTTCGCGTTATCTCTCGAGGGTTTATTGCCCAACCATCCACCGTGCGTTTACCCGTTCGGCGCAACGGTACACATTTCGCAAACGACTATGCGGCATCGAATGCATCGTAACCTTTTTAGGGTTTAAAATTTGTTAGGTACCTACTAAATCCGCGTGATCGTATTCTCACACGGTTGGTTTAATACGCTGTGCAACCGTCGCGGTTTCGATTGTTACGGACGGCTGTCGTCCTTGCCGATCGTTTCACTTTATCTCCATTCCCTGCATCGTACCAATCGAATGAATTAGTAATCATCACTCTCGGGCCAGACTTGTCCGTATAGTCATTCCGCCACCTTGTCTGTATTCGGCTAATTTAATCCATCGATCCTCCCTGTGGAAGTAACGCAGTCCGCTTACCTGACTCGGGGTCAAAACGGGGCAAGAAAGATCTTCGGGTCTGAGAAGACGCGTCGAGACAGTTTCTCAGCTCTCGAGTCTCGGGCAACCATGACCTCGAAGCTCCCTGCGTGCTGGAAGTTAGTGAAGTCGCACCCTAGGAGGACGGCACGTTATTGATTGGCTGCCTGTTGCTTTCTACCCTGCTGCTACTGCTGCGGCCTCAACCCTCTTTGCAGCCTTCTGCCTCCTTCGCTCTTCTGTCCATCCTCATTTCCACCCGGTAACCTCTCGCCTGCAGGTGCTAGATGTTAGTTTTCGACCACCCAGAGGCGCTTTGCTGTTGGTAACTCGAACCGGTACAAAGGGAAACAAGTAAAGCTTTGCTTTCTGGAAGGTTAAAAAGAAGAAAACACCCGCTAGATTTCATCAGTTGGCCGATGTAGTTTGCAAACGCTTGATAGATTTCTTCCAATTTTGTCCGATACCTTGTCACCAATTCAAACATACAATATATGTATTTCAGCCACTACGGTGTTCTGCAAATCACTCAAAAGTTATGAGCACGAGTTGACAATAGACTGTCTTACTTCTCGATGAGAAATGTAATCATGTTTGTCATTGTTAGTCATTTTCAAATATCCAGGACCTTTCTTACGCTGGCGTTCGTGGCTGACTGCCTTTTGATAACTAACAATAAGGTAGTTGGAGAGAGAACTCCACGATTCAAGTGTCTGGATGATATTAGTTTCAGACAGTGAGTAATGTACTCATTTTCGAACAAGAAAAGAGTGTTTTTTGCCGATCACGAAATACCCAAAATATTTATCACATTTTACTTTAAAAAACACTTTATTACAAAATTTCGTATTGTACAGAATTTCGCAATGGGCAAACTTCTGCAATCATCCCATGGCCTTTGACACTCGCTTCTCTAATCTTGGCACTCAAACACCATCAATCTAGCTAACACGCTGAGAAACGTAACGAGGGTCAAGTTGGCCAAGTTCGCTCCTTTGTTACCTATTCGTTTGACTCAGTTGCCCTCTAGCCGTACAGTAATTAGAAGTTCCAGTTGAAAAGATGAGCTCGGAAAAGCACCACGCCATTAAGTAAACAGCGAGCCCTTGGCAATGAGCACGTTTCATCCGTATACGTGTAGGACAGAACTCGAGAGAGACTCCAACTGATAAACCAATTTAGACGATGATCGACACAAGTTATGGTTGTTTACGGCTATACAGAATAACTTAATTCCAAACCGAATCACAGATATCTTTCTTCTTTTCACCATTTTTAAGTCTTGGATTTTTTTTGTTTCTCGTAAGTCATGTCGGTGCTTCTGGTGTGGACAGTCGAACCGGCTGTGAATACAAACCCGTCCGATCTTCATATTGAAACGAAGTACGTGAAAATATTCCAAGCAGCGAATGCACGCGAGTGCTGCGAAAATAATGCGAAAAAATATTTGACGTCATTGAAAATTCCTGTCAATCAACAGCGTGGGTAAAAAATACAAAGAGAAAGCTGGCCTGTCACTTTAGCCAAAGTACGAGAATCGACAGGTCTGATTGATTTCCATCCAGCTACACTCCCCAAAATCTTCGTTTCCAGTATGTGGCCCGCAGCTTTGGTGGTCGATAAGCATTTGTTATTGCATTGGCTCGAGCACATGTTTGACCAACGTAAGATACATTTTTTACCATCGGACTTTTTATGCGATGCAGTTTACCTGACCTAGAAACAGGTTTTACGACTACTTCCAATCTCCCTATATCTCTTTCATTAATATCGTATCATTCTGCGTTTTACTGCAATCGATATATATAATGCCTGGCATGGCGCGCGTGACGCGGTGCAGTCGTGTTGCAAATTTGATGAGCGCGGCGAGAGAAAGTTGCCACGATTGTAACAAAATACTGGTCGTCGACTCAAGCTCTAGAGAACCGTTCGGGCAGAACTTTCCTCATAAAGCGTGAGTCATTTCATACTCTATGCACGCTACTCGTGCAGCCGACGAACGCATAATTTATTGAAAGTTCCACGTTTGAAAACATTACGGCATGAGAAATGATATTTATCACTGACCACTGCCTGTCTAATTAAGAAACTCAAAATATTCTGCTTGAACGTTTTTCAAACCGCATGAAGTTTTAAAAATCATTCAGCGTTCACTTCGTCTCGATTCGATTAATTACCGATCACTTATTGTTAGAGACATTTTTTTCGCATCGAAATCGTATTTTTGTATGACACGTTTTTCTGCCTCATGTTCCGAAGTTCAAGTCTCTAATTTCTGGTGTATAATTTAAAATATATCAAGAATCCTTCTCTTTATAGCTGACATTAATCGGTAATCTATTCGGAAAACAGAAACAATTACAGAGGCTCCCACCGCCGTTTTTTGTTCCACGAGTTCGTGAGCGAAAAACCTGGGATAATTGATGAGATAAGGTTAATCGAACAAGCCTGATCTCGTGTCCTGAAAAGCATTAAAAAATTTGATCGAGTATGACAAAAATTATTACCCTCCAATTTTAATTGAGGTGCGAAAGCAGACGCCAATCATTAACCTTGTCTAATCGATTCGTTTAATCTGATCAGAAATTTTCAGTTCTTTCGGAGCATTGATTCCAGTGTTCGAAATAGAAAAGAAATTAGGGAAAAAGTTGGTCTGTTTACATAAAAATATGGCAGAAGCTCGTGTAGCTTCGTAATTTGACCTAATGGGCAGTTGAAAATGTCATTTAACATTCTGCTGCTCGATTATAGAATTGATTTTATTTTTATTCTGCTGTGCCTCTTCCTCTGGAAATAAATTTAATCCCTGCGGACAAACAGGACTACGGTAAATTTGCAATAATGCAAATGAAACCATGCTTGTGAACAGTAGTTGGGTAAACAAATACTTTGAATATAATCTGTCACTTGAATACGTACCTATAACTTGCAACGGTTTTAATGAGTGGAGCAGGGTCCCCAGAAATCGATTGAAAGACAGAAAACTTTTGGGTCATATAAATCGCAAAATTTCTTAAGGGTAATTTCGCTTAAATTTCCAAAATTTTTATCAATTTTGAAAAACGCCGGAATGAAGTTTGGGAGATGCCATGTCAACGTTAGCATGGCAGTCAATCATAACGGTTGTGCGTTTGTATGTAAAAATATGCGAATACTTTTATCGTTAATATTATCACCCTGCGCAATCAAAGAATCTCTCATTAATTTTACGGTATAATATATTATACGTCTGTTGTTCGTATTTACACGAGGTGAATAAAGGCTTGTTAAATACATCAGCAACCGCAGATTATACCCAATTCCACCTGAATATCACAGAGTTTTAAAACAGACGTGAGTTTCTGAGTCGAGACAACTTCATTTGCGTATTCTTACGTCAACAGATACATGGTAATATAATGAGGAGAAAATTCTCATTACTCTCGCAAGCTTTGTACCGTCACGGCCCCGCAATAAAAAGACTCGTTAAACTTGTTCCTGCTTGAAATGCTTACAGCCTCCGGTGGCTTAGCGAAGAAAATTCTGTCCGTGATAAATTATTGCAACATAAATAAAGCGAGGAAAATAAATATATTTATATGTATAGCACTGAAACATAATCTTCTTTTGCTGGTGACGTTTGTCACCGAGTATTTTCTTCGATCGGAACCCTCAGATTCTTGAATATATAACAAGCATCCACCAAGCTGGGAGACATTTTCTTTCATTCGTTTAATTAAGTTTCGTGTCCAATGGGTTATTACAGAATTTTATCATTGCATTTAATTGTGCACCGACGGTTTCGGTGTCACCCTCATACTCGCTCGAACTTGAACTATTCCAATAACCCGTATAACTATCGCATACCGTCAAATTGTTTCCCTTAATTACATGCTAATTGGGTTCGTATGTAGAAGACAACATACGACATTCCTGCGGAATTCCTGTACGTTTATTTGTTAGCAGGATAAACCGACCTGACAAGCCAGACGGACCTAACTACTTCCAAACTTCCAAAGTAACGCGACTGACTGAGCAATTTGAGACTCCCTGTGCTTTTTCACTTCAGGCATTGTTTCGGGATCCTTTTTCTTCATACTTACTTTTACCGCCTCATTCTCCGTCTGTCTTCTACTTCTGAGAACAATTCCAATTAGCTTTTATTATCAATGGTTTTCTAACAAAGTATACCTGCGCGCATTCACACGAGATGGTTTCGACTCAAGGATACAGATTATATTTTTGGAAATGTGCTTTATACTCGATATTATCAATATTCAAATAATATTCATAGCCAACTTCAAAGGACTGCAATTACCATTAATTTAGCTTCATATCCGCACAACGTTTACCTTTCGGCGATTTTATCAGTTGCGGTCGATATTACACTCGTCAATTCTCAATCATCCCAATACTCCGGTTCAGAGATCTCGTCATCATTATCTCTCGAGCCAGTCATTACTAACTGCGCGAAATGTCTTTTATTTTCGCTATTATCAGAGGCTATGAATAGCAACGCAAAAAAGAGTATAACAACCGTATTACACATGCAATATCGAACAAATAAACACCAACGCATTTTGGCTTCGCATAAAAATAAAGAGATCGTACGAAAAATATGAAATCGTGATCACGGTTTCCTATTTTTCATGTCATATTTTTATTTTTGTGTAAAATCAAGATGTACTGGTGTGTTTTTGTTCAGAATTGGATGTGGAAAACGGCTTTTGTACCTTTTTCGCGTTCTTGATCCGTGCACTTTGATATTTAGAGATATCCAAGTCCACGTCGAAATCGAGCGCAGCATCCTCTTATCCTACATTTACAAGGATGCTGTGCCAAATGAAAATGTTTCGTTAATGGAAGCTACAAGTGCTGCTGATTGTTGGACAGGCAATAGATTTACACATTGCGTGGCTTAAAGGTATAACTTTTTAATTCGCATTTTACAAAGACGAATCAATATGATACAGATCGCGTATCGCGTAACCCCGCATATATAATCTGCGTCTTGGAAACTGAATTCCGACGGGAGATGTTTTGTTTACGTCTCGTGTTTCTCCCGTCGTCGATGATGGTATCGGCATAGCTCAAATTCCCCTGATATTTATTGACAGTAGTTTACACTGCCGTGTTTCATCGTTATTGAGCGTGGGACTCTCAGCAGGCAGCCCATGACAACGCGTTTGGCGACCACTTGAACGTCATGTCCCGGTAAACTTCGAGATCCAAAATTTGTAGGACGTCAAGAGGCGCAGAAGGTATCCTGCTTTTATTTCTCTCGCCACTTTTCCACGCATGGTTATTTCTTTTAATATATGACGTACGCTCTTTATGGCAGTTGAAAAACCCTAAGGGTCAGACCTGGCCTGCATGGGACTGCACTCCCTCATGGTATCGGAAATTCCACGAGCCAGACTAACGGTTACGGTAAAAAATATTCAATAACTATTGTCTAGTCATGGATAATTTTGCATTTGGCGTATGTCGGACTGAACAACTCACCTAAGATCCTATATCGAATAATCGATCTGCCTAACACTGGTAGACGCACGAAAAGTACGAGCTAACTTGAGAAGAGCCTGGGAAGAGTATAAAATCTTAAGTAAGGCGATACACTTTGTGCATAAACCGAGGTGGATACTCAATTACTCAAGATTAACGGTATCGTAAGGTGAAGCGTGTATTCAAGATACTGAAGCAACCTTTACGCGCTGTTCAGGATCCTGAGCCAAGTGCTTAAGCATGTGCGTCTGGTTTTAGCGTGATTAATTATAATGGGATGATTTTTCATACTCAGGCTGAAGCATTGGAATAGCAATCTTCGAGTAAATACATAGGTGAATACAAGTTTAGTAGGACCCGTTAGTCGTCCGCGTAATCATCGTTTCGGAAGGTTCGATTTCGGGATTTTCAAAATAAGCACAACAGAGCTATCTAGCCCGAAGTGGTTTTCCTTTCTGTCATCGGAACCGGGAGGGATGGCAGCAGACACAGGGATTTAACAAATCTCCACCTACGGGAAGGCGTCTATCCATTTTGGCGATGATACCATCTCGGGTAACCCGCTTTCGTCTTCTATTCCTTCCGCACCGGATGGTTTCTGGATGATGTTCGGTACCCTGATCCGTGTGGGTGAAGTGAGTGAAATCTCGTCCGCCTTAACCTTCGGTGAAGAATGACAGCCGATGGACTGTCCTTTTCTTATTTCACCCGTCACTTTGCTTGCGGTGGTTACACTTGTTTTACTTTATTTTTCAGGAAGTGACCCGTGGATTCTACCAAAGTAAACACGCTACTCGGTCAGTCTCGACCCTTCGTTTAATGTTTTTTCAGGCTTAGTAAAGAGGGACTTAATCCACATTTCCCCGAAACACTTTCACTGTTTTCTCTAGTATATTGATCTTCTCTATTTTCCTTGTCCGAATCTGGTGCTCGTACAAACACTTCTTCTAATTATCACCCGGTTCACTTGAGCCGGATTAATAAGCTTACGTTTACTTAGAATGGATGAGGATAGGCGGACCAAACATCGAGGGAGGAATCCTAGGAGTAACACGCAAGCTTACGAAGTACTTTCAACCCCAGGGTACTCGAGCTCTCTTACTTTAGTTCCGATGAAAGTTTGCGAATTTTGTCAGGTACAGAGCGTCTATTCGAAACGAGTCTTCCTTTCACCCTTCACGAATGATCAACTCTTCATTCATCGAGGTCATTTGAGCCAGAGCCAAACTCGTTTAAAAAACTACTAGAAGCTCGAAATGGAGGAATTCATAGAAGTTTTTCTTTCACCAACAAATAGGAGGTTCCGACTTCTCCTGGGCAGAGTCTTACCCCCACGGACCGTATTGCGTACCTTTTGCCTTTCGTCTTTCCGCATCATCTAATGTAATATTTACAACCACCGTAGCGTCAGGTAATAAGTGGAAACTCATTCAAGAAACGAAGCGTCTCATTCCTTTTGGGACTGAATGTTCATGCGAAACTGACGATTGTCGGTATGTTTCAATTCCTGCGTAACGAAGCGAGACAATCCAACAGTCCCATGTAGAACGAGATGAAAAATCACGTGCATCTCGAGACCGACCTGAGCAAGGAAGTGTGCGTCCAACATTCACCCACTGCTCTCCGTCAGTTATACTTTTTCGAACCATTATTCTGCACAGCGTCGTTCCAACGTTGGAGCGACTAACAGATGCTGCGAACTCACGGATGTAACGGGAAGTAATCCATAACGGACTTGATACAGCCGCTCAATGTCATGCCAGTTGGGAGTTTATTCATTCATTTATTCGTCAATTATGCATCGATGCCCTAGACAATATTATGGTTCTGAGATGGCTGGCCTGTTGCCATTGTGGGGAATTCGGACAATGCCAAATTTTTCCATGTTAAATGAATGGGAAATAAAAATTAAGATAGCGACCTGTTAGACTTGAGCTGGACAGCTCATCTCGTAAGAGGATCGTTTTTCGATCAAACAGTAATATTCGAGGGTTTGGGAGCAAAAAAATTGAACATTTTTTTCTTAACCATCCTAGTATGCATACATACACTTTTTAATACAATGAAATTAAAACAACATGCCGAGCTTTTAGTAAGTTTGCAAGAGCTGCGAAGTAAACGCTAACTTTCAGTCTTGCCGGAGGATCTCGTTTTTATATACCTAAAGTGTCATTTCTTGGTTACCAAGAAAGCTGAAAAACAATACTCGGGAACATGTATCAAACTTTGTTCACGCATTGAGGATGTATACTTTTTCGACTTCACGAAATTTAGGAAGAAATTTTTATGCCATTCAACTGGTAAATTATGCATTTAATTATCTGCAAACGTGCGGTGAACGAAAAATGGCACTTTCCGCGGTACATTGGTATAATGCACACTCTTGCATAGCACTTAAAAATTCACTCTACTTTCGAATGTGTCTAGGCTCGAATTGTATTGCAATCCTCGAGCTTTAACCGAAACAGTTATATGTTTACGCGGAATCTCATTTGGTGAGATTTTTTTTTTTTTTTTGTGTTGAAAATTGTTTATGAAAGTCTTACGTGATTCGCTTTGGTGCCAGTAGATGAGTGTTCGTAACAACCAATCTTAAAAATTTTGAACCGAGAGTAAACTCGTTTAGCGATATCTTGACAAAAAAAAAAAAAATAAACTGGCTCAAATGTGAAGAATGAAAATTCATCGGCTGGAACAACAATTTTCAGTCGATTGCCTTGGCACAAAGAAATAGGATTATTCCCTACAGCTGCGTGGCTCACGACTTCGTGCCAAATTACTTTTCGATATCCGACACGAGTAGTTTTTTTCACCCATCCGTTAAATCGCAAAATAAACGTGCAAACATTCATCAGAAATTGCGAACGACCCTCGGTCAATCCCTTGCCACGCACGTACGCAGTAATCACGTATTACATTTCGGTATGTTTTAAAATCAAAATTTCCCTCAAAACTGTGGGTCTAAATTATTCAACGGCGAAAGGTATCATATAGACTTCTCTCTGCTATTCACAAATAACAATTCAAAAATTCAAAATGTCCTAATATTTTCTATTTTCACATAATTGAATGGCGTCGCAGTTCCGTAAGCTCACGTCGTGCATGCTGCAGAGATATAGCTGTATAGATAGACATGAGAGAGAGAGAGAGAGAAAGAGAGAGCGAGGGAGCCTGTCAATGTACGGGGGTTATTGGATTATTGGAAATTCCTGGGCTCTAATTAAATCCCCCATCGTTGAAAAGCGGTTGAGGGATTTTCACTGACGAAATGAAAGGAACAATGCTGCATCTTCCGCGATTCATCTGTATTTGAGCCAACGAAGCGAACGAAGAAACGAATCCTATGCATTCTATCGTAGGGATGTGTACACGGAGAGTTGAGAATTATTTGGCATTGATGTGCTTTCGGGAATCCTTTCCTGAGTTCTCCTCGACGTTGCCGTCCTGGATCCCATAAAAAATCAGCCACCATTGTGTAAAAACTCGTGGCCAAAAAACCTCGGCAAGTTCGAGCCGTCGCGTCACTTCACCTCAACAAACTTTAGGATCCGCACAAGAATATGACTTCGAAATTTTTATCCCTCACATCTTGAGGCATGTCTGCATAATAAATTTCCATTTTAAATGTGCTCGTGCAGATCGCAGGTGAACATTTCGCTGCGCACGTTGGTGTATCTGTAGGAAAAATCTCCGACCGCTCCTCGAAGCCATGAAACCTCGACACTTTTCTCGATTAATAACTTCGAGTTAGGCAAAGCCGGAGGCGCTCAGTTTGCAGCGAATATTCGTAAGTGTCGGAGCGAGGAGCGACGTGCGTTATCTAGTGTCTGACCACTCGCTGAGCAAACTACTGAAACTGCACCGTTGCGTGCGTTACTTTAGCCATCGGTCGATGGAAGTGGGCCAACTTGCCATTTATGCATAGGCGATGTACGTTCAGCACTTGACGGAGTTCGCCATGCGAGACGACGCTTTCTACGTTAAGGTTGCAAGTTCTTAGCGAGGAAAACTTGGCATTCGTATTCGGTGCTTGTTCCCACAAAACAGGAGCATCAATGTCGCCGGTCACGGACGAATTACGCGTGATTTTGTACGCCTTTACAGGTATATTGCATTTTTTTTTTCTTTCACGCATCATTATTATTCGATACTTTATAGTATAAAATGTGATATACGAGACATCTTACGTTTATTATATCGGGGTCCGACCCTCTTTCAATTTTTGGCTTATTTATTGCCTGCTTTATTATTAATAGAAAGAGGCGACTAGAAACTTGCGTGGTTTGCCGTCGTACGAACGTATTGAAATTTTTAGATAAAATAACCATAGGGTATTTTCTCGAAGTCCGATGTTTCGATACATTCGCTTTGTATCGATCACCGAAGATTCTGCAATAATAAAGTATCGTATTCGGACGATCATTCCCTGCATGAATATATGTAAAACAATTCGTATGATCAGCTCATCCGTATACACAGATCATTCCATTCGCGGTTGAAAGAACTTACGATCGTGATATATTTGCAGCTATTTACGGCTTGGTGAATTCTTTTATCATCTCGTTTTGCGTCGCTGGATTTTGAAAAGGAAAACAGCTTCGTTTCACAGACGGGCACTATTCAGGTGCACTCGTATTGTCAAAGCGAAACGTTCCCCGGACCAGAAAATAACACACAACGATGTGACGTCGGTCTTTCGCGTGGGCAAATCCTAGGAATTAAATCTAGGCGGGATGTAATTACAACCGAGGCCGTGACGTCACGAAACGTTCAGAAACTGTGTACGCGCTTAATTCCACATACGTAGCGCTTAACTGGAGATTATTATGTCCGGAGTAGCAACTTCTCCTTGGCCAGCGGTATCGGCTGGTCCATTGTTTCAGGGAAAATACCCGTTTTCCACGAAAATTGAAATCCGGGGCCCGGAGAGCATCCGGCGTTGTGAAACTCGGAGATACCTGTACATTCATCTCCCGATACTCGCGCTTCGCCCAAGCTTGAGTAGTACTTGCAAACCATCCAGCTACTGTTTACATTACTCAATTGAAACTGCTGCATCTTTGTTGCTTCTTTTTATAGTCAGCGCTACCGTTGAACCTTGGTTTTGGCTGACGGAATCGATCCGAAGAGCGGAGAGCCCTCGAGTTCGGTTTATAATGAACTCCCGGGCTAGACTACCGATAGCGCTTCTCCAAGAATTTTCAGATACCTTATACTCGCTTTCAACACAAATCCTCGTGTGATCGGGGAAGAGGTTATATTACTGATGCAAGACCCGCAATAGATCCAACAGCGTTCGAACGTGCAGCGGATCCTTCTAGCTCCGTATCAAATCCATTCTGTGACGATCTAGAATCGAGAAATCGAGTATGTACCGGAATAAGAGGCCTGAAAAACAATACGCAGAACCGCGAATGACGGATCGTTTGACGTATCTGTTCTTTCAAATTTATCTTTCGACGAAACTCACACAATACCTACCTAGCCATACGATGGTATATATTTACGGAATTCCAGTAGGTATTTTGTTGTTACTATTCTCGGAGAGTATCACAGTCGCGCGAAGTCTAAGTTTATAGTCGAGGATGTTTCACAATTTTCCCAAGAATTATCAGCTACGTAGCTCTGACGTTTTCTGGATTAGGAGGAAAACATTCCTTGATTGTGAAACAAATGTCGGAATTGAATATCCGACACTCATGCTTTGGAATCGTTTAGAATTCACTGTAAAAGTAATTGGGAGTTCATTGCGTATTTATTGAGAAAGAGTTCGATACATACTCGGAACTTTAGATGGCTAAGGAAAAGTCGATCTATGTAATTTCGTAATAAGTCGAATGATTATAATTGACGGGCACACAAGTGATGTCAAGGAAAAACCTAAATTCAGGCCGGCGATAACTGTCAACTGGAAGGATATTATTTTAAGAGAAAGGTCGTGTTATACGTTAAAGTAGAATGTCTCTTGAAGACAGTTATACCAACGAAATGTCGTTAAATTATTGATAATACTAGATCATAAACGCGTTTCGCGCTTTCTCTTGGTTTTTTGACAGTTTTTCATCATGAAAATTGTCTGCGCCTTTGTAAATACCAACTGTTTTAAAATTATTTATCGCGTGTAACACATTTTCAATAGTCTCTTAATCCTTGACATGCTTCTGAACGTGATGTTTTTTGATTATCAATACAGAATCTCAATCGACCTGGTTCCGCTTTTAAAAAATTATCTACGACTCACCGTTGAAAAATCAGCGTCTTAATAAAAATGTGTTCAATTTAATTTCAGGAACAGCTTTCACGCCTTTAGTAGAAGCGTATTGATCGCCGAAATGTTGATTACTTGCAGGAATACTATTATTTGATAATAAGTACAATGACCGTCTAAAATCAACGAATGCAAAACAAACTTCTTCCTCCCAACATGGCTTCACAAAACTATCTCTAGAATGAGAATCAGACATCTAAAATTTATTATGAAGTTTGCCTACTGCTACCGATACTCCATAAATCCTTCGTATACCCCAAGAAAATAAATTTATTAAAACGATTCCCAAATTACGCACGCCAATTTAAATATTATTGTCGAATCGATGACAAAATATCATATCTCCAAATTTCAACTCGTGGCTCGTCGAATTAATCACAATATTTCTGGGTTGCAGTTCAGGTGCAATCAAATGGGCTTGATCAATTGTATTAGGGTAAGCATCATCGCGCGCAATTCTGCTGGTAATACGCAATTTGCCCCCAATTTTAAGAAAATCATTGAACATTTTACTCGTCCAAAATCGTGGATTCGTTACAGTAGAAACTACCATAGCTGTAGCACAATTGACTGCGCATTGTTTTTCTCTGCAAAGGTCATAAAGTATTTTGTTAGAGATCCTACAGAATCTTTCGCAAAGTGGATAAGAGGTGTCAAAAAATGTCCATCTGCTTTTTACTATATAAGATCGACGATTTTAGATTCCATACGTACAGCTCTCCAATTACAACCCTAGAGAGTCGGGTATTTTTCAGTGAAATACCGCTGACTGAACATCGAAAAGTTCGTCACCATAGTAGAATCATTGTTTCCTAAGCTGGCTTGCTTCTCCTTCAACTCCGATCTTTCAAGACTGACAGTGAGTGATTGAAATGTTTCGCATTCGAAATTCTACTCGTGTGTACTGTACGTTATTACATCAAACCAAATACGATTATTCATCCAAACATTTTTCCCTTATTCACATCGTGCCAGAACGTAGGTATAAAACACATTTTTTCATTTTGTATTCACAATTCACTTAGTCTGATTGTGAGAGACATTGTTCGACAAGCTCCTTACCTTGGGATAATAAACGTTGTTATGTAACAAGATAGAATGTCACTACTATTTCTAGTCACTCCCAAAATCTCGAGTCAACTTTGATACATTTTTACCGAGCTCTTCTGAAATTGGTTTTGAATGTTTTAGTTTTTGTACCTGAATATTCTCAAGAAAGCAAGACAATAACGCTTAAAACCGCTGGAGCCTTTGCTTTCGAATATTACGAAAATGCGGTTATACGATGCCGCGAGTATAATATGGCTTGACTTTCATTATTTGTCGCAAATGTTGGAGGGTAGCAAACGCGAGCGAAACTCGGAAACTTTTTCGACCTTACCGGGCTCTATTTACGAGTAGTCTATTTTCATTCCGAGCAGCCATGCAGATGTTAAATATTTTTTCGGGCATCAGAGAACCGAAAGCTTGTCCAAAATACAGTTCTGAGTTAGCTTTTATGTAGAATTTTTTTAGGGCCGTGCATGGTCAGGGTTGTCGGTAATTTTCTTCAAATTCATGACATCGCTGATTGTGAATTTTTATAGCTCGAGAGCTTGGAATTACGAAAGAGATGAAGGATACATGACAAATTATTTTCTGACTGTGAAACCCGGACGAAACGAGTGACCGAGTACGCCTGATGCAGTTCATCAACTTAATTGATATTTGCACAGCTGACTTATTCGTTTTATCATTCCTCACGTTTTTCTAACAGTAAACTTCAAAGTCCAGGTTAAACATAGCCTTTAATTAGATTTCAGCACACCACGATGAACATTTCGCAAAGTAAGTTGAAACCCAGCGCTGGGTGAAGCTTTTTTCTTTTTGATCAAACATTCATTTTCGAGTGCTTAAGATTAAAGCGATCGGTCAGAAGTCGTATTACACGGACAACCAGACGCAGTTTGTGGTAAAATAAACACAAGCCATGAAATTCGTTCGTTTCTTAAAAAATCAACCAATTTATTTAATCTAGTATCCGCTTCAGTCTTTATCTCGCGTATTAGGATCTCGTTGTTCGGACCCTCGTATCAGTTCACGGCTATAAATGAATCAGAAATATTGTTAATTGATGCGAAAGTCGTTTGTTTCAGTATTACGTCACCCGAGCAATCAACCACTCACTCTTAACTAAGGCTAGCAGCTTGAGCGTGGCGTGCAATTGCCTATTTAAACCTAACAGCCACTACGAGTTACGTGACAACTTCAATTACAAGTGTATAAGAATGTCGACACTCGAGCGCGTCATCCTCGATACATACTCACTTACGTCGAAACGACTCATTAGCGAATTGTTGCACCGTCCAATTTTACAATATTCTCTTTTACCCGAATCACTAATAATAATAATCGACGATTCTTTTTAATTTTGATTCCCCGTTCTGTGTTTAATTGTTCTGCACGATCTGTGCGTATTTCTCAATATTCCTCAACATCATAGAACTTGAGACTAGATTGGTTGAGCTTCAGTGCGGATTTGTAATACATGAATAATTGATATTGCCGTAAATTACTGCTGTAGTTTGCGATCTCAGAGAAATGGAACAGCCTCAACAAAGCCTAAACAACAGTTTAGCCTCGTTTTGACGGTGCTGGGTTTTTGTTGCGCGTGGTGTTTTTTGGGTTCTTGTTTTGCATATGCTTATCACCCTGGGATAAATTTGGCTGATGTGGTGTTCTTTTCTATACAAGGTGGACGTCATTCCGTTCGTTAGCACGAGTCCTTTGACTGGTGTTCTCCCGTTATCCGGAGGCTGATCTCGTTAAAGTCGATATCGAGCCGGCCGAAAGGCGTACAGCTGATAAATTCGCGCTGGTTCATTTTCCCTTTCCAGCGTGAGCGTCACGGCTGTAACATTAAGTATCGAATTCCCTGAGTTTATCAGTCATGTATGGTTCCGATTTGATTTTACTACTGCCGCTTCATTGCCGACGCATTCAATATATGAGTTTAGTCAATTTATCTTTTGCCATAAAGGCACCCAAATCACTTTTTTCTGACCATCACTTCTCCATGATAGTATAAGGATTCGATCAATTCTTTTTGCGGAAATAATTAAAAAGTCGTACTTATCGCGAAAGTTCCAGAGATGATTTTACGGATGAAATTTCAGGGTTGTTTCAGGGCGTACCTAAGGTATATCACGTTCGAATGGCTTGACATAGAACCAAGGTGGAATTGTGAAACGGACTCAGGAGCTGGTATTTAAAAAAAAAAAATACAATTTTTCGGAAAGCGTGCTTTCTTTTTCCGAGCTAAGCACACGTTCGATCTATATTCGACAACGCTCGCCTCGTTTGTAAATTAAAATATGGTAGGTATATAATATACCGAAAGCCTTCAAAGGCGAGAAATACAGCTTTAATGTAGACTGATTCCGACTGACGGAGGGGGATTTAAGAGGTAAAGAAAGAAACTCGAAGCGGAGCGTAACAATTAAATTTTGTCGAGCCTACTAATTGCCACGCAGAAGAACTCGTCAACTTCTTTGTAGTGGGTACACAAGTCCGAACGAGAGACTGAAACTTGTCGATAGTTGGCAGGGGGAACATGACTTCTTTCGATGGAGATAGTCGAGGTGGTGATTCTCATTGGTTTCTCAAGATAATACGGAAAAGCTTGGTCATCCTGAAACCGATGGGTCCGCAGGGGACTCGCGATCAACCGATATATGTATAAAGTATATATTTCGACCCCGCTGTCTTATAGCGTTAACAACATCGTCCCAGCTATCTTGCCCACGCTTCCCGAGGGCAACGGTTTATAGACTCGGCGCAATAAAGGGAAAGTTCACGATTTCCGGTTAATTGAAAGAGAAACGGTTGTCCGTTTTCAAATTTTTCTCGAGGACATTGCTCAGGATCGAATCGCATATTTGTTACGCAAAAGTCTGTAAAACATCGGAATATATCTTGAGCAGAATTTAGAGACATTATTTTTATTCATATTCCCTTTCTACGTACATATTTACTTTTTTCGTCGCGCACGAGTTCGCTGCACTGAAGCCTCTGTCGCTTTAGACTTGGGGTGAACGCAACGCATTTCACTGTGAAAATTTTCGTAGCCTCCTACCATTCGCCTCAAGCAGATTTGAATATTCCTCTTTTGTGTCGTCGTCTCCATTCTTCGGATCACGAGCTCAGATTTTTTTTTATTCAAATCGTTCTTACCTCAATTTCCTTTTTTATTTCATAAAATCCTTACCGATAACCCGCGTTTGCGATCAGCTGATTTATTATCACGTTATTCCTATATCGTTTTCCGAATTGCGTCTTCAACGACGTCGTTTCGACAACCGGGGAATTCTGAGATACTTTCGAAGTTATATCAACCTGTTTATTATCATAACCGTCGATGTTTGAATATTTTATGATAATGTGCTGAAAAAGTCAATCCTCTCATCTGAGATATTGATAATCTGCATCTTTCGACGCGACTGTTTTTTCTACTGCCTGACATGCGATCGGCGACACAGGTTACCTTCATATTCTTCGCTCCTCTCAGGTGGGTTTGTTATTTTTCGTCACCCTTCGCGCTATGGATTTGAATAGGCTTATTTCCGCCGTGATTCATGCTCGAAAGTTTCGTCAGCATTCATTGTTTTACCTTGGATTTCATTTGGCCTTTCTCGTCACCTTTAATCCCGAAGATGTAATGATGAATTTCTGAACACTGGGGTGAGAAGTCGAGAATTAATTTTCACTCCTTTCGTCAAACTTTTGGTGAAAGGCCTATACTCCTTCAGTGGTATTGATTTTCAGCGTGCTACACCAGCGTATAACATTTAATGGCCGCATCCACTACGTGAATATATCATCATTTGGGGAATTTACATTCGAGCTTAAACGTAACTTGTGGCCCGTTCGTACGTCCCTATCCTTTCGAAGCGCTACGGGATTTACAAAATCAAAACTCATCCAAAGACAATCTGCGCATCCAACTTTAATTACTGACAGCCTATCGAATTTCTCGTCAGAAACCACGCCGTCTTTACGCTTCGAACATTGTGCGAATTAACTTCACCAAGTGCGACAACACTTATTATAAAATCCACGCGGAGGTTTTAGCAAGTACGGATGACACAGTTATACACATATATTTCAACTGCGATACACGTTCGTTGGTCTCAATCTGATGGTAAGCAGCTTACACGGCTGTAGTCACGCAATTGCGTGTAATTATAAAGAAGCATATTCCTATATCTACGTACTTCAGTAGGATAAACGCCATTCTTTCTACACCTGTTATGCAATTGTATACGAGTAGTGAAATTATGAATTCCAATAATAACAATTCAGGTATAACGATAACATTGTTACATGCACAGTCGAGGCAATCGCAATATTGCGATATCACGTTACACCCGAATGTCCGACAATATGGATATAAAAAACACTAACAATTTTTTCGTTCCTCGTATCGTCAAGATCAAGAAGCTTGGTAGAATTTTTTCCTCTCAACCACCGTTATCAACATTGAAACTCGCGTGAACCAACGACGGGAAAACCGAAGAAACGCTCAACCAGAAAAAGGCGTAGGACCAATTGATCCCAGTGATCGGAACGAATAGAATTCATTACGAACGTCCTATATATGTAAGTTGTCCGCCGCGACGGACAAAAGGGTTGAGTAACGGGAGACGACACGGGGTCCGAGGGTGAAAGAGGAAAGGCGAGCGTCGGGGGTGGGTGTGGGGATGGGGCTTTGGCGATACGGTTGCAGGGTGAAATATCAATTTTGGCCAATTTATTAACCCTCGCGGATGTAACCGCGGGTGACCCAGTTCCCCATGGGCATAGCCGTGCGGCGGAGGCGAGGCGCCCCCAGAAAAAGCTCGTGCTTTTCCGGGTGCTACGTCAGTGAGCAACGGCGCCGACATCCTCCCCCAGCCTCAGTCGGGCCTCGGCCGTCGTCAACGCCAATACGACGACGCGTTTGCGGGGCAACCCAACCGGGGGTTCGCGATATTTATCCCTGCGAGGGGGACGCTGCGGGACTCGGTGAAAGGTTTCGAATGCCGAGACGCGGTGATTGAAGAGGCGCCTTCGAGGAAGGTGGACGAGGATGATACCGAGTCGAATTTCCCCTGCGCGTACTCGGGAGGATGTAACTCGCTGCTGAGCGAGGGGTCCATCCGCGTTTGCTCCCGGAGCTGCGGTCGAACCGCTGCGCAGGCAATGGACGGCAACTCGTGCCTGCCTCTCGCCGTGTCGTAGTAGTCACGGTTTGTGCTTGCACCCGCGTCGTGCCGCCTCTTAACGGCGCCTCGCGTTCCGTGTTTATCGTTATTCGGTCCGATGTGTGCGTGAGCTGCGACGTATCTCGAGTGCGGACGGTTACGAACGAGATTACGAGACACGTGTGATGACCGCAAAGCTTTTCCGCTTGCTTTTCGCCACCGACGGCGAAGCAGAGGGAAATCGAAAAGCTTCTCGTCTAGAGTTCGCTATTCCGTATATGTGTAATAACGACAATCTTCCAACAATGCAGTTCTGTCGAAAGTGGTCCTCTGTAAACTAGACCGTTGTTATACACGCGTCGCATGCGTGTGCAACAACTCTTGCTTCCGATAAATTATCTCCGTGTTGTCCGTCGACCGGATCACCCTAAAAGCGGTCCATAATATGACCTTCTCGTTGACGTGTTTGTGGTTCCGCGTATTACGGCTAAAGGATGTATGTATTATGTATGTACGTTTTGCCAGTTGAGGATATGTGAATAAGTTTCGTGGGCGTGTGGGAACTACGTTCTGTTCTCTGGTTCCCACACGCAAACGGCGAAAATTTTCTCTTTCTCTTCGTTTCTTTTTTTTTTTTTGACTGAAAAATACTAATACCTCTTCCGGGTGCTGTCCAAAGAAACGAGCCTTAACCTCGGGATGAGCGTGCGACGGAATGTTCAGCTTCCTTACGAATAACGTACACAAGTCAAATTTTGTTTTTCGGACGTTTTGAAAGCTTCTTAAATTCTCATTCAGTCCAGGAGTAGCCTCGAAGCGTCTGGAAAAAAGACGCAATTTTACTTCCCTGTAATAAAAGTGACTCTCCGAAGACTCGCAGACTTCGTTCGGTGATCAGAGCTCATAGTTTGAATATCTCACAACGTCCGAAATGGAAGCAGAATATCCGCCTCTTTGAAAAAAGTAGTACCCTGCTTAGCAAAGTGAACCGTATCCCGGTTGTCTAAGCATTTAACCCGACCTGTTAACTCAGCCAGAGTTGGTCTTGAAACACATGCGGTGAGAAGAACCGGCTTTATGAGATTAGCGAGTAACTTTGCAAAAACACGGCGTTGTCCAAATTAAATTCCGAGTTGTATACAGCCGAATCAGCGCGATCCTCCAAATTGTATGTATATATGTGTATATTTCTTGTATGGCGACGACGTTGCGAACAAAATTTGCGAAACGAGTCCAACAACACAGAGTTTCGATCGAGGTCTGGAATTTCTGTTTAAGACGCGGTAGCTTGTCGTCCAACTCAATCTGCTCTCACGTTTCTCGGAGTTTAAATCATTCCGAAAGTTGTTGATAACTCCGATTTTCGCTTTTATTATCGTCCGCACACGGGCTCGTATCGGGTACAATTGTCAGGAGTGACCTTTTCCTGATTGGATTCATGTGGCCAATTTGAAGCAGTTTTACGTGATTGCTTTTCACCCGGATGACCGTAATTTTTGCCCATAACAGAAACGAGCGTGGTGAAAATGTAACGAATGACGTTGGCAGGCTCGATCGTCCGCAGCTTTGCTAGAATATGAGATAGGTACGACTCCTGCAGTGTTTTCGGAAAGTCGGCTTATTAACCAACTAGCTGCATCATTGCCTCAGGTGAAATGTGCAGCAATCTCAGAAATTGTTTCAGCTCGGAATATCGCGGCTCATATATTGACGGTGTGCGTAGCTATAGCATGGTAGAATCGCGGAGGTGCGGGAAGTGTCCTTATCGCAAAAAAAAAAGAAAAGACGAACGTGAAACGAGACCAATTAAAATCGAGTGAAAATGCGGTGGGCGAAAAATGGGGTCGGTCGGAAATAAGAAGAATTCGGACCGTGCGATAGGTTGGGACAGGCCTTTGGGCTTTACATTGGAGTTAAACGAGAACGACAGAGGTGGAGGGACGAAGAAACGGATGAACACAGCCAGCAGCGAAAAGATATGGAAGATGGAAGAGTTGTAAAGACGCGGTTCTGGATCCCATGATCCTTAGAACATGGCGTATCCGATATGACGCAATTGCAAATCCACGTTACACAGACAATTGAGACGACCATCTCGGTGTCAGTTGCGTAAGTAACTAGGCTTATTGCGAAAGGACCAACTGGCAGAAATTCAATCCAAGTAGATTAAATCGATTCGCAGTAAGATACGCGGTCGTTATATAATTCTATCACTTCCGTTTGAAAGTCTTCGACTCGACGTCGATACCGACTCGTTCGGATTCGTTGTTCCCGGATTCTGTAAGTTTTAAATTCTCTGAATCCAAGCAATCCGCTCCAATACATGACCGTTCGAATGCCGTTAAGTTGAATTTCAATCTCGCTATCGAATATCACCAGATCATGCGTATGTTCGTGCGATTATTCATTCGAACTTTTCCGATTGGAATTCGCTTCCGAAATCCAAGTATAAAGCCAAAGTGCTCCATTTTCGGATGTCACCGAGACCTATTACTGTGCCTGTATGTATTATATCGATCGGCAGCGACGTTTCAGCGTTTGTGCCGATAGATAGGTAGATAAATTGATACGCATGTAGATACATAATATACGCACGTAAATAGATATATTTATTCGAGTGGCGGGGGACTGCGTGACTTTCGGGGAGTAATGTGAGCCGATAGCGCGAAGGATGGCAGATACAGAGATAGGTATCGCATCATCGTTACTTTGGTGTGCAGGCATCGGCAGTTTTGACTCAACTAAATTTAACTGTTGACATAAAAATTTATTTTTTGGTATTATGGACAAGAATATTAGGAATATCGTTTGTTGGTGATGCATAGATAGTGTGTATATTACACACGCATACTTGTTTAATACGTGTTATCTACTCACGATAAATTGAACTGTAGAAAACTAAGTATCAAATCAAGGATCGATTAACGATGAGCAGATTTCAGTTGTGTTTTTCTTTTCTATTGAGATTAAACCGATAAAAGTGTGATAAATGCTTCGAAACAATATTTTTATTTCGGTAAAAAATATCTTTACTACAAATAATGCGATGCCTTTGATTACGGTGGCTATCGTCATGTCCTTTCAGATGAACTTGCTTCGAGAGCGGATGGGCTCAGCACCGATTTAAATTGGTTTGTCTCATTTTTATGATAGATGCGTTGAGCCAATTTTCACCGAACACGAGTAAGTCTGCAGGATTTGACGTGCCACCTGGGAGTTTATAAATTTGGTGCCGCTGGGACACCTGTATCCCTGCTTTGATAACAAGGTTCCAAGCACATGCCGGAATTGCTCAACGTACCAAATAAAATGTGGTCTGCTTTGGTGTTTTGAGTTGCTGTTTTTTTTTTCTCTCCGACGGTTCACGCGACGATTGATTAACAAGGGTTGACATGTATACAGGAAGTTCAAATTTAGAGATATTGACAAATTATTCCTCAATCAAAGAGAGAATAGAATCGTAAGAACAGAATAATATTCACTATCTAAGCGTACAATTGTTTAATTGATAGAAGGTCCGACTTGACTTAAGATTAGGGGTAATTGTGAACGATCTCTTTTAATTTTTTTTTCCTATACCTTAAACCTGGTGCTTAATAATTGATAGGATTACAGAAATTCATCTTTTAAGTCTTGCCAAAAAATACAAATCATTCTTTCTTCTTGCAACTAATATTGTGCATATCTGTTTTTACCGGTTTGCACATGCATTGGAATACTGGAACAGCTGATCAAACGACGTGATCAAGATTTCTTAAAGCTTCGTTAATTAACATCAGCAGGGAGTTGTTGAAACTGGAATTTGCGGTTCCTCTCGGTTTCACTAGAGTGAACACCGGGAGTGTTCATCTGAGGAATATCAATTCGTTGAACGTCTGTCAGTTCCGTGGAAGAACGAGGAAGCGAAAATTCCATCCGGCAAAATTAAATTGATCATTATATTTCAGACACGCGGTAGTACTTATTGGAATTATAAATTATAGTGCAAGCTCGAGTATCCTTGATAAGATTCTAGCGCATGATGAGTTTTCATTTATTGGTAACGATGATTAGTTTATCATGGAAATTGGCATCTGATGCAATACATATGAATGTAATATACTTCGAGATTAGCTAGCAACACATGTAACACATCAAGTTGGCAATAGGAAATACTAATGGCAGTATAATTAATTTACTGACGCTTGTGATGGCTGATCCTCGTTCGGTTCGACATACAAATCCCTGGTTAATTGAACTGACAAATAGTGTAAGCAACAAGCTTTATGATCATGACGATCATCGATGTGCCGGTAAATGGTTTTTGATTACTTTTTCGAGCGGCTAACTCGTCTTAGATTAATGTAAAATCAAGTTTATGGTAAACGACGTGACAAGTGGTTTACTTCGTTGGCAAATCGATAAACAGGATTCAATCCTATACGATTCCACTTTTCCGTTAGCCTGACGAGTATCTCGATGTGGTTCTCGTTTGGCTGATATTTTTTATCAGAGCTGCCACAGTTGTATAATCGTTCAAAATTTGACGAATGGATTAGAAAAATGTGTTTGATATTCGTGTCTGTAGCAGTAATCAACGTGGATTCAATGTCTCCAATTCATTTACGGCTGCGGCCGTCCCTGTTTGATAAAAATTTTCCCAGCTGATAGTACATGAAGCGAGGTGACAAAGGGAGATTTTTTTTAAACCCTTTTTTTGGTATAACTATAGCTGTACAATTTTCATTTTTATGTGAAGGGTTGTTTACGCTTTGATAGTCCAGATTATTTCATTTGACAAACGATACGTTGTTAAGCTACACGGATCGCGTATGGAGCACATAAAGAACACAAAGGAATTATTATACAGTAAATTCCATACGATTATTTACGTTTCACGCTAACACTTACTGTCGTGCATCATTGAACACTTGCGAGTGTCAATTCCGCCCTTGATCATCTCGTCGTGACTGATGATCGATAGCATAATTAACAGAATTAGCATCATCAATAATCATGTACGTATAGTAGGTAAGATGAATGGGAAAGAATTCGTATAATCAATCTCAATAAATCGATCGCCTCAAACTCGGTCGTGGCTTCACTCTATTATCCGTCGACTTTCAGATTTATCGATACGATTTTCGGCTGGGTCGACTTAACGGCTAAAGATATTACCTGCAACCTAGGTACATCTACCTTCACTTTGACTTTTGGTAGTAATCGGGACATTACATGCAATTCGAAGAGTATTTTAAGAAACTTATCGAGCGTTGAAATAAGGAGGTCAATTTTTTCACCATTATTACCGTTAATGAAGCGCACGTTCGGCGAGCCGTTAACTAATGAGAAGCGACTTGATGAAGCAAACAATGCTATCGCTGTAAATAACCAGGTTTCTGACCGCGAAAGCTGTTCAGTGAAATAATAAAACTCGCACCGTCAGCACATATAAGAACGCCTAACTTTAGTCGCATAAAAGTTAAAGCACGACCTACGAGCTGGAGCATTTTGCTTGGCTTCAAGTTGCTTATTTTCGAAATAAACTCAAAGCTTCGTTCGTCATTATTAGTCATAACGGTTTTCAAGTCTGCAGGTTTGCTAGAAATCACAGGCTGCAGAGTTATAGCTATGCGTGTGAATTTTCACGGGGTTAGACTTTTCGTATCTGTCTACAACAGTCGCCACTATTGATACTTACCTCTCATTTCTTACCTCTGTAGACGAATAATCTCTTGCTTAAATCGAGTTGCAAATATATGTACGGCCCTATTCGATATTTGCTCGAAGCAGGAAACGGAAGAAGACTCAAGTTTACGTTAAAAATTGACGAAATATCTGAGGAGCTTCCAACCGAAAGATCCTTCGGACTGATCTGGATTTGTGACGGTACAATAGCCGCCAAATAAATACCAATGAAGAAAAAAAAAGTATCGAGTAGGTAGTAGTACATCAGGTTCCACAACTTGTTGCAAACACGAAGCTTTCCTTTAAACTTTCCGTCTGCTTCTTTTCTGGCATGGCTTAGCAAGTTCAAGAAATTTACGTCGATCCTTGTGACACAAGTAACGATTCTTTTGAATGATACATACCAATTCAGTCGCTTCTGAAACACTTTTTTTTGAATGATTTCGAGTTCACGTTTGAGCTTCTCAAATGTTTCTAAACTTCCTGAATTTCACAGGATTTCATAGCCCGCGTCGAATCATGTTCAAATAATTTTTAAGGGCGTGCAAATTTCCGAATAGCAGTATAATACTGCTTCAAGCTTCGCTATGCACTTTTCTTACCAGAGTGCATCCGAACGAACTTTTCCAACTCCATTACCTTGGATAAGTATTAGGAACGCTCAACTTCTATATCGCATTCGTAGAATCTTTTCACCGCGAAGTTGGGAAAATTCATAGGTATATAATTCAGACGCGATTCGCCACAGCGTACGGTTGTTCATCTTAATTTCCCAGACGATGCGAAATCTTCTGGACGGCAAAGGATTTTGTGCAAAATGTTGAAGACGAGACAGAAACGTGGGTAGATATCCAGGGTAGCTGATCCCTGATCAGTTGATCCTCTTTGCGTTCTATTTCAACGTGAACGAATTATTGGCTAGAAATAACGGTGGAGCCATCGACAATCCATTCACATCGATAAAAATTTATTGCTACGGAAATTTTTTAGAAAAAATATATTACAAATCGGCAGCATATTTCACGTGATTAAAATTCAGTCGCAGTATCGATAATTTGCTGAAAAACTTCGGACACGCGAGTTTATTACATTTACCGACGTTGCTTTTTCAAAACATAGCACAACCTTCGTGGTGCAAACGGTAAAACGAATGTGGTTTTACCCCTCGAATATATTGCGATTATTATCATTAATTTCAAGTATTAATTACAACATTTTTCTCCCTCAAGATGGTTAGCTGAGATTAGACGGAATAATGAAAAAATACTACGCGGCACGCTTTTATATACAGAATATTCGCGATGGGCGGTTACAGAGGGGTAGAAAAAACGAGAAGTGGATAATAATGTGAATGAGATTTAAAAAATGACAATTTTTGCCGACAAATTGCACCGTGCCAGATGCAACGCGAGGCGTGATTCAATTAATTGCGATAACGCAGAAAGTTGGCAATTTCTACTCGGAGAGTGATTATGTCGTTTGAAGATTCTTACATTCATTTTTTACAGATATACTAAAATACTTTTCATGGCAAATGATTCATCCGTTGTAAATATAACGTCAAGTCCGTGACTTGTATTTCGTAATAGAGTGAGTAATCACTCAAAAATAATCCGTCGATGGTTCCAAAGGCGACTGACCCCATGTCGAATCGAATTCACCGAAGATAATCCATTTCAATGGGTGACGTTTGTTATCCTTGCCCGTCCTCGCGAATTTTTTTACTATAACCTTTCCCAAAGAAACGTTGACAATATAACTCGAATGCGCGTTTTTCTCATCTCCACGGTACAGGCACGTAATTGGATGAAGATTTATTTTGGAAAGACGATCCATTCCGTGATCGAGCACGCCGTATGGAATGATTTCATTGCTATTGTTCTGTAATTATCGGGCAGTAATCGTCGATCGCATACTTTAGTCAATTCAATTGTAAGTTAGCGATATTTCGATTCTCAGCTGCTGCCTTCATCAGTTGTCCAGTGCTAGTACTGAAATATTGCTTGCACGGTACACTTGTTCGAGCATTCCATGATCTCTATTTGGAGAGTGGGAAAAAATGTTAGAATTCGATTACTGGGATGAATCGATGCTCTAAATTGTGACTCCACGTGCTAAAAACTGATGTCACCGGAACGTCAGTATCGAAGAGCAGCCAAAGGTGTGTGAATAGGAGACGGTAGAATGCAATCGCTTTCACTGTGAACTCTGGTGATACGATGTATTTGACGCTCGGGCTCGGAAATAGAATTGCACTCAACAAACAGACTCTGACTAGTACGTTTTGTACATTCGTTTCATCAAAATGTTTCAATTTCACTTCATGTAATGGTGCACAGTTTCTGATATAAATACGCCCGCTTATTCAGAGACCGTTTCTTGTTTGCGGAAGCTGCATCCACCTAGTTGGAAACTCTGTTTGTTCAATGACACGTAAATACGTAACTCTGGCTGAGTCACACGACTTGTACTACTTTCGCAGTGTGTCATTAAACGCATAGAACGGCAATAACAGCGCGGGCGGCCATCATTTAGACGAATAGATTCATTATTTGGCATTTCGTATTTATTGTGCAGTCTCTCACTTCTGAGAGAGTTGATGCAGTATATGTGTATTCTTGTCCCAGCTATCACGGTTGACTGCGTCGAAAATGCAATCTGCCTTTTCTCTTTGGGTGTGAAGCAGCCAAAGACCACCGTCATCAGATTTACCCGAAGGATTTTCGCCTGAAGACACGTGTTTTTCTACCTTCGACAATCATTTCTGTGTTCCTTAAATTTAAACTTTAATACATGAAAGGATAGTTACCAGTGGCTCTTGACTCTGTTGATTGTTATTGTATGCTTGTTCGTCGTTGTGTCAGAATTATTGTACAGGTGAACGTCAAAAAAAAAAAACAAACTTGTCGGACAATGTTTAAGCAAAGATTGTTGTTGTGCCAATTTATTTGTACTTACTAAGTCTAAAGGACGTTAATGAATAACCCTATGGTTGAAAAATGAAAAAAAAAATTAATATCATCACTAATCGTTGTACAAAATAATATCACGACTATAATATTGCCACGAATGAAATAATAAAATATAGAAGTTCCATTGAAACATATGCCATACTTCGGGATAATAGCAAAAAAGAAGAACCAGTTGGAATAAAATTAATATTCAAATACGAATGGAGTGCGTCTGCGATAGAAATTTTCTGGTACCCACAATATGGACTGCGAGTTATATCGACGATTGAATGTTACACCGAATGTCGAATACAGTCTAGATTGCATTTGTCAACCACTCGTGAGTTTAAATCAGCAAGCCTTGTCACCCACGCCCGAATAGAGAACTCTTGGTGGAATTGACAAATTGAGAGTGCGGCAACGAAGTCATACTTGGTACTCGTGATTGAGCTCGTCGAAAATTGTCATCAGCTCGGGTGAAAATATTTCTTCAACCTCAGGAACACCCGGAGTTCTATAGACCCAAGAGAGCACCGAGGGTGAGAATTCAACGTCAGTTGAATTGGTCAGTAGACGAACGAGTAGGATTAAAACGAGACGTTCGACAAAAGTTTGAGGAATAAATTTTGAATATCGAAATAGCGTCCCGTGAATGTCTCTATAATCCACACGAAAATCAACGCCGATTCTCGTCGGGGCGACGCGACGACACGCAACAGGGTAAAACCGCAGTGTTGCGATAATCCGCGAATCGAGTGGCCGCGTTTCCCTGTCTTTCGAGGCCACGTAGTGCCAGGGTGTCGCCGTGGGGGGCGCGTGGTCCAGCTGCCTGCCGTGTGCCGGCGGCGGCACGGGTGCGGCCGGCGGGGCAGGTGCTGGTAAAGAGGCGGTCAGCGACCAGACAAGCGGCCCCTGCGAGGCGAAGAAGGGCTCCTTTCAGAGGAAGCAGCCCCAGATCATTCCCGAAGTCGACGCCGAGGAGCGCGCCCCTCTTGGTGACCTCGAAGAGGATGACCTCGACGACCTAGAGGACGAGCCCGAGGGAAGCCGGAAGGGGGACGGGGCTAGAGACGGCGGAACGCAGCACCGTCTCAGCCCTCGCCTTCACGACATCGAGGAGGAGGACGATGAGGAGGGTCGCACCATCGGGGAAAGGTATGTTCCCTCCTGAATATCGATCGTATCGTCGTTGTTCTTGCCTTTTATCGAGAGTCATGACTATGGTGACAAATGAGAAACATTTGCTGATTAATATCCTTCCGACGATTCCGGTGATCCTTTGCCAAATGCTTTGCGGATGTGTAAGAATGACTGTTTCACATCCACTTCTCGATCCTGAGTCGGACTTGTGATCCTTTTCGCACCGCGTCTATTGAAATTCGTCAAGCATGAGTTCCAAAGCTTGCAGGGCTTACAGCCCCGTTCGTTATGTATTGTCACGGACATGTGATGCTTCATTAATTCTCGTGTCGTTACAGTGTTGGTACTTTGCAATAGCAGAACTAACTTGACGTGATCGCGATGATCAACCTTCGCTGGTATTAAAGCGTTAATTGTTTGATTGCACAAAATTTTTCGTCACGCGCAGTAATACGAACGTTTACCGCCATGATAGAATCCTATATGACCCCGATACGGCTCCTGCAGGCTGAACAAAGTAAAATGGTAATTCTACCATTGGTCTGAATAATCCTTACTCGCGAGTCAACTCGGCAGTATTTTCGAGCGGAATTGTCTTCGTAGCAAGTTGAAGAGTTCCAATAACGCGAGTACCTACATACAGCGTTTACTGGGGATATATTTCCATTATCCTTGACACGAGGGTGATGTGATATGTGTGTTTGCTGGATGAAAACACGAACAAAGCTACGCGCGCATGGTATACCTACCTTCGTCACAATACGTCACAAGTTCGTTGCAAAAGGCGAGAGGGACGGTGGGCTGATTTATCATGATTTTTAACCTCAACTTACTCGCGAGTTCTTGTTGACCCGGACTGATCGGGGGAATGAGAAGGTGAAATACCGAGCCTACGAGTTCAATTTAAACTTGATCTCAAACTTGTACTGCAAACATTCGTGCCGCGTTTATCTTGGCGGGTAGGTATTTTTTTTGCTCCACTTTTTTTCCACCTCGAGAGAAGCTCAAGCTACAAAAGCAAAGGTTCAACCCACGCTATGTATTTACTTCTTGACAAAAAAAATAAAAAAGTTTATTCTCGCTCCGAATTTTACCCAAAGAGTAGATGGTTACCTATCCCTTTTTTACAAACCTGATCCTGAAAACCTCAGCTATACTTTTGCTTCAGCCTTCAAACTCATGACAACAGACCTTGGACGGCTGGTTGTGAAGTTCATGTTTTGTGCCAGGTAACGCGCCGCGTCGAACACCTTTGACAGACCCCTAAACCCACCCTTTGCAATCCCACCGGCCAATCGGCTCGCCGGATATTATAAGCCCGCCGCAAGTCGTATTCACGCAATTACGGGTACCTACATACACCCACCGAATACGTATCGCGCTCATACGCGACAGTGTTCAAGCTCTGCTGTTTATAATTTTGTGCGTAAGAATAACAGCCCAAGGGCTTACCTATAACAGCAAATATTGAACGAAATTTAATAAGATAATACAGCTTTGGGGGGCCCGGAAATTTGTTTCCGAATTATAAGATTACGAGCTTGACCAGTCGGGCGACGGTAAAGATCAAGAGCAAATGTACACGGAATCAGGCAGACTCCGATTATATTATTAGCCAATCGTCAGGTGATGTATAATTCCGATGAGTAAGAATTCTCGACCTCGTATGTAATATATTATGTTATTGGTGATCGGTCAATTAAGAAAACGTAATTTTAGTTAACGTTTCGACCCGGATATGGGCCCTCCTCAGAACGATTTATTTAAAAACTGTCAAAAAAACAAACAAAAGGAAAATAGGACTTAAAAAAATTAACAATGGTACTAATAGTAATCGGACATAAATATTGCAGAAGTAACATTCTCAGAGACAATAAACATTGTTGATAGTAAGAACCTTATGAATAATTATGATAAGGATGTTTTTTGATGTTATTTACCTTTTGAGTTAAGTAGGTGTAATAAGATGTAGTCGATTTCACAATAACAATTGGCGGAAACTGTGTTCTTTTTAGTGACGGTAGACAATGTCAATCTTCTAGTTGTTTTTTTGTAGGAGTTAAAGGTTGGTAGTCATTTATTTAAAAGATTAAAGAACTATGTTTTTTTTCACAGTCAATATGTCATAGTGTTAAAAGGTTATTGAAAAAAGTCAATTAGCAATGAAATTAATTCACAGGTGTCAATTAGGTGGAGGTAAGATCTTTATAATTACATCCTACATGTCTAACGAAATATTGTTGGTTGAACCGATTGGGTCAACAGGTGAATAACGACTGATGGGGGAAAACACAATAATCCAGAGTGAAGGTGAACATATTATAAACATTATACAGAAAAAACCATAAATATTTGGTACGAAAGGTTATGTAGAATGAACTGTAAATGGGACCTAAATAATAATTTTTTTTTATATAAAAAAATAAAAAAAATTAGTTAAGGTTAAACAATATTTGTTGTGTGGGCAGAGATTAGAGGTTTGTAAATATTGCTTAAATGTTCAACGTCTTGTCTGAGATTTACCGTATTGGTATGACCTACAATGTTGCACATTTCTAAAAGCAATCTTCTGTAATTAAACTAAAATTACTAAAATTACGTTTTCTTAATTGACCGATCACCAATAACATAATATATATGATGTATAATTCCATTAGGTGAGCTCCGGTTTTATTAAGCTTTTGATTAATCTACTTAGGGCGATGATTGACCGAAAAAATTCAGTAAGCTGTCATCAACGGATGTAAGACTCTATCATGATGTACATGATATGAAAGTTTTCTTCATCTGACAGTTGTTTTATTCTGAACAGATGCGATGTGAGTAATCGAATTCTTCATCGGAGCTCAAAATACAGGCGTTCTAATACAGTTTTTACGTTCTTCGTTGTATTGCCGATAAACTCCGTTCCGCTCGTAATCCTGACTAACAACAATCCGCTCTGCTCCGCGGCGGACTCTCAGAAACTTACCAAACTTCTACCTTCTCAACTTGCGTTGAGAAATTTACCCCGGAAATTTGTAAGCGAAACGGATCTTACTTACAGAAATGTTGGGTATTATTTGCCCCAGGACACAGGCGTTCCTGGCAACTGTTTTCGAGAGACGCAAACTCATTTGCGACAAAGTTTGGCGTCCAATTTTTGCACGCTCTATTTTTTTCCCCGCGTCTCGAGCACTTGTCACTGACCAATAGAAATTCTGAGACAGATACCAACGGAAATAATGCGAGTATTTCCTTCCTTTAATCTTTAAATTTTTCAGGTGCTATACTTAAATTACTGCGATAACTCGCACAATCCTGACATTTGTTAGGTGTAACTTAGAGTTGCATTCAATAAATTAATGAAGTTACCTTAGTGCAGGGCTGTAACTTTATAGCGTTACGACGTAGTCCATTACCAACCACAAACATTCTGATCTAGACCATCGACATGTAAGCGTATCACTCCGAGATCGCGGATTGGTCGAAAATCGTTTTACAGCCCAAGAAATGGTCTGTAGCTTGAGCCATAACAGAAGGGACTATTGGCGTTTGCGATCCCTCAAGAACGACGCGGGCGGTCATTTCGACCGCTTTTGCTGAAAATGGTTTTCTTTTCGGTGAGCAACGTCTGTGTTTCTCCTTCTAAGAAAGTGATTTATGGACTTATTCAAGGTAATTTCATTCGACAGTCATTTGAGCTCGTTCATAACAATTGAATCGACAAAAATTACTTTCTTTTTTTTTTTTTATTTAACTATTAACTGACTATTCTTATTACTTCGGTTCGTCTTTGTGTCACATAGCTTTCAATCGATACTAAACTGCAACAAGTGCTATGAATTTGATCTCAGCTGTTGCTTATGCACTGATCAGTCAGACAATTGTTGTATTGAGCGTAAACTCAAAGATAATTTTCGTAGTATGAGACGTTTTACTGCAAATCTACTTAAATCTGAGAGAAATAGCTAAAAGGATCCTGACCGTCGTTTCAGACCTAATGGGATACTATTCCTGAAATGAATTAGGTCAATGATGGTATACTTAATAAGAACCTGACATGTGTCCGCGTCTAAGAATCAGCCAACCGTCTGAACTTCTGCCCACTCTAGAATCGCGAGACTGAAGACGTACATAGTAGGGACAGTGTACTAGTTATTGACACGTTTAGACGCAATTATTGAACCCTTTATTTTCCAAAATTATAAATTGACGGCACAAATTTTAAATTTCTCGATGGCTAAAACCAATTTGTGTTGACAATTTGTGGGACTCTCACCTTGATGCTTACACATGGATACGAGCTATCCAGATATTCAAACATCTGAATTACTCGGATCCGTCAGTTATGAAACTTCGAATCCGGATAGTTAGAGTAGGTATCCGGATATTGGTATATCCAAAACAATTCGTACATAATTTGTAAGTAAATTACGTTCGCACCACAAGTTTAGGAAATTCGAGAAACAATAGTATATTTTTTGCAACAAAGTTTTATACGATTGTGAGTTAGCTGTTCCCCGCGCGGAAAACCGAACTATTCGTATTATTCGAATAGTTTAACTATCCGTGTAAATCAAGTGCACTATTTATTCGAATAGTTGGGATAGTGCGGATACCCGAGCACTCGAGTACGCAGAACTATTCAGATAGTCCGGATATCCGAATTTGAAGCATTGGATCCGGTTGCTTCAGATAATACGAATACTCGAAAAGTTGTAGCTCTGGTACATGTCGTACAATGAAAATGACTAACTTGATTATATCGCACTCCGGCGACAAGGGTAACAAGACTAAAAAACTGCCACTTTTCAGTAGAAGCAAATAACTATGAGTAAAAGCCTTGCATGCTTACGTAAAGTGTCTGTTTTCTCTGCTCTGTGACAGCCTAATTTTTAACTACAAAAATGTCGCTTTTGGAGCTTGTTGATTCGAACTTGGCAAATCCAAATTTGGTCCCAACTCAAAAATGCCAATTCACCCTCGTCGCCGGGGTGCGATAATGTTGTCACGTGCACGGGATTGGAATTTCGCTTCAATGCCATACTGCGTGAAGTGAACAAACAAAAACAAATTTGCAGACAAGCCCAAATAACATGGTGTAATAAAACTTAGGATCAAGTCGTAGTCAATCGGTAATGAAATCGTCCGGCGGTTGCCGGTTTCCATTGAGAGCAGTCAGACATAGCTGGATATGTATGTCGTGTAGACTGATACCCAATCCCAAATGCATGATGGAAATCACTCAGGATGTTATGGAATGCCTGAAATGTTTCTCGATAATCTGATGCAGTATACGCGTCAAAGGTTCACGCGGAGTAGGCTAGAGGAGCTATCTTTTTGGTGGCAGGGACGTTGCTTGAATAATTGAGGGGCGCTTATCGATTTGTTAGAATGGTCGGTGCTCGACGCCGTCACTATCCCTCGCAGCAGGAGCTAGGCTTTGCTTCGTCTATCTGTGTATACAGATTCTCTAATGCTTTTGCCTCCATCATTGGGGCCAATATGTCACCAGTTCGATTACGTATGTATGTATAGCAGGCTATGTACCAGGCAGTTACAGTCTACGGTATATATTCGGCGCCCTACATAGCGGCAGCGGATTGGCTGGAAATACAGGCAAGACGCAATATGTACAGAAATACCGGGAGCAGGGCTTAACCCTGAGATTGGCACTGCTTGTTTTAGCCACGATTTCCGAAGTACAGTTGGCCTAAGCCAGAAACTACGTATAAGCTGCGGAGATGAGGAATTGTTGGCTGAAATCGAAGGATTTCTAATGGGTATCCTTGAACTTGAACGGGCTGCTATTAGATTTACAGATTTCAGCTCACCTCTGAAAATTTCACTAAGGTGCGGTGATAAGCAATATTCATCGTGCATGTGAATTATGCGTATACCGAAAATTGACTCGGGTAGGTGAAAAATACTTCTGGGTCTCGAATCGACGTCGAATGAGCAGAAAGAAAAATACGATCAACACGTTTCAGGCGTCAAAAAAACCAGAGATGTTTATTGTTGGTTCAGATTTGGGTTCTAAGGTCAGGAATTACTTATATATCCTGTGGAATTTCATAGCTCCGTCGCATTTGCAATTTCTGAAAGTTGGAGCCAAGAATGTCTCCAGCGGAAATCTGAGGAGGCTGACGTATTATCAAACTTCCGTTTGCAATGGGGATTAGTTCCGCTTACGTCTCGATTTCCGGACCAAGTTGGAATTAATTTCGATCTAGCCTGAGTTCAGTTCTAGCCAGCTGAACTTCGACCTCGTCCCTGAGAATAGTCGGGTTGGTTTACGTGTTCGAATTTCTTGCATATGTCATCGCAGATAAATTTAGTAACATGTAATACGATGAAAAGCCGAAATTATATTTGCCATCCGCGATCTTGCTGATACTTATTTAACTAATAGTAAACTACGTACGTTACATGATGGCAACATTTTTCGCGGGAAAAAAAGTAAACATACGAAAAATTTGAAAGATTCGTTGACAATGCGTAAAATGTTATTATTTTCGGTTAAAAGTATTAGAGTGTTTGTGTATGCAATGTTTCTTTAGCAGTAGATATAAATAATTCTTTTCAGGTTGCGTGATCAACTAATAAAAGTTGAAATGAAAAGACGTAGGTACCTGTAGTAGCATGCCAGATAATACAGGTGAAATACTGCACTGTTTGTGGCTGCAGCTACTATTTATCAGACATGATGTACGTCTCAGAGGCAGCAGAATCGTAATGTGAGACTGGAAAGTCTTCATTATTTTTTACGCGATCAAGCAATGGTACCCTTTAAAATTTATACAGTAAAAACCCACAAGAAACAGCAGCTTCGTAGCTCGGGTAAAATATAAATGAGTCCTAAATCGAGACTTCCTGCAGAATTGCGCAGTACGCGGTCGCCCCACCGTGTCATCAATATGCTATTTCTGCTCCGAGGAGGGTGGTGCTGAAAAAATTTATATTCTATTGTAACACAAGTCACGGAAATATCATCGTTTAGTAACGTAGCAAACGACTTCTTCCACCACACACCTTACGGACAGAAAGAAACCCGCCTTCACGGGGTGGGTATTTTTCTAACAAGAAACGGTCTTGTAAACACTTCATGAATAATCTCAATCTCTACTCGCTCCGTGAAATATCTCCCACCAAAGGTTGACGCGGTATCTGTCTCATTAAATTCTTCAATTACATGGAACAACTTCCCTACCACGATTTGTCATGGAATATGTTCCCAGTATTTATAACAACATCCGGTCTTCCCGCTTTGCTACAAACTTGAACGCTGAAACGAAATGGTTTGGTCACGTTTTCATTGGTGACAGAGATAACTTAATTCGACGCTTCGTTTTGGCTTGGTGCCCATTCGGTGGTTCTGGCCAAGATCTGAGAGAGAGGAAACGGCAATCAGATCGGTCCAAATAGATTTATAACATTGAGTAGGAACGGGCCGAGGCAAATAAATAAATATATTACTTGTCAACGCATATATCAGAGAGAGGTATTTCCAGTACATGGTTCCACGCCTAGTCCATGTCCCCAATTAATAACCAGAGACTGCTTGTATGCCTCTGAAAATACGAGGCAAGTCAAACGTTTTATTTAAAAATATAACCATATATTTTCATACAGGAAATGACGCTTCTGACGTTTTTGGCAAGTCCGGTACAATCAAAGTATTATGACAACCCCCACTGTTTTGTGGGACATTTGATCGGATCAAAGCTCGGTTTATGATGAGAAAAACGAATTTATGGGCTGCCTGAAGCCTCAGAGTGAACGTATGTGCTGCGGCCAAATTCAATAGGAAGAATTTCCTTTTCAGCGCTGTTATTCTCTTTCAGGGAACTTATTACTTCGCTATATAGGGTGGTCTTGGACCTACAATCTCAGTAAGCGCAGATAAATCAAGCCCTTGTAAGAATGAGAAAATCTGCACTTGAGAATTCTGTGTCTTAGTTTTTTCATCCCGTTTTCTCAAAGTTAGTCATATTAAACCGAATTATTTCCACGACGAGAAATTGTGCTTCCCTCTCGGAATCTCGGTTCAATAATTAACGGTGGAACGCTTGTACAAAACACCACTTTATAATTTGAGTGGTAATTATGAACCCGCGGCCTCCTTTGACCTGTAGGCACGTTCCTTACGGTAGGCAATAGGCCGTAATTTAAGGTGGGTAGAGCGTATAAGGCTCGCTCGGTTTTGATAATAGCCTTACCACACGTACGCAAATATAATTGAGACTGAGGCTTTCCACAGGCCAGAAAATTTCCAGTTGTTAGTGATTTAGTCGCGTTAAAGACGAGTCGTTAACCTCCGTCGTTTCCGGCTCAGCAGCCTGCAACCGAATGAATACGATTATAAGGAGCTTTGGAGTGGCTGTTCAAGAGTCAAGGCAATTGCCTTGCGGTTAGTTCGTAGCTTTGTGATATCTGCAAGTTCAGCTTTGCCGATGAGTTACTTAAAATAGAGCGGGAGTGAGCCTGCAACGAAGCCCGTCTGACGATAAGCGTTACTGACGTTGCTGCAGAGGTTTCGTTTAATCAGCACCGAAGAAAGATGCCTGTATTTTTGAGAATACGGCATATTTTTCTGGCACCCACCAGCATGGAGGGTTCTTCTTCGTAGCAAATCCAACCTAGCATAGGCTTCGTTATTGCTACTCACATCGCACCGTTGTTTCAACCCCTGAGTAGTACTTGTGTTTCTTGCTACCTGCAACCTGTTGATGGTCCACATGGTTCGCAATATTTACAATTTATTTCGCGTACGGCTAAAACTAACCTTAAGTCATCTGACATTGTCGAAAACCAGTTTTACATTACCGTATCAAGTTTTTTCTTTTGGTAAACCATGCGTTAGCGTCGCTCCACTAATATTATTTTGTACATACCGATGCTCCGTATCATTCCGAAGTTAGAAGTAGCTCCAATGCGAATCTTGCATACGTATCAACCGTGGAGAAGTGCATAGTCAAGGGTGCAAGATGTATTATACGTCTCGTCTGTTAGTCATGCTGGTCTATTGTGCATAACTCCCAACTCAGTGGCAGAACTCAAAGTCACGTCTGAGACACACTGCGAACGGAAGTGTTAAAACGTTACAGAATTTCCAACGCGAAGCGCATTCGATATGCCAAGTCGTTTCTTGTTGACAATGGTTTCAACGTGATTAGATCTGAAATCTGTTTCACCCCGATTTGGTTTGGTTGGGTTAGGATTCTTTGCAATTTCAGATTACGTCACATTTAAATAAGAAAATATATCAGGTGATTACTGTATTTAAAAATATGAGGATTCAATCCCGTCAAACTCGAAGAATTCGCTGAGATTACTTTGAAACTTTCGTCTACCGTTATAAGCGGAGTTCATGCTCCATAACCTGAGTCACGCTTCGTTTGCTACGGAAAATTGACTTTTGAATTTCAGCTCGTTATGTCTTTCTTGATCAAACGAGGAGACGAACGGAGAGCGAAAACTTAATATTTTTTACAACGTTTAGCTGCAAAGAAAATTATCTGATTTTTCGGGGCACTGGCTCGGATAAATATGAATTAAGGCGAAAATATTAAAATTTTCTCACGATGTAATGAAGTAAGAAAAAAATAGATTCATGGCAGTTAAAACAGATTGGACAAAAATGATAATAAATATCCAATTTCGTTAGCACAGTTAAAACTATTGCCACCGAAGCCTTCTCGCGACGACCGGATCTATAACTCCTTGATACTTTCCATCTCTTGAAACTGGTCTAAGTATTGGTCAGAATGTTCTTTTAGTTTACATCCAGGGTAAGCTAGCCAGCGAACTAGCCGGAGCTGCTGGCTTAGTTCCAAACTTTTTCACCCCTTGACATCTCTTCACCGCAGTCACTTTTGCCCGCTGTAGCTTACTCGCCACGAAATAAAAATATCTAGTTCCGTCGCGTGCTGCCCAGTTACATGGTTGATCTTCGAGATAAAAAGTAAAGAAAAAAAAAATAAAAAATTTCAATAAAAATAACAACGATTCTCAAAGGCCTCAAAAAATGTCGAAAATCCTCTCAGGTGTCTCTGTAATTCCTTTTATGGAACTGTACCCGTTAATTTTTTATTGTAATACTGATTCGAGAAAAAAATTCTCTCGTACTAAATTCCTTACAATCTGTTCTTACTCTTACAACAATCTCTCACCAGGCCGTACCAGAAGAAGTCACCGACACCCAGCAGCGGCGGTGGCGGCAGCAGATCGGGGTGGCGTGCTCGCAGGAGCGTCACAACGTCGGGCGCCCCTCCTGGACACCAGCACCCCGTGATTGCCACAGCAGCCGCAACGGCGCAGGCCAGGATGCAGGCTGAACAAGGCAGCATCGGGGAGCTACGCGGGTATCATAATCTTCGCTCCAGGAGACACACTCTGGCCAACGTTCGGTGAGTCGGAAGTAAATAAAATCCGATTGGATTCAACATACACTATTTATTTACTCTTGTCGTGGCATATTTGTTGTTATTGCTAAGCGTAAGCGTACCGCAAGGTACGCACGCACTACAGAGTATACATGGTCGGTCACGCTTACGCGGTACAGAGCGTTCATTTTATATACACATAGGTATCTACTTACAAAATGTGTGAACATTGCATCGAGTGATTTCAAGCAGCCTTCGGTAATTTTTTAACAGAAATAAAGACTCTTGAATGGCTTTACGAAAATGTTACTTGTACATAAACATCCACTTACAACTTTTAGCAACGTAACTGATTTTCAACGTGAAAGCAGTCATGGTATAAGCAATTTGTTTTTTCTTTTATTGAACAACTATCGTTAGACTGGTCTTTTCGATCACATCTTTGGAATCATTCGGTTTTTTTTTTTTTTTTTAATGCATATAATTTTTCATTCCTGTTGACAAGTGGTTCTATCTTTTATCATCTCAAAAATCCAAGCCACTGCTCTTGAGTCCACGACGCTGGGATTTTGTCTCACTTGTCCCTTAGTGTTTCAAGTCTTGAGAATACTAGTCTAGTATTTTCAAGTTGATTTGGCTACTTACATTCACAAGATGGGGTACGTTTGATCGATTTCGTAGGTTCATTTGGCTTGTTCGGCAACTTTGATGAGTTACTCTCGCCACAGACACATCCTTCTTTGTTAACCTTGCCTTCTTCAGCGTTACAAGCGCATTTGGTCACCTTTCCTTTCTTTTTCATCATACCGACAACTTGTTCGATGCTCGAGCAACAAACGTTTGATTCGGAACTTTCGTTTGTTTTGGGCGCTTTATGACTGCTGGAGCTAGTCGACATCTGACATGACCCGCTCTCTGAGACGCTTGGATTTTCAGTTTTTATCGACTCTTTATCCTTTCGGCGATGTGCTTCACTTTTGGAACCCTTATCACGCGATATTTTAGCCAGACAGCACACATCCTTCGTCTCCGGCTTTACCTTCGGTTTAGCGATATTTAATTCAGCTTTCTGTGGCTTGCGAACTGCGTGGGTTCCTTCTTCGCTACAAGGGCAGCAAATTTCATGACTGCACGATGTCTTAATGCCTCCAGCCACTCTTTTTCCTTTGTGTAATGCTCGTCCGACCTCCGTAAATTTTTCAGATGCCTTACTGTATATTGAATTTTTTGAATGCACACTCGACGCATCTTTAGCTCTGCATGCACAGCACAGAAACTCAGTATCTGATCCTTCATCTGCCGGTATCACTTTGCTTTTGAAGAGCGAATTGGTTGGAATTGGTATAGAGGTAGTTTTCTTCAAAGCTACTGGTGTCACTGGTTTTCCGCAAAGACAGCATGCAAACGAGCCGCTTTCTGAGGTCGTGTCGTTACTTGTAGCGGTCTTAATGGCAGGTGCCAGGATAGCATCAGCTGTACTTTTGTACTCCTTGCTCTGAGGTTTTTTACTGGAAGAGCAAGGAATCCCAGGAATGCATTCCCCTCCAGATGCTTTCGCGGTTTTCTTCGGACAGACGCCCGTCGGACAAACGCACGTTTTTTCGTCCTTCTTAATACCTGAAGAAGCCCTTCGAACAGCTTCTGTCTGGGAAGCAGTGTCACCCACCGTTACCGTCGACACGTCTTTGGCTTCCGGTATGGACTTTGCACGGCGAATTTCTGAATCGGGTTCCGTACTCTCTGCAATGCTTGTAAGCCTTGGCTCTTCTGTGCTTTTCATCGGACCTTTGCTAGATTTTGAACTTTTCGATTCTCTGCTGGGGATCCTTACCGGCATCGAAGTTTGCGATTGGCCGTCAACCACAGTCTGAATTTGGACGTTAGCCTGAGGTGGTGCTGCTGTAGATATGTCACCCTGGGATCGAGTAAATAGTGAACAATTATGTTGAAATTTCGTGTGGTTCAATAATCGGATCACAAATTGCGGTAATATGACAACTTGACAGTTGAAAGCATATTTAGATTCAACATAGGATGTTACTAACCAAAGGGCAAGTCTTGGGTTTACAAATACATGGGCCCTTTTTGACGGGTACATTGACGAACATTTCCACTGGCCCACCTTGAGCGCATTCTATTTTCGCTGAATCACGTGCGTCCTCCTATGGCATTAATCATGGCGTTAAAATCAAGTGTACCTATTGCGATATGATTTGCACATACTTTTTCAGCGAATGAATACGCCACAGTAAAAAAATTTTTTTTATTTATCTTGCGTCAGATATTTAATGACTTCGAATTTTATCCTGCATAAGAATTAACCGTCACTATTCAGCGTAAAATCAATAATTGTATTTCATCGAACATACCCCGAGGAATATTCTCATTTCGTTCAGCATTGTTTCGATTTTCCCACTTGCTGATGAGCATTGTGGACACATCTGTAAAAATATTGTTTCATCGTCCAAAAATATCGTTACCCTCCAGAATCAACAGATGAGACTACTAAATTACTGAATCGAATAGAACTAAAATTCGAATAGTAAATAAAGAAGCACTGGACATACCGAAATCTGCCTATGAGCATATATGACAGTATTGTACCACGACACCAAAGTTTGAATTGGGACTGCAAAGTTATCTGTGGGTGATTCGACTGCTTTTGCTACATGCTTGTCGGGACCCACAGCCAGTGCTTCGACAACTACTTCGGGGGTTCTTTGGTGGCCAGTTTCATCAGTCAATTCGAGAGGTGGCGGTTGGACAGCTTCCATAGCTGGCTCGGTTGTCGGCCTTTGGGAGGGTTCAACAGTGGGTACAGAGGGTGGCGTAGGAATAGGCTCGATATCTGGTTTGAGTGACGATGTAGAGGTGGTTTTTATTGGCTGAGAGGTAATTGTAATTAGTGGTTCGAAGTCTTTTGCTTCAACAGTTGGACGAGTGACGGTATCGACAGTCGGCTCGAGAATAGCTTCGGAGACTGCTACAGGGAGAGCTTGAATGAGCGCCTTGGAGGGCGTTTCGGCAGTTTTCTCACCAAGTGGCTCACGCATTGGCTCCATGGAAATTTTTGTTGTAGTATCGGAAACACGGTCAAAGACTGGCGTGGGAGCTGGCTTGGTAGCCACTTGGATGGCCTCTTTTTGATCAGCAGAATGTTCCGCAGCTTTTCCTGTGCCTGGCACTTCTATATCCCTGTCTTTCGTGGGGGACGGAAGAAGACGGAGTGAGCTCTCGGTAGCTGCGATGATTTCGTCTGAGAGCACTGCTTCTAGCTTCAGACCTTGCCCGAGTCCAGTGACTCCGTGTTGCTGCTCGGCCATCTGCTTCATCGATCCTCTTGAACCGATTTCAGCAACCGTTGCCGTTTCCTCAACCCTGGCAGTCCCCTCAACCGTCTCAACTGGTGCCTGGCTTTGTTCTTCTGTAGAAGTTTCCTTTTCTGGACCAAGTTTCATTGCCATCGATTGTGTTTCCGCTTCATTGAGTTCAGGTTTAACTTGTACCGACTCTTCTGCTGTAATGACTGAATTCTCTGGTAGATTCAATTTCGTCTGATCAATTTCTTCAGTTGGTTTGATTGTCGTAGCAGGCTCTGTTATTACTTCTTCTGCAAGCTTTGCCGTGCCCATCTCGCTTCCCTTGATGCTCGTGATACCTTCCATCTGTTCGATCTGTTCCTTTGTTGATATGTCCACGTCACCGAGTCCAACGTCTGTGAAGGTTTTCCCCTTGTATTCTTGCAAAGCAAACGTAGCCTTGGTGAGTTGGGTGTGCAGTTTTTCAATCTCGTCTTCGAGCTCGACAATGCGATCTGCAAGCTGTTGATTTGCGGCTATTTTGGCATCCAGTTGATCCTGAAGGCTTGCCAAGTCACTGGCGTTGTCGGTTTCCATCTTAGCCCACATTTCATCCGCCTGCTGAAGAGTTCGCATATACGCGCATTCTCTACGCTCGAGATCCGCGATCTGTCGCTTCATGCACAGTTCCGCTTCCGCTAGATCCTGCAGTCGTGCGAGGCACTCCAAATCTGTCGAGTGAATCGAGCTAATGCTATTTTTTCCCTGAAGCCACATTTGTCGGCACTGGATTTCCCCGCATTCTCCCGTTTCGCAGGAATTCTCATCACCTTGCGCCTTCTTCAGGGCGTCCCGCAGCCGCTTGACCTCATCCTCAAGCTTGGCGATTTGAGTTTTCCGTTCTTCTTGCAGCCTCTTGGCCTCCTCGATCTGCTTCTTCTGGGTCTTCAGGGCCTCGTCTTTTGCCGCCAATACCTGGCGTGCTTCTACGGCCCGATGATGGGCCTGTTTACGCTCTGCTTCTACCTCACGAACCCTGCAGTCCCAGTGCTGACTTGGTGTGCTTGGGCAAGTTGGGAATCCGGCAGCTGGTTCCAGAAACTGTTTTGCAACTACGTCGCGCAGATGGGAAACCGGCGCCCCTTGTGCCATTCGCCAAATATTCCAAACCATCACTGCCGGCATAGAACATTCCAGCATCTCCAATCGCTGGCGCAGATCCGTCTCGCGCTGTTCCAATTCATCGTTGCGAATCTCGTGCTGGCCGATCATTTCTCTATAGTGTTTCTTACACTGGCGCATATCTCGCGAGCGTGCCCTGCACCTACTCTGCGGTGGTGGACAGGTCGGTAATTTTTTTCTTTCCATTTGGCTCGATTTTTTTGCCTCTTTACCTCCCTCTGCCGTTTCTCCAGCCCCCTTACTTTTCCTGCCAATATTGCCCGCTTCATGTTTGCTCGACGCGTTCGACGGGGGTTTGATCTTCTCCGACGACGGCTGAGCGCCTTCGTCTGGCTGAGGTGATTCGATTGGCAATTCATTTCCTGATGGTAGTACGTCGTTGCTGGGTAACGCTACCGCTTCCACTGCTTCTGGTATTGGAGTAACAGCTTCCGTATCATCCGCATCGGACATGTCTTTTTGCTTCTAAGAATCTTGACCACATCTGCCCTGTCCGAAAATCGAACCATTTGCACAAATTATATCGCCCTCGTTGAGGACTACATCCCCACAAGGATCGTAAGTAGCCCACTGCTGACTCGATTCTGTGTTTACATGTAAAAATTATACGATATTATTGTGCTGACGTATCGCGGCATTCAGAGAAACGTAATCTTATCGAAAATCTGTTACCTGGAATCATATCAGCCACCGTTGTAGGCGGGCAATCTTTTCGGTTGATTTGATCTCCTGCTACTATCGATTTGTTATCATGTAAGGCCGAAAAAGTGGTTGAGGTTGACAGATTTTGACACTGAAACACGAAGCGTATTTGCGAGCGTGTTGGAGTAGATGCTGACTTGTTTCCAGACCGTGGACTGACTGAATGTTGTTGAGTGTAAAATGAATATACCCACCTTCGTGTATACTGCGGTTAATTAAACAAGCTGCGTAGCAATTACTTTCTTTAATTCATGAATATACATGTTGACGCATTATTTATACATATACGGATAATATTTCCTCTTGGATAGAATAACCTGATCTGTGAATTATTCAGGCACTGAATTTACAAGGTATAATTCAAATTAAGGACGAAACTTTTTCGGTGTTTTCTCGTTTCGTGAAAAAAGGCTGTGCCATAGTTTATTTGCGCTGGGATCTTTAACAATCAAAAGGTAATTACAGTACCGCAATATCAAGTTACAAATTCATGAGTGGATTAATTGCAATCATCTACTACGCTGGGTGACTATCTCATGAATATGTCTGTGGAACGGCTGACCTACGACGTCAATCTGTTTACTGAATATCAGGCTTTCATGCTGCGTGCCGGCATCAATCAGACCGTCGCAATTGTGTAACTGCACATTTATAATGAGACAATGACTCGTGGTATGAATATCCCTTGCAAGCCTGCAAGAACAGACGATAACAAATATTGATCTATTTCTTCTGTGTACCAAGTTAAAGACGTTATTTAATGGTTCTTCAAAACCCTCAGATCCGCTCTGTGAAAAGTTCAATATTCAAAATCGGATCGAACCGCTCCTACAGAGTTATTATCAGGTTGAAACCATTTTCATGTTCGAACGGACAAACCTTCCGGTAAACTGATGTTATTCATTCTGATACAGGCTTTGTTCAGGCGATGAGAGCACCGTGATTCAAGTTTTCTTTCTTGCTTTTTTATCCGGCTTAAAAAATGGACAATATTCATTCAAATTCTCGTTTGCGTAGGCAGGATAAAAATTCCAAAGAGATTTGAATTAGGGTCTTTTTTCAGATAGTGTGCGTAAATCAGCGAAAACATCAACGGGTACCGGAGGAATTTTCATCCTTATCCGAGAATCTTTCTTTATTTCATCTCATCCGCTGGGACCCTCGTAGGATGTCGTAAAATTAATCCCGAGGTCAAAGTCACAACGATCTTCGTCATTTGGTTTTTTTTTCTCTTAGGCTAATTGAAAAGTGCTCGTATTTTGGTATCTTTTGAAATGTGTATGAGGCATTTGAATACGGTTCCTTCCTTCTTCGAAACTATTTCTACAGTGTTATTGTTTAGAAATTTTCCAGATGATTTAAATGTATAATAACTACAAGATTAGATAGGGTTACATACGACAAGAGCTGGTAAAATACGACTAAACTTAGCTGAGTCTGCGTCGTTCATGTTTCCCTTTCTAGATGAAGTAAGACAAAGGGTTTTGTTCCTACGGTTTTTCTTTTTTCATTTTTGAAAATAAAAATTCTCGCTGTCTATTTTATGCAACTGCTGTTAAATTTCAGGTAACAATTTTGTTAAGCGTTCCTGTGGTCGATGAAAATAGAATCATGCGTAACAGCGTTCCTCATCCTACCTATTCAAATTGCTCAATTACTCTCAAGGATTTGTATCTGAATCTTTCAGGTCTATTAATGAATTAAAACTGAGACCGGATACAACCGATGGTAAGGTCTATGCTGAGTCCTGAATCGAATATTCGTCTACGCACTGGGCGGAGAATTAAAAATGTAGACACCTGTGAAAAGTGGCGGACTATAAGTAACCTGAATATCGCTCGAAAATATTGACGTATTTTTATCACGATGAAGGAAAAACTTTACACGGAGCCTGTTCTCATTTTCGATTCCATTATTCAGCTTGCTTACGGATTCTATTTTATCCTTGTACCCAAGCAAGGTTCGAGATCTTGTTCAATTTTTCTTTGCGATAGTAAATTGTGAGGCATCCTTTCTGTTGTAAAACGAGGGGAAAAACGAAGTACTCGAGCTGTACAAATACAGACTTGACTCGCGGGGCAATTTATTTTCACCTGGTGTCTCGTAGATTGGCATGACGTGGACAGAAAGTCTCTTGGAACGAAACCCACTGCCTGTGTAAAACACGATGAGGTCATCGCGAGGGTAACACTCCGTAAATCTGATCGCGACAGACGCGTAAATTCGGGCCCTTTTTCTCCGATGCGCAAGGGGTCGGCTACGAGCGAACAAGATTTGCCCTCCGGCGTGTTCTTGATCAAAGCGATGTAACAACTCGTATAAGATATCTGTTGTGACCGCGAAGTTAGGCCGAGTCAAGCAAAGACTCGTGCCGAATTTGACACTTTGCCTGGCCTAGGAAAAAACTCTTCGCACAAACACCGGTTACTTACTTTGAATTTTTCTCTTCATCCAGTTTCATAAGAATCGAAATTCCACCACCCATCCGTGTTTTATTTTATTCTATTTTACTTCTGCTTTAACGTCCGCGATTCAATTTCTATCTCACTTATTCCTCGTGTCAAATTCACGCACCTGAAAATCGGGGGGGGGGTATATTTGTATGACCAGAAATGGAAAGTGAAAATTTAAAGTCAATTCAGTGGCTGTCGAAAACTGGGTGCTGCGTTATTGATACGGTCCGTGATGATATTTTACGAAGTAGCGTGTCAAGAGTGATTCATCGCGTTCCTATCTCACTTATGATTTCTGACCAATGTGTAACCTGTTGCGTTGTTCTATTTACATGCGAAAATTGACTTTGTCAGAATAACACGAAGCATCGAACCCTTGTTATCAGACTGGAAGATTGGTAGGTGAATAGTCGGTGAAATATACACACGTACATTCGTATGCTACGAATAATTTCGGTATTCTACTATGCGATTCACAATTACAGAGCTAAGTCTTGTTCCAATTTATTCAAGGTCACATTCCAAGATAATGACGCGGTTCATCTCCGTAAGGCAAATGATTTGTTTATACGAAAATGTTGAGGCATATATCGCGTAAATAGAACTAGAAGAAATGGCCGAAGAGGAAAGTACAGGGACTTAAAGCAGCCGTCACGTTCAGTCTTCCTTGTTTTCATCCTCTCGCCGGTAGAGTCCTTCTCCCTTTCATCCCCCACTTTGTCTCGATATCTCTCATTCTCTTCTCCCAGAATCAATAGTTTCCGAAAGGTGAGCTCTTTTTTCGCGCACGGACCCACTTTGTGGATGAGTTCCGAAAGTTTCCGTTACTGTACTCCTATTGACCATCTTAATGTTTGTTTTGTTTTCAGACGTGAATAGCCGAGTGAATATCAGAGGGGAGGATTCGCTCTTTTTCCCTTCACGCCTCGTGAAAAGGAAAGATTTTTATGTACAAAAATTTTTGAGTTCACGTATCTACGTCGTGATGCATTCCAAATACGTCAACGTGGAAAAAGGATTAGCAGCGCTTGTTAGTTCTTCGTAATCCGTATCAATCCATCATTTCTGCCATTCCTTTCGATAAACTTTCCGACCTCCTTATCCTGGACGGCATCAATACAGAATGTAATTTTTCTGTTCTAGTTTCGTTATACTTTCGGAGGTGCTCTCCACTCGTCAGTTAAACTTATTCACATTCAATATTTCAAAATTTATTGAGCGAATAAATCCTAGGGCTTAGAGTCGTTTCAACTTTTAGGTGCTTAGTCATAAGATTGGATACTATGATAGAAATCGGTCAGGTCAATAACTGACACTCATCGTATTTCAAAGTCTCTCTCCTCAAAGCAAAATTCACTCAATCATTACATTCAGTATTTATGTATATGCTGCTTCCTTCAACTGTGCGGTATAAGTCATGTTATGTTGCTCTGGGGTAGAAACTCGTAACTTATTCATCGCAGTTCTAAGTTGTAGAATAACATCTTCTGGGGTGATCGCGACTTTAGAAACATTTTTTCTCCTTTTACATGTCATTCACATCCACACCATCAGACATTTGAAATACCTTTTGATTTACTTAATACAATTATACAATTATTCTTAAGCTTTAATATTGCGTTAATCTTACATAATTGTGAGCTTTGAGCTTTATTCATATGGTTCCTCCAAATTTTTACGGGTGTCAAAATTTTGCTGCAGCATTCAATCTGATTAGTTTAACGACTGCTGGGAACTGTCGATTTTATCTACGTATTATCTGGATAGGATTGATTAGGTCAATAAATGTGCCAAGTTCGTTTACGTCGGTACTAAAACTCTTCGTTTTGTTTCTGGTTTATTAAATTAAGTACTTTTTGATGGCGGAAGAACGGAAGGAACTTATTCAAGATTTTTATGACACCTCTTACTTCTGATTAGTGATTGATTCCGAAGGTCGTATAGGGCTCTACAAGTCCAATGTTCACGAAACTCATCGAACGCTATTCGATGAAACGTTGTAGCCTTTTAGGAATTTATAGTCGCAATTTTTCTACGCGTATAGTACGGAAATACGAGTTCTCATCGTAGAAATGTCGTTGGGCAAATAGCATGAGCAAACGAAGTTTGTCTGTGGGATTCCCTAGAATTATGGATCAAACACTCCTTCCTCGAAATGGAAGGAGTAATAAACTAATCTGGAATTTAGATTAAATTTTGTGGTAGCATCGCGCCGAAACAGTGGGTGGTACCTAGCTAATTTCTGAGGAAAGGGAATATTCAGACATACGTAAATGAAACGGAAGATGCGGTCAACCTTTTGGGACTGCGGTTCGCTGCTACTTAATAATATCAAGGCATCTTGCGAGGGTTATCAAATAATAGAAAAGTCTCTCTTCGTACTTTCAAACCGAAACAAAACCCTGTAGGTCGAACAGCGCTGCGCGACTTAAGACCACCGTATCACAAACAACCGATCTTCATTGAAGTCTGAGAATTCTGACACCCCGGACAGAGGTGTCGTTTGTTCTCTCCAATTACCCGATGGATAGATTCAATTATCAAACTCAGCTATATAATTTGATTATTGATACCATCCTCGGTGTATCACGAGGTTTTGAATGGGGTTTTAATCACCGGCGGTAATTGCCCTCGACAAAAGACTCGCGTCATTCTCTGGTTCTGACCCAACTCATGTCAATAATCGCAGTGCCATTCAGCGAGAGGTAACAATCGTTGGCAAGTGGACAGAGCAGAGCCTTGATAACCCGCAGGAAATAGTTGATTAAACTATAAATTAAGTATACCGAGCGTCATTTGCGCGCTTCGCACTATCCATTCTGCGGTGAACCGAGGATATTTTCATCAAGCCGATTGCCATCCCGACCTTGTGCGATCGGTTCAGCGAATCGATAGACATAATTATTGACGTTGAGCGTGATATTTGAATTTTGGATTGCCGCGGAGTCTGCGGTTCTTAATTGAATATATCCAATGGAATATTCATGCCAGGTGGATGGACCAAAGCAACGCGCTCGTCCTTGTCTCCGAGGATAAGATCTTTATCCAGGAAACGCTACGGAAATTCGCAGCAAATAATTGGATCAATTAATTTAAGTGCCGACGTCCTGTGTTCAATTTTCTCTGCGGTATTGGGATCACCTTTGTCAATGCAGTGAAACACGCCTCAGCGTTTCTCTCCCCGAGCAAGGCATGAAGCTTTAATGAAGCAATTACCTAATTGATGCGAAACGTTTCGGATTTAATTCAATACAAAATTATATACCCTATTAACCGCGGATCACTGAGGCTAGGTGAAAATAGAAAAGCTTGGAAAAATTAAAAGAGAGAATTCGCTGTTATTTTCCCATGAATAACATTTTTTCATTTATACTTCCATCGAATTATTTCGTCATATGTCTGTATATTCACATACTTCAATGATATTGTTTCTGGATAATCCATTTTTAAATTCTCGTTGCTTTTGTTCTTGTCGATTGGAGCACTAGACTGAAGAAATCCCCAGAGCGGAAGATTATTTATTTACTCACCGTGATGAAATTCAAATATTGCTTTTGGCCTTGATGCGCCGAGTATCGCCTGTAACTAAGTTGATTGCAAGTATCAGTCAAATTTAAAACTTTTGTTTATTTTTCAGCATTGTAGTTCCACTCACTGAACGCCGTTCTCGAGCATCATGATAAGTCAGTACTCGTGACTATTCAAAATTTGCAGGTACGGTCGTAGAAAAAGGAGAGTTGAGTAAGGCAATTTCGCGGCTAGTTTCTTATTTGATCTTTTTGGGTAAACTAGACCAGTTGGACTTCTCGGTCTCGTAGCGTTCGAATATCCATATTAGAATTTTATTCTTCAAGAAAAGGTTTGGCACAAAAGGATGCCACTGATTTGTAACTAACTATAAACCTGTAATTTTCGTTCGATTTTCATTAGCGACATTATATATATACATATATATTACTTAGAATATTTTCTCTACGAGCGCATTTGACAAAAATATGAGCCGCACCATTTTGCGAATTGGTAGCGATGATATCGCTTTCGAAAGTTAACGTACAGTGGTGACATTTTTTTTTTTTTCTTTTTTTAATCATGCGTCAGCGGGCTGAGTTCTATAAGAGCTTATGTAAACATCGCACACCCTTGCATCGTTTATCTTTGAACTTGCGGCTTTCACAGGTTTATTGCTCCGTGCAAATCTTAAGTGGCCGCCGTCGTTTGTAATTTGCTAGCTTAAAGTTAACCAGACACTTACGGAAGCAGATATCTACATGTACAGTTATTTAATGTTATATGCAAAATAAATCTCCGCTATTTTTACTGGCAGACAAATTATCGTGCGAACTGAATTCCATCATCTCGGCTCTAACGCGTTCTTCAGCAAAACCCAACACGTAGTATATTTTACAACATGACGCGAACGAGTTTCTGACTCTTGTAGTATTAACTAGTATAACGTGAGGCAAGTTCAGAACTAGAAGCTGTGTATCAGTCTGAAAAATAGAGGAGCTTTGATTTCAACGTTTCCGTTAATTTTCTAGATAATAGCGAATGAAAAGGTAAATGTTCTTAGTATGTTACGAAATGATCATACACGTACCTAAATGATGACGGCGGACTGGAAAAAACTTCGAATTACATTCCAACATTTAATAATACCCAAGTGGTGGCAGTGAAAAAAGCGGAACGGGCCGACAAAAGCTTTCAATACCACCCTGACCAGAGCCAAACATTACCTCCGATCACTGGTTCTCCAAAGTCCGCAAATTGCTTTGCAATGATTGGAATAAAAGTGGCCAATACCCTTTCACTCTGAATAGGATATTCAATACATCGGCGTATCTCCCAGCGGCATTGATTAAATACCTGATTCACCGACATAATCTCTACGCTGTAAGATCAGAGCTGTATCTGACGAATGAAAATAATATTCTGAAGTTCGAGCCGGTACGATGAAATATCGAGGGATTGAAAAGCAGTAGCAAGAGGATGAAAAAGTTCATAGGCACCACTGTGAAAAAGCTTGAGACTGCGCCCATCTCATTTCAGTAAAAACCCACAAGAGTTGACAAAAGATCGAAACGAATACATCTTTGATCATCGAGAATACCTGAATACGTTGAATTCTACATCAACGACGATTGTTTCAAGTGTAAGGGGTTAAAAACCCCTGCGAATCGATAACATGTACGTTACTTTCGCAACCAATGCGTTCGGTTTCCCTTGTCGATGAGAGTCCTTTACATCACTTGATCCGCGAGGCTGTAGGAATGGATCGGACGAGGCTGAAGCTAGCACCCAGAATTAGCAGCCAAACGTTCTAACGTTCATCTAAATAAGGCAGTGAAGTCCGAAACTTAAAATTTGGTGAAATACCTTGAAGTAAGGATAAGATTGAACTGCGTTTTTCTATTTCCAAAGAGCTTGACACGTTTGGCTGCTAACTCTGGCTGCTAGTTTCAGCTTCATACGGAACGGTAGTATAGCAACACGCCTTTATCTGCGTATGAAAATTCTATGCGAGTATACGGCTGAGGGTAACCTTTGAATATCCACGACAGTGCGTACACCTACGTGTAGGTATACGTGTATTCCGAGCCCCGATTCGGTAACACACATTCCTCCGTGGTATGTAGGTTAATCGTGACGTCACGTACGAAATTGTGACCTGCTGCCAACGAAATATGCACCGAGTATCCTTTCCCCCCGGCCCGCGGCACTCTTCGGTACCCTCGACACCCGCCTTCGCGCGCCGCCGCTTCCTCCCTTCCTACCTTCCTCGATGCCGCTCTGCAATAAAACCTCTTTACGATTTCACCCCCAGACCTTTGCCGACTCCGCAGTCGGTCGTACCGACGGATTAATTCTTTTGCAATTATTTCAACAATGGACTCGAAACATTATTTTAGTCACCACGGATGGAAACGAGGCCGTAACGGAGATCCCTTTTACCCGAGGTTTATCTTCGTGATACCTTGATATATCCGCATGGATTAGGTAGTAATAAATTTTATCAAGAAGTTGATAAATAATCACCGTCTCAAACATTATACACATCCTCTAGTAAATATTTCTCAATCTTATATTTAGGGTCTCCAGCAACCATTCCGCAGTCCCGTATGCGTAACGGTTGAATTAATTTTTAAATTCAATTTCGGGGTAATTTTTTATTCGAACGATGATTTGAGTGGTTTGATATCGAAATATGTTAGAAATAAAAAAAGGCGTGCAATCCGCCTGACTTTGTCACGGTTCACTAACGATAAGTTTCCTCGTAAAAAGGAATAAGTTTTACCGAGGTACGTTAAAAGCTACGACCATGTTGCACTTTCATTACAACTTTTCAATCGTCTACGATTACCGCGCATCTTCTGCATCACTGAATATCTTTCATTTCACGCTCCAGAATGCTGGAAATCTTTACTCGCTTAAGGGGTAACTCCATCTCTACTCTGCTCCGTCGTATTTCATCCGAATGTAATGGCTGCATGCATACAAATCCTTAGAATAGTCGAAGTCACCACCATCATTTTGGAAATATGTTCGAGTGATGTAAGTAGATATCCATGATTTCGCTGTCGTATGATGGAGGTTAAAAGAGTTATGAAATCCGCAAACGAACCCCCGCCAAATGTGCTTTCATTCGTAAAAGAACACCTGACGAATCATGAGGTACATGATATCGGCAGCAACTTTTTCAATCAACTCCCAACCGCGATCCTAGTTGGTGACGGTTCGATCCTAAAAAACAGTTACTTCCTTCATCCACCTACCCACTTGACGTGGATCTCTCGAAAACTCGAGCAATTCGGTTAGTTTGTATCATTTCGTTCACTCGCTGGCTTGCTTTCGGCAATAAGCTTCGCACTTCAATTAGGTACCGACGTGAATTTCTTCACCCTAAAATAGTATTTATTACCGGCGAATGTGCAGTAAATGTGTTACGGCCAGCCCACTATCATCGGCACTACGTCACCACTAATGTTTATCCCGTGACGTCACGGGATCGCGACGAGGAAGGGGCTCGTGGCTGGTTGACATGGCAACCGAGTATTCGGAGTTTGGGGGATCGATGCGCCAGTGGCGTAGCATCAGGTGGCAGATGCAAAGGGGCTACTAGCGTCCAACAAGTGGAGGGCTGCGCGATGCAAACTAAAATACCTCGAGAAGTCTCCAAGAATTCCATCACGCACTTCCAACGCAAATGTTAAATGCGTGCTTTGTGATTATTGGAACCGACCGAGTTTTTGGCGAACGTTCTTAACTCCGCAACCCTTCGCCGAGGTGCTTGCAGAATAGTGTTCATCGATTCTTAGTTTTCCACTTGGGCCCTTGTTGTTTTATTCTTCTTCGAAATAATATTTACTTTCGGAAAACTCTCAACGTTCTCTAAAGCTCAGAGGCTCGAGATTACTCAGCGGATAAGCGTAAGCTCGAGAACAGCTACTACGAGCAATGAAATGAAGATTTAAAAAAAAAATTTCTCTCTCTCTCTCTCTCTCTCTCTCTCTCTCTCTCTTTCTCTCTCTCTCCTCTCTCTCTGTTTCTGTCTTGCGCCTTGCATCATTCCGCGCGCTACTCGAGTTTCGCTCGATGAAAGCATGAAAGAGGGTCTTCCTAGCTGCTCCGTAATCTTGTAATATTTACATTCACGTGTCGAAATAACTCTGCGTTAAATCTCCCGATCTCTTTCGAGTTTATAAATGATACATTTTATACACAGCAAGATTGGGCTACAATTGATCGGTACATTTTTATCGCGTCAAGTTCTCCCTCGCTTCGCAATTCTCGTATCATTAGGAATCGGTGATTGCGCTCCCTCGAAAAAATTTCTCTTAAAAGTAAACACTGGACAAGTAAACTCACTTATAAGAGAGTTGGATAAAAGAGGAGAGAGATTTGTTGATTGAATTAAGGGAGACATTTGTTCACCTAGATTTCAACCGTTGGGGAAGAATTTTGTTGCTCCTTTTATGCAGATACGGAATTTGCTCTGCGTGATTTCTCGGATAGGAGTACCTCAATTTGTATTACCCAGCAGCCCTTCGATCCGACGGTTAGAATCCTGTTAAATTAATACCTTCGAGCTTACGGTTACACTGAATCGTCAATCGGGCTTCCGATATTCTTATATCTAACACGCGGACCTGTATCGTCGATTCTAGATACGTTAAGCATTCCTTGCCAGCCTTTCGTGTCGAATGGAATATCTCTCTTCGTTGTCACTCAACATGTATCAGCCAGACGGGCTGAAAGATAAGATCTTGTTCATCAACAAACGACGGCACTAAATTCCAATCCGAATCTCGGGGCCACCCTCTGTGTACGTGTAATACAATTGAAATTCGTGCCCGCGAACGGAGTTGACATTCATGGATAATTTTGGAATTTAGGAAACTCACCAGAGCTTGGCTTTGAGCAGCCGAATTTAAGAAGTAAAAAGAACCGAAATCGCTTGCCTCGGAAGACGCGATTTCCGGTAGCAGCCGTAGTGCTGCTACTACGAACAGAATAATAAACGTCGAGAACTCCCGGCCGAAACCCCGTCAACGTTGGATGTACAAATAATCAAGCCGCGATATTCTCATTGAAACCCAGTTTCCGAATTCCGGTTAGCTAGGAATAAATATTGAGGAAACTCTGGGTAAATAATACGAAGTGCTGCTTAAACGTTGATGTGGCGGAATTAAATAAGGTGAAAACTTCCGCACGGTCGAAGTTGAAGGCGAGGCTCTGCACTCGATAAGAGTGTGTCAATATTTCAACTTCACGTCCACCCTTGATAGCAGGGAACTCAAGAGAAAAATACTTACTGTACACCTACTTGTGCGAATTTTTATTTACCAATGAAATAAAGTGTCATAGACGATTTTCTCATAAAATATCATCCTCTAACCGGCATTTCCAAACATGCCAAAGAGACAAACAATTTCTACCGAAATTTTACAAAGATAAATCGATCAACCCTGTCAGTCGATCATCACATCGCTTTGGAACATTCCTCAGCTTCGTATCGAACAACCATTTGGCGAAATCGGAGACCCTGTCCTCGACCGTGATTCCTTTAGACTGTAAAGCCCCGCACAATTGAATGCTTTTACATGGGAGTTACCTGAGGGTTCAGAGGATTTTGTGAGGAATCCGAACACGGTCTTACAATTTGTAGGATCGGGTTATCTTCTTGGTATAATTGTTAAATTTTGCCTATTCCGATTCGATGCTAGTCGCCGGGGCTTTGGAAATAGACGATTGCACACACACACACGTACCTCACTCTGTGAAATCCATTCTGGATTTTCTGATGAAGTGAAAGAAAAATCCCTGAACGTGAATGTGAGGAAAATTCATGACTCGTGTAGTTCCTGCTGGAAGAACGCAGTGCTATTTGAAGCTCTTTCTTTGAGTTGCGTATCCATCTTGTACGAAGAACGTGTAACGCCTTTACGTATGTACTTTGTTTTCCTCCGTCTCCGAAGGACCGATTAGTCTTCATCGCGCTTCGGGCGGTTTTCCTTTTTTCACGTTATCTCACGAGGAAACTACAAACATTGTTAAAAATCTACCCTTCCTTTATCTGTAGAATGACGACGACGCTGCTCGACGTAAAAGTTTGAAAGTAAGCATCCGAGTGCGTATGTACGTATAGTCATTCTTCGGTGTGCTTTCACCTTTATTACAGTACTTCTTCCCGGAGGAAATATCCTTAAAAAGTTTTCCAACGCTTCGTCCAAAGATCCCGATATCAGTGGAAAAGCAAACTCGACGGAACTCGGACGGATTAAGTTTGGCCATTGAGCCCCCAATGACTATTAGATTCGTGATTAATTCCATTACTATGCTCGTTGAATTTGTACCATGCCAATTAAAATCCGAAATTTAAGCTTACGGCGAGGGCGTCCAACAATTAACCTGTCGGTGTCAAACCTACGGTATTTACGGGGAGAGTTGTCTTCGTCATTCCGAAAACGCATTATCAATATTCCTGGTGGTCGGGTATTCCCCTCGCCACAGGCGCAATGTAAATGCCTAATTATAGCCTCCGTCAGCTTTGCTATTTTTACCGAATCGTTCATCCCTGTCTTGTCACTTGCGATGTGGCTTGGCTCGGGTTTGATACACGTATATTTCTTTCCCTATTTGCAGCCCGAAGCCCTCGTCCGAAATTATCCTAGCACAGGGGTTCATTTTCTGCTCAATAGACTACGTAGGGACGGTCCCGGCTTTCGCGGAGGTTGAAATTAAGCCCTGCTTACACGGCCCAATGACTGTTCGATGCACTTTCAACATCACACTGCTAAATTCCAATTCCCACATATTATCAGGATACCCGTAGGTACAACACTCCGTGCGCATGTGTTTCCTAAACCATGAAATACATCTCGGGGAACATAATTCAACGTTGGAATTTAAATAGAAATTATCTCATCCATTTTCGCTAATACCGGTGTTTTCATTTTGACAAATTTCGCGACGAACATTCGTTATGATCACGGCTTTTCTTCTACGTATATACGTGTTCAGCGCTTCGTGGCGATAGGAATTGAATAAACACTGTAGCCGCGATCTGTTTATAGTATACGAAAAACAAACACGATTCGTCGGAGCTTGCGTGATAACGATCATGTTCAACAACGTCTACTATTTAGCATGAACATAAAGAGAGACCTATACATTTGCGAGTATTGCGTTATTTTATGCACAGCGGTGGATTATATTTGCTATACCGAGTCTCACAGTCAGCTCTCCCAAGAGGAGGGATACCGAGAGACTCAACGGTGGTAGACGGACACGTTATACCTAAGCCACATTCGTTGAATGAGAACCGATAGAGGTACGTTCATAATTTATTATTCGATATCCGATAAATTTTTCGTTCTCTTCTCTACCGTGTGCCGCCCACGGTTTCACGCGTACATCTTCATCGAGTCAGATGATTAAATTTGAAAGCGAGTCGGGCATTCGAGCGCGGCTCGCGATCCCTAATTGGGTTTCGAGTTTGTTGGGGAAAAAAAAAGAGAAAAAAAAAACGAGTTACAAGTTGTACAAAGAGGGAGCGAATACGAGGGAAATCGGACATTATGCCAGTAACAATATACAATTGATTTAATGGGGATGAAAAAAAATAGACGGGGAGAGGAGAAAGGAACACGGGTCGCTTCGTCTGTATCGCCACCGTGCTTTCGGCGTTCCGACCACTTCGACGAGGGCGTGCCATCCCCGGAATTCAATTGGACCCGATGTATGATTTAGTCCTACTCGAGCGTGCCCCGAAGATCCGAAGCTCTTGGGAATTTTTCTTATTCCATGAACGCGCGTCGAAAATTTACGGGAAACGACCGGCCGCATTGAAGCGGCTGAAAGTCCTCGGAACTGAACGGTCGAGAACACCAATTCCAGCCCATTGCTGCCTTGCAAGCACGCGTCTCTTCCCCGTTTCTTCCCCCCAAGCTGCGTTCGTAACGCACTTTACAACTCCTCAGCGATTTCCGTGTGGCAATGTAGGCGCTCTCGATTCCATACCCTAAGCTTTTTTATCTCCGATACCTCGTACCTGCAGGGGCTGCAGGACTGACAAGGAGGACCTCCCCAAGGACATTCCGACTGCCCTGTGTATTCGGGTTATACGAAGGCGTAACTTCGAAGGGCAAACAGACTCGTGTGTTTCCACCTTAATATTTCCAAACATAAAACGAACGGCAGGATGAAAAATGTCTGTATATTTTGGCTGGTTGAAAAAAAGTGATGTATTACAGAACCCAAAAGTTTAACACGATCCCCGCCCCCAAGTAGCGAACTTGTTATCGTTTTCAAATAAATCATCGTTCGGTATGTACGTACGCGAGATTGAACCTACAACTTTTCCATATGTATTTTTACCTCGTTTTCGAAAAACTGGACCTCACTCAACAGCCTGACACACGCTCGGAGCATTTTCGAATGTTATTAGCTTCTGCTATCTTATTCGCTACAAGTTGATTTAACTGGTCAGAGTTTTCGGTATGCTTGGCTGTATCTGTTTACTGAATATACACACCGCAATATGAAACGTTTTTTCAATTGTTCATGATACAGTAACTTTTATTCCAAATTGTTGGAGGTTCTTTTTTACGAAAAAACATTTCGGTCTTGTTTCTGGGTGCCTGAATACCTCGTTGTATTTCTTTTTTTTCTTTCTTCTTTTCATATAGATTATCAAGCACAGGTTGAGAGGGTAGAGTCACTCGCCTTACGGCTGCCTGTGAGATAAACGTTTTGATACAAGCCTCGCCCAGCATCTCGGTTACATGAAATTATTACATAACAGTACATCCTTAAGCCTTGGTAAAAGTAATGGAGGACAAAGGCGCCTGGTAGATTTACGAGCAGAGTGTGTAGCCTGAGTGGGTGAGACCGCAAAATTTGTTTAATAAATTGACGAAAATTCACAAACAATTGACTGACTACCGGGAATCAGGATATTCCGCGGGAAAATCTTGGTATTTCATAGCTCTGATTTTGACTCTGAACTTTTCCCAGCACGCGAGCCTTTCCTCGCAGCAATTTGTTACGTCTTGATATTTACTGCAATGTCCGCATAGACGGGGGTTTTACGGTTATTGGAACGGAGGTGAGATAAAGTGTGATATCCGGACGTTATTTGTAATACATTTATGCTGTGATTTACGACAGGTGGATAACTTATATTACATTGTAGAATACGGTACACCCACTGAGGAACGGCAACACTTCTTCCAAATGCATTCGGAGCTTCTGCCACCTGTCAGATAATGGCGAAAGCCGTGTCATTTATCGCCAGATAATCAACTGCGTAAAAGTAAACTGGCATGCGAGTAAATTGACGCAAACAGTAAGTTTGCAGCTCTCGAAAGATCTCCTATCGTGTACTTTCCGCAACACAAAACTCTGAACGGTAATAAGCTTCTCTGCCGTAAACGTCCCCCGTTCTATCTACGAGTACGTAAAAGCCTGCAGCAGTTTACGAAAAAACATTTGAGCGAATTCTTCTTTTAGTTCATTTTTCGCCCAGCTTGATATCCTGTTGTTCGCCCACTTTGACTCCTGTATCTTTGATGTATTTCGCTCTCCGAGGAATCCAATTCCTACCCACGTAGACACACAGATGTGTTACAAGAATATATCACAGTGATTCGTGTATCTTATTATTAATAAACTTTACGGAAGTTCTTTTCCCTGATTCCATTTCTATGGCTCTCCATTTGGCGAACACATGGTAAAAGGATAGAACAATTAGCATAGTTTCTTTCAAGTCTCACGCGAAAACTAACCGATGCATGACCGACAATGAGAAGCTGTCATGACTTTGATAAAGATAATGATGGAGTAAAAGGCTTTGAGAATGAGTACGGCGAATGTTTTTCAGATTGTAATTTGAAAAGATACCTATTTGGCTAATGCTCATAATCGGTACATTTAATTGTTTCTCAACTTCTCGAGGCTCACTCACCTCTGATCCGCATTGACGAATAAATTTGTGCACATGTACGCGAGCAACTGCAGCTGACATCAAACTATATCCTTAACCGCAGTCACATGCAGCGTGACACATTATTTGCAAATTCTGTTCAGCTTATTCTAACGGCACCGCAGAAACTGGAATTTCGAGTTAAACCGGACCTTGTCAGCTGGTAGATAAAAATTCCGAATCCGAAATTGTTGGATACATATTTAGGCTGAGACAAATGTATAATTTTTTCTTCATCTTTTGCGGTACACAATAATTTATGGCCAAATTATGATCCGTTAATCTTCACCTCGTTGTAGTTATCACGTTACACGATAATATTCGTCATATAACAGCCTTTGTTTTGCGTTAAATATATACAGACATGCATCGTTGACTTCTAGATACGCTCACGTGAAATGTCCACAAGTACACCCTTGCTGTGAATTGTTTCTTTTTTTTAATACTTGCGCCGTTAACGGGAAAGTTTTCACAGCGGGCAATACTTTTCCAGTCACGAGCTATTACAGTCTTGTAGCCTTGAACTCTCAACCCGGTTTCTATTAAGTTGGATCGTTACTATCAAACAACCGGTGTCACACACTTCGCGTGGCCAATGAGCAGCGAGTGCGGCATTTCTTTTTTGGTTTGTCTTTATTTTTCTTATTCCACGAAACTTTTTGAAGAAAATGAGAACCGAGCTACAATCGAGTTTAGCATTTATTTAGGATTTTGTAACGAACAGAAAAAAGATTGGACAGGCTTAAACGTTGATCCTCTGTCTAGACATAACTTAACCTTCGAAATCTTTACCACTAGCAGGGACATTTCTGCGAGACAATCAAAAAATTTTTGCTGTAGCTAGTCATGGTTCTGTTGAAAAACTACCGACTGTGCGAACTTTGCAACTACAATACGATGCTCTGCAAAATCAATAAAACTACCTCATTGAATAAGTAAAACACTTTTTCACTAAGAACGGCAAAGCACATGCGATGGATTATGATACCTGCCCCGGCGTTATTCATCCAAATGCCAATGTTAATTATCGGTAAATTTTCTAGGCACATATACGTTAGTGCGTCGTATTTGAAGAGGTGTTAATAAAGTTGCCGAAAAACTAAATTATTAGAAAACGTGCTCTGGTTTTTATTTTTTTATTTTTTTTTTTTTTTTTGCTTAGTAGTGTTCATGGGGTGATCAGCTTAAATGTCGTATCGCCTCATTCTACCTTTGACTTGCGTCTGGAAACCGTACTATTTTACATTATCCGGATCGCTATTCAGCGAATTTAGTAAAATGGTCAGGCACATTAAATCCAGGAGTAATATGGCAAATAATTTATTTCCATTAAGTTGATCAAATATTCAACCCCCGTACGGTGGGAATGTGTCTATTATTCAGCACGGAGAGGTCGGTAATCGGTGTGCTCAATCTAACATAATTTCGTACGTTGTTCTGTATCACATTTCACAGGTATTGTGTAAAGTGTATACATACAGTAAACGCGGTTAGGCAGCCATCTTAGCCACTCTCTGTGATTATATCTGCAAAGGATATGGGACGCGATGTAAAGTCACCGCAAAGTTCAGTGTGAAACGTTAAACAGCGTCAAGAATCACTTTATCGGATTTCACTTTCTCACGTCAAACTCTGTGCCTGGTAATCAGTCTCTTCGAAGAAAGCGAGAATACAAACTTTGCCTCTAATATTGAGACTCGCTCTCTGGAGTTCTGGTATAAATTTGAAACATATGGACGAACGGTGAGCCAACCTTCGTATTGCATACACTTAGCTGCATACAGTCTAGGCAAAGTCAAAGAGGATCAGCGAAGGCAGTCGTTGAATAAATACGTGTAATAACCGCGCTCGCTTTTACAACGCGAGTATAGGTATAATATTTGCATTAGCGGGGTAAGGATTAAAGGTAATGCTGCTGGGTGATTAACCCGTAATCCTGATTACATAAATACTACGTGTCGCTTCGAATACGGACACACGCATGCCGCGAGCATGTCGTTATAACCCTATCTGGTATGCGAATTATTTGGAACTGTTTATCGGTCGATCTGGGAAGCTTTGTTCAAACAGATTTACGATAACCGGGTTATTGGTCTAATTATCTAATGAGAAGCCCTTGAAGCCCCTAAAAGGTGGCCTCTACAATGCGAGTTTTCCTCTCCAACGATTTTCGCGATGCGATTTCTTTCTCGTTCCTGAATATACGCTACATGCTCGACTTTTATTTCGGACCATGATTTACCTGAAATATAATTGGTGGCTCTGAAAAACTTAGCAATCAGACAGTCACCGCAACTTGCTCTTCATATATATATCGCAAATATTTATCCTGCGACGTTCCCTGATATCAGAGCACCCCGCTGGTGATGGAGAGCCTTGAGGGCATACAGTGTACTTATTGCTCCGACTAGAATCTGTCCCTTGAAGACGAAGGCACGTCTAGAGTATTTAAGAAGACATCGCCTCTATCAGTCTGACTAATTGCCGCTCGCTGCAGTACGACCAAAATAAATGTCGTTAACATTGACGCGAACATTCTCCTAATTACTGACGAATTAATTTTCACGAATTGGGCTCGTTATACCTGCCTGGACAAATTTGGCCCTCGCATTATCATATAATATACATGGTTACGAGTGCTACAGCAGTCTCGCTAATCCCAATCGTAATTGCGTTTTCGGCGTTGTGTTGCTTTGCCTTACCGCATGTTTTACTTTCATTTCACTTTTCCTGTATTTTTTTTTCATCTACCAAATTTCGCAGCGACGTTTTTGCCTTGGGCAGTAATGGGGAAAAACAGGGCGCAGAAGTTAATGATTGAATACCCCTTTGGTTCGCGAGTGAACTGACCCGCACCAGAATGCGTTCCTAATGTATCGCGGGTGGCAGAAACGAATGTTTACAGAGGACCGATACCAAATTAACACGACTATCATTCGAATTTAAGCAAATTAAGTACTGTCAAAAGCACGCAGTTTCATGTTCCAAAATTTATGTATTTAAATATATTCTAACGTCACGGTAAGATGATTTCTTGTGACATTAACGCTGGAACCAGAAATACCTCGTTTCGAATGAATTCACCGAATTTATTTTCGTTCGTTTCATCAAACGAGCTGCAGATCACGTCTTATAGTAGTTTTAGATACAAGAAGATTTCAGCCAACGATAATGTTGAAATGAAAAACGCGCCATATTGAATACACGGGGGGACGTTCTTAGACGTCGCGAAAATGCTGTGCCAGTTTGACATCCTAGAGGACGGCTGGTAATTGAACACCATCGACACGAGAAACATCCGTTTCGCAGACACGTTGGTTGAATGAAGTGAAGGGGTTGAGTGACGTAACAGTTGCGAAGAAGATCAGTTCAAGGGGATGTCAAGAAAATCAATCTCACGATAACAGCACGACAGCATTTCAGAGCTTTGTAAAACAATTCTCTGTCACAATCTCCGACTGAGAGTGTAACGACGGGACGCTGAGTTATAATACACAGTCAACCGGTAATTTACACGACCTAACGAAGTTCGGTTGTTTCTTCCCTAATTGTGATAATTGTTACAACAAGATTTACCTTGCGTGAAATGTTTGTTGTTTAATGATGACAAAGAGAATTAAATGAAAGTTTCGGAGTTTCCAAACAACTTTTCGGGTTTGAACGGTGCTAATGTCGAAGTTCCCGGCGAAAATCTCGTTCAGTTGTACTCTGCCGTTGCCAAGCTTGAAGCTCACATGCATACGGTATTAAATGTAACTACGAATTCGTAATAAAATTAGTTCATCGTATTACGGTTGAAAAACTAGTCAGTACCGATGTAGGTACTTTTTGGATAAGAAGTTGGCTGGGCCTAAAGTATTGTAGACGTTGGATTCGTGGAATGAAAATTTTGGAAAGTCGATAAGCACTTCGGGAAGAAATTTTGATAGCGTGCATTTTTGAAAACCTGTGTAAAATGTACCGTTCGATGAAATTCCATGCAATAGAAATTCAAGTAAAATTGTGAAGATCAACTCTTGGCGAAATTCTTTTCATGCCTACATCGTTATTTCAAATTTTGACCATGTTTTCGAATTTAAAAATAGATTCAACTGCGTGACGTTATTTTCAATAAAGATTTAAAATGTACCGCTATTTTTTTCCTAACATCAAGGCAAACTTGGCGGAAGAATTTGAAATACTTGATTCTTACGTACTACTCTTACCGATAGTCAAAATAGACCAAATGAAAAGGAAATCAATTTGTTTGGGTTTCATCGTGTAGCAACCGTTTGTCAATGGAAACACCGTGCAGCCAGGGAAATGGGAATCGAATCAGGATCACCACAGTTGAATATATTTAAATCCATCGTATGTCGGATCCGCAATGCTTGAAACAATTCACAAATTGACTATTTAACTCGAAGATTATCCGTAATCGAATCTATTACAATAAACCGGATCCCATTTGACGTATGCTTACACAAAATTTCCGCTTAGAATAATTTCCATCACGGGTACTTTTACGTAAGTTTTATGCACGCACTGCTACGAAAAAATCTCCACAGAACGAAAGGAAGGTTGAAATTTGTTTACATAAAAATTTCGAAACTCCCGTGCGACAGACACATAATCCGCATTTAATTGGCTGTTGTAAGAGCGTCGCCGAAAATCAACAAAGTCGATAGCTGGTTTGCTTTTGCGAAAGTTTCAAGCACGCCCTAACGCAACCCTCCAACAAACCCATAAGCTTGTAAATATTTTCTTGCCAAGAGGGTTTGCGGATCTGACTGTCACGCAAACGAAACGGGCCTTTTCTCTGTGTGATTTATCAATCAAAATAAAAGTATCACAGGGATCACTTATCCGTTTGCAGTTAAAGTTTTCGACGCGTGTGAGTAACTCTCAAAGACATTCTCGCACAGAGGTCCTGAATCTGTTGTTCTTGGTAATTTTTGTGCTTATAATCGGATCCATTTATACTACGCTTAGTCGGGCTGTATCCGTTTCGTAGCTAGCGCCAGGAGTGAATCCCAAATCGACCCAATATTGGATATGGTGGAACTGGAGCGAATGCTTCCTATTTGCACGTGCATGTGATTAAGTCCTGTAGTATATTGTGCCCATTAATCGCCCTTTTCAATTTGATACCCTTTCGTATTTCATTTTTATATTTCTCTCTGGAGGGATCACAGCATCTGATAATCAATTTCGACGAAGATAATCAAGGTTTCTACGGACATGCATACCTATACAATAACGTCGGATGCTGTTCAAGGGCTGATATCATCCCTGTTGCGTAGCCCGCATAAATCCCCGTTATCTCATGATATCCTCATCGATTGCCGAGTTCATCCAATTAAAGTATATCGGGTGAATTCAGCTCAGAAGAATCTGGCGGGTTTTGATATTGGGAATTAGGAAAATTGGAAGCTCTGCAGCCGCACAGGCAAGAAACGAAAGCGCCACTCCAATGAGAGTAGTATAGTACATCAATTAGTAATACCAGTCTATTACCTTTCGATAAGTTGTCATTCGCACATAATTCAAAACACCATGCTGAAATTTGTATATATTTCTATTCCGACATGAAAAACAGTTTATCAAACTGCAATGCATTCGTGACGTAAGTTTGCGGGCTAACCCGTCCGCTTGCAGATTTATCCGTTCTTCGTCTTTTACGCTCCTCGGCTGCTTTACACAAAATCGGAGTATAATTTGCCTATGAAGGCTTGAGGAGGTTCATTGTCACCATTGTACAAAGAAAGCCCTATGTTAAGTCGCTCTAGTTAGTTGCTTCATTTAATTCGATGTATGTGTAACCAGTTCGAATAAGCCGAAGGGTTACAATATCGAAAACCCCAAACGTGACTCGTGGCTTTGCACAAACATACATACAATTATGTTGTGTATTGACCCAACGTGTTTATCGTGTCACTGGTTTTCAAGAGTTAGATAATTTCTTCGAGGCTAAGCAGTGTAAGTAGAAAACTTCATATCTCCTCTCACACTTCAGTGAATTAACGTTTTATAGCTGATGCTGTTTCATCGCGATCCTGAAACTTGCGATGATTCATATTTAACTTCTTATCCGCAAGGATTGATGAAAGTTTAATTATAAATGTCGGTAGATCTTGTTGATTTTGTAATTTCATTGAACTTAAATTCATCGCAAATATGACCGTGATATTGACAATTGACGCTGGTACAAATAAAAATTCAAAAATTATGGGATGTCGGAATAGAGCGATATTCTAACGATCCGCACAATAATTATAAATATCACAAATTCAAATAAATAACACCCGAGGCAAGTTTAATTCGTTGTCCATCAGCTTTAGCGCTTTCCGAAATCTTGAGTTGATAATTAAAATGAAAAACATGTATCTGTGTTATGAATGTACGATTCGACGTGTTCTCGTTTTCTCAAGCCATCCATACTAGTAGAAATAAATGATGAAAAATTATCTCTTATTTAACGTGACTGTACAAGGTGGTTCTTCCATCCTCAGTTAATTCTGGTAAATATAAGGGACGGCGGAATTTGAGCAGCTGCCTTTCCCGAATTCAGGTGGTAACCGGCGATTGTATTTTATGGGAAAACCTGTTCAGGATTAGGCCCGTTCGACCCACTGCCCTGGTATAAACTGGGTAATTTTCGTTATTCATGTCTCCATCTGCCTACGATAAAGTACTCCCGACATTCAGCTTTATCGCTTTCATAATGTACATGGGGCTCACCTTTTCAAAGAAACATTATCGATTATTCACGTGAATTCCTACTACAATATTTAATATGACAGCTTTGTTGAATGGTAGATACGTGCGCATATGTGGGACTTTTGTAGAAGCCTCTTGAAGTTCGAAACTGACGAACTCTCGCACGCGATGTTTTCGAACCTTTTGTTCACTCTTGGATATTGCATCCACGGAATTTCATTATCTAATACACATCGTTCTCATAGTTCTGAAAATATTTCTCGACTTATTCGTACTACGTTTCGTGTAAAAAAGCAATTACTTCATGAAGGGCTATAAAATTTCCGAGATAAGACGTGAGCTTATTCAAGACACGTTGACTCGATTAATTTGCAATTTAAACTGTTATAGACAAGTGGTAGGTATCTAACGTGAAAATAATTCTTAAAGGAACTATTTCCGTTTACAATTTCTACAATAATTCATTTTCAATAAAAATTCTAATTATTTTTATTCACATTTATGTTGCAGGTGAGTGTATTATCCACTTCCTAGTCAAACGAAAAATACGTAAGTGTATATATATACTTACACATACAAACTTCATTCCAATTTAAGTTGTTATCTACTTGAAAGTAGAGTTGCCTGAAAGTTCCTATCGTAAACCAGGGGTTGTACCTGCTACGCTTACACAAGTCGTCTTACCATCTCATTTCTAGGTAACTGCGTATGCATTCTTCGTACCAGTTAAAGTATCGGGCCAACAGGTTTCGATCGGAGACTGCAAATACTAAATAGCTACCTTATACGAGATCAGCTCTCTTCCATTTGTCTAACACGTACAGGCACAATAAAAATAGACACTCTTACAACGTATACTACATACGTTTCTCTTTTAAAATAAACTATCAAACCGCTGTACAATGGTCAGTTTAATCTGAAATAATAATGCAGGCGACAGGTGCGGTTCTCGCTGTCTGAAATTTGCAACGCTTTGCAAAGCAATGACCGCAGCTTAATGGCTGCAATCGATAAAACTTATCATCTGTTTTTCATGGTTCACGTCGGGCGTGATAAGAAGATCACCTCACTCACCTGCCGTCAATGGTGTACCATATGTTAGCCAAACCGTCATATATAAGCTTACGATAAAAACTGTCTGCAGAGAGGAGTTATCGACTGCGGAAAAGCACAGATCGTTACCGACATTCTCGCGGATAACAATATCTACAAGTCGTATTTCCATACGTCGACATACCTTCCACGACAAATTTAATACCGTCCGATGTATCAAGCTCCAGCTAACTTACCGACGCAGCAAAAGCTCACCAACAACATAAGAACGGCGAGTAACGTACCTACAACGAGAGAACTCGGAGACCAGCGGAACTTCGAAAGTCGACGATCATCGATTCGGCTGAGATCAATAGCCTTGATTGGCTGTCTAAAGCTCTGACCACCAAAGCTTGCACGCTGAGCCGTGACCCGGCTGCACGCTGGAGGTCACCTAGAGCGGCGTGACGTAATATATTTTCCGCTGACGTACGCCACCCTTGCGCGTCACGTTGCGCCCCGGAATAAGATATTTAGAATCGCGAAAGCACCCATATTGCTCGAGAGATGAATACATAGGTATGTATCGCTACATCTAAGTTTTTTATTCTTCTGAAACAGCCCACAAGTACCGCGATGTTGAGTTCGGCTTTATTCCATAGCGAGAGATGCTTTGACGTCACTACTCGTCACTTTATATTGACAATGAGACTTAGCGAGCTACCTATCTTGAACTCATCTATGTATCCATCCTTACCTGGGATTTACGCGCGAATATTTTGCTATAGAAATGTTACCGTGTTATTTCGCATCTTTTAACGAAGTCTATTCTTAAAAACTAATATTTCGTTTTAAACGTGAAAAGGTTAATCAACAAAATCCATCGGATAATTTGCAAATAAGATTTCAAGTTTTTTTTTTTTTTCTTCTCTGTTTCGGGCAAGTTTGGCGATTTATTTTAATCACAGTCATATTCATCCGTCATCATTTATCCAGCAGTAAAATCTAAAATAAAGGTGCAAATTCGTATAAATAAAATCAGAGTGATAAGATAATTGACATTAATTATATTTAAATGTAAATTGAATAGTTCAAATTTAAATTTTATGATAATTTATGTACATTATTTTTGATTCGCTTGTCCTCAGGTCACATAACTCAATTTCCTCTCATAGCTGCCTTCTGTTGAGTATAAATTATCTTAAATCCTAACAAGGTTTGTCAATTTTTTGATTAACAATTAATTGTCATCACAGGCTACGCAGCGCCTTTAGCTCCTTTCTTCATATCAAATATTTAATTTATGGAAAGTACGACAAATTTAAAGGACTTCGGCAAGTGTTGAATGGTGGATCTATCGATTTGCGTGTTAGTTGACCTGAGGCTGCTTGCCGAGTGACCAGCAATTATCTCACCTCTTTACTTCTCATTTTCACCTAACGGACGAGCGTCATACAATTTTGGACTATATAACCTGTCACAATCCGAGATAAAATTTAAACTGTCCCGTTAGATTTGATGAATTGGCTGTTACTCGATGAAATTAATCCCCGCCTTCTCTGTTCCTGAAGCAGGAACATTTCATTATCCGCGGACATGCAAGACTGTGTATTTTGGCGTTGCGGAGAGTCCGTATTGTTTACCATTCTATTTCGTTGTTATAGTAATTTACTGCGTTCGTGTTTGTAGAGTTTTGATGAGTTGCCATGCCCGCCTACGGTTCACTAGCTCTGAGCAATGTATAAATACTTGATCGTAATTTTCGATCGCTGATTTGGAAGAGGCACTCGACTTTGGGTCAAATCAAATGATCTGATAATAATAATAACAGTACAAAATCATGGATTACGTTCCAGCAAGTGCCTTCGCGAACAATGAAACAAGTAATGCGATTTTGCAAACTCGTCTCAAATCCCGCTGTGCCAGCACAATGTATATTGTATAATAATCTGAAGGAAATCATATTCACACTATTCTAGCGTGAAACTTTCACTAAATTCTTTATCAGATTAATATAAATTAGTTGCATTACATCATTGCTGGTGAATGCAATTGAAAGATAGCTAGCCGTAATAATATTAATAATAATAATGATAGCATCATTCGTGATGTGAAAAAATCTTGTGATTTGCTAAATTCGTGATCGTGACGACGTTCTTGGTCTCCATCTTAATTAGCACTTTTTACGATCCTGAAAGAGACCATGATTTCAATATGTCAACAAAATGTCCGAGTGTGTCCTAACAAAATACGGACGTACGAAGAAGAGTATTGGCATAACGGTGGAAGGTGAGAAGTTGGCGCCAGTCAAAAGGCTTCATCGCTGTTTGTGCCTAATGAGCGAAGTGGAAGAAGCCATGATACGCCTACATAGTCGTTATCGGAGCAATAAAACTTTCGATTAATCATCCACATCGTATTCCTTCGACGAAGTATCGCAACTCACTGCGTGTGCATGATTACTCCCATGCTGACAAAGGCTGACAAAGCGGGCTTTTGTGGCTTCATGGTAAAATCATTGTAATAATTTAGGTGCATTACTAACGGTTCTTGCACAATATCGTGCTAATGATTAACCCAAAATAGGTCAAAACCACTGAATGCCGCATTATGCAATGATTAATATATTATGCGTCTAGATCTTCGGAGGAGATGTACGGATTGAGAGTTGATTGGGATCAGGTGGAGGATGGAAAACAGTACCGAGCAGACAGTCGAGATTCATTGAAAAAATAAACATTTATTTAATTCATGTTAAATTGATCCGTAACGATCGACATAGATTCAAGAGCGTTGGTAACCAAGTCTTAAGGTACAGGTGGAAGTGTGTGCGCTGCGTCTTTACCACTTCTTGTGGTGTACGTGGCCCGATCCATAAGATCCAATACCGTACGAAGATGCTCCAATGCCGTACGAGGATCCCAAGGAAGATCCAAGGCCGTACGAGGATCCCAGAGAGGATACTCCAATGCCATAAGGAGATCCGAAAGAAGCTGATCCAATACCGTAACCAGACCTCAAAGCAGCTGACCCAAGACCGTAAGAAGATCCCAGGGAAGAGTATCCAATACCGGAGTTGAGGCCTACTCCAAATCCGGTGCTGATTCCACTGCTGATGCCGACGGGGACTGCGATCGGCTGAGGGACGGAAACCGGGACCGGCACAGCTTGGGGGACCGAAACTGGGACCGGGACTGGTTGGGGCACACGGACCTCGACTGGATGGGGTACGGGAACCGGGTAGGGGCGGTCGACGCGGACCGGGACGGTGCGGGTCACTTCCACGGGGTAGGGCTGCGCAACTGGGACGGGGTAGGGACGGTCGACTCGGACCGGGACGGGGTGAGGGACGGGAACAGCACGCGTCACTTCCACTGGTACTGGGTGAGGTACGGGAACGGGAACCTGGACTTCACGGTTCACGGTAATGCCGGTGATGCGCTCGTTCCTGCCGATATTTGAAACGCCGATGCCGCCGATGCCGCCGATGCCGCTGATGCCGCCAATGCCCACGGAAGAGCCAATGGAACCGACGCCGTAGCCGTAGGAGCTGCCATAGCCGAGAGACGATCCCAGGCCGTTCGAGTAGCCAGAAATGCCGGGAAGACCAGAGATACCAGAATAGCCTGAAATACCGGAGTCCAGAGCACCGTAGCTACCGATACCTGAGCTCAATATTCCACGTTTCGCCGGGTTCTTCTTCGCAGCCGACTTGGCGGTGTCGGCGGCTATGGCGGAAACGGCCAACAAACAGACCTGGAACATTGGGAGGAACGTTAGTTCGATAATCTCGGTGATGCGCTAACAATAACACACACGTGGAGGGTATAATGAAACTTTTCAATGAAGGGATCTCATTGACCGAATGGAAAATAAAGAGAATAAAGTTGGACGATTTGAAGACTTGATTTTCAATCGCTGACGCTGAGGTAGAAGCTGATTACTTACTAGGAAGCACTTCATGTCGCAGATTCGAATGGTGACTGGAGTGTGCTATCCTCTGGTCAACTCACGGTTTTTATATGAAATCTGAACTCTTCAAATACTTTCACCGAAAGTCAGAACACGCCCTGACTTAACTTGCCGTGGATTCACACAAACGTACCGCCCAGATGATTGGATCATCCGTTATAGACCTGTCGTAACGTCAGCTAACTAATTCCAATCCTAATCAATATTTATGCGGAATTGGGATAGGATTCATTTCGGTGAATCGCTTTTACGCGATATGCTCAGCGGCTGCTAAAATTAATGCTAATTTTCGAAAGGAAATTCACTACGGTGACCCAAACTGTTGATTGAATCAGGTTAATCTTGAACTTCTGTCACACTATTTTAAGACTTCTTTTTAACAGTTTAAAGGCAACGTGAGATTTTTATCGTTGGTTGAAACCGCTTCGGAGCAGAGAACCTTCATGATGTTCGCATTTGCTGGTAACGTCAATTAGCCTGAACGAGTAAAAAATGGTGGAAATTTATCCCGCTTACCACACTTCCGCTTCTGCTTTCACCGTTCCTTGCTATCCATGGCATGGTTTCCTATTAAAACGAACAAAAGATTTCAGCTTGTGGGGAGGAAGGAAACATTAAGTAGATGAAATATGACAATGGCTGTGAGTTTTCAATGATGTGGGTTGAGCGAAGGAAGAAAATCTCAAACTTTGCTCTGGGATGAGTATTTTAAAATCATTTTTCTGCAATGCCTCTCAATATTTCGGCTGCAACTGAAGAACGTACTTTTAAATTCTTCTCGCGTTCAAAAATTTATTTCAAACCCAAAACATCTTGCGTCGATTTTTGAATTCTACACATAATTAGGCGTTATTTTTGGGAGCCGTTTATATTTTCATACTACGTGCAAGTTGAACGGACTTCAACTGGTTTTCGAATTAAGCTAAATTTTTATAAAACTATTGAAATAAAGCTTTTCGAAAATATTCACGAAGGGTATACGCTCTCTAAAGAATTATTTTAAAATTGTTCGCGTGATACCCAACCACACTTGAATTACGTAAGAATAAAGAAATAATGTGAACGATCAATTCGCTCCGAGAGTTCGTATAAGGAATTAGTTATTTAGATTATATTCAATGATTTCTCGTGACCATGACGGTTCGGGATGATAAATAACGAGATGTCACCAATTCGTATATTTTATTTCAAAACGTTTGAAACATGGCGTAGACGTAAGCATCACGCAACTAACTTCGAATAGAAAACCAGTTCTGTTTTATGATACACAACTTTTAGTAAACAAATACATTATCTAAAACTTTTCACCGTCAATTTCGAAACTCCTTACGCCTTCGTGAAACTGGGTGGTCAACTAGAGATTAATTGTTCGCAATTGGGCGTGAGAAAAACCTCAGCGGAGATTCAATCCGCATAGTATGTGTCTCAGTGATTTCACACAAGGTTACAATCCTTGTCAACGTTCGCGAGATGATCTCTGTCGTCTGTGACATTTAGGCCGTGTGTTACGTAAATGCACATTTCCTCAGAAATACGAAATCAGATAGTTTTGCGCCTAATTTTTGTGTCACCAATGTCGTGCATCTGGGACACGATTAACTGGTTTTATTGTGATGTTTATCGTACGAGCCTATTTCGAATATCGCTAAAATAATGTGTACCAATAATGATGATATAGTTACTCCAGAGAATGCCGGTTTTTAGTAGCCAAATAAAGCGTCGGATACCTCAGTATCGTAACTTGAAGGTGTTTTTCGAACGCCTTCTAGGATCAGGTGTAAGTTTTGAATGTTATTTCGACGCGAATAAAATTGAAAGTGATTTTGCAGGTGATTTAGGTGATTTGAGTGATTTAGCGAGGAAGCAGAAGCTGTTTGCGGCTCGAGTGTCGGTTGAGCAATAAAATTAATGGGTAATATAACTCATTCTCGTCGATACAAGTTGAAAGCTTCTTTCTGAATTCTTCAAGAGCATTTGAATCTTTGATGGAGAACAATGACTTCCAAGCTTCGATCAAGTCGTACTCAATTATTTCTGTAGCTAGATTTTATCTAGCACGTACGTAATCACACCCATCCGATGAGCCAAAATATCAAAGGTTCATCACTGCAGCCTCCGTTATGAAAACATGTCTGACATTTCTGGTCCTTTGAACTGTTTTGAGACAGATGAATTATTATCACGTAAGACTTCATACCCCGGGAATTGAGATCGACTGTAGTGTCGAATGCCAATGCAATATAATGGCCCGCGTTATGGCGTTGGGTGGAAACAAACGTATCCTCTCGCGTCATTGTGTAACATACCATTCCTAAGCCTTTTACTTTTGCAACCTCGCTAAGGTAGTGGCCTGGGCTAATGGGCCGTCTGGGCTTGGTCCCCTACCATCGGAGAGGTGGAAGAAATACTGGATATCCGACTGGGCTGCCTTAAAAGTTCAGTGCCAAGCGAACCGAGTTTAGTTTACGGTTCGACTCAGAACAGCATGGAACTAATGCGATTTATCAGATCTTGTTTGGTAGAATTTTTAAAACGTCTACACGTTCATGAGGCTTGCGTATCGTTAAACGCATTACACTTTTCTCAAAATATAATTAACGGTACACTCATGACAAAGGGGGTGCACGCATCTGAGGTAGCCGATTTTGATGAAATTTGAACTGGTGAAACTAGATCGAATATTATTAGATCCGTATATTTTTCTCGTCCCATGGGCAACGGTTCCTGAAAAATAACATGAGGTTTGTTCTTAAAATAATCTTTACTCGTGTTTTTATTACTTTCAAGTACATTTTAATGAAATCATTTTCTTTCAACGGAGTGCGTTGGATGAATAATCACTTAAAAAAAAACCTATGTAATGCGGGTGTTATCATTTTATTACACGCTACCAGAAGCTATACAGAGTATCAATCTTCGTCAGAAATAGCATTAGTACACGCGGGTGGGTGGTAATCATCGTAAAAGCATTGAAAACAAACGTACCAGCGGCACCAAGAGCATCTTGCCAGGGCTCGCTCCCTGCTTACGCATCTACTTCTTCGTATACCATTTGGAAAACATACTTCGTTGACATTCATCAAGACATTTCTCGATTCGGTTAATTTTGCTGCGAACCAGGCGTACTGCAGCGTGTCGGATAATGGATTTTTAGAGAATCTTTCCTTTTGCTCAATTCGCGGTAAGAACCTGGAATAAGAAAAAAAACAAAACTACACATCTCTAGTAACGGAAGACCGCGAATTGAGCAAAAGGAAAGATTCTCTAAAAATCCATTACTCGATCTATAATCAATTATTATCTGCTTCGGTTTTCCGCGACATGCTGCAATACGCCTGGCTCTCAGCAAAATTAGTTGAATCTAGAATTGTTTTCATGAATATCAACGAAGCATGATTTTCAAATATCGTAGTACACGAAAAAGTAGATTCGTATGCAGTGAGCGAGCGTTGGTAAGATGCTCTTGGTACCGCTCGTATGTTTGTTTTATATGCTTTCACTGTTTCTGACGGAGATTTATACTTTGTACAGCCTTTGATTTTGATAGCGTATAATAAAATGATAATACCGGTATTGTAGCGGTTTTTTTTTCAATTATTATTCATCGAACGCATCCCGTTGGAAAAATATAATTTCATTAAACTGTACTCGAAAGTAATAAAAACAAGATCAAAGATTTTTTTAAGAACAAACTACGCAATTTCTCAGGAACCGCTGCCCATGGGACGGGGAAAAAATACGGGTCAAACGAAATTTGACCTGGTCTCACCAGTTCAAATTTTATCAAAACCGGTCACCTCGGATGCGTGTACTCTACTTGTTGGTCTCAATTGTGTTTCAAGTTATTTAGATTCTCATGTACTTGATGACGTACAATTTTCTTGATTTTATCATTCAACCCCAGACTAGCTTAACATGTGAATTTCATTGTCAGGGATCCGAGTCACTAATATGGTAGATTTTTAAAAAAGAAGAAAGCACAACCAAAGCGCAGGAAACATTGTTAATACAATGATACAGAATCCCGGGAGGAATGCACCTTCTCGCATCTGTTGTTACTTTTACCGGACCTTGATTCGTACATCCTCAGCACTGTAAAATTTCTAACATAACCGTAAACGTGCACGGTGTCAACCAAACAGCGATCTTTCGACAATATAATATATGGATGCCAACACCCGAGGCAATCGTGCGAATTTTCACGCTGAACCTTCTTTAGAGAAAAGTGAGAAATAAAGTTAATTATAAATCTTGTATCAAATCCATAAGATTTTAAGGGTCAGGTGTGCCCGGTGCGAGGCTCAGTGTTAACACCTATAGGATCAGCCGAAGGATCAGCCCTAGGCAGGATGAAGTAGGGTACTGACTTATAATGCAGGGTATGCTACTAAAAGCTAATATAGTAGTACGGCGATGCCGGGTTCACCAATGGCCGCTCCATGTTTCGCGGCTGCGTGTACGTCGTTTATGGATGCAAAATAGGTACGGGATGCCTTGTCGTCTAGCTGCTTACCGAATCGCCAACTTTTGCAGAATGCGAATAATTTATACAGCATTCAACTTCGTTCGTGTTTTTAAAATTTCGACCTTCCGGACGCGAATATGCACAATCCACATCCTATATGAGAGGCGATGCCGAACACTGTCTGTATTGAACTTCCTACGATATTACTGCGTAGATCTAGGATGTGATGCAACGTACTCGATCGATCGTATCGGCATCCGATTCTCCTGAATTGAGGCCACTTGTGTGAAGCGTCGTGCTCATACCCCTGCTATATATCAATGAGTATAAATTCTGGGAACACTTTTGCTGAAATATGCGTTCATTGCAAACTATCCGTAATTAAATGTCACAATAATTCTCAATATTAATATTTATGGAATTGCAGAAGAAACATTAACCTGATATACTGTGTCTCGAACGCCTCGAGTATATTATTAATGTATACATAAATTGTTTATCCGACTAATTTAAAAAACAGAGCATTAGTCCAATTCACCTTCAACGTAATAAAGGTCACGACAATTATACGCTGATACAAACTGTTACTCGAGACATATTTATCGGAGTTAATGAGTTTTGAACAAAAAAGAAATCGCTCTGAAACGAATTTACAAATGATGATATTGTTTGTACGATTTAAGTATTTGCGAGTGCCATTTGTTCTCCGAAAGCATCCCAAACAGGGGCAAGGGGTCTAATCCGCTTAACAAATGCCCTGATCCGATTTTATCCTTCATTCAAATCACCCTCAACATTCGGACAGACGGGAATGATTTAAATTGGCTGATCCTGAGCAAAAAAGAAATCTCTGTTATCGGGGATTTTTTGCCAAATTCACGATCCACCGAGATTACAAGCCTGAAACATACATAGTTACGTTTTATGCGTATGATATAACAGAATCGGATAATCGAAATAGAAACCCAACACTTCTGTCTTTGTCCGATGTTTGAATGACTGTGGACGACGACAAGCTGTCTGCGATTTCTATCTGTTGGGATATTCCATTCGGATGTCACCTCCGATTCAATTTCACCAATGTTATATAAAACCGATTAATCAACTTTACATTTTTTAATTCGGTTAGCGGAAATACTACGTATTTTGTTAATCGATACCTACCTGCGCCTCATATAAGTTGTCGCGCGGTTGCGTAAAGAAGAGACAGCGGTAATTCAAAATTTCTTTGACACAAGAGTTTTTTTTTTATAAACTCTACAGCCACGAGCGGCGAGTCTGTACAATAATATAATCGGCCCGCGCGATTTGTGAGACAGGACAAAACCATAAAAATATGAAAAGCGTAATTTAAAATCGAGGAGAAAGCCAGGCGAATAAATCTCTCTCATTCTCCGGCTCTCGCTCCTACGGTCCCTTCCTCAGCTTCCATCAGCTGCGAGTTTTTAACAAGCAGATAGTCAGCCAGCTAAGGAGATGAATTACTCGGCGTCAACTAAATCGTTTCACGTCCTTCCCTGTCGGTTTATTTGCTTGTTAAACTCCTTTGTACATCCAAACGTTCCCGTAAGCGCGAATGTGCCAGCAACGCGAATATTCAAACATTACGTGTCTCACCTACTCGGGCTTAATGATTTGTGCAAAGATAGATATGATAGGGCAACGTGTTTACAGATTATCGGCAGGGACCTTCGAATGACAACGATAAGCTTTCGTCCATCTGCCTGTCATCGATCCAGCATGCAAGGATTTATGTGGTTGATGACGAGTGTATCAAATCGCGGAGCAACGCAGTTCTACAGACTTCTAAAATATACACACTTTTCCTTCGTAGCATTGTGAACGTTAGTGAAACTTGTGGAACAAACTTTATTGCAAACAAGCGCTAAACAGCATTTCGTTTATCAACTTAATTTCGTCCCGACTCGTTGAGGACTTGAAGTGTTCCCTGGTCGCAATTTAAAATTCTAATGGGAGTACCAAATGCTTGGTTTTTTTTTTGTAAACGTTGAGAAGATAAACTTATCTCAGGGGTGAGCTTTTCCGTGGCTGCAATACTCTCGGAACGACCGCGAAGATTTCACCATACGTAAAACTTGACCCCACCGTTTCTCGGCAAAAAATACGAAAGCATGATGGAAGCATTTTTTTTTTAAAGAGGTACAGATCTTCATTCTTCCACAGTGAGGTAATATTTCACAATGACAGAACCGTATATAACTGGATTCTCAATTCTTCCGATATACTCACGTACTATAGCATTGTTAAATTCGATAAATAGTTGTCATATAGTCAATAGTCAATTAGTCATATAATGATATCGAATTCACGATTCAAATTTGTCTTCGTCTCCGCCTAAATGAGTGGCTGCATGATGTCGAACCAGTGATCAATTTTGATAACGCTGAAGCATCGAGTTGGTAAAAGTGATATGTACGATCTTAAAATGGTTATAGTTGCGGTGCCGAGTAGCGGTTGGCGAATCAGTCACCTCAGCTTTAGTTGTTCGTTCGTGGAGTGGAACTAACGCAAATCAGCCGGTTTGAAGGCTTTGAGGACCAGCGTGAACGCTCGATGAGTTGGAACGAGAGTTAGCGGCACGCCGGGACCGGAAGTAGCGAAATGGAAGGGATCCAAGCTACGTCCAACCTGCTGGAGTAATTCGAAATTTTGGTTCACGCAGCTATGTGACGATCAAAGATATCGAATCACGCGAACCTACCAAAGGACCCTTAACGGTCTTGCGCTGGTGCGAAGAAGAGAAGAGAAAAGTTTTTTCACCAGATTCCTGGGTTTCCTCGGGGCTTCGCACTCCTGGATTCGTCTGTTTTACGACCCTCAAGACCTTTGCGATAGTATATCATCTCGCCTTGCATTAAATTAGGAAGTTTCTGCGACTTCTGCCATTTCCGCTGGCTATGGAACCTTTTATAGGAGCACGCCTTTCTCTCTCCAGACCTTTCACCAACAGCCTAATGGTTCGCCTCAATACGCCATTTGTATTAATGTATTCATTTTTTTAGTGAGGCACAATTTCGAATATAGCTATAATTCTCTGCTCAGCTGGTCCGTCGTAAATGGAACGTTTTTCTCTCGTTTCTCTTTCCACCACGCGTATCGGTAACGAACGGATGACAATATTGAATTGATTAACATTTTCAAATTCCTCGCGAATTTAGGATGAACTAGTGAGACTTTACCAAAGCGCGTCTTAGTTGACATCCACAGCTGTTATCGTTCCTTTTTTATCATATTCTACTACGAAGACGAAATAAGCATATAGACAGTTTGAACGAAAAATTACGTGCAAAACATTTGCATTCGGATGACTTTCAAATATTCACGCAGCTTATGCTAATTTTCGTAGCTCTGACAAACGCCGAATCGACTTATGTATGTATATATTTTGCCTTGAGACAGGTTTTCCGCCTCGTAATCTATAATACGCTTTTTATGCCAGTCAATCCCGGCTATTACTCCGACTACCGGGTCACGGATGTCAATCCAGGCTTTGATACATATTTGATTTCCGTGAAAGATCGCAACCGAAAAACAACGCTGCGAATACACGTGAAAATCCATTCCTACCTCTGGTTGCGACTATCCCGCATTTTTTGCCCTGCACTTTCCGAGATAGCATTAAGAATAACGTTGTCCCGAATTTGGTTGAACCCGGTTGTACCTAGTTCGGAGTAAAAGTATTAGTGTACCTTCTACATATTTCACGGAACAGGCTCTAATCTTGACGATCCAAATGAAACGTCTAAGGCCTGCGATGGTACCCTGGACGGTGAAATGAGATGAATGTATACGATCGCACGAAGGTCTTTCGAGTCTCCTCACATCTTTACCGAAAGATTCTAAAATTTTTGCGAATCGTACAGAGGGCATGTCTAGCTTACAATTAATCTCAATTCTTGTCTTGACTACGATGGATTCACGTGTCTTCGCCCAAAAAAGTAGATACGTGCCCTAGAATCACCTTCCGCTATTGCTTCCGAAGGATGGGAAGCCAGCCAGGATTGGGAAGGAGTCTGTATTCTGTCTCAAGGATGACAAGGATGTTGACGATATTAATGCGAATATGAAACTCTGTGTTGGAAAGGTGAATAGCAGGATCGATATTGGTGTCGTAGATTATACCGATGATTTAATCGACATTGGGGGAGACCCTCACCTTTCGGTGAACTCCATATATTTTCCTCTTTCCCCGGAAGAGCTGCTGTTATGGACTGTTGCGCTAAACAGACCAGATGTGATCGCGAGCGTACCCGGAAATTGATCCCTTCGCAAGAACCGGGGAAGAGCATAGTCCATTAAAGTGCAAGTTGTATGAGATCAAAATGAGGCTTTAAACCCTAATATTCGCGAAAATCTTGTTGAATTGCAGTTTCACCGACAAGAACTACCGCAGCATGCGGCCATTAATACTCTATTTCAACTTGTTGCCCTGCATATTCTCAAAAGATAAACCTCATGCTGTGATATAAGATAGAAGAATACTCGACACTTGTGATTCAGAGTTACGCGTTGACGAAGAATAGTTCTGGTTTTGTGAATTTAGGAATAACCGCTCACGGTATTAGCGAGCTGAAAAAGAAGAACAAAAGTCCCCGAATCGCGACCACCGAGCCAATTGAACCCCAAAAACTGGATATGTAAATCCAAAAATATTATGTCCTTCGTGCAAATACTTATCTCCCAAGTAAGACGGTAGAAAGCTAAAATTCAAGATAACAAAGAAATTCATTCGTATTTATGTCTTGGTCTTCTATTATTCATTCGCCTCAACTGGTCAGCGTTTTAAATACGGAAAATGATAGACAACTGATATTCTCATTAGTTATTTTAAAAATTGCTTTCTCAATTGTGTTACCGTCGAGGCGTGAGCACCGTTTCAACTTTACCCTGGTTCCGGTTTCGCCTCTAACGGAAAATTGGAGATTAGGAGAGGAGTCGTAACGATCTTTTCTAACTTGGCCGAAGGTTCGTCACCACAGAACAGTAACCCTGCAGAAAAATGGCCCAACCGTTTACAGAGAATGATCAAAAATGCTAAAATTCCTGCGAGACGGATGAATCGCTTTGGTGGTTATTAGAATTAGGTCAGTTTAGATCAACATAACTTCACAGCTGAGACGACTGGTTTTCTAGGAGATCTATGTTGAAAGACAATGTTGTATCTTGGAATAAAAACTGGACCACTTCAACACCGTATCACAGTGAACAATGATGAATAAATAGAGGTACGTACTGTTGATTTGAAGCCAAGCAAAAAACGGGCAGTTGTATACTCACAACTTGTATTACTTGAAACGGCGAACGATTCGTAAACTATAAACAGCGTAAAATTCAATATCGTTACCTTGAACACATTCAACGAATATGCATATCAGCAAGCTTCGTTTATATTATAAACGCCTGGTTCTCATCAAAGCTTATAATTAGCCATGTACAAGTCATACCCAAGACACTCGGTTGATCTCATTTCACCGACGTTAAATTTGAAACTTATTGTCGAGTGTTTTTATTCTCCAGCACAATTCCTCTTGGTAGAATAGCCTGAAATTTTACTTTCCGTTCGGATGGATACGTTAAAACGGGTAGTTTTCAATCGACGTTAAACAAATTTAACGCTACAAGGGGCCATGACATTACCACGTAAAGTATGCTCCACGTTGAGACGGACGGAAAACGGCGTCCGTGAATTGTACTATAGCATAAATTTTGCACAAATTTACTTTTGATACTTTTGACGACGCTCGTCGACGTGCCTGAGAGCACAAAGCCCAGGGTGATGACATTATACAGGCTGGATTTTTACCGCTGAAATATATTTACTCACTGGAATACAAGAGCTGAGGCTGATTCATCGTAAACCGAATTCTTGGGTAGGCGCTCACTTATTCTGTACCGATAAATCTCGCACAGGCGAACCTCGAAAATGCCTTAACCTCACGTTACATTCGGGAATTACGATTAGGTCTTGCAGCTTAGAGTTTCGTTACAAGGCTGACGTCGGGTAAGGCGATCGTTCGAATCAGCCATAGTCGTATGCCGCATGAAATTACTAGCGAAACTACCGCAATAACCTCAGCACGTGCCGTTTATGGTTTCAATCCGTACAACCTGATGTGACAATCATACGCTTTGAAGAAGTGTATTTGAACTCGTGTTTGTTACGTAGGATAAATCTTGGATAATCGTACGTACGTACCTTTGCGTAAAAAATAACTAAATGTAATGAACTACGTTAAGAGTAATTCGGGTCGAGGTCTGGAAGATGTTGCAAAAATATGCTCCGATATTATTTTTTCTCTCAAAGCTTCCCGTCGTGTCGCCGGCTCTTCGGCTCGTAACTTTTGACTCGCAGATCCAACGCACTAACGTATCTAGTCACGTAAGTGTTATCTCCTCGCGGTTGGTGTCCCTTTGCGACGCGAACGCGCGGACGGTAGAATGGCCGGGACGTGAGCTGCTTCCCGAATGCCCACGTGGGCTCCGTCGTCCGATGAGCTTGACTTACCACTTATCTCGCAAGGCGTTCGTTCATTTGCACGTAAACTGACGAACGGACATCCATCCTAGCGTATTGGCATCCACGGCTCGGTGAATGACAGGGTCTCTGGATTACGTTGTATCGACTGCGAACCGATCTTCACCCCTTCGAGATCTGTTCGCTCAATCGCCGCGGCAATTGAGCAGAAGTGCCGAATGGACTGCCAAGTCGGTGCCGTCGAGTCACGGTGGTGACGATTTCCCGATTTGCCGCGGTGCTAAGCACCTCGGCTAGTACTTTGCAAATCACTGACTTCCCTGCCCACGCCTCTGACACTAGTCAACGTCTATCGAATACCCCTTTGCCTAAGATAAATGCCAAGTGAAGTAAACGCGAGTCCTCGCGAATTCGTACGTTCTGACGGTACCGCGCATTTTCAGCCTAATTTCTCTCCGAGATTATTTACGCGGTTGAATTGCGTCCGGAGTTCCGAGTGTCGGTGAGCTGAGTGCAGCGGTTGAGCTACAAACAACGTTGCTTTATCCGCCTACATTGTGTAATGGTTACATACGATCACTGAAGCCTGATATCACTTTGAAGAAAACATCGCATGACTCGTTTAATTGCACGCGGTTCATCGCGTCTGCCGAAGCTCGTTTATTCGGTAATAAAGATTTCGTGGAGATACTCTATTCGGTTTATCGTGAACACCTCGTAAAAAAACTGTAAAACGCCCCACCAACGAGCGAAACGTATTTTTAGGTCGGCCCGCGTTAATAAATGTATTTTTCCGGCTGATTGACGAGCGGATAGATTTCTCTGACTAGACTAGCTTCACCGAAAATAAGACTCACTACCGCTGCACCGTGGTACAGACTTGATTTACCGCCCGATCTTCGTCAACAGGTTGTCGTAAATATCTTTGAAGTATTCGGGCGGGTTATTTTTCATTTCACTAGATAAAATAATATCTGATTTACCGCGACGCGTACCACACATGCCATTTTTTATATTCAACGAATAAATTGGCCGGTGACCAGCCTTGGACGCAGCTAGAAATTTCGTAACTTTAATATCTTTGCGATAATCTCATCGTCAAAATATTTTTGCGATTCTTCACGCGGCGAAACTAATAGGACGGGACCCTATTTTTATTCACCTATTTTTATTTCTTGCCTACATTCTGTTTCATAAGCAGCGCATGCAAATAGTTATTAATTTTCAAACTTGCCGTTAGTTATAATTGAAAGTACAATTGGACGCTGCTGATGTGCCGTCAATCGGATCAACGTTGAGCCGCTGAAGCTGAGATTCATCTGTCTCATTCTCAATATTCCGATTTCATTTTAATTCAGAAATCAATTTACCGACCGTTAGAGTCCTTTTATTCGTAAGTAAAGACAGTTCTGTGCTTTCCTCGTTACCACCACAACCCCGTATCAATCTTTGAGTAACCTCAAAGGTCACGAAAAAGATTCTTCCAGACGTTTATCTAGACTTCAACGGAGCCGTGATAAAACCCTTGGCATTGTTTTTTGCGTTACCATATATAATAATGATTCGCGGTAAAATTCTTGCAGTGGCTTCCTGCCTCACTTCAAGTTGTTTCTTGCGCCCTGAATTCTAAAATTGAGAATGATCGTGTGTCAATAGACCAACGTATAAAAACAATTTTGTCTAAGCTGCGACGTTGTTTTAACGACAGGCGAGTTATCTTGTTTGCAAAAATTGTCAATTTAGCTTCGTTATTTCAGGCGATAACCTTCTCGTTACTACACGCATCAAATTTGTTTGTTTTTTCTCACACTGTTTTCAAATTTCACTAGAACATAACACGTATTCATACCAGAGTTTATTTGTAGGCACTCGTGCCTACATCTGAACGTGTATAACACCATGGGTACTAAAATAGGCATGTATTATAGGCTAGAATTTGGCTGATTGCCGAAAGTCGTCTTCGCGTAGGCGTCTCGTTGACAGTTGTTCGCTGAATCTAGTGGACCAAGCCTCTGAAGGAGTTTACGTCTGTGGAAACTGGTCCTCTCTTTTATTTTTCTCTTGTCGAGCAAGTCTCAAGCAACGAAGCTCAAATTCGTGGAGTGGAAGTGGCGTAGCTACCAAGAGACGACATCCGTTAACGCCTGCAGCGTCCTTTGCCATGGTGTCCGACAGCCATAGTTATAAACGGCTGGAACACATTGAAAGCGTGCAAGCTATTCATTTTTCGAATGCACTTGAAACTTATGGGTGACCGACTTCTACTCGAGAATACTAACGGCACTCTCCGCGATTCGTGACTTATGTTCTACGTGAAAAATGTCGAGCTACGACCGTGGCCCGTGCTACGTCGATTGAGCTTGGAAATTTTGCTCCGGGTAAGGAAGAGGCAGCAGTTGGAATGTGAAAATTTTTCAGCAATAATGTGTTTTTCGTCTCCCCCAACCGCGATACCGTATGCAGTGCATGCGATTGCGGTGTAATATTATCCCATGCGATACACTATTGTTAGTAGAGTGGGCAACGTCTCTTTATTCAGCCCTTCTATTTTCCACGACGAAGAACGCGATCAACGTACAGGGATTTTCTCCGCAAGCTCATGCATTTTAGGTGAAACTTTCAGTCTGTGCACCGCATGGTAATGAAATATTCCATAGTCACGTTTCCTAACCACCTAGCAGCCCGATTTGACGGTGAATCTTTTTGCAGGCACGCATGACGTTCGACGGTTTATCATATTTGAATTTCGCTTATTTTTTGCAGTTTGACATTTCCGTGTGGAAGAAGCATAACGTACTCAGCTTAGAAACGTTCAAATCGATTCGGTGCATAAGGTTGAAATTTTTATCTGAGCCCGGGTTTTGAAAATCGTCCTTGCCTGTCAACTCAGACTTATCTTGGATCCTAGGTCATATCTGTCACAATATTTTATGACAACTCGACCATTGCTTCTACATCAAGAATTCCGTACTATTGATACGGGATTTATACGCTTCGGAAGTAGTGATCATGTGGATATTTTTAATTCGCACGGTGAGGAACGCAGGCATTCAATCGAAAATATTTACCCTGAAACGAGCGCTAATTTCTTACACCCGCCTACCTGTAATATTTATACTTGAAATATAATATTCCGGACACGGCCAACTTCGATCAGATAGTTTCAAGACTCTATACTGAGAGAAAAATTTATTTCAGGCTGATAAATATTATTTTCACTTGGTAAGTGCGGTGAATGATTTATTATCTTTCCGTGACAGATGTGTGATAGATGGGTGAACAAGCACGTAAATGAATTCGTCAATGTTAAACACGCATCATCTAAATTGTTAAGACGTGACCTGCAAGTATACATTCATTCAACCGTAACAGAAAGGCTCGATCTATTAGTATTCGAAGACCTAAGATTGTGCCACGTTGGCGGGTGAGCCTGGACTTTACGATAATCAATTAAATAGTACGGAATATTTGGAGAGATTTCAAGAAGACAGTTTTATCCCCGCTGAACGAAATTATGAATTTTCTTTTTGCGTACATTCCGTCGAAAGGGAGAAGATTTTCTCAAACAATCTGGTCGATAAATTGTTTATCATTAAAATGTGGAAATATTTTATATATAATTAAACATCTGTATAATTAAACACTCGCTTTAATAAATATTCACGACGAAGTTAATTTTAAATAAAGCAGAAGGTCTAATCGATAAGATTTTGAATCAAGCAAAGCACTATTTTAAAAATAATCTTGGAAAGCGTTGATCAGGTCGTTATTAAAATTGGTTGCAATCAGTACTTGTTACCGCGTGTGATTAATGCGATTGAAGTAAGCCGCGTCACGAAATTTTTGGCCAAGTATTCAGGGTCGTTATACTTTGCCTCAGTCTCGTTGAAGGCAAAACATTATTAATATAATTCTCGACATTACCGCACGCGGGTAGAGCAGCACGCCGCAAATTCGCGTCACGTTCACTTTGTTTGACTCTTAATTACAACTCAATGCGCGCGGGGTGAAAAGATGAGAGATCTCAGACTTTTTGCGATTCCGGCTATTTACGCTATTAACAGCTTCGTTAACAAGCGGCGTTGTTCAAACCTGTAATCTAGTCGCCAAATAAAGTGCGGAACGAGCCGACGCTCCTGACGTCAGCAATTACCTACGACTCTTCCGTTCATTAAGCTAGACAATTTAATGTCCCTGTGGCAGACACGCTCAGCCGCGGGTGAAGAATTTAAAAACCGCGTTACTTGGGTGGCCGTAAAATTATTAGGCCCACACTCCGGCGACACCTACACATGCTTGCATCTAATTTATGCCGGTTATGCTTGCTTGTACGTCCACGTATATACCACGATGCAGAGAATTAGGTTCGCGTACCGTAATCGGTGACTAATGATACGTAAATCGAGCCTAACCATCCGGCGTTCGCTAAATCAACAATGTCCACGTAAAACAAGTATTTCACCTTAAAAGCTTTGAACTTGAAAGCATTCCACCAACTCCAAATTACTGGACAAAACACTCGGATTCCCCTGTTCAACTGACATCACACCTGGGAAACTCGTGACTATACGATTTTCTTTGAGAGAAAAAAAAATTCAGAATCACATCGGTTATATATCGGCACATGACTCAGGCGAAGATGAGGATTGTTCGCATCGTGACTGTATACCTATACACAGCTATAACGGCAGAGTTTCTCAAGTTTCCGCATTAACCCTGTGCGGGAAATTCTCCGCGTAGTTATATTGCTCGCCATTTGTCACGAGATTATTTTAAACTAAAAACCCGGAAATGTCCGCTACGTTTTCATTTTCTTTTGTTCAAACAAAGCGTCATGTGGGTTGCAGATATGGCAGGTGTATTTACACAGATTTCTCGTGTCGCGAAATTCAAGATACAAACGATCATCGCCGTTGCCAAATTTTCGATTCATGTACGGAAGTAGATTTTGCTATGATCATTTATAATCATTATTAGTCTCTTTCTCTTTTTGCCGTAGTTTCTTTCATTTACACGAGCGTAGCAAAAAGCTCTCAAGGGCAGAAAGGAGGAAGAGGGAATGTCCAAATCGATTTTATCAATATCAACCAAAGTCATGGGCCACATAAAGGGTTTCTCTGCGATGCCGCGAGTCACGCCCAAAATTCCCTAAATTGCTAAAAGATTACGCCCGACTATGAAACGTTAATAACGTCGCCAGATGTACCCTGCTCTTCTTTCTCCCATGTACGTCAGCCCCAAATCACCTCGGAGAAAAGTTGGTAAAAACTTGCGGAGGGAACTTCGACCGAAATTATCGAAAGGAGGCTGAGTCGTCGTCTGCGTTAGCTTAAATGCTGACGTGGCGTTTTATCAAACGTTTTCGGTTGACGTTCATGGGAAGGATCTATCCGCGACGAAGATTTTGGGAGAAAAAACATAAAAAGAAAAGGATCGACGAATCGGCGACAAAATTGCTCCAAATACGTGGAGGAAAACAGTGTCTATTTTTCGAATATCCAGCACTGCGGATCGAAGTAATCTCAGCTGAACCATTGAAATGTGATATCGTACGATTTCCGAAGATACAGTCGTCACATGTATACAATGACAATCGTCTTTAAAACGTCCGTATACAAACATACAAACATATCACAACGATGCTCGATCGGTTCATTGACTAGCTAAATTGTCTGCCATCGCGCTGATAGGGTCCTAAAAGTTAACGACTAGCGACTGGGTCAACTAGACGATGTAATAGAAAGTGATTTCAGAATGATCCCAATACATTTGTGCCGCACGTATGTATCAAAGATATACCTTTCATCGGAAAGCGATGCCGTCATGGTTATAATAAATCGGCAATAAGCGAGGCTGATTTTCAGCGGTGGATCGATTTCACGTAGATATTTTCCATACGCACCGCGGAGCGACGACAATCTTTGACGCGGTATTTCACGACTGGCAACTCATGTGCAGAATGGTAAATGGGAATGCTTCCGAGCCGGTAGGTTTCCCCACCTCGTCTCACACGTCATTCTGCAAACGATTCGCCGCCTCGTGTCCCCGACTGCACGAGAACGACTTTGCGGGCTGTATACCTACCCACACGTACGCTAAAACTGTTTGTCGAAAACTGACACCTTCCGCAGACTGTTTATCTAGCAGCTGCTGCTGGGCGAGGCTGACACTCTTGTAAACCTGGAAGACCGACGCTAACTAACAATAACCCGCCTTCCGTCCACCGGCCGATGCCGCGAGACCTGCGGAGGTTTTACACCTTCGAAAGAGGAAAAGGAAGAGAAGAGAGGAAGAGAGGAGAGGAGAGGAGAGAAAAAGAAAATCGCTCGAGACGAGATTGATTCCCGGTTCGTGCGGCACCTGCCACATGGGCATGGCTCTTGCGCATCCTTCCATGAAATTACTGTCGTATTATAACGTCGCGATATTCGCGTTATATTTTCGACGTTTTTTTGTTTGCAAATTGACAAACTGACAAGAACCGTTGGGATTGACCGTATCCTAAACTTTCTTTTCCAATAATCAGGTTGGATTGGGTGCAACGAATCCGGGATGCGCAGAATCACAACCGACTAAGAATCCTCCGGATTCGTTTGCACTTGGATTTTGTCATGTTTGGAACACAGGTATAATTTGTGATATTTAGAGCGCAGGATTTTTTTGCGGCTAATAATTTCCTTTACCGTCCATGCGAGTCTTTTAATACGCAGTTTCCAGGTGTTGCAGAATTTTTCTCAATATTCACCATGTCATTGTCAAATAGATAGGTAGAATCTCAGGTGTAACTCTTTACGCAAAATTTACTTATCTGTGAAGAGATGGTTCAGTAGCACTCATTTTCCTGCCGCTGAGTAATGCATCTATTTTAACCCGATCACTGTAGTGCCTTTTTTGCACCACTTAAGTGTAAGGGGGTCGAATAGACCCTACGCTCGTAAAGACTCGAAAATGTCTAATTAAAAATCGGAAAAAATTCATGTATCATACTTAAGATTTCTGCTTTACGATAAAATTTTTCTATGTAGGTTTTTTTTAAACAATTTACTATAAAAACAACAATAAACACATGAACTCGTGAAGAAACGTAACTTTCTTAAAAAATTCATAACCCTGAGGTAAAGTAATGAAATGGAACGGTTAAAAAAGCAAATTAAAGCTCAAGACCGTGTTTTTTGAGAAAAAAATATTGTGAAATCATTTTATGAAATTGTAACCTTTATTTCTTTACACGAACACATAACTCTGTTTAGGTGTGAATGTAGGAGGTTTTTCGTACAAAATACAAACATTTGTTTGAGCTAAAACTGTTTATCGAGATACTGTACCTAAAAAATCAACGTTGTCTTCGCTCTCATCCTCAAAATAATTCACAGCTTCACGCGAAGTGCTCGACACCTACATCGTCTCCAGAGCGTATCGCCATTTTTCAATCTAAATCACATACGCACAGGGACATGGTTTTGTAATTTGAGTGATATCAAATAAAATTGTACTCTCGCTAGTACAAAAAAGCGAGAAATGATGAACTTACATCAACTATTGTCTGTCATAATGTAAATGTTAACTGTATGGGGGGATCGATTCGACTCGAACCGAGATTCGACCACTCGCTACGGCTAACTGAAGAGGGGTGGAGAGTCGAGACTCTAAGTGAGATTTCTACCCGAGAGTATAATTAGTAATTTTATATACAGTATATAATTGTATATATATTAATTTTTTAGGGGGATAAGAGCTCGTTCCCTTGCATGGTTTCACAATATGGGAGGTTTGCGATTTCGGCCCACGATGATCGGGTTAAGACTCTGAAATTTGTAGACCTGTATACATGCATGATCGCCTTGACTTTGACGTTTGGTATTTGAATGTTTAGTTAAATCAGGTTCGGTCTCGCCGCACGATTATACTGGTGCGAATTTGTTTGCTGGCACAAAAATATGTTTATATACATTCCAAATGAAAGAACGCATCGCGTACTTCGATACGTTAAAGTTGATGATACGCTTTCTGAATTTCTCAAGGCTTATTTTTCTGCAATTACCTGTCCGATATTCACCCCGGACGTATGAAAGATTGATTTCGTAACGAACGAAACCAACTGTTAACCACCGCCTCGATAATTAACTACCCTTATATAATCGTTACAGAGCTTGCAATCAGGTTGCGGGAATAATTGAATTCCCGCATGCTCGCGGCAGTGTCGTTTCCTCGTCCTTTCGAAAACCTACGTAGGCAAACAATCCTGATTTAAAGGCAGCTGCTTGAACCGAGGAAATGAAACTTTCCTCGATACTATCGCAGCATTATTTACTTTACATCGGGGCAGAATCTTTCGTCGTATAACAAGAGACCCGAGAGATCGAAATCGGTGAGTTTCATCTGAAACGCAATCATAAATCGATATGTAATATCAATAGTAATCGTGTCGTGACAGCATCGGTATATTACGGAAATTGGACGGAACTACAGTTGCTTATATCTTCGTATTTTTATTACGTTCATTTTATACTCATATTTATTCCATCGATATTATCTCTGGTCAAACAATGTGCGTTACGTACTCTTCTAATCGTTCCCGGACATTGTAATTGGGCCCTTAAGTCTGCGACTGCTATAACAATTTATTGAGAGGACGATAACGACGATATGTAACTATCTTAAATGACGAATCCCCGGAAGTGTCGAGGGTTCAACAAACCTATTACGTATAAGCCTTTGTAAGTAGAGTGTGAAATAGAGATATGAAATACACAACGAAGTACAGCGCGGTGAAAAGAACCGAGTCAAGAGTGCTTGACAAGCCTGCAGGGTGTTAGACTCTACTTGCAATTTAATTATTTCATATATTTGGAGTTCAAGGTTGTCTTGGAAGTTTTTTACCATATTATAAGTAATATTTTAGGATGTTTTAGAATTTCACGGCTGTACGTTTATTTGTGTGTTTCGAAGCGTAATATCCATCGACACGTCAAAGATTCGTCCGATTACATGACAAAAGTTTACAAAAAAAGAAACAACGAATCAACATGGGGAGGATCGCGATGGCGGGAATCGTCTATTTAAAGATAAACTTGGTCGGATAGGGGCGGGGTTGAAGTTTTGAATTTCAAATGTTTCGAAAGCGCCTAATTTCGAATTATTTGGTGACGAAAGTGGAAGTAAAGAAATCAAACTTTTACGAAACAACAAAGTTTCGAACGGTCGGAAACCCGACGGCCCAAGGTTCCGAAATGCAAGATTCCGAAAATTCAAGTTACAATGGAGCAAAATTTCTAAAAGTAAAGCTTCCATAGAGTAAAATTCCGACAATTAAAATACGCTCACACTGCGTAATTTACTCAGCGAGTGGGTGTAAGAAATCAGAAAAACCAAAACTAGAATGACGAGAATTCCGAACGTAAAAATATCGAAACTCCAAAACACAGAAAGATCAAAGTAATGAAATTCCACCAAGCCAGAAATTTATAGAACTGAAAATCTTGGATCATTCGGAATTTCGATGTTTCAGATTTTTTAACTTTCGCATTTCCACACTTTCGAAACTTTGACTTGTCGGCGTTATGCCCTTTCGGAACTTTGAGCGTCGGATCTCGGACCGTTCGAAACTTTGATGTGTCGTGAAATTTTAATTTCAATACTTGAAGTTTCGCCGTGAAAAAAGTTCGGAATTCGGCGCTTTCGGAACTTTTGAAATTCGGAATTCCTCCCCTGGCCCATCGGGTAGATCTGCATATATACTATAATACGTATACCGCATCAGGACCTACCGCAACGTGCTTTTGACATTGACTGTAGTCGAGTACCGTACGTAAAACGTAGCTCTACGTAGGTATCGTACCGGTGACGAGGATAGGTAAACCTGCGTTTACAGACGTAAAAAACGATGGCTCGTATTCGGGAATTTCCGTCGACGGCCGGCAAGCTTCGCGAGCAAAGCTCGAGCTCGGTGGCAGAGCACGCCGCGGCGTCGACGGCCGTCATTCAGTTGCCTTGCCTTAAACGACGCCACAGTCAGAGTTCGGCCTCGTGTACGCGTCTACGCCGCAATCTTGACAACATAAGAAAATAGCATACCGAAGCGGGAAGAGAAAAAAAAAAAAACAAAAATCCAAAAACAAGAAAAAAAGAGAAAAAAAAAAAAAACGACACCAACAAAAACAATTGGAGACGTATAAAAGAGCGGCAAATTTCAGCCCCGCGTGTACGTTGCGTATACACGTACGATATAATTCATGATTTCGAGAAAGTAATCAAGGATCGTCGTAACATGCTGATAAATTGTTTGACATAAAAATATGCGGTTAATGAAAAGTGTTTCGAGAGAAATGCGTCGTGTGTATCGCATAACGCATTGTTCTACATGTGTAATGCATGTACAACTGTGCGTCCGTGTGCTTTTATAAACACGTGCTTTTTTCACTGGGGGGAAATGAATTTTGTTTAAAAGCCGTTCTTACTTCAGTATAACCTGAAAACGCACTTCTGTTCGCTATTTATCAAAACACTGTTATTGTTATTGGTATTATTATTGCTATGGATACTTGAACTTGAAACGAATTTTAAACTCAAATTATTTTTGCACTTTTCCATTAGTAAAGTATTCGTTTCTTTTAACTTATCAATCTCGATCATTCGATGACAGATGTTCCAATAAATTAATCAAAACTGTATAGAAGACTGAGAAGAAAAAGAAACGATCACTGTACAGATTCACATGCTCAAGTAGTTTTTTTTTTCTTATTTTTTATAAATCGAAACGACGTACCAGAAGTATAATCGACAGCTTTGTGTTGCAGTTAACAATATTGCAAGGCTATAGCTGGTTGTCGGCTTTTGTAGATTTTTTTCTTCTTTTTTACACCAGAGTTTGATAATTTAACGCATATTTTCTATTGCAAAAGTATTGAGTGAGTTTTCAGACGTAGTGCTTTTTTCAGTTCAACAATAACTAATATACATAGATCCCCTGTGTACATAGTAAATATCCGCTACGTGAAGTTTTCACCTAAATTTTCACCAACCCCGTATACATATAATATACGTTTTGCAATGTATACCCATATATTTATTTATTATTCCCTCGCTTCTAAACCGTAGTGCTTTGTGCCAATGATACAGTGCTAATTTAATTTGCTTGAAAAGTCACAGTGCCTGCTGCAGCATAATGATAATATAAAAGAAAAAATTAAAGAAAAACAATGAAACGTTAAGGCGTTGAAAAAAACACCCACACCCACACACACACGCACGCACACACGAAGAAAGGAGAAGAACGGGAAAATGATCAGATTTAAACGGTGCATGTGCGTCGAGGATTTCTGACGAAGAAATCAAGGTAAATATTGTAGCAATGGGTGTAAAACCGTGCTGAATATACACACAAGCATACAACCTACAACCCTTCGTTATGTCGTCACCGCGTATCCAAGTGCGTTTAAAATTGATCTCCAATAGTTCCGCGTCAGCCGAAAAATTGTAAACCACCCTCTGAAACGAATCCAATGATCTGCGAAAGAGTTTTCAACGCGCGCTTCGTTGAGATGTATAAAGAATGTCGTACAGATACATTACATGTAGGAATAGGTCATTTTATTACATTCTGCGAGTGATGTTGACCCTAAATACGTTCGCTTCGTTGGTCCCGATAGCGGTAGCTGACCGACTGATAATAACGCGTACCGTATTACACATGTGGTGTAGAAATATACGTAACTAGTTTTTCATCTTGTATTTCATAATTTTACCAACACATCGTTCGGAAGCACGCGAGATCTGTGCACTCGACGCGCGAGAGTTTGGGAAGGGGGTGGTGGGGAGGGAGGCGATAATTTTACGGATGTCAAAGGTCTGCGATTAATTGTCTTCGTTCAACGTTGACGACCTTGTATACCGTAAAACATTTCGCATCATATCTTGCTCGCCAGAAGCGGATAGTTGTGATTTTTCACGATGGAATAATTTCGAAATTTTTCGTCAACGTCAGCTTGAATTTTTCTGCAACAACCAATGAGCCGCAAAAGCTCTTCGAACAGAGATTGTAAATTTTCAGTTCCTATGGAGTGAATCGCTACGGAATTTCATAAGAGAAATTTATCGAAAAATATATTTCATATCAGAGTCATTCGAGAGCGCTTTCGTAGATCAATCTTCGCTCGGGAATATCTGCCTTCTATAATATCATGGTTGAGATTTGGTGAATTCGGGGTGAAATTGCGAACGAGCGAAGAGGGAATCACGGTTCCGCTTGATTGCCGAGACAAAGCCCCGCGGTCTGCGGTGAACTTTGTTGTTCGACGTGCGAGTTCTCGCGAATTGCGCGGGTGACGTCGTTTCACTCGTGTGTGATATAACTCGCACGAATGTACATGTGTAAGTCGAGTGTCGGTATAAAAAATGAATATTAATTAGCCTGCGGGAGCCGCGCCGCGTCACATATTGCTCGGTAATATCACGGCGCCGAAACTATGCGGAGTATGAAACAATGAGCCGTTAAAACGCCCGGCGTTTTGTTATTAAACGGTTGATTAATCCGTTTATCACCAGGGCAGCCACACGTATAACTTTCTACCATAGCGCACGCACGTTTCTTTGAAACTAATCGACTTGCGGATCAAAACGGCTCTTCGAACGAAAAATAATTCGGGCTAGCAAAATTGTGCAGATATTTACAAACAACAGGGTGTCGATAGGGTTGATTTTGAATTCCCATCCCCCCAATCGTCGAATGCTTGTAGGTATAGTTATTAATTAAAATAATTAAAAAAAAATAAATAAACTCCCCGAAAATTTGAGCTCTCTACGTCAACTGTAAATAGTCCGCTCCGAGATCGAAGTATTTTGTCGAAAAACATTTTTCCCTCTTTAAAATTTCACAAATCGTCAACGAATACATCGCAAATAATGGAAAATAAATATTTTTGCAGATAATTCAACGCTCTACAAAAAATATCTGATGCGTAAAATTTGTAAATTAAAGCGTTCACGTGTTAATTGTCGAATTTGATTAAACTTTTAACGTCAATTAAAATAAGTCGACGATGGATTCCGGTGCTTCTTGAAATGAACAGTTGTTACGAAGGCGTTATCGCGTAAGAAACTACTATACCGATATTGACTACTTCCATACGTACATTAGCTCCGGAGCCGCGATTCGTTTGATAGCTGCTGCAGGCAGCTACGTTTTATTTTGCGTTTTCAAGTCGACGAGAGCTCTTTCCTCGCTCACCTTGACAACGAAATTTACATACCACGAACTCCGATGTCTTCGATGATATTTTCAACGGCAGTCAATTGTTTGTGTCAATTTGCAGTGAGGTTATTGCAGGCGATCGGTCGGCACAGCTACGCATTTATATTTTTATTCTTTTATTATTTTTCCTGTTTTTTTTTTCCCCCCTCCTCTTTTTCTTTCTCACCCGTTTACACCGCAGCGTCTTCCGATGACAATATTTGTACAGTTGGAGTGGGTGGATGACGAATTTCCATCGTACATTGCACAATCCCTTTTACTTTGACTCGAGCTCCGTGCGACGTTTATTTATTTATTTCTTGTATTTTTTCATCCTTCTCAACCACCCTGACGACGTGAGCACTGCGCGAGGAATCCATAGTTGTTGAGGTCGCGTGACAGGTGGTATCGTCGTTTAAAATATTCGACGTTCGTTTCTCTCTTCGATCAATTGGAATTATACCTAGATCTACGCGAAGTTTCCTCCGATCACGCGAAATTGCGCGACGACGTATTTTATTAACGTTGAAACTCGGGCGCTGCTCGTTCTTTAAAGAAAATGAGAATAGAACTTTCGTATCCATTTTCATGACTCACGGAGGCTTTTCGTGCCACAAGCCAGACGTGGAAGCAAAAAGGGTGCCGAATTTTTCCAGGGATAAACATATCACGCGGGGAAAACACGTGCGGCTGGCCGGCTGGCCGCTAATCGTTACTCCCTACGTCACCTGAAACAAATTTATGCCAAGAATATATAGAGCGTCGCAACATCTGGTCGCCGTATAAGATTAGTTGTGTTGTTTTATAGAGTCGCGTTAACTATCAACGAATTTGCGGCTCGAATTTTTATTGCCTGAAAATTGTTAGATAAGAACTATCGATGCGGGAAAATAAAAAACAACAAAAAACCACCTTCGCTATTAATTTCATTCCCCCGTTGACAGTCGGTATTTTCGGATAAATCTGTGTTCGTATTTTTATTTTTTTTTTCTTCGTTCTCCCCTAAGCGATACCTGTCGTCTGTGAATTGGCGATTTGCTGCAAAAAGAAGGTGATGGATGTACGTACGTGTCCTGAACGGAACTCGCGTTGTTGTCGCTGTTTTGGCGGCAGCGTCACGTCGCGCTTCACGTTATTAACATAAGTATCAACAATTAAAAAGGACATTAAGCGACTGGTCACGATCTCTTATTATCCGTTTTTAGTTTTGCACTTTACGGTTGCCATTGACGGATAATTATAATTATCCTTGACTATGCGAAAGTGTAAAAGGCGGTTGAATGTATCTCCAATAATTCTGATTACAGGCTCAGCCTTTTTTTTCTTTGCAGTTATTAGTTATTGGTACAATAACACTTCCAGTGTCAAGGTGACGATGCTTGGTTTACTTCGAAAATATTTCATATTTCAAGTACTCGAAATTTTATTGAAAAATTGAATATTACCCTCGTTGCTACTGTTACGTATCACAGTCATACTGTGCCACTCACGGCATGTACGTATAATGTATACATAAAATAAACGTACGTATATGTAACGGTTTCTTCTACGTCACTAAAGAAATAGAGCTTGAGTAACCTATATATATTTTTCGGGTGTACACAGGTGATTATTCGTCAATTGAACAGTTACCGTGAATATATGTCGAGATCACATGACGTATGACAATCAACGGGCGTGAAAGAACATTTTACACACATGCCAATCTCACTTCTTTTCCATCATCTTGCGTCAGTTGGGTCTATAATTTTCCACGTACCTATCAAGACAACTATTTTCAACTATCGGAAAATTATTCGGGCATAGATAACTGTCCAGGAATTCTTTCGAACCGAGATTGGACCGGAAATTCATCATCCACCGGCATGGTTAGGTCGGATTTGTACATAAAGATTACGCAATCAGAGATCTTTTCAATTACCTTGTTAGAAATTGAACGCGAGCTTATGACGTGAGTGAAAGTTGATGGAATTTGAAACAGCAAAGCCGCTCCTGATTATTACAAACGCGTTTTGGCCTGTCAATGCGAAAAGATCAACGACCCCGATGTTCGGTATTCAGATTCCCTTCAAGTTTCAACCAATTTCACGCTTCTTGGAGGGTCGCTCTCAAGAACTTGGGTATAAAGATGTTTCAGTGTAAGGAATTCTATGTATAATGTGCCTACACCGAGTATTTCTTGCTTGTGCGATCTTCGTTCACCTTCTTTATCTCTTAGTCCGTTCCTTTCCGTTCCGTTCCACCAATCTGTAGATAGAACTTGGTAATGACGGATCCGAAGTAATTTTTTTCTTCCACCGATTTCGACGGTGAGAAATAAATTCTATAGACTTGTGAGATGTTGGAAGAGAAGAAAAAAGAGAACGCACAATTTACGACATAAAAATCTGAAATCTGATCAATATCCGGGAGATCCTCTTAGCGTTTCGTGATTCCTGAAAATATTACCATTTGAAATTATTCATATTATACGTCCAGTTTATATAAGTAAATAATTAAGTTGAGGGAAATATCGTCGGAGCCAACCTGCATTGAATTATCGAAATTTGACGCGAAAAATTGACTCAACCAACAAAAGGAACCGTCGAAATATTTTGCGCCGCTCCTATTGATCGACCAAACGATTTTTCCCGTGATTATTTACTTTCGTAAACAATTTCATGACTCCGGATGCTCGATGCGGGGGCGTTATACCTTCTATCTATACGCTGTACGAGCTCTTCCTGTTGGAAGGTTAAGAAAGGCCGCTTTGAACAAGTTCTGATGAATTTCTGGTACTCCGCAGAAAGGGAAAGGAGAGGGTGTCTTTGTAGGAGTAAATTTTCGAGCCACAAAGGATTTGTGGGTATTTCACACTTCCCTCCCTTTTTCGTTTCCTGCCGATCCGTTTGAAAGTTTTCCACACTTCTGCCGCCTGCAGATCACCCGACGTTCTTGAGAAGATTTTGTCTAAATTGCTCGAGAGCTTTTCACTCAGTCTCCATAGCATTACTTAAGTCGTTCGCCCCCTTCCAACTTCCGTTACAATTTCTCGGTGAGATACACTCCCGATCGAAGAAAGTGGATTATTCCGTTGCGACGTCGGTTCTTCGTCAGCTTCTCAATTTATATATCTCCAACGCCAATGCTGAGTATGGACTCAACGTGATTTCCTTCTTTTAATCGCAGTACGCTGCGATGATAAGGAAATATAAAACGCAGAAAGAGTCGAGTATTCTGTTACGGGAAAGCTCTCACTTAAACTGGAAAATCGTCTATGATTATCCCAGCTTTTCCATATTCGGGTAACCTTTGTAATCAGCGGAGGATTTACTTGAAAAACGGAATTTTTCCGCACAGCTTTCGTTCAATTTTCGTCTGTAATTTGCCCTCTTTGCCAATGATCGTTATTCTACGGTCCGATGGCTTCCTGAGATTGTGAAAGGAGATGCAGTCACACGTACGTTTGCGTGTCCAACTCGCCATCTGTGCCTCGTTGATTATCACTGCCAAGATCTTCTCCTTCAAATAGCGTATATTAATGATCTTAGTGTCTTCTAACTACCAAAAACATGAACATGATAAATTAACACGACGTATACCGATTAGCATCCTCGAGCCCGAATTCTTCTATTTCAAAACCTGTGACTACTCCGTGAAAAAAACAGAAAGGTCAACGCGTATCTGAGATCAAACTTGGCAAAACCAGCTAGTCCTGTTTCTGTACAAGTCATTCAAATTTTTCCCTTTTTTTCTCATAAACCGGCTGACTGGACGTCGCAATCTCGTATTCAATACTCCGTAATAGTTGGTTGAGTTTCGGCAGAAGCTGCAGTTTTACTCGCGATAAAAATTCACTGTGTTATTCTCATAATATTGTTGTGGAAAATGACTACAATTATTCATAACTGGTGGGTTAACAAGCAATAAAACAGGCAGCCTTAGAAGATTAGAAGAAAAAATAAAGTAATTTTTACAGCTAAAAATTTTTCCGGAGTATTAAGTTTTGAATGGAAAAGTTACTCGAACGTATACAAGTAAAACTTATCCAACAGTTTTTATAAATTTCTTGAAAAATTACTGTATTAATGCCTGAAATGAAATCGCGTTCGATCGTTAACGAAAAGTCGTTTCCACTTTTCTTCTCTTTCGGTACACCTAAATGTATGAATGCTAAGAACTTTAAACATTTCCGGATACGCGATGCTGGAATTTCAGCTTAACGACGCCGGGTTATTACACTTTCGAATCGCAGTTCGAAACTGTTCGAGTTGATTTTGCCTGTATCAGGACCGTCGGAATTGAGGATCCCGTTCCCTCGGCTGCTGCAGGCATGCCAACGAAGTTAACTTCTCGGAAACGATGGCTCCTTGTTAGAGCTGAAAATTTCAACCACCAATGCGACATTCTATGCGAAGGAAAAACGGCTCAATCAGGCCTCTCGTTTTTTTCGTCTCCGACCCTTTCCGCCCCCCTTCGTTACCGATGGACCGAATATACATATTATTATATATAACACCATCGCGTCGCCTTATCGTGCCACGATTTTCATGCAGAAGCACTCTTCGCCCTCCCCATCGTCGGGGGTTATTTCGGTTCGCCGATGCTCCGCATCGCTGGCAGCGTTTAATCTGTGCTTTAAGGGGGGAGCCTGCTTTAGAGGCTTCAAAAAATCGGTTTTTTCGAGGATTTTTTTGGGAAGGAAAGAAATATCCGATTAAAACGAAACTTTCAGGGTTTATTGTTATGTATTTCAACAGTCTTCTAGAATTTTTTCATTAGGATACATGTCATATTATGCCTGGTACAAGCATTTCATCGAGGCGTCTCGAGTATGCATTTGTCGTGCGGCGGGAAAGGTGCAGGTCGCAATTTCCATCTGAAACAAAGAAACCAAAAAAATTTTTACTTCTCAATAGTATAGCTTCTAGTTAAACCAAGAAAATTCCACAAAAAGTGAAAAATTCAACAATTTTTCGCAAATTAAAAAAAAAATTCATTTTTCTTGGGAAAAGAATTCACTTTAGATCGTTTAAAAAGTGGGTTAATCTTAACTTTCTCAAGGTTTTTCAGGTTCAACTAGAAGAGAATTTAATCCCGAGTACAATGCAATTTGTCTCGTATCGATAGGACGTTTAGTTTCTTCCCTATCTTTCCCGCCAATTAGGAAAAAGCGTAAAAATGAAAAACGGAGAAATCGTGCGTCAAAGTTTTCGTACATAAAAAACCGTAATTTTCTTGAACTTACCGCATTAATACGCGAATCAGCGATTCCTGGTCCATAGAGTTGCCCTTCAGACTCTTCAAAAAACTGGTTCAAAACTCCAAAAAACTGGTTCAGACTCTTCAAAAAACTGGTTGAAAACTTCAAAAAACCGCTCGTATACCTGCTCGATGCTTGCTCACTATTTCTTCTGTAACTCCGAAAATATTTCGAATTTGCGTCTGAAATTTTAGAGACACATTCTTGAATAGTTTGGGAAGACATTTATGCAAGAAAACAAATTGATTTTTTGAAGCCTCTAAAGCAGGCTCCCCCCTTAAAAGTGAGCTATTGCCGAATCCCTTTATCCCTCCTCCCACCCTGCGTACCGATGTAGCAATCACCTTGGACGATGTAATCGACGCAGGGCGTACATAAGTTGGGCCAATATCGTGCAGGTTACTGCAGACATTACAACAAGCCGGTGAACTTGTCGTTCAGTCGTCAGGAATTAACGGTGTCATCCGTTGACGTATCTGATTGCTCGATTATTCTTTTACGACCTGCAGATTATCTGTGGCTTCGTATATTTCCTGTCAGCGTATGTGAACGGCAATTGTTTGATTACGGTTAGCTGTATAAGGTTAGGCGTGATTGGGGTGGGAAATCCAGCTGGCAGGCCGCAAGCCATGGTCCGTGTCCCATGCAAACTTGTGCGAACAACAAACGATACGAGTAGGGTGAAAATTGTACGAGATGATCCGAAACCTCTCGAACGGCCGTCTCAAGAACCAATTTCGCTCTTCCGGCTGAATTTTCGACTGGGAAAATGGATTGGAAACGTCCCGTTCGAGTCCCGATTTTCGTGCAGAGGCGAGGCGAGGGTCGATTTAGTGTATTAGCCTCTCGAGGTGAAAAAGTTGTTCCATATCGTACTTCGGAAGTTGGGTGAAAGAGTATTTTACAGCATCCATGCGGCTCGATGGATAGAAATTGGGATGGTTTTATCAGATTTTCATATGACTTCCTGAAATTCGATACGGTTTCTTCACACGTCATTCTTGACAAAAGAACGGTACAGCTTCTCTTTGCATCATCGTCGCGCCAATTATCCCAACTAACCGGGTCAACGAAGCTCCACTTTTGGAATCCATGGTCGCAATCAGGAACCAATCAAGAGATGTGCCCCGCTTTCGTTACCGTTTTGTTTTATTGACACGCAATTTCGTGGGCTAAGAGTGGTCGTAACCCTGAGTAATACGTTGACATTTCGTAAAAATTACTGCGTCGATGTGTCGTTTTGTTATACAATTGTTGCATTCGGTCGGTATCTCGATTTCTTCGGGTATTCGCTTTGGCAATTAAATTTTTGCGATCGGATCAGACACACGTAACGTAATTAATTATTGTGCACACAGCTGCTGCTGACAAGATTGGCCGGGGGGCCTTTTAAATTTCCGCAACACCTTGTCGTTCTCGTTACATGTTACACAAAGAGAACCAAGTTCGCAATAGGAGATTCTGTGTTAATGGAGAATTACTCGGTCACCGTAACGGCGATATCTCTGATGTAACCACCGGAAATTAATTATCTTACCACCCTGGCTGGAGGGTACAGAAATTTCGTTGATTGTCGTCAATGCCGTACAAAGGTCTCTCTGCGTAGGAATTTCGCCACCTTTTGTGGCTGCCGTCGATATGATATTATGTCGTGGCTGCTTAACGACACGGTCACTTGACCCATTCTTGACTAAATTTCTCAGTCGTTTCGTCTTGCAAGCAATTCCGTGTCTCCTTTGATTACGATTCACCCATACTTTCTCAACAAGCTTATCCTATGCCCTGCAGTTCGAATTACTCCGAGGCGAACCCCTTGTTAATTTACCCCGTAGGCACAACGCCTATTGTCCGGACCCTTGGATTCAACGATAAGTAATATCAGACTACACCGGTGGCCTTGAATGTATCAAAATCAATCGAAGGGTCTTTACGTAACAATCAAACGCAACTAATCAAATAAATTCGAGTTAAATCCAAACGGCAATCGCATCATCTGGCACCAAACTGATATCTTGCTCTGAATCCTGTTGTACACTTTTCTTGTAACTGGTATAAGTGAAAGGTTTGTTTATACTAACATCCGACCTCAAATTGTGATCATATTTCGACGCCTTTGACGAAAAGTGGTACGCTTCAGATTTCTTACGAAAACTAGCACGTTTTAATTTAGTCATCCCGAATGAGATACAATTTTTTTACACTCTTGTAGAAAGATTACTAGTAGGTTAGGTAAGGACTACTTAATACCCGTACACCCTGAAACATGCTACTTTTCGTAATAGGCGTCGATTTGTTCAATATAAAATGAAAGCGAATATCCCTGGTCTCTCTTATAGTTGCTTCCTGATTGCGTCGGCATGTCAATATTATCCATTCGCGCTCCTTTGTAAGTGATAAATTGTTTGCACATCAGCCACGAGATATAACTCTACAGACTCGTTCGATTTGCTTGCCTGCGGTGCATGTTACGAAAGCTTGGAAATAATCTTTTACTCGCCAAGTATCCACTTTGCTGTATTTTATAAATGATAATGCAAAACGCAGGAGATAGGAAGGAGAATTCCGTCGGTTCGACATTCGACGCCGCGATCGCGCGTTTATTCGTTGAATATAATTTCGTGTAAATAAATATTATGCAGATTGAAAAACGAACTTCCGATTTTATCACGATTGAATCGACCGTGTAAGTACGCGGTGGTATGCTCACTCCAGAAAGTGCCGAGCACGTTTCCGGTTTCATTTGAATATCTAATCGTGCCACGTTCACGTCTCGCTGATCGACTGAAAACTCGAATTCTTCTACATCCAGTTTAACTTCAATCTATCGCACGAATTCACTCAGGACTTTTGCGACTTCGTAATTTTTAGACCTTAGAGTAAATTGACTCCTAAATATATTTGAATTCAAAGTTGACTTGACATTATTGACACTCGATACTGAGGCAGGTTTAAACGACTGCATAATTTGAATTTCTACAGAATCCTGCGAGACAGTGATAAAACGTCTCGATCCCTTTGATAGAGACCAGATGGAATATCCCTGGATTTTTACTGGATCTACCCAGATTTAAAAATAAAGTCATTCTGATTTATGAACAAGCCGAAGCAAAGGTTACCCAGTTGTAGGCTTTTTATTGTGGATAGTGTCCGCTAGACGAGGCGTAAAATGAAGTTACAGCCTCGTAAATGCGAGCCTAATTGTCGCATGAATCCTTATACATAATACTTTGGAAGACGTACCGGTGTAGCCGAATAACTACGTTTCATTTACACGTCAAGGTTAAGTGATAGCGTCTCGGAGACGAAAAATTCAAGTTTTTTCTTCCCGCGTTTCGAATCACTGGCTAATTTTCCGAAGAACGCAAAGCCTCCTTTAGACATGCTTGAATATTTGAAGAGAAAAAACGATCGACACGGTGACTTTTTCCTATTTATACCTCAAGGCGGGGGTTGTCAGTGGTTTTAAAAATAGGTTTAAACAAGATTGCTTATTTCTGGATTCAAACTAAATTCAATGACATGCGTCGTCAAGATCCTCGAAATAACTGCTGCTGGGAAATGGCATTGGACTCGCTGCAATCCATTGGATACTGATCACAAATTACGCCTGATATTTTGCGCGCTTGTTTGCGCGTCAATTAATATTTTATGATTAAAAAAAGTGATTGACATCTAAATTATTCACTCCAATCACAATTTCGTGACATATCGCATGTCCAACGGTATAAGGACGTGTGCGCCATTATACGAGCTTTTACAATGCGTAAGGATAAAACAGCATATTTTCTCCCCTTTTTATTTATGCAAAACACATGATGATAGATTAAGAAATTTTGAAATTGAAAAATGAATTAATTAACCGTAAAAGGTCGAAGATACTTTCGGTTATGCCCTTTCATCTCGAACTTTACGAAAAACAATCACGTTCTTTAACGGTGTAAGGTCGCATGTGCCCACAAACCACCTTGTACCCTTATGTTCGGTATAATTTTTTGAGAAAACGTAAAATTTTTACATTCTTCCCGATATCGATAAATCCTTATGTTTCGAAGGAAGTTTGCGTCGTTTACGGAAAAAGAAAAAAAAATAGCTGCTGCGACCTTATACCATTTATAAATGTGATGAATAAAAATATATTTTGATGCTGAAAGGACGTATCCGCCAAACGCAACACGTTTATTTATTGTTTCGGCTAATTTTAGTATAAATGTAAGTTTTCGGTGCTTTAATAATACTTGTTAAAATCAACTTATGAAAAAATAAATTCCTCAGATACGTAAAAACTTATCTTTCATCGATTTTCTTCCGTTCCTAATTCTCCGCTTTCATATTTGTATTGAATAAATGCGCCGATGGGATTGATAAACCTCCTCTATCAAGTATCGTTTAAAATTTATCGACGTGAAGATAATTTGACACTGGTCCTTCGGGTGTAATTCGCGCTTTAACTACACCTCCGATGAAGATAACGTTATTACGTTAATAGCCAGGACTAAACGCAATGCATGCAAGCGTTATCGAATTTTAGATGATACACGCAAATAGTAGGATCGACGCTTGTCACCAGCTTTTGGCTGCTAGCGGTAATTACGTGTGGGCAGCGACCGATAACGCTTCCAATGGCGCTTGATTTACGCAGACGTATTTTCGCATTATTTAAATGCCTGGTAAATTAAAGCTAAGTGGGTTGACGCTTCTTGGCATAAGAAGGTCGATAGGGTTGGTTACGTAAATCTCTTGTAAATAATATCTCAGTTATGTTGTGTCAGAAATTGATGACAGAGAGAAAAATAAAAAGAAAAGAATAAATTGGAATGTTGAAAAATTGCAGAAATTCATCACGTTCTTAAGGATTTTAAGTAGCTAATTTATCTCTTTCACCGTTTACGTAATTTTAGATTCATTTTTTCGCTCTCCTCTTCTCTGTCTCTCTCTCTCTCGCTCTCTCTCTCTCTAACCTTATTTCGCTGATTGTATAACGTACCCACCTACCGTCCTCACCAGACAAATTATTCGAATTAAAGACAATCGTCGCTAGTATAATTGAGCCTAATCACCATTCTCGCCAATTTAGATCGGGGGAAAAATCTGAAATCGGTAATTTATCACAGGATTTTTGTTATCGCTTTACAGGATCCTCTCGCATAAGCGAGCCTTGTCGGTGATACAATTTCTGGCTGAATGCCCACAAAGTCAATTCAGTCATAGCCTCAAAAAGTTAAACTTGGCATTAAGCGTGCGTTGTCTTATTATGTCAGAGGCTCGTAAAATTTGTTGCGAAAATCAGGAACGCGTCAAAGAACTCGCGGAAAGTCGTGCATTCACCGACGAACTCGTCGAATAAATTTATTCTCATGGGTATAACGTTGGATTCACGATGTTCCATAGAGGTAGGGAGATAAAGCGAGAAACGCAGAAAGGGGGGGGGGGGGGGGGGGGCGAGAAGAAAAGAAAATAAGGAGAGAGGCACTATACAGTATGTAATTCTTTTCAAAGTAAAACTAAATGTCTCTGGGTATACTTCGCAGCTGGGTAGGCGTAATAAATTTCCTCGTTTCACGCGACAAAGTTGCTTCACTTTTTCTCTTCTCTCTTTTCTCTCCCGTTTATTTATGTGTTTGTTTTTGCATTAACAGATAAATTCGGGGTCGTTATTTTCTCGACCTTCGTTTAATATATTATACCGCCACCAAAGTAACGACCATTTTATATTTTATTTCTGCTCACCGTATCTGGATTCACATGGTGAAAATTTTCTAGTTATTCGCGGGTGGTAATCGATTCAATTCTGCTTCACGGTACGCAATTTTAGTAGTTTCGGAAGTATCGAGTAAGACAATCGATTTGCCTTTAGGAAAAAATGTGCCCCTGTAAGGGCTGCCACATAATATCTTTTCTTTCACGCCTCCATTCTATCAATTCAATTGGCTAGCCATACTTTTTGTGACACGCTTACTTCAACCGGTTGTTCTACGGGTTACATGGGGTATAGCTGCCGCTCATTACAGTGTAAGGGGAAAAAAAAACTTGATATTCTCTACACGATATTTTATCTTCAGTTTCATCATGCCGTTAATGATGCTGCACGAATCTCGGTATTCCGTTCATACGAGATTTCACCGCAAGTGTTCGCCACAAGAAAATCGAATAAAAGATGTTTATAACCTGCAACGTACGTACATGTTCGAAGCGTCCGTGTCACGTGGTTCAAGGTTAGGAATTCCGTACGGCGACGACGACGACGAGGACGATATATATGTATATATATACAGTGACGATGGTCACGATAACGATGACGGCGATGATTTTATAAATGAGCGATCCAACCGATGTGAGAACAATTGAGCGATTGTGAATGGAGGCGAGAAGGGAAGAGCACCGCTGGTTCGGTTCGGTAAAAAAAAAAATACGCACACTAATATCGGATAATTGGCGTCTCTTAAAATTCGTACGAAGTATTGTATAATCGCGAATTTGCTATCCTGCGACTCCTCGGCAATGTAACACCGACATATCATATCACATATGCGCATATTCATACGTATTGCGTAAACCCGCGGACAGTCGAGTATCTCTGGTTTGTCGACAGATACTTCGTTACACTTTCGGTTTAGACAACGTTCGGTATGGTCGGTTGGCAAGGTGGATAAGCCGCCCGGTTCCGGCAGGAATAACCGGCTTGACGTACACGTTCGCGTTGAGGCTAAGATCGTTTAAAAAACGCGAACAACCGATGAGCAAATACAGGACACGGCTGTACGTCGTAGTTTTTGCGCGACCTTTAACGTGGCTGAAAATTCTGTCTCGATAAGTATATAAGTATATTCGGGCACAGCACACGATGTGAATACTTCAGTTGTGTAACAATCATCCGTTCTTAACCCTGGTGATTTTAAGTTTCTACAACCTTTTACTCTGATCAAGAATTACGCGTGGAAATTCGATAGGAAAGAAAGCTCTTCCGCAGAATCGAGTAAATTTGTGATACAAATAAAAAGTGTCGAACCCTCACTGAATCCCGATTACATACTATAAGAATATTACAGTCGAACAACAGATCAAATAGAATCGGCAAGCGATGTTAACAGACTGATTAACGGTGTGTTGCGTAGTGTAATTAACAGTTTTCTGTAGTTTGCTTTCCCCCGTTTCTGTTTATCGCAATTCAGACGTACGTAACTTGTTGTTTTTTTTTCTTTCTTTCTTTCTTCCTTGCCTTTAATCGCACATCATCAACGCGATCCAGATACATCTGTAACTACAGTGGAGATAATAGGAACATAAATAAATCCAAAACCCATACGAATTCAGCAAGAATAATAGAATAAAAATGAGAAGAAGCGAACTGTCGACGGTGTGATGCGCAATACGGACTGTACCCAGGCATTGTGCGTGTACCTGTGATTAGCGATCGACTGATTATGGTTGTTCAGTGGGTGAGTTGTGGCGAGTTAGGGATTATGGTGGGCGGCTCGTCGTCGTGAGTGACGAGCCCTGGAAGTCCTGGACACCCTGGAGTTCCTCCGGCTCGAAATCGAGAATGAACAGCAATCTTCAGGTACCGGAGCTCCGGCTTCCGGCCGGCGAGGGCGGCGGAATAGCGGGGACCGTTCCTCTGCTGCTCGTGCCTCCCAGCAGCATTCCCAGGAGACGGCATTCCTGGATATGCGGGTGAGTCCATCCTATCCTAGCCTAGCCTAGCCCAGCGTTTTCACTCGGGCTTTTGTTACGGGGCAAAAAGCGTTTGAAGTCTGGGCAGAATTTCACGAGGCCTTATGAGCCGATCTTTTGAATTCCAGATGGTATCGTCGCCGATTCGCCCCCTCAAACACTCTCTTTCTCACTATTGGGAAAATTAATTACCCCAAAACACTTAACATTATTACATGTATAAATATGTATACATATGTAAGCACTCTTCAAATTTGAAGATCTGCAGGGTGAGTCAATTGGAAGGCAAATTTATAGGTGATATCAAACCTGTCGATTTTTCTTCACCGTGTATCGGCGCGATTCGATGTTTGGTTATACTCGTCATTACCGCTTCGAACCAATCAAAGGTCAAGGTTAACTGGCAATTACTTTTCTTTTTTGTTTCATTTGAATTATACCGCCAGCTGTGATATTCGGAGGTTGCACGAAAATCGTATATTTTGGTTATCATTTGTACTTCACGATAAAATACAGGGTATGAAACGATTAATTGAGAAATTTTACCACGTTCAATTAAATGAAATAATACAATCAATTGGATAATTCCATTAATATACGTATACACATACCTATATTATACCCGTACAGTGTACACCCTGAACTGTTCAAAGTTCTGTTTTTTTTTATTTGACTGTTTATACCGGAGCATAATTATGTATATATTATAGTAAATGTGTTTGTTTAAACAAAAAGTTGGAAGTGACGTCCGTATAAGAGGCACTTCTAATTTAATTTAAATTAGAATACTAGTCTTGCTAGCACCTTATTTATAACCTTGTAAAACAACCGTTCGACGACTACAAAGTATAATATGAATAAGAAATAAAAACGCAAAGGGAGTTTAAGAGAAAAATAAATAATGCAAGCGCCTACACTTACGGCAAGCATCGATGCCGACAAATGTTGGTGAAACTATCAAGACTAACGCTACATTTTCACAGTCAACCAAATCTGACAGCGGGATGAAATCATCCGAATTCCGATACCTCGATAATTCAAATTCCCGGGGTGAATTGCCTCTGAATAATGGATGTAAGCAGGGTGACAGAAGCCCAAATTTACAAACGAATTTTTGAACAGAGTGTTCGCTCTGCGTAGAACCGATTTGAATATCTTATCCAAGTTGACAAATGATGCCTGAGATTCTGAAAGCCGTAGAGAACCATACGTACCTACGTATGTCCAACTCTGCCCGTAGCTGCTATTACGCAATCACGCAAACAAACCACTGACCAAAGTTTCATTACGGCTGTAACTTTTTTCCGCTTCTTTTTTCACAAACGTAAATTTCTTCCAACCATACGGCTGACTTAACGTGGATATATTTATGTGAATGACGTGCTTTCGAAAACATTTAATGCCCGGTGCGTGTGTACAAAGCAGGCAATAAATGTAATTATTTAATAAAACGTTTTTTTTTCCTCCAGTCATCAAAATGAACAGCGTATGTTATATCAAACAAAAATTGCATCATACGCAATCACGATAACGTCGGAGAGACGTTTCGCGATATTTTCGCAAACCAGAGGATGCGTCGCTACCTCTTTGCCCTCGCTCGTGGATTTCATTCTGATTTATAGCCAGCAACTAAAAATTCTATTTATTGAAATACAGAGTCATAAATTTTTTCCACCACCTATTATAAAACTTTGCTTATTTCCCTTTTTTCTTCACCCTGCATTAATACTTTTCCAAGGCGATAAATCGTCGCCGGTTTTGCGTCAACGCTTTCCATGCAGTGTTACACGAGATTCAAGACCGGTGCTTTTTCGCACGAGCTACGTAAACCGCAAACGAGGAGTTCGATTTTTTTCTCCTATACCGTATATCGCCGGTACAAACCCACATTCAACCGTGTATAATACGAGCGTATGCACAGGTACACCTAATACTTTTGCGAATAACGGTAGCTCTTTCAACGGAAGCTTTGTCTGGTTCCATCGATGCTGCAGAAGCTTTTCTGCGGTTAGGGGTACAGTCGTTTGTTTCTGCATCTGCACGTGTACACCACGAACTATTTTCTGCTGCTGCGTCCCCTTCTAAAGACGCGATTTATCGATTTGCGTGCATTTTTGTATTTGAAAAAAAAAAAAAAAACTTCTTCGCTGTAACTCGAAAGCCGACTATCTTTTCACGCGGTGTATAGAATTTGACAATTTGCCAAATCGGAAATAGCTTACGTGTGATAAATCATTCGTGATTGACAAGAAAAATATTGACACTTGTGAATTATTATAGACACAGAGGTATTGAAAAATTCGACGAGTTACCGTCCAAAACAAGTGTCACGGTATTTTTCTACAGATTTTACTTTTCTTCGAGTGGGAATATCAACGCAGTACTTGCGATTCGTATACATCTCCGTGCGCATATATTATCACATACCTGTTTTATATTCCAGTGAGCAATGGATTTCTCGAGTTGTTCACACCTCATTATAGCGCCTGCAAGCCATTGTCAGACGATGTGTGAATTGAACGGAATGGTATTTTTTTCTTTTTCTTTTTCTTTTTTTTTTTATCCTTAACTAATTCACCCGACACCTCGGTATTGCATTGCAACGACATTACAACGATGGCAGAAATTCCGTGTCAAAATGTTTTTGTATCTTGGTAAAAACCTCGACGACCTTTTTAAAAATGAATACAGACCGTAGGTTGAAATCTCGCGAATTCCAATCACCGGCTTATTGTCAGACGTGATTTTCGCCCACTGAACGAGCTGTTAAGTCATAAATTCAAGCGCATACCGCCACCCGGCAAATAGTGATTCGAGCCACCTTAGTAGGTACATGCATCAAATTCAGTGGCCTGAATTTCAAAGCAGTATAAAGTGCAAGCCGCGAGGATATACATGCGGAGCAGCCAGCGTGTGCAAAGGCACAAACAATCGCTTCGATTGATTTTCATTTTTACGTTCCAAGTGCATCGTGTCTTGCAGTCTTATGCGCAGCTGTATTTTTAACTTGCAAATAAACGCTGTCGCTTTTCCGCTTGCACCGTAAATGTCATACGTGTTTTAAACGAGACCGGAAATTTTTCAAGAACACTCGAGTGTTTCGCCGCGTTTTCCCCGGCAAAGTGAGGCTGGTACTAAGACTCGTCGAGTGCAGTTCTCGAGGACAAGTCTAGTCCCCTCTACTCTAATCCCTAGACTAATCTCCTCTAATACCTTCTCAACTCATATTTTCGGGTGTACTTTCGAGTGGCTGAAAAGGCGCTTCCGTGCATCTCGAAAGATCCAACAGCGCCATTTTTAGATCCTCACAAGCGTCGAGCTTAGCGTATAATTCTTCGATTCGTAGGTACGTGATGCAATCAATAAAATGTTTCTTATTTTATCGTAAAACTATTTTAGCACTGATAATGCAGCATCTTTCCAACGGTGACTTGTTGCAATGTCATTTTGACAAAGGTAACAACCGCAGTGATTGCCCAAAATAGTTTTACACGCCTAATCGATACGGTAAAATGATGATTTTTCCAGTCTAATGCGTCTTACGGTGGTCAAAAATGCAGAACAAGGTTCTTTGAATCCCTGAGGAAGATATGCGAGATTTTGTCATCCTCGAACAGGCACGATGCTTGTACAACGTACATCCGAACCGGCGAAATCAGCCCGTTGAGTAAACGCGAGTGAACGCTGGTGCGGAATGAGAGGAATTAATTGATCACCGTTGAACAATCCGGGGTCGAGGGGGAGCCGCGTGACGGCAGCCAAGGCTGCCCGGATTCCGCGAGTGCCTTGTACTTTTTATCCCGATGGTTAAACGGTCCGCTGCCTCCTCCTGCCGCATCTCATTATTAACCTGGAGAATATCTTTTCTTTTTTCACCCCCAACACAGGGAGCCACGGCTACGTGACGGAGTTCAGGTCCCTGTCCGGTGAACCGTAATTAAAGACGCCGTTTATCCTGGCCAGATCCGTTCTTGTTTTGTTTATTTATTTTTTTCACCCCCTCACGCCGAATAAATTCACGGCTTTTGTTTGGATATTTGCTGGTTGGAAATTTTAATTCCGTTAAAAAGTATCTCATTTAGATTATCTTTTTTATTTTATACTTTTTATGCGACGTAAATTTTTCAGTTACGCTGCAGTCGGAACGTCTCGGGTGATTTCTTATACACCGAAAGAAATTTTATTGTAATATTTGCTTTTCCCCACACACAAAAGTACGATAAAATATACCATTTTAGGGACAATCGCGGTACAGTCGTGAAAAGTACAACAGTGAGTAACGAAATGCACAAAATTTATAACAATGTTTCAAAGATCATATAGTAATTCTTGCTTGTCAAGATAATGTTAATATACATATATAGAAATAGTATAATTTCCTATTATTCTAGGAACGTTTATGATTGTACCTCGTTTGTCCCTAAAATGCTATGCGGAAAACCAAACATTGCAATAAAATTTCTTTCAGTGTAGATTTTGCAAAATCGTCGGTTATAACAACTTGCACATTTTTCGTTCTCTTTTATTTGCGAACTTTATTTTTCTCCGTCCATTCCCATCCTCTCTAGTCCTTGAAACCTTCGCACAATTTTCAATACTGCAGCGTTATAAGTTGTTCGGTACGTGACCTGAATATTGTACTTGTTTGACTACCGTATTTCCAGGTCTTATCGTTGACGCAGTTACCTTAATCTTACTACACACGTTTTGACCATTGTAACGTTAATGGTTATAATCAGCTACACCGCAGTTGCCGTCGGTTCGATATAATTAATCAACGCTGCGGGATAAAAATTTTAAAAATAATCATTTATCTCGGCGTAATGGTCCAAATAAATTCAAACACGTGTATAATTAACTGAGCGTGACCGCCACTTCTCCATTATGTAAAAATTTCCAATCCAATACTGTAATAACGTACAACGTACGCGTACCGACATGTGCAGATTATTATTCTATCGCGGAAAAGGATTCTGCTTTGAGATGAATATTCGAGTTTTTGCCTGAATTACTCTTAAATTTTACGAATCACGAACGTTGTATCTTTTTCATCAATGTTTTCCATCGCGTTGCAAATATATGAGAATGTAGGAATCTGATGCTCGATGCCTGGCCGTTGTCGTAACTTCTGTTGTATTTCTTCCATTATCCGCGATGCTGTACGAACTCGAAGCATCGCCTGGAGCTAGTGTCAACCTTGCAGACCACCTTTTTCCGTAGCCTCCTATAATACAGATAAATTGTTGCCAATTCAGCGTACGTGAGAAGCGGAGATAATTTGTGTCCACGAATCTCCCTAATATCGTTGTTGAAAATCCACTCAAACTCTATGAGTCGTTAATTTACGAGATGTTATCTTTCTTTTTTCTCTTGCCTTGAATTATTTTCTTCTCGTTAGGTGCAAAAAATTTCAAGTTTACGATTAAATTAAATTATTTAAATAAATCTTTCTTGTGTGCAGTAATTTTCAGGAAGTATTTCAACTACGTTATTCGACATTATTTAACAAAATGCCAGACGATATAGCATAATAATACTTGTAATTGAGAATAACAAAACGTGTTTTTTTGTTTGTTTCAGGTAAGTTGAATTTGATGATGATACCCGGCTTCACTCTACTCTATGTGAGTAATGTTTAAATATTCGTACAAGCGGATTCGTAAACAGAGGTCCGATGATGGAATGGGTTAATACGATGTCATTTGATCATGTTAAGAAAGTGCAGTTGCGTCAGATTACTTTTTACTTGCGTCACAAAGGAGATTCTACGTCCAAAACTTGGAGACAAAGAAAAGTGTTGCGGTCACAAATTTTGATACGCTTGTATGTTTGAATCTGTAGATAAGAATGAAAGATTTAGTGGGTTATTCTTCTCTTGCATTCCTATCGTTCTAATTGCCGTTCGTTCTTCGTTAACAATGTAAAGAGAATTTCGAATCCTTGAAACTATGAAAAAGAAGAAACTTATATCTAGGCACGTACGTAACGATCCAGCTCTCAAGGTCATTAAAATAGCAGCATTTGTTAACCAACTGTTATTTAAATATGTCACTCAAGCGTCGGAGTAAATTATATAATTTGAGTTCTCCGTACTCTCGCTATGATCCATAGATCTTCGCGTACCTGCATTTATATTCATATATTCATTTCTTCTTTTTCCTTCTGGTCCTTTCACTATCGGTTAAAAATACAGCTGCTTCCTCGCAACGGTGTGCGTATAATCTCTCCGCGATGCGAAATGCTTAATAGAATATATCTGACGAGCTATATATTTCAAAGATAATACGGTGGGCAGAGAGAAGCTTGATTTAATCGCGGCGGAAAGCAAGAGGACAGACTAAATTTTCAGGGGAACGTAAAGTTCGTTATTATTTTCGAGTTTCAACGAATCTCGGTATTATCTCATTTCCCAACCAAACGTCACCGTTGATCTACAAGCCCTCGACCACCCCGCTTGCAAATCAAAGCTGCAGATATAAATTGGCACTGCGCAGTGAATCTACGGTGAAAACAAAATTGATAGAACAGAAGGGAATGGGCAAAACGGAACTAACGACAAGGGGGAAAGAAAAAAGAAAACTAATCGGTTTAGCGTTATTCGTTTGTTGTGATAATTGGTCCAGCTCGGACGAAACTCGGATCGATACTCGCTGACTCTCCCTCTCCTCCCAACTTTCTCTCTCTCTCCCTTTTCATCTTCCTGTTCCTGTTCCTCTTCCTCATCCTCATCCTCTGCTCTCTACTTCACCGTTACGTTGATCACAGCGCCGAACTCGCGTACCGTAGCTTGGGACGCATGCATATTACATACCTACACACATACGTATACATATATAGAGATGTAATAATGTTCATATATACACACACACACACACACCTATGTACGTAGAAACCGCGCGATGCTACGATGCGAAAGCTAACGTATCAGATTGCAGTAGCAATATCCCACTAGATTCTGGCCGATGCAACGATTATACCTGATCGGTTTATCGGGTCGATTTTGGTCCCTTTTGATAATTTGCCTTCGAATGGGAAACGCAATATTGATAGGGAGCTGAATTTCGAGGCTGGAAAAGCACGTGCTGCTAATGTGTATACTTCTCTTTTTTTGCATTACCATTCAATATCGTTTCCTCCTATATTTTTTCAATTACCAGTAAGAAAATAAAGTTTTCCCCTATGTTAAATATACTTACACGCACGAGAAAATATTCGCCGAATTCTACAAAGACGAGTGTCGAAAATTGTTGTTGTTGACACATAGGTTTGAGCGAATATGGTAATGACAGCGTCACGCTCACGGACAGACCGTATAATCGAATACAGTGAGCGGACACGAATTTATTTGCAATCCATGCAGTACCGCGTGTCGCGTATAGACGTACCTTATTCATGATCGATTCATGGATTAACAATCGGTACAATTCCGTTCCATAAGTGTATAGTATAGTAGTATAAAGTCGAGTTTCGATTAACTCAAAATATTGACCCGCAACTCAACGAGAAATGTGGCGTCTGATTTAACGAATGTAGTTAAAACTAAATCTCCAGGCTCTCTAATTGGGTTTGTTTAGATATATACATTCTCATTTGCACTGGCAAGCCATCTTGTCGAGATTTACTGCCTCCCGAAGAGAAGTGATTATTTTTCTCAAGATTCCGTGTCATATGGTTAAATACTTGCAGTTCAATGAAAAATAAACTAGAATGTTCGGACCAGCTAGTGCCTTGGCTTCAAGTTTCGACGCCTGGGTGGCAAAAGCAGCGAATGACTCGAAAAAAAGCAGAGAACCATCCGAATATAAGAATCGAATATTTCGTCAATCTAGGATGTGTAGAAAAAGATAACTCCGCAGTCCTCGCTAACGATAAGATAGATGGAAAATATAAGGGGCGAAAATCGCGGACTTTTCATGTAAAAAGAGACAAGTGTCTTTCACCCAGAAAAAGTCGAACCAATAGGAGTTTATATCCGTAAACAGAGCCTGCATGCCAGTTATTCGAAAAAATCTAGCCAGCTAGATTGAAACTAGTATCGGGTCAACTTCAATTATCCACAGCAATCGCATCACGAATTGTATACTTTATACATTTTCTATAAAATTTCCCGTTCAATTCAGATATTCGTTACGCATCGAAACATTAAGCAACCATTACGCTTATGCAAATAGTATAATATCTGTCAATTATAAGGACAACTTAGTACAATGTGGTTTGAAATTTATTAAAAGCCAGTGTGCGCACCTCACGAATACCTTCACACACGAAGCCAGTAATCTCACATAGAACGAACAGCTTAAAAAAATGAATAAAACATTTTCCTCTATAGTTCGAAAGCTCCGTAACCAATTACTTGGTCGTTATCATAAGTAATGAGAAATTTTCAAAACTTTACGTCGGTGTTTAATCTCACTTTGTGTAATCCCGGCCGCGCTGCGGAGTATTTCGAAGTTTGTGTTCCACTGGTCGGAAAGTTTTACAGGGAGAGATTTGCGATCAGTCATGGTATATGGCACGGAATTCTTGAATGCTTTCTTACCCATACGGGAATTCATCGATTGAAAAAGACGCGATAGGAAACCTTTCCAAGTATAAATCCCTCCGAAGCGCGGTATCAAAAATCAATCAACATCCGCACTTACCATATCTTGATGAAGTAAAAAAGCTGAAAAAAACCTTTTTGACATGAATCAGCGGTTCAGGGTTCGGTAAATTCGCAATGTTCACCGAAATCTGATGCAAGAATTTCGTGTTATCGAATCATTGAAGGATCCGTGACGATTGGTGTTCACATTCTGAATCTGTATCTTGTATCACGTACACCTAATACGTAACATTCTTGCCCGATGATGGATTTGAATTGCGACGCAACTGTAGTGTACAGCAACGTACGTTGTCCTAACACATTAAGGAGATGAATAGATACGTTATAGATCACGTGTGTACGTGCATACACGGTGTCAAGTTCGGGCTTTAGCCGAGACTGAACCCTGGAGTTTGATGTGTCGTATGACATCGCGTTTATTTGAACATACACGCGTCGTCTAAGGTAACTACGATTAATCCAAACCCAAACCGTTGAGTCCTGTTCAAATTTGTTCTGCTGTGTCAGCACGAGAACTCCTCACGTTCCACGGCCCGATATAGTAACCGAGCGTTTGTTTTGCGGCGATGCTCTGCATGCCTGCACGGTTGAATCTCTTTTTACCGCACACGAACTTCCTTGCAGCCAGTTTGTTCCGTATTAACAGTTGCCGTGCCGTTCCGTGTTCGCTGTTCAAACTTCGCGTTGCTTGCCCCACCGATACACGATTGGAAAATCGTGCAAGTGCATCATGCAGGGTGGAATATTTACGAATGCTGCGTTTATAACAAACATTGGAAATAACGCCTCGGTGATTTTGACGTAACGTAAACGACGCCGTACGTGTAGGTACTCGGACAGTAGTGAAACAAAGTGGGGGAAAAAAAGTAGAGGTGGCAGTCGACGGATAAACTGAACACAATCTCCGTGCCTCGCGCGTGCGGAGGAAAAGGAAAAAAAAGAAAAAGAAAAAAACTCAGAGGCGAACCCTTGCGCTTTGCTAAAGTATAATTACCTTATCGACACAGCAGATATGTGTAACCGTTATGTCGATGTGTGGGTGCGGGCAAATCTTTGCTCTTATCTAGACGCGGGTACAGCAGCATGACGTCACGTCCCGCGGATAAATTCCTCGGTTCGCCTTTTGCAGTTTGCAAGTCGCGCGAATGTACCTGGCGCGTTTTGCAAGCGCGTCAAAGCGTCGCCCGCAAGTATAATGCATCTCGGTTAAGTGGATACGAAATGTTTTAATTAAAACGTACGTGATTTGTTTCACACAGACAATATAGTGGTTTTCCTCGACGAGATTTAGGAGAGCCTGCGAGAGCCTGCAAGTTGAGAAAGCCGTTCGTCCCTTTGTTTTCCAAGTATATGTATACACGTATTGAATGAAGTTTTGAAGTGAAAAATGGCCGTCTAGCCCCTGCTTTTAGATCATTTATTACTTCCGAACGAATCGCTGGATTCCCGCAAGATTTATGATCGCGTCGCTTGATCGGAGGATAAAGTACCGATGTGGCTTCTTAATCGAAAATAAGCGCATCTTAGAGACTAATTTTTTCACACGAATCGTATAATCGGCATTGAAATCGAGCGCAATCTGTCGTGGAAAATTGTCGACGACGCCGTCAGTGCGAGCTGACATGGTTGAACTTGAAATCACTTTCTCGAGGGAACGGTCAGCCAATTCTTCGTACTAATTGACCACTCCTCGTCAGGAACAAATCCCGATTACTCCATTTCCACTCTGATACCAGCGCGTGTTCGTCCTGATTGGCCATCTTCATTTCGAGGTTCGTGTTGCCCACAGATCTATCCGAGCCTGTTCTTCACGGTCAAAGACACGCTATCATCCTTCGTCGACGGAAACAGTTTCGTGAAGGATGATCCTGCCCAGAATTCTGGGCGAGGATTTACAGTAACAAAGGAGGCGAACTATAGAACGTATACAGCGATCCATTTACCCGTCAAACTTGAACTACTTTGCCCCGGAGGAAAATCTGATCGGTCCTTTTCCCTCGTATACTTTATCATCGAGTTATATAAAACTCCCGCATAACATTCTTCCGTCTTTCCATCCGTATCAAGAAACGTGCGCGAAACCTTTCATCAGACCTTGGTATTGGTTCAAACTGATTTAGCGATACACTCCAAGTTGTTTGACGCCTCATGGATCCTTGGTTTCATGACCTCAAACACAAATCGCACATCAAACACCTCGGACGGTGTCGTTGGAAAAGGTCGTCTCCTCAATTTGCTCATTATCCAGCAAAGATCATGCAGCGTCATATTTTCGGTGCACATGTACGTTAATTTTCACTTATCTTATACATCCAAAGTTATCCGTACCGCAGTTATGTATCATGTATGCGTACACAAACATACCGACGTTACAAGTAGTGGTTTGAACATCATTTGCATGCCGGTCTGCGTCTGACATTGCACAACGCACTCGAAAAAAGGAAGAGTTTTAAGCTTCGTCAGCTTTTCCAGTAACGTCAGCTTTCCGGTTGTCCGAATAATTCAATATTGCAAAATGAAGAAGAACAAAAAAATCAATCCGAATTCGCGTCATTTGACTTCTACGAATCTACTTTGAATACAGCGAGCCAGCTGCTCTCGAAAGAAACGATCCATGGGGATTACTCATTACAAGAATTGCTTGAGAGATTTCCTTACAAGCCTAGATTGTATAATCCCTCCTCGTTCGATCAGTCACCCAATCACTCGCTGTGTTCCCGTTACTTCATGCTCTAAGTAAGCCCTCGAATCCGGGTATTACAATGGGATTTACCGACGAGTTGGATAAACTCGGCTGAGTGTATATACGTGTTCAATGAAAATCATCGCAACTCATGAACTATTCAGTATCCAATACTGTCAAGTTATTCACGGAGAAGAGACTGCCTCGGAGGATGGTTAAAAATGACGTGTTTCAACCATGCCCAATATTTCGATAGCAATACACGTGCATTATACCCACGCGAAAGTCAGTTCAAAGTAAACAAGTGAACGGAAAAAGTGAGAAGAACGTGTTGAAGAGTAAAGAACGTATAATACAGGGCTTTTCGCGTTTGACGCGAGCATGAGGTACTTGGAGGCGGGATAATGTCAACATGGATTTTCTCAAGGACTTGGCTAAGTAGCCGAGGAAATAACGAGGAAACTCTTAATCGCAGACACCTCATACGTGGCCTGCAGAGCCGAGGTATAGCGGCGAGTTTGGCGGTCCAGCGGTGGTGTGGCGGTCCCGAAGGATCGATACGGAACGCTGTACCCGCAACCGGGTTGCATCGTCTGGTCTCTCAGCTATTTCCCGAAGTTCGCTTGGCGAGACTTCCGCCGGGTCGCACCAGCTCGCCTTCGGCCCGACCATCGCTTGTAATCCGAGATCCACGACCCGTGACTTACCCGGTGCACAGATTGACCTTCCGGCAAATTTTGCCAGTCAGAAAGTAAAGAGAGAAGGGAAATGGATCGTGGGTCATGTTTATTCATACGCGTGAAGGTACGCGTTAGATACTGTTGGGCCGTTCACCGTTCCGTGAAATTATAGTCACTCTTGGTGATTGCTTCGAATTTGTATCAACGAGAGTGAATGTAAAATCGCGTGCGACTAAATCTGAAATATCACTCTATCGTTACTTTTGCTTTGAGAATGAAAATCACTCGAAAAACGAACATTGCAGTCCAAGTTTTTCATCATTTCGATACATACGGGTTCCTTTTCATTTATATTTATTCGTTTCGATAACTCGTCGCTGTTTTCTACGACCTTGCAAAGATTTCCGGGTTTTGTTTAATCAAATTTTATGACTCACTTAACCCGGTACGTCAGCGTTAAGTGAGATGTGTTATCCTCAGTTAAAAATTCAAGCACCTAACCGCGTTTTGAGTATGGTCGTAAAAGTTCTCATCAAAATGTGAACGATATTTCATTTGGCAATGAGTTGCACTCTCATCCGTTCGCATTTCCGTGTTTTTATTCAATTATCATCTGGCCATGACGTCTATCCTTTTGAGAAAATCGATTCTCACTGATGCACTCACGTTTTTGCTAAATTTTTCCGCAAGCTCCCAAAGCGCTTATACCTTTCTTAATCAACGGTGCACGGCTAAGATAAGTTCGGACACGGTCGAGTAACTCCAGAGGATTGTGTGAGGATAAAAGAAGGCTTATACAGTGGTCAGTTCGTGGTTACGCGAGGCAGAGGTTTGTGGTCTGGGGCAGTGATGTTGGGGCCAGCCGGACTTTAGTGTAATCGCTGCGTGAGTCCGAAAACCTCGCTGCTGCAGCCTCGATTAGGCACTATCAGTTCACCGATTACCTCATAAATCTCTCATTTGTTTTCCTCCCTGGTTTCTCAAGCTTCGGAGCATTACCGTTTTACCAAGTGTTTCGTTCCCCGTGTTAAATGAGGTTTCCTCGGGCGGAGCTGAGAGATACTTTGTATACTATGGCACGGCTCTACGGATACGCTGACGGAACATCACCCGGTTTCCGGACGATTTTTCATTTCCTCGAATGCCTGAGTATTTCAACGTTGTAGCAAGGTGTCTGGAAAAGCGAACGGACACAGCAGTGAATAATCTGTTTCACCGCCACCTCCAAGGTATATCTGCTTATACAACTTGTTTTCTCCGCGATCCAGATTGTATCGAAGCTTTGTTCCTTGCGTACCTACGTAACTGCTGTTTCCTTTCAATAATTTAGATTCAACCGTTGGCAGAATTATAGAGTAATAAAGCGTAGAGTTCCGGTGGACTGAACATTCCAGGGGACTGACGGACTTTACGCGTCCTACGTGTCCTCATCCTTATACTCGCACACATTCTCACTGCCGTTGCCGTGGTTAATATATCAATTATTTTATTCCAATCGGAAGGCCAATCATTCCGAACACCGCTAAACAATGAACATTGTTCTGGTAACGATGAGTTGATTTAACAAACATCTGATCCGACTTGCACATTTTATTATTCTCGCGGAATCTGTATGTACAAGTAGGTGCAACGTGATGTTCATAAATGCAAAGTAACGACCGGCGTCTGCAGTCGTATTATATTATTACGACGTTGACTATGATTACCCCCCGTATCATTACGGTCATAGCTATTATCGTTATGCATTGTGCTGAGCAGCATTAGAGTAAGTTTTCTTCCAAGCAGAACCATTCTCGATGAATATAGATGGCGAAGGTAGCCGGGCAGCAATAAACGGTTAGCTATTCGCGAAAATTAGCCTCATCTACCGCGGCCTGCGGTAGTAGAAATTGTCTAGGGTTACAAATGGAACAAATATCATTAATACTCATCAGCACCACGTACGAAAATTTTTCCACACATTGCTAGTCGTAGCAGGAGGATGAAAGCAGCGTTTATTAACATCTGGACAGTGTAAACATACTTTGCTTGCAATAATCACAATTAAAATAACCCAACGTACTTTGCAGGAGTTGCTTAGTACGAATTAGCTGCTTTTAATTCCTACCCGCTGCGTTTGCATTAGCTAACGATGATGACTTTCCTATGTATAATCGCACGCGATTGCGTGTCAAGTTTGCGCTGGTCGTAAAGCTTAACCTACGGACACACATGCGGAATCAGTTGCTGTTCAATCATTCACATGTTTGCTCATAATCAGTGTAATTGCTCCATTGTAAGTATCTGTATATATGTTGATTTGTGAGGTTTGCGAACATGGAAACAACTTGAATACAGAGAATATAGCAGACGCTTATTTTATGAACACTACAATCGAAAGTTTATGAGACAACATTCACAGTTCTTCCGTAATGTATGTCGTATAAATTTTCCTACGCAACAACGGCACACGAATGTGAAATTTGACTATTAATTTTCTGCACCACTCGCCGCATCATGCAGCCGTAACGGATATACCGCGTTCGTAACTTGGTCAGCTCAAAAAGTTTATCAACGAGTGGTCAGAATTCAGTTCGTGAATAAAAATTCACGCGCAATACAACCATCTATCCACGGATAAGGATACTCTTCGCTCAGGAATATTCTGATCGTGATTACAAATCCGCCAATTCGGAAACTCACGATCGAGTACCTACGGTATTGGCTATAAGGTCAAAGGCAGTTACATTCCGTTGAAACTTTCGAGTAAGTATTCGAAAATTCCGACCAATCGAAAGTGAAGCTTTGCAGTCTGAAACTTGACTTTACGGGTGAAAACTCGATTTAATACTTTTTTGCGATCATCAAGGACCAACCTCGTTGTTAGCTGCGAACCGTAGCCTACGGGTATAGCCTTTAATTAAATAACAACAAATAAGTGAATTACGGAAGAGAAACGGCCCGGCTCAGACTAGAGTAGAGGTTTAAGTGCCCGACCCAAACTAAATATAAGTCTGAGGCTCAAGACAGCCTCTCCGTATTTCAGCTTCGATACATTCAATGAAGAGCTAGGAAAACAGATCACGTACCATATGATATGACTTATAATCTAGCCGTATAATTATATACTAGGTAAGCCGATTGACTGGAGAACCATTAAATCGAACATGCTCGAATGAAGTTACGTCAAGAAAATCTAGAAGTTGTACGCTTCTACTTGAGTACTTGCTGTTGATTTTCGAAAAGCTTGATCGAGTAAAATTAGCCATGCAAAATAATAAACGCAATAATAATATTCTTGCTTTCATTATTGGGAAGCCCTGAAATCGGTTTATGCCAGGTTTAAATAATATTTACATAAATGTATGAAGTAACTTTGGCTTGCGTTACTTTCTTCACATAATTATCTTCGTAGAAATTTGCACTGGCTCGTTACGATACCACGTTACCATTACTGTTATGGCAGTTATCGTTATTGTTATTACTGCAGGCTAAGGTGGTATACGCGTGAACACACAACTGGTAACAATAAACTGTAAACCTGCAGTTTGAAACTTTGAAAATCTTCGAATTGAGTATTTTCGTTAAACTGCATGAATAAATTTTGTAGTGAATACTTGAATTATGTTTGCCAAATCATATTATGACGTATGAATTATTTTTCGCCGTGAAATATTTTTTATGCCAATGCTTCGGAACAGCTTTATCGACTTTTTCGACAAGTGATTTTTTACTTAAACACCGACACCGAAAGACCACAGACTCACTGCGAGGAAGAAAATTGCGGAATTTATTGAATAAGTGTGGTCGGGATGATGGAAAAGTATAACTCAAAATCTGGCAGCTGTAGAGAGTCAACGTGCCGGTTCAATCTCTGCAGATCCTAGTTGGCAGATCTGAACACGGAAGTTCATTTGCCAAGAGGAAATTGGTTTCACCTGGTACAGCAGGAAAACACCCTCGACCTTATTGGATAATTACTGTCGTCCAGTGCGCGTAAACTCCGAGAGATATCCGAGAACCGATTCTGGAGTTCCGGAAGTCCCAAATTTGTTACTGTAATTCTTTGATTCGATAACTCGTGCCGCCTGAAAGCCAAGGAAAAGAGACAAAAAGTGTCTACTCTCGTTAGGTAACACTTGAACTCATGATTGATTATAAGAGGTGTCTTTTCAAAATTTGCCGAGTCGGTAAACTCAGTTCGACGGTGGTGATAGTTCATCGAGGGAGAGCAGAGCGTACACGTATATCAGGCTTACACACAAGCGTATCGTGTGAAAGTTGATCGCTCGAAGTTAATGGAAGTACGAGTAATCGATGTATTCAAAATAGCTTTTTGGCACGAGAATTAGCTTTCCCGATATTCATAAGATCCCGTGAAAGTTTCCGCACATGTTTATCAACATATCTCGTTCCACACTGCGATCCAGCTATTTGCATCTCCAAAATGGCGACAAAAGTACTTCACTGATATTTGAGACACAAACCGGTTTCAATTTATTCAGTAAACTCGTTGTAGACTGTGCAACGAAACCGAAACTAGCGTCACCGCCGATCGTTGAAACGTTTCAGACTTCACCCTCTTTCGTTTAGATCATCCTACTAACTCGAGCTACCTACTCGACACTTTAATTTCGCGAAATGAAACCAAGGAAATTTAAAACCTACGCATATTGCTCGCTCTTTCTGCAGTCACCCCTCCGATAATTAAAGCGTTCAATGTTTACACGCTCGTTTCTTCAACGGCCACGGTGTTCATTCTTGACTATGACGGACCCAAAGGAAAGCCTGATCTTGATTGATGCCAGCGGCCTCTTTGTCATCCTCCAACCCTATTGTCTGATTTCTGAACAGCATCGCCTTCCTCCGTAATACAAGCTTAATCTCCAAAAATCATCGAACGTCGTTAACACCCGAACAATGCTCTGTTGATAACGACGTTCACGTACGAATGGCGCACGTAAGTTTTCGCGTTTGCCGGTGAAAGGAGTGTCGATTATTGCAAAGAAGCGTTGAAAGAACAAGTACGGAACTTTGGCGTCTGCAGGAAGCGATTTGTCCCTCGAAAACAAATCTGATTTCTTGCGACTAATTACCTTAGTACGCGGTTGGTGTCGGATAGATTTATGACCAGCTGGGATCGATCCTCGCCTAGGCCTCAGCCGTTCACCGACGATAAGAACTTGACCTATAAAACCCGTCCGACTATTAGGGTTCTATTATAACTCTATTCGTATACAATGAGGTCTGTGCCTCGATAAAAGCGAGACCATAATCGCAGATGACATTCTACACGCGTCGTTGCAATTAATATATTCATGGAATTGTGTTTAAGGTCTGCCGTGAGGGAGTCTTTGGCATTTTTCGTATAGCTGCAATCAACGCCACGTTGCTATTCCCCCAATATTATTGCTCACTGTGTAATCAATTATTCAACTCGTCGTTAAATTCGTTCGGGAAATACCGAGGTGCGATTATTTGTCATGTCGGCCGAAAATTCAATTTATCAACATGATTGACCGCGTTTGCGTAACGCGTTGTCCCGAATTTTGACATTCCTAGTGACTGTGTTCGGGCTCGGATCGTTCAGCGTACCGTCCGGACTTCCCCAAGGATTTTGGATTCCCAGTTTTTAACGAGAACGTTAGTCTGACATGCCAGCGGATAAAATAAGGTATAGAATAATCAAGCTCCCTTGAATCTTTCTGGTGACCTCCTACGTACGTATGTACGTTCGTAATTGTGCCTCCAAGCCTCTGCTGCGCGATGTTCTTGCTTCCAGAAATGCTATTCACAAAAATAATACTTTCATCATGTTTCCGTTGAGTCCTGTATTTATTAGGAGGGCTATACACGTACGGGCAACTCCGGATTACATAAAACTCGGCAAATTACCCTGCTTTAGATGTAAATCAAGCCCTGATGGTAGCGTGGATATCCTTAATTTGCGTACCGGGGTCGACGGTGTATTCGGTATTCAGGAAAAAATATCCCGGAAAAATCTCCATTAGACAAGTTGAGAGATTTTTATTTTCTTAGATTATACTTGATGCTATGCAGCCTGTAGTTCTGAGACAAACAGGACTGCATTGCCGTTCCATTCGGTATCCACAAAGGTCCTGTACGTTGAAACTTTTTGTACCACCGTCGATCGATGCGAGATGAAGAGACGCGATCGTTGCGGAATTATTTGACGATCAAACGTCACTGAATCGGTTGAACACGATCTGTGAGTACAAACACTATCCTCTCGCATAAAATGGTATCCTACTTGCGATGCTTTGGTATGTGCCAGCCATCAAAATCGGTGAAACTTGCATGTCAACTCTGCCAACACCGGCTGGAAGTGGACCTTCGGAATATAAACGTAACAGAATTTAATCCTTTGAGTCGGTACAAGATAGACTCACAATAAGCACAAACACAGGCGTGGGTACATTCCGATGTGTTTAATTTACGGTCCAATGAATCCAACAATCAGTAACTTGTTAAATTTGCATTGGTCTCCGACGCTATTTGCTTTACTCGTATTTCGTTTGAATAAAATTGCAGAAGATCAGAGAATCACTTTCGAGCAATTCAATCAATGAGAATCCTGAACTGCCAACTCGCGTTGTTACATCTCAATAAATTATATCTATGTAAACGCGCCGGCGCCTCGTCACTGGCTAACACTTGAATAACGTTAACATGTGAAATGATTGGCCAGATTCATTCAATCCTCGTCATATCTCAACTCGAACACTCGCTCTCTACATATCCATGAACGACGATGCCTCGATTCTGAGCGGAAAACGTTCCGCTTCGAAGCAGCTTCGACGTCTTCATCTGCGGGCTTTCGATATTCCGCGAGCGGATCAACGCTAGGAATATGCTGCGGGATCGGAACGACCGGCGAGCAATATCGCGCCGGGATATGACAGAGTTGGTCCGGGGCGATCCCAGACAGGACGAGAGTCGGCTCGTAGGTTTCTCGATGGATACTTTTTCGGTTGACGACCGGCAGCCTCGACCTAGACCCCGCGTTCGCGGGTAAATCCAAGGCATAAAGGAGACCCGGATGAATGCAAGGCCGGGCTAGTAGTTGCGCACGGCACGTGGTGGAAGTAGTCCGGGAGGGTTGGTATATCGACCGCCCCTAAAACTCACCCCCGGGCCAGACTGGGTCTCGCATCCTGCCGCGACCATCCCACTTATCCGAGACCAACTTTTCCTCCCTTCTTTCTTCCTTTATATACCTTTCATATGAATAAACCGTTAATTTTCATCAAATAGTGACCACAATCCTGTCGCTGCAATCCGAACGGAAACACGAAACGACGGTTGGATCGCTTCACCCATTTCATCCCTTTTTTATGTCCTTTCCACCCTACACCCACACCAATGGCTCTGAATATTGGTCAGCTTGCCATTTAGTCGGACTTCGGAGACAGCTGTGCTCCTTTACCCAGAAATATACCCTTCCTTGTGTTTTTTTTTATTGTATCGTATCGTGGTCGTCACTACTACTCGTACCGGCAACACCAGATGCCCGTTTGGGTTGATCGGTCCAAATACTTTGCATGAGTTTTTGCTTATCACTATTTTAATATTCCATACTTATGACATACGTTATACGCACTTTTCAACGTCCAGCCATGAATTTCCTGAGCCACATTTTCCCACATCCACACGTTTCAATGTGTGAAAAACGATCGGTTTCATCAAAGTGCAAGTTCTTTCTACGTGGTGTAACCCATAATAGAACGTCAAACTGTCATTCGCAATGACTACCTATTTATAATGATACCTCTCGCTGTTTGACGAATGTGTACAGCTTGATTCAGGGGTTACATATACCTGGGTAGGTAGAAAAAATCGATTGTTTAAAAAGGTGCTTGGTCAAAAATACTATCATTGGAATTTCCACCGTGAAAATGTCATAAAGAAATTAGCAGTAATGACCAAGTTATAGCGTTTCGTAACCGGCCGGGTAAACAGCGACAAGGACATCAAAAGAAAGGAGAATCAGGTTGACAACAGCAAAGAAAAAATCTAATGGAAGCATCGACGTCTGAGGAAGATCCATCATATGGCCCAGGAATCGACGACTTCATAAGTTTGAAATAAACCAGTTATTTTATTGTCAGTGTAAACTGTACTCAAAACTTTAAACGTGATTTTCTCAAAACGGGTTTTTCAAAATTGGTAACAAGAGTATTTCTGTGATTACGGAACGATTGGAATCTAGCTTTGCACAGTTACATATCACGCAATAATCTAGTACTTTTCGAGCCGTTTTTTCGATACCTGGCATAATTTTTATTTTTTCATCATGTAAATACTGAACAATTTTGAGGTAAAAAATCGCTCGTTTTATTCCAGAGACTGCCATGATCCGAGATAATGGAATTTTTAAATTCTGGCCGGATAAATACTAGATAGATATCTACCTACTTTAAAACAAAATTATTATTTTTGCAGATAAAAAATGGCGGAGGCACGTCTGGTACCGCAAACGCTGCCAACAATAACACGTCCCAGGAAAACGACTGCAACTTTTTTACCGTTTGAATTTTTTCAAGCAAATTTTCAGACAATTTAGATAAAATGTCAGACTTTAAAAGATATATAACGGTTGTTTAATGAAATTCAGTTTTACACACGAAAACAATTCTTAAACATAACCCTAACTTTAGTCGTCCCAGGTATATGAAAACCCTTAAAGAAACTGCGATCGTAAATTACTTTGGTGATTTGTCAACACAAACAATGCACTTAGAGTGCGTTCCAATATTAGCTCCCGGTGCTGTCAACAATCTTTTATCTCTTTTGCGCAGCCGGGTTCGTGAGTAGCTCCGTCTCTGTCCTAGGGAGTTTTTATCGTTGTCAGCTAATTTCGGAACGGACCCTTAGCAAGCGAACTCGTTTTCTGCACTCTATTCCCAGTCCATTTTTCAAGACTAGCTGTAATTCATCAAATACAAGCAAATGAAAAAACGACTTCAAAGAACATCCTACTCGATGGACACTGGGGAAAAATATCTGATGCATCCTGCTGTTTATCTATGTGACTTCGTGCCACTGCATAAACAGCGAGATAACACGGACGCAATTCGTCGTTCAGTGGTAGCTTGTAATCAGTACACATGTGCCAATTGGAAATCAGCGAGTGACGTCAATCGAGGCTGAATTTAATGGAGCACATTTAGGGGTGTGTCGAAACCGTATCACGCATGTCGATCAGACGCGAAGTGAAATCTATTGGCATTTGTAGAATCTGGACGTGTTTGATATTTGTATAATAGATGCACTTACTTCAGAATTGGATCGATTGCACCCACATATATATATATACAGGGCCCCAAGAATAACATGATCGAGCAAAAAGGTTCCGTCCTTGTTGAGCTTAACCCGGAAATACTTTTCCATCGAGGTGTTTGTAATGGCATAGCCGCGGAACAGTCTAGCTTCTCCACCTAGCTATCTACTTACCGTGTTGGCAAATTTTAAGGCGTGTATCTCAGCTAGAGAGCAAATTATCCCACCTTGAAGCCAAAAGTTCATAAAAGTACTTAACCCGCTGGCGATAAAAACTTCTTGATGGAAGTAACGCTTCAGAAATTTCTATCACTTTATCTTCACCCTTTTGTTTCACTTTCTTCATCCTTCTCCATCTTCCCAGTGTCTATATCAAAAGTTCTACAAAGATGTATTCCGATTTCTGATGGATGAAATCCTCCATCCGCTCGCGATTCGGGTAACGATTCGGTGCGACGTGGTATGGCTTTGGTGCGACTTAAAAAAGTATTCAAGTTCCGCACCAGTTAACCCTCATTGAATTTCCCACTCGGTAGCGAGGCGAGCTATTGATATGAAAAGCACGTTAAAGATTTTCGGGAAAATCTCAGCAATATTGCGGATCGTGTGCCTGCGAGTTAAACTGGCCGAAACGAAAAGAACTCGAGTAAATTCACGAGTTTCTCTTTCGGGAAGACCTTTTTCTTTTCAAAGTACGTCCTGCTATCAGACGGCGCCATCATTTTTACCTCGCCGATACCCGAACATCCTATAACCATCCATCTCGATCTCTGAGTACTGGTGCATGTATAAAAAGTACGGAATTGGAACTTGGGTGGAAATTCGAAAGACGTTAGGCATTATGGAAAACTTTGTTCTTATAGGAACTCGATTCACCTCATTTGACATTCCTAGCTTTAATAACTGCTGTTGCTAACTCGAATCATTCCATTACTGTTGTTTACTCGAAATTCGTCGAAACTTTGTACACCGGGAAAAGAATCGAAAATTTTTTACGATGTTGAGCAAACTTCGGCAAAGTATCGTCTGCAGGATACTTTTTCATCCGTTTGTCTCCTCTTACGTTAAAGTAAAATATCCACGACTGGATTTACTGGCGTACAATTTCCGCGACACTCTGGGGAACGGGTATTTGGATGACCTTAAGCATACCCTGGTCGTGTCGCAGAGAATGCCTTAGCGCTGGAAAACGTTGCGGGCACTGTGAACGTATACAGCTGCCTTGTCGTATCCACCCAGAAATTTGGGGATAAATTGGATTCGGAGAATACCGAAGAACCTCGAAGAAATGATGTACAAACAAATGTGAAGGGACGAAAATATATGTGCGCAAGTAAACACGACTGTCCCGAAGAGTTCCTGCTCAAGGCGTGAAAATTGTTTCATGCGTACTTTCAAAGTTTTAGCAGGCGGCTTTAAAAATGCAAACTTTTCAAATAATATAATATCCAGGATATATACCTGCGGTGCTAGTAAGAATTTCGGCTCTGGGTTTTGGTACCTACTTGGAGAGCAGGTCGGAATTTTTTATTCTCCGCGCACTATATCGGTCATTTGATTATTGTTCGGTTACGCAAGCGGGCTCCGATAGCGTGCGAAACTTTGCGTGGCGAAATGCAATTCCAACGTTCGGGGTGTGTCAGTATCAGAAGAACCAGGTTACGACTTTAACGCAATTTGTACAGCTTCCACTATACAATCGCTAATTTACTTCCGGTTATTCTTGACTCGACTTCATTCACCCCCTTTCCAAGCTTCTGCCGTTAAGATAGAATGTTTTCTAGAGCAAGGCTGCTCGGAGACTTTGATCTTCTATTCAGGAGTGTCAAATAAGTCTACCCTACATGCATACCTAGCTCAGGAACAAAATTTTTCCCTCTGAATACCGTTGGGTGACGGTTTTATTTCAATGTTACCAAGAGCGTTTCCTCCGCCTTGACCCCGTAACCCTGAAATATGAGTCGATATTAAAGCAGGCGATCTTGTTCCCCGAAGGTAAGCTCTTAAAATTGCTCATAAACTATTTAGTTTCTCGGCAGTCAGATGCGAGATAAGGCAACACGAATCCCCGGTCGATTCCTTCCTCAGAATCACCCTTCCGATTCTCTGTTTCACGCAACTTCCCCGAAGCAATTCGACCTCGGGTCTGTATTGCAATAATCCAGAGTATACGTATAAGCCGAAGGTCGGTTAAGGTCAAGCAACGTTTCATGTCTAGGTAGGCACGCACAAACTCCTCCGCAATCTTCATCTCATCGGTCAAAGTTCATTAAACGCTATCATAAAGTCGCGACTCTCGTCTCTCCGTTTCTCTTCTCCTTATTACGGAAATATACTCCGGTGACTAATGAACATCAAATCACTTTGAGATCACTTGAGGTGTAAGTCACGGAGACGCAGAGCAGCCTCTTCCAAGCACTTGAAATTCCGCGGCTTGACATACAGTCAAATCTTCGCGTAATTCCACCCTGCAGTGGTGGATTCAGGGGCTGCTTTACGACTCGCGGGATGGTGACGGCTACAAAGATGTGCCGCGGATGGTGGAAATCAGTCCAATTCCTTTATGTATCTCAGCATGTGCGCCTCGCCGCCTGCTGCCTGGTGTAACCCAATAATTCGGAGGAAATATTTTGCGGCTATAGATCCAAACGGATTTTCGGCGCGAGTTACGCTTGCCGCAGATTTATATTACACGTTTGAGTCCACCACGAGTACATTGCTTCTTCATACCGTCTGCGCCATAGTTCCGATTCGAAGCTTTTGGACTCTATCCAAGAGTGTCTAATATAACCGTTCAACCACAAATGTTTGAATTTCACCTTGAGCGTAGCTAGGTACGGTCCATATTGTTTGCGGCGTGCGTGGGAAATGGTATTTCCACATCGAAAACGGTACGTCGTTCGTATTAGTTTCCTTGATAAGATCTGCCTTGAACTTGAAACGAGTCAGCTGCATCAGGACTGAGGCAAATACGGAAGCCTTGGTGTTGGCTTGAGGGTTTTGAAGGTTAATATGGGAGAACTCCATGTCAAACACTAAGGTAGTCACCAATTAGGTACCGTTTGCAAGATAATCAACTCGCAATTCAACCCTGAATTATTTAATTATGCAATTTCATCAATGATATTCCCTTAGATTTAACTCAAATAGTTAAAGCAATTACTCAATAATCAACTGCTGATACCAGCTTTCGCGAAAATGCAGAATGATAAACTTGTATGCGCTTACTAAGAGAATCTTTCGTCCTTTTTAGAAATTCGTAAACATTCGTCTTGCTTTTTGATTGGAAGAAATCCAACATTCGTCTTAGTGCCGTCTTGCGGTGGATAATTTATGTGAATTCATTTTCAATAGGCGAGACATGAAATAAAAGAAAATCAATAAACATAGTTGAAATGAAGTCGCCGGCAAATCAGAAATAGAAAACAAATTACCAACGTCGAGAAGCGTCGTTAAGCTCGATATCAATCTTCAAATTGACAATTTGCATGTGCCCTCGCGGTCACGGTGTTGGACGACGATTCGTCACGTCACAAACGACACGGGGATTAACTCCGGAGAACGAGCAGTAAAATAACTCTAATTTTGAGGAGCTCATACGACCCTCGTATACATGATGCCTACATGTATGTCCCAGTTTTGTTGCTCACGTGCCAAGCAGTATACGAGACGTGAGCAATTACAGGACCTTCCCAAAGCCCAAGATATCCCAGGGGCTTAGTTTCACGTGGTACACACCCCTATCTGAATTGCTGAAACCAGCAGCCTGGGAACTGGGACAACTAGTATGGAGCTTCTGTAGTTTCACGTACCGTTTCACATGTCTCAGACCAGGAGTTAGTACGTACAGTTTATCTCAGGACCAACGCACGTCTTGGCGTTTCATCACGAGATGAATTTCCACTGCTTCGAAACAACTGCGAAATGCATATAGGTATAGAAGTTTCGGTCGAGGTTCATTTGCCCCTGATTGTTAGTTAGGAAAACGTGATTAGAAACGAACCCTGATTAAACTATGATTCGCGTGATTTTGGCATGTAACGAACTACTCGTGTAAGCACGGAAATTCGCACAACATGCGGTACGCTTATAGTCATCGGTACGTGTTTATTGGCTTTCAAACCATCGCCGGAGAAGAAAGCGGGGCTGCATGTGACAAAACCAATCGTTGATTTACCATTGGCTTCCGTCTGCGCGACATGAAGTTTATTGCCTTGGCTACTGTAATGCTCGACATCCGTTTTGCACGGCAGTCAGACGGGATATTCAAAGCAGTCGAAACTTCATGCAAATATCATCTAAACGTGTTTTATCTTCTTCTAATATCAGCTATGGCAATTCCGAACATTAGTTAGTCGATGATTTAACGGCAAGTTGCAGGTGTAGGTCTCTATCTCATATCGGTTGGTAGAAATGTCCAGAAGAAATTTGGTGTCAAGATAATCGTTACATAGAATAGGCTGCGAAATAATTTTGGCTTTTTTTTTATTTTCAAACTCCGCTTCAAACGCACGTCTGTGCAGAAAAAAAATAAACCGCGGAACCGAAGTGGCGGGAATTGTGAAAGTTCCGGTCCCTAGGAAATTAACCTTGAGTTCAAATCGTTGAATAAACTGTGGCTACTTATCCTCGAGCAATTTGCATAGAACCTACCTGACCCACCCACCTGCGAGTGCATTTTCGCGTAGAGCGCAAGTGTGTTTATCGAAGCGCGAATCTGTCCCGGAATACATTGGAATACTGTACGTCTCGCCCGTCGAATCCGCGTAGCAAATTCCGCTTTCCTCTTCTACGGTGTTCACTCTGTACCGAGGAATTCTAAACACTGTAAGGTTTGACCGAAACCACCAGAAAACGTTGAAAAGAAAATGAATCAATTGAAATGAAATTAAAGTTTAAAGTTAGGCTGAGCTTATTGTTCACCTATGGAAGGACAACTTTTCGAAGCGAGGCATGCCAGGGTGAGATAATTTCTAAAATAGGTACTTTGCGAAAGTTACGAACTAAGCTCCTTATAACTTATTCCCATGCGAACCTTATTCTGATCTTCGTGCGAACGTGGTCTGCAATAATCGAATCGGTTATGGTGGTGGAATGACTGGTTCGAATTTTTACATATTTCACGCTTTCAAGGTATTCCGACAACGGTTCGTCGTTAGCAACAGAACTAAGGTATGAGACTTCAGTTGAAGTTTGACGAGATACTAGGGGGACGTTTTCGCGCGATGTCTGCAAATCGCGAATTGACCGTGTGGGTCTGGCGTAAGTTATTATCAGTGCACATGCAGGTCTGTCAGAAAAAGCCGCGGATATACACGGGCGAAAAAAGAACATTGAGCTTTGTGCAATTTTCCGAACAATTTAAAGTTGAGCAACGTACAGCGTTTTACGATTATACACCTACTCGTGCTAATAATTTGACCAATTGTCCATGACGCGAAACGCGAATGGAATATTAGTTATGAAGGTACTTATTTTCGTCGACGAATTATACTTATTCGCGAACCGATGGTGAATAAAAATTGGCACATTATAATTATATTCGATGCTCTGTCGCCAATTGACTGTCTGCGATTGTTTATTTCAAATTCGGCGAATCGTCGGCTGAGAAAACTTACGCAATTACATTACCGTTTCCGCCAAATCACTCGCGTCCGTTCCAATTTAGAAAATTAAATTCTCTGCCACGCGTTACCGACGTGAATCGAAACTGCCCGGTACTTCGCACTCTACGTTAGTAACGACGAGCTGTAATTCGAATCCACTTCAATCACCGTATCACGGTTCGTAAAGGGGTTAAAAAAATCTGCTTCGCAGAGTGCCCACGGCGGATTGCGAAATGGCACGAATCAGTCTTTTGGCATTTCCAAAATCTCGACATAATCTTCTTACGGTAACCCCACTCTCGTAACCCCGAGTCACGCAGAAGTGCTTCCAAAAATCCCAACTCACCGGCTTTCAGGCTTATTTCGCCCCGCGAGTATAAATTTTTAGGCAGCCCTCGACGATGATATATATATACTCGTACGTGCCACTCATCTAATAAATTTCTTCTCCTTGCGTATCAATCACAATGAAATCTGAGTGGAATGGAAATCCAGATGCTACAGTTGATATTGCGGGTGAAATTGCAAAGCAACGATTGACTTTTTAGTGGGTATGAGAATACCGCTTCCGCCTCTAACCAATCAAAAGCAATTTGCAATTTATCGGAAGTGCAATGGTGGGGTTTAAATCAGATGCTAATCAGTTACATCAGTAACCTAGTATCGTAAATTTCCAAATTAATTCTCTGTAGCGATTGTTTCAACGTTCCCTGAGATGAGCTGGTTCTTTGTTCTTCATCTTTTTTTTTTATCACACCTCTAACTGACTGTCGGTAAATTCTGTTCCATCTGCCCAGACACATGCATTTTCTTTATGTACAAAATCCAAATCCTAATATATAGTAGCAAACTTTGGTGCACATTTAAATGGTTTAATTAGTGAATGGTCAAAGCAGGGTCTTTAATAAAAATTGGGAATAAAGTAATAATAATGACAACATGATGAGATAATGGAAATTTTCTGTCACGCTTTGTTCGTATTTACCAATTCTCGCCTGCTGCCGCACGACGCTTCCTGGCGTACCATTCGAGCACCGAGGTTCGCAGCTCTGCTAATACCGACATTCGTTGCCTTACTTTGAGAGTTGAAGAAGGTACGAGTTACCGTTCGAAGGATCCGAGTTACCGACTTATCAACGTATACGCAGTCTCTAATTCAAGGTTGGAAAGCTCCAAAATAGATGTCATTTTTGAATGTATGTTGAAATTGATTTGCAACAATCATTAATCTCTAAAAGTATCGTACTTTCAACATTAGCGTTGCTGTAAAATTGTTAGTATTTTTTAGAGACACGGGGCAATTAATTTAAATCTAAACTACTTCTGATGCTGTGTTTTATAGTCATTATGCGGAGAAACAGTGTTTCGGACACTGTTGAATTTCTTTTTCAAATCTAAAATTATCCGACATCGATCAGTCATGTCATGTCGTTCATTTACGTATCTAAGACACACGGAGTAAACAAACATTCAGTAAAATATTTATTTTAACAAATACTTAATTTGACTTATTTATTTATTTATTTTTCTTCTCGAGTTTCCATTCGGTGAAAATTTCCTATACACATTTTATACGGTAGAAGCTCAATAAAGAAAGCAATTAACAAAGCCGAAGGAGAAGTTGGACCTGAATAAAGATTGTATTCTCACTTTGCTCACGCTGTTCACTCGTGCTCTGCTATAGCGTGGCCGACGTAACTATAAAAATTGAAGGGATGGCTGAACCAACGAACTAAAACGATTCGAGCCTTATTTTTATCGCCGTTTCAAACTACCTGCCTCAGCCTTTTCTACATCTCGTATACCAGTGTTGCTATTTTAGATAAACAGTCCGAGGCTAAAAAATAATTGTTTTACACCTACAACTCTTCCAAAGAGACATTCGAACGTCTCTGAAGAAAAATTTCTTTCTCCGATGACGCGCGTATACTCCAGATCTCATTTCCCCCGATTTTATTCAAGATCTCGAGTAATTCCATCTTATACGCAATGACTTCGCCGGACGTATTCAAGCGACAAATCATAACGCAGGTCCCAATTACCTTGAATGTTGAATGCATACGATGCGTTTGCCAAGATAGCAATAAATGTAGGTATCATCAATTTATTTTCTCAAAATACTTGCCTTCTACATCCTGGCAATTAACCTACCCCGTTAGCTCGCTTTATAACGACACGTGGACCTTGCGGTACCTACATACAAATTTTTTCGAGTTTCTAATAAACCGCGTGAAGTTTTCTTTGTTACTTTTGCGGTGGTTTTCGCAGCGTACGTATTCAAGTGTCCGAAACGACTAGAATTCAGATAATAATCCAGGATGTCGATTAGTTATGCGATCTGAGAGCAACACCTTCGGCATTGGCAAAAGTCTGAATATATTACCAGGTATAATAAAGTCGCAACTTGCTACATACGCGCGACAACCTGATACCACCTACCTACCTAGATTCAGAACCGGTGCTAAATATATCGTCATTCCTATAATACGTTACGTACCTACAGATAGCAGCTGTTAACGTATATTTCTATCTCTCCGTAGCGATGTGAGAATAAATTTACCTGCCTACCTCGAAAATTATATTCGCGAGCGATGTGAACTGAACTTTTTAAAGTTCACTCGGCGATGCGTTCGTGCCCTATTTCACCTATTCAGCCCTGAACTCAATAGACGTTGCGAACAGTCGAAATTTGACACGATTTACAGAGTTTTCTTATGTAATGAAATGGATGTGCTTAATAATAACGTGAATTGCCGTTTTTTCATCGCATTAATTTCTCTCCTGATAAATGTGTATCATCGATTTAGCCTCAAGCCTGCCAATTCGAAGAGTTGTAAAGATCAAACTAAACAGGTCAAACATCTCAATAGAATGTTCTAGATTTATTTGTCGATTACTTGTTTCCTCAATTTTAATTCACCGAGCAATGACCCTGGTTTGCAATTCAATGACAATATCTGGCACTCTTTGGCTGGTCCTAAGGTTTTGTACGAAGGGATTTGAGTTTATTTAACGTTGAAAAAATTCTTCTGTCCCCTCGCTCAAAAGCTGAGCAATGATGTACATTTCGCGCTAACGAACCGAAACGTAGTTAAAATCAGCGTATTTCCTGGCTGCAGGTGGAGCTCCATGGAGTTAATTTTGTCTGGAAAATTGTGCTCGCTGCCAGAAGTCAAAGGACCAGCGGCGATGCGCTATCTTGCCTCGCGCATATCGCCGAACGCAGCTGTATGGCGACGAGAGTATAAAGTTGGGAATGCCATTAGTTGGACCGTGAATTTGAATTCTGGCCAATTTAAATTTCGCATACTAGTAACCAACTCGAAGCCCATTTGCAAAGACATACCTTTTTCATATACGCAATTTGTTAACGCAATCGAAGAATGTCAAAACTGTTTTCCGAACTGCGTGCTTCCATTTGTCTTCCTGTTCGCAGGTCTACCATGCATGATTCCCCCCCTCCCCGAATATTTCTCCGAATTTTGATCTCATTCGAAAAGTGATCTAATATTGCAAGTAGCCTGAATTACGTCTAATCTAATCTTTCTTAATCCCTACGGCTTACTTCCGAGTCGTTGAAGTACGAAATGGCCTCGATTCGTGATCTTCGTAGTTTCGAAAAACGAAGGCCTTGATATGCAGAGAAAACAAAATGAATAAAAATCGCTCCTCGCATTATTGCGAACGTTGAAATTAACGTAGCATAGAAAAGCCTGTCGCTGAATAGGCATGGAGGAATATTCAAGCGTGCTTGAAAAACTCTTGGTAATGACGCGAACGTTCTTCTTCACCGTCGAGTGAAGTGACAAGTTTGTTGGTGCGTGAATATAACTTTTTTTCTTTTAACTTTTTCCAACAAATGTTCATATTTCGAGGAGCAATTTCGGATTTAAAACTTTGGTGCGCTCGGATGCAGCGGAAAGGAGAGATAAATATACGTCAAATGCTGAATCACGCGATTATTACATCACCACGATGGCACTCTCGCCAATTTGAGACACTATTTATCTGTACCGGTTCTAACCGTATGATGGAGAATTTTCGCGATTCGTTGGAGGCTCGACGACATGTACTTGAATAACGGAAACGGCCAGTAATGCATGTATATATATATGGATATATATATCTGGCGACGGGACTCATGAATAATATTTTTCAACCGACGTCTAATTAGCGCTGAAATTTAATTGGTCTCACCTTTTGCTCCAAGTGCCTGCCTTGTTATAAAGCTGGCAATACACTGAACCGAGCCATCGACGACGGTAGCGACGTAAAAGTTGAACGATTATACGATATAAGTAACTGCAGATGACGTATGTGAATTGAAACAATTTGTCCGACCATCGCGCCAAATATAACGATAAAGGGTTATTTTAACAGTACGTGTGTTACAAGCCACCGCTTTACTAGAAATTCACATTTTCTCGCTCAATTCTTTTTCGCGCTGATACAGAACTAATTTACGATTCGTGATTGCCGATGATGTATGGAATATCGTATCGACCCACTTTCCGAGACTTTGTTATCATAGGGTTAAAACATCCTCGGTAACACGCAACAAACCTATTATACGCGTCTGGAAATTTACGATTTCTTCGCAGCATCATACCGATGATCAACTATTTCCAACCGTGCCGCTTGTTTGCGGTATTCGTCTTCGTTTTTAGGCCACAGATATTCGGATAACTTTTGTTGTTCGCATACGAAGTTGAGTCACGTTGAATTCTGCGTAACTTCTTGTCCTTTTGCCAGAATGAAATTCGTCGGTCGCGTTGATACTTCCGCCGCGGAGTCGATAAATTCAGACTTCGCTGAACATATTGTTGAAGTTACTTCGAATGTTCCGATTTAATTATGGGGCTCGGAAATTGATTTGTCAAACCGGTGTGGTCACTTACATTTTATCCCCAAAAGTTGCGTGCCGTTTGAACTCGACCCCCAGCTAGTCCACAATTTTGTCAAACCTTTCTTCTTCTACGCGGTTGCGTAAAAAAGGGAGCCATCGCCGTAAATAAGGCGTGTTCAACATAAGGCTCGGTATAATGCAGGAGAGACTGAGGTAGCGATGGCGTCGAAATTTCTGAAACGTGTCTCGTGTTAGCCGCGTGTTGCCAAAACGAAAATATAAAAAGCTTGTAGGTATACGATAGGTTTATGACAGCGGGGGTTTTCATACTGGCGGCTATGCTACGACTTACGCCGCGCTGCCGTCCCGTGGTGATATGATCAAACCGTAAGGCTGGCAAAAACACCCGCGATACGATAACTAAATGAATATTCTGTCGGGATTCTGTCTTGTCCCGATTGCATTTCGACGGTGTAAACAGAGCTTTAATGACGGAGTAGCTTGCTGTGACCGAAACGGAATATTGTCTTTTCAACAATCCGGTTAGAATGACGGCTGAAATCGTCACCTGCGTCGCGTACGCTGAATAAAATACTACGATTCAACTCTTGGAGTGTGCGCTAATTCAAATCGGACGCATCGTAAGAACTGCCAATCGCATAGTTAAGAAAGAATGAAGAAATCGCGACGAATCGTGAATGAATATATCTCGAAGATTTGCGACGAGTCAATAACAAATTTATTTCTTGTCGCGTAGGCGGGTATTGTCCGCAAGAATGTTTCTCCAAATCAATCGTACAACGAGATGAAGATATTGTATTTTTTATAACACCTAAGACCAAGTTATGTAGCGGAGATGTATAAAAGAAGGTATATAAATTTGTGCCCGAGGAGAGACAGAAATAGTTTATCGAAGTTGTTACGATTCCCTTGGCGAATAAAAAGAGACGGGAAAAAGTTGAAACGCCGACTCAAATCGTTAAGTACGAGTATTACGGGTGACAAGCCAGTTTGACGTTTGCACGTAACTTTGGATGTTGGGGAAAGAAAAAATAAAAGAAGAAACGATACTCTTGGTTTTATTAATATAACTTGTAATATCGTTGTACGTTCGCCAGACTCGGATGATCGGTATCTGTGAATATCAGCTTGGCATAAGCTCGTACCTACTTTCGTCGAAACGAAAGTTCAGAACTTGAAGCACTGCACATAAAACTTACGCGAAGAAAAATTATTTTCACGAATTACCGAACGAGTCCGTTGAGAATTTTTTCGCAACGCTGTAATACGTGAGCGGACGATGCACGACGAAAGAAAACGAAGTGCAAAGATTAAAAGGAAAAACTTGCCGGGGTGGGATTATGATATACCGAATCGCGGCGGCGAACGAAATTCTCTCTCGGATTTAGTACGCGAGGTGGGACGAGCTCTGGGATAGGAGGGAAAATTGAAAGAGCAAAATTAGTTGGAAAAATCGTCGACATGTGATAAATCTCTGGCGTACGCGTACGTCCAGCAACGACGACTGCAGTAAGATTTCCGCGAAGGAAGGAAGGGAGGGAGAAAATGAGAGAATAAAAGTAACCTAGGTATTAGGTACCGAGGTTGGTACGCGAGGAGAGAGCACCAAAAGAAAATCAAATAAACGTCGTAGGAACGAAAATAGCAACGGTGTTGAAAATAATCTGAGAGATTCTATAAATACAATACGACATTCAGTCTTGAGTGGTGCGTCGTGATGCTCAGATGGCTATCTGCTACGAGCCTTCTCTAAACATCGATTAATTCCTTTATTTATGCAATAAACTATCGACCGCCGATGGTTCTTTCACAAGGTAATATCGAAGCAGTATCGCCACGCGATTGTTTGCCAACCAACTTTGGGCGCAAGTTTATTCGTGCGATAGTTTGCGCTTGTTCGCCGCGTGTTCCGCATTCTGTTTAAGCCGCGTCAATTAATTAATCAGCCAAACTAATATACGACCTTGCGAACTGGCAATCAGTGGAGAATTTACCCAACGAATTTCATTACCCGTCGACAAATATCCGGTTACGTTTTTGGTGTGTGAAGTTTTGTACCGAAATGTGAAAATATAAATCGAGTTTATGCATGGAAGTGGGTACGATTCACCCGCCGAGCGATCAGGTGAACAACGAGCGATCACGCTTACTTGTCAATCGATGAGAGCTTGCAAGTTGAAAGTTTCAAGTGAAATTGCCCAATCCCACTGGTGCTGGATTGAAAGATACCACGATACGGATTTACTATCCGGAAATTCGATAGCAGGCATACTCGATCGCGACTGATTTCAACTTTTATGTAAGCTTCGCGTAATCCGTGATATTTCGAGAGTCTGCGGATTAACGCACCGAGCGAACAAAATCAGAGTTCGCTGAGTAAAAAAATTGAAAATGGAGAAACTCAGCATGGCGGAGGTGGCGCGACGTAAGGATAAGAGACGACGAAGGGGATGGACCGTCGTCGTCGGCCACGAAATTCGGTAACGCCACAATTCTCTTTCATAATCTTTCTTCTTCCCTATCTCGCTATCTCCCTTACTTTCCTGCAGCGTCTTTTCCGCGTTATTCGGCTTTTACTGGAAAGGACCGTTCGCTTTTCAGGTCAAGTTTGTTTTCACAGTACGCAAAAGCCAAGACTCGCGTCGACATGAAGGTAACTCCTCACCCTGGGAGGCGTGCTGTATTATGTGTTTCTGTGACGTTATTCATTTGATGTAAAACATACAGAAATATACCGATTTATATGCTTACACGTAAATAGGAGTAAAAAAATCTGCATTACATTCTGCAAACATGTGAATGGCGCCCCACGTATCAACCCTTTTACTTCCAACCTCAGTCGCACCTCGTCTTCCAGTCGCATTTTATTGAAAAATTGTTCACGAGGCTCTGCATCTCCGTGAAAAATCTTCAAAACTTTTTAATTTTTACGGAAGGTCCGGAAATTGAAAGCGTAGTCTGCGATACGAATGTTTGTGAATAAGGAAGAGCAAATCCGCGTTGAAATGAGTTGAGATGCACTGCAACACTTATTTGCAACTACATCGCAGCGATAAGTTATTCCACGAGTCATTCAAAAGTTTATCCTTTTCCATCTCTCTTTATGAGAGATGATATTTCAATTTACTCGAAGTAACTTATCGTAGCGATTAAGAGACCTTCAATGATAATAATAATTAATTACTCCAACGCCGCTTATATTACCCTCTGAATATATGAATCAAAGATTAAAACTTTTCCAATTCCTAATTCTATTTTCTCCCTCCTTCTGTTTCAGGTAAGTTTTTTCACCTACGCGCAATCTCGGATTCCTTCGAAGAATTCTGGTCGATGGCACGTAAGTTCTCCGCCGTTATTTCGTGTTTTTTTTCTTTCACGTGGTGAGTATTTTAATTACAGCGTATGATTTCAAAATCTTAAGACAATTTTCTTCCATGTCCTACTGATGTTTTCTAAGTGAACATCATCTCTCCAAAGACTCACTTTGTCTGCGTGATGTAGAAGGGTGATTTACGCCTGGAAATAAAGAGACGTAATGTGTTAGTAGAAAATACACACATCATTTTTACGACGCGTATCTAGATTTTTATGAGTAAACAGATTAACTTCTTTATTACGGACTTACGCGAGCCGCTATTCTCCGAATATGACCAATTAAATCCCTGCAATTATCTCTGCACACGGTCGAGTATAATATCGTGCTCTCAGATATTTTTTACTCTACACCGCGGATTCTACCTTATCCACTATATTCCGTAGATATTGGGTAGAAATTATTAGAGTCCCCCCCCCCCCCCCCCACAAAACGAGAAATTATCAGCGACCATGCTGCCATCTTACCAAAGAACGAGGTATCCCGCTGCCAACAAAACTTTACCCGCAGAGTTATATTTAAGCAATAACGCGGTAACGCGATACATTCGCATTACCGTCTATATGCGGAGGCTGCTTCTAGTTCCGGTGAAAATTTGTGAAATTTTGTGTGAACCGTATCGATTAATTACATGACTCAATTCCACGGAAATCTATTTAACCCAAAAAATGAAAACTCGCTGATCCACTGTTAACGAAGTTATATCTACACTTGCAACCTTGGTAAATTTAGCCGTTCACTTCATGCTTTGAATCTGATTAAAAATGTGGGATTCCTTGCCGTATTCTAATTAGCTCGCTTGATCAGACTCGGATTTACACAAGCGATCAGCTTGCTTTGGAAAAGTTTCGCGAATTTCCCAACGTTTTTATTCTGCTGATATCTGTGTCAAAATATTATGATCAGTCACGAACTGCTTTTTTTTTGCGATATCAAACACTGCGGTTGGCCGGTAGCCAAATATTCATGCGCATACGAATCTGCTCTGCGCTATTAGAGACGGTGGCAATAAACGCGAATCCACGTGTGCAGTAGCGACATTTTTTTATGCGAAAATAATGGAGTACCGAAACTGACAAGCGATTGCGATTAATGGTATGTGATATATCGGAAAGATTGAAAGATTGTGAGACGCGAGACGGCTCAAGTCTACTCTGAATTTTAACCCTGACGCTGCACACCGGGGTCGAAATGATCCCATGGCATTTTCACCGGAAGTTTCCATGTAAAAAAACATACAAAATAATGCAAGATAAATATTGAAACATCGTGAGAATCGTTATTTCAATCTTCTTCCAAAAATTCAAACCACTCACTCAGATAAATAACTATCTTTTCATCGCGCGGTATCTCCATATTTTTTTTCTCAATGTCCGTGTCTTGAGAGTTACTCAGTCAATTTTCAGTTCAAAATATTGAAAATTCAGTGATTTATGATTTTTTGAGTAGAATGATTCATTTTCCAACATTTTATTGTGTTTTGAATTTTGTTTTTCATCATATTTACAATTTCATTTTGCTAAATATAACTAATTTGCCTTGAAACATCATAGTTCAAGACTAGCCCAGAATTCGTTCAAGTTGTTCGGATCGATATCTCCGCTTCTACGAAATGATTGTTGCCGTTGGCTCTCCAACGACCCCGGTTCGACACCAGTATCCTTACACGGCGTAAGGATTGAGAACGAGTAAGTCCATCTTCACAAGCAAAGTTCAACCAACGAATTCGAAGACCCTGTAGAAATATCAATGCGTGTCTACTTATAACTAGTTTTAACCCCGCGGTGGGGCCAGGGATCCATTGCTTATTCCGTCTACTTATTTTCGCTGTGTAAAGATAAAGTTTGAAACTGAAAGAAAAAGAAAGTCTCGGAAAAGATTGGAGACGGATGCTTTTGCTCGCAGGTCTCCTTTTCATCCTTTGCAAAAGTTCCGTACGGTTTAGGAAGTGGAACGAAAAGTTTCGTGAAAATAAGATGAATTGAAAGAAATGAAAAAAATGAAAAAACACCAAGTGACGAGGACTGATATACGTGCATACGACTCCTCGCATAAGCCATACGGATACGAAGCTTTTTTCGCAACACATCCGAGACCAGATCCCGTCGATTGCGCAGTAAGCCCTCCATTGTGAGGGGGTTATAAATGGTTCCAGCTGGTTCCACCAAGGCCAGAAAAATCTCTGACGAATTCTGCGATCTGGAAAATTTTCCTCTATTTTTTCTCTCCGTTGAGTTTATTTTTGTTTTCCTCGAATTCAAAAGAAATCAAATTAGGTACCCTCCGGCCGATTAATCACTTTATGCGTAGACGCCAGAGTTACAAATTACTCTTCTAAACATAGGCGGCCGTTGATGAATTATTTACGACCTACGACGATGTCAAGACGAAACTGCGTATCTACGGTTCAAAGTGTAGGCAACCGAACTCGCCTTGCACGCGGCAGTTGAGACGTACGTCACTGTAAGAATCTTCCCAAGATTCTACCAAAGTGCAAGAGTTCACTCGACTCGCAAAACCCTGCAGGCTCATTCTTACAGGCGGGCGCTTCGAGGCATGCATGGTACTGTCATGTCGTAAGCGGTTCGCTCTGTTCTTTGAGAACATGCCTGATGACTGCGTTAAAAGATAAATACGTACAGCAACTGCGGGAATATTTGCGCTGCAGTTTTGAAGACGAAGTAAAAAAGCAGGTAATTACAGCGAATGAACGACCGTTCCTAAGACGATTCGCTCCGGTATCGCGATATTGCACTTTCAGAGATTGGCAGATGCGTTTCATCGATTCCCTGTTGCGCGATGAACTGATAAATTGAATTATTCGCTTATGTAACGCGCTTGAATTCTCTTATTCTCGATTCTTTTAAAAGCAAAAGCTCCTCCAACGATGCAGAATACCTCAACTGTTCCGAAAATACAACCTGCGTGACATATTTTCAAAGTTTAACAATCCAAGTCCGAAAAAAATCTTTTATGTCATAGATCATTGGATGTATGTGAATTTTTTTCAATTTGTCCAGGCACTTTCCGAGACCAAACAGCGCAACTTCATACAACGGCATGTTTCATACAATTTTTTCGTGCATGACAAGCAAACGACAGATGTTCAAGTCCCACACATATTGAAATACTTTATACACACATAATACGGCTGTATCCTAGGGTTAAGGGATGCGGGCGCAATCGGATCAAAGGTTCGACACCCTCCCCTATCGCGAAGACATATCGATTTTTCGCAAAGCATTATCGGCCGCGAGTTTTCGTTAATCTGTCTTGTAATGCTCGCAAAAATGTCACAACAACGGTCACACAAACACAATCACCAGTGCGCCACTGGATATCAGCGTATAACTCGTTCCGGTAAATATACACTGGATGTGCATACACCGTACGGAGAGATTAGATACGCACAGCTGGTATTCTCGGCGATGTATTTTTCATCAATTTTCCCTCCCCTCAATTTAGGATGCTTCTCTCATTGTTCTCATCATATTCAATCAAGTAGAGTGCACACTTGTTAATTTATACTCGTTGCTGTTTGCGCGTAATCAAATATTCGGCAAAGCAAACCCACCGCGCGATGCTCTAATATCTCGAGTTTTAATCGGCAAGCTGCAGATCGAACCCTTTTTTTTTTATACAAAAAATAACACGGTGCATACTTTTGGCCATGTAGCGGTAAAATTCTTCAAGTTTTCAGTTCGCAGCAAACACGATTGCGTTCACTTGAGGCCATATCGAACTATCGAATGACAACAAAAGCATGCGAGGAATGAAAACAGTACCTACGTAGCTGCGTTGGCAACGTGACCCAGAATTATACACAGCGTCGAGTGGCTGCAAAGAGAATCCCGGTTATCTTGGCTCTCATATACGTCTGGCTGTACCGTCCGAGAATTTATTAAATTATCCTCCCCGTCCGTATTATTCTACAACTCAAATTGAATCATTGATCATTCGAAAACGCAACTTTCAAACATAACCCAATCATATTACATCCGGACCTTCGATCGGCCTTCGACAGCGCGATCAAAAGTCTGAAATTAATGCAAGGTACGAATGTGAAAGACTTTTTATTTCTGTCTTTTTTTTTTATTCGTAACATCATTTCCGACAATCCTGACAGGTTTTATGATAAGTATTAGAATAAAAAAATTCTTTGTAAAAAAGAAAACAAAAAAAAAAAAAAAACTAAAAAATTGCACTCAAAAGTTTCCCGATTCCGGTGAAAAATTACCGCATAACCTAGGCCTGCACAAATGAACTAGTTAGAACGAGGTCAGAGCCCGGGGATCTACTTTATCAAATCTCAATCTTGCGCGATCTTTCCACCGAGAAAATGGGGAAGAAAAGAAAACGAGAAGGAAAGATAGAGCGACAGAGAGAGAGAGAGAGAAAGACTCTCGTCGGGTTCTAGGGCGGAAAAATAAACGCCTGTCCGCGGCGGGTAAAATTGGAAGCAGCATTCCTCGGCGAGGGCAGGTCAGGATCTCGCGCAGGATCCGCAGGATCACGTTCGGAATCGTCGAGGCTCAGGCTCGCGGCCTGCACCAGCAGCATCATCATCATCATCATCATCATCGGCAGCAGCAGCAGCAGCAGCAGCAGCAGCAGCAAAGCCCGACTCTTCACCCACACGGCAGCCTGTATGCGGGAAGCCGATCTGCGACGGTGTGCGAACACGTCGATCCGCCCCGGCCCCCCAGCAGTGCCGTGAAACGCTCAGTTCATGAGAACGCGTCGCGCGGTTCGGGCGCCCTTTTTGCCCCTCTGTGGCGGCAATTGTACACCCTCGAAAAAACGCGAACGGTTTACCAGATTGGAAAAAGAGCTTTGCAAAATTTTTGAGGATCGCGATCGAGCCAACGCGGATGGATATAACGTGCACATAGTGATATTGAAGTGAATACCACGGATGAAAAGCCGCAGCATCCTGCATGGATCTAATTTAACGGAAGAGTGATTTGCAAGCCCATCTAGTACGAGAGAGGTGAGAGTTGGCGTAATTTTTACGACGTGTTGTTTGTTCTTTTATTTCGTTTTTTTTTTTTATTCTTTGCTACACGCAGAACGAGTGTCCGGAGTCATTTGCGAATTCAGTAAAACCTAATAAAAATAATTTGATAAAGGCGGCGGAATTTTGTGCGTCGGAAACCACCGATCGATTTGTGTCAAACACAACTCCCTTATTGCGAGAGGTCGTGTAGGAATCGAAACCACGTGGGATCGCGAATAAATTTATTACCCAAATAATCGAGAGTGGCTTTTTCGTGTCGGGCAAGAAAAGGTCGAACATCCGCTAGAAATCTGCGTATCGCATCGCTGGTTATCAGCTCGGTATATATATATACGCCTTTGACAGTTACGTCTCGGCAAATATTATGTAACGGAGAAACACTCGTTGCCCGAACACCGCTGTTTTGTATCACCATACTACGACCAGACGTTTTTAATTGACGATTTTCAAAAAGGTTATACATGTCCTCTTCGATTGTCAGACCTCAACTGAAATTATTTCCGACGACGAAGTCGCGCTGCGATCATGCTTCTAAATTTAGACGCTTCAGATATTACAAAACACCGCGATTACCTTCGAACATTTTTTTCTTCCCACCAGAATTTTTACGTTTCTCGCGATTGTTCCTCCTCGCTGAATCGCAGGTCGTTACATGAATCGACGGTTGAAGCTCAAGCCCAACGCCCTTGATCGAAGAATACGGAAACTGCCTAGAGGTGGTTGATCATAATTCTACAATACATCCGATATTTTAAGAGAAGTCACAGCTGCGAACGTAATCCTGCACGTAGTCGACGAAATTCTTCCGAATCTTGTTTTAAATTCTATTTTTGACCTGGTGAAAATCATAGCTTTTCACTTGTAGCTCTGCTTACTTACAAGCTTCTCTCCATTGTGGCTACGATCGACTTACAAACGGTGTACATGTTTATACGTGCTTAATTACAATCTATAACAGAATGAACTCGGTATATTTTTGGTAAAGACAAACATACGCGTTACTTTATATAGCAAATATTGCCGTACTGAGCGATACTCGATAATATTTGAAGTGATTTGTTACGCGGTTTTGTTTATACCGTAGTAAAAACAAATTCTCGCAAACAAAAATAACTCAGGAATTATACGGGCTGTGTGAAACGACGGTTTACTCGGTAATTATAACGAGTGAGGAACGCGACACGCGATGAAATAAAAATCAATAAATACTTGACTGTTTTGTTTAACTTTACACTGTGTCCGGAAATCGTTTCAAAAAAAAAAAAAAAAAAAAGTTCTTCAATTCAAGTAAGCACGTAACGAGAACAGGGAAAGCTGATACGACTTTTCCATTAAAGCAAGATAATTTGAAATGCCTTGGTTTATGACAATTAAAACTTACATTTAATTGATATCTCCAGATCCCGCAGGCTCTTGAAAATTGCTTTACGTTATATCTAAAGTGACTCTTGTTCCGTTCAAATATACTTTCTCTGCAGGCAGATTCCAGATGTACATTTTTTCATCAGAATTACCTTTATACATGCTTGAAACGTCATATTATTCAAAATTTGGCGTCGTTCTCCAAACATGATCGTTGCATCCGAGGTTCTTTCTTCCGTGAAAAATTTATGAACTTTCGAAATCGTCTTGCTTTCCTATATCCCATCATTAATAAAAGAAAAAGTATCCGGGACTGCGTGAAGATTTCATCTACTGGGTTTTTCGCACCTCCGCTCTTTACTATTTCATTGTCGGTAAATTCACATCGGGAATGTGGCGTAAACAATCCCGTACCCTCAATGGAATCCAATGGTAGTTTTCACCTCTCTGAGCACGGGTATATAACGTATGTATAACCTACATGCAAATTTGTCCAAATACGTGGATGTTTACCAACGTGGCACGCAACCCGTCTCATTCGTTCTTTTAAAATGCAGGCGAACGACCGTCATAATCGTTTCATTCTTACAATTAGTGCAAAACTTTATCGGTAAGAAAATAGCCAAAGTTCAATGACAAGTATCAGATATGATATTACGTCTTCATTTCTTCGCCAATGAATATATACGTATATATATATCAGGGTGGTTAAAAAAATCAACTTTTTTTTCAGTGCCACATTTTTAATAGTTGTAGGAAGAGGAAATAAAATGCCGGTTAAAATTTCAGTCCTTAATATTAATATTTAGTGATTCCTGAACGCCATTTTTAATTTTCCACTCGATTAGCACGCGAAAATAAATTCACCTTCAGACCTTTTTTCGTAGAGCATTCAATTCCATACAAAAACTTGCAACGGACATTTATGTACATTGCTTGCTTACTGAGCTACAAAATTCTGAATAAGAGTAAAATTATTTTCGCGTGTTAATCAAATGGAAAATGAAAAATGGCGTTCAGGAACAACTAAATATTAATATCAGAGGCTCAAATTTTAACAGGCATCTTATTTCTTCTTTCTACAACTATCGAAGGTGTGACTTTAAACAAAAAATCGTGATTTTTTTTAACCACCATAATATATACGTATACGGTGAACGGAAAATGTTCAGTTAATTGATAGCGGGTTTGAATGGTTCGGTGGGAATAATTTTCACCTTCCGATTCATCGTCATTCCGGATCAAAAATTATCGTCGTTACTTTTGCATCACCTACCGTTCTTCTTTCCGCGTAGCTATCAACGAATTACTCGTGCTGCCGTAATATTGAATAATGAAATGATAGGGAAGTCGTAACTCTTTGATTCATCTTTCATACGCTAGGTATGAAATTTATTGGCCATTACGGAGCAGAGATGGTTTCTCCTCGGAACACAGTAGCTTTTGCATTAGCTTCTGTAACCTCCCTATGATCCAACGAGCTCGATGCGAGTTTGCTTGAGTTTAAGGCAAAGCAGTTTTCCATGCTCGACAATTTTCTCTTCTTGACAATTTCGTTGTCCAATTATAACAGCGAGAGTTTTATTTCTTTTACGCGGTAGTCGAGGAGGCGTGTACCTTATGTCTCATGCTTAGAATATGCCCTCGAATATTGCCTTGATTCTTACATTCGCTCGAAAACACGGCGATAAAACTGCCGAGCCGTGTTAATTTGAAGGAATCCGGCTATGCGTTGGCGCAGCAAAGTTAAGCGATGCGTGAGTCATGTCATGTTTCCAGAAAATTGTCAGATACGTATTTTCTGAAAGATTTTCTCACTGGTATTTTAACCGCGTACTCATTTTATCGCGAACATTGAATACTTCCGTGCGAATGATTTCGCTTCCATGCCAGGCTGAGAAGTTGATCACTCTTTAGTGCCTATTTTGACAGGCTGTTTATGACCCGGCTGTAGATAACGACACGCATACAAATGGCATTGAATTACAAGCGGGCGATCGATCGAAGTTACTGCTGAAATTGTGAGACGGAAAATCCTGGAGGATATTTAGGTGCACATGAGTATCGTTTCTTTTCATACGCAGTTACATATTAGGCGAGTTAAAGTCGCCGCTGAGCCTGGTTACTGAAAAGGTTTTCATTTGCTGAAGTATCGTTCATGTTTGCCAAAGTGAGGTCGTACGAGATGGAGAAAAATATACGTACATCTCACTTAGGTAGTAAGTGCCACCTGTCAAATGCTCCACATAACCACTCGGGTAAAAAGTCGACAAAACGATACGCGAACAGATGTTCTTTTGTACAACATCCACGGATGAACGTTGCGGAACGAACGCCACATTCCGCAGCGAAACCTGCGTTATCGATTTGTGCAATTCGTTCCTTCCCCAATCGACCGGACGATCCGGTATCGAAAACGGCTTTGGTCATAGTCGGCATTTCGCAATCTCGATGTCGAATCCGCGAAAGTAACGTAAGAGTTTCACCAGAGTTACGGTAATTCGTTTTCGAATCGTTGAGCCTACTTTGTTGTTCAGTTAAGATAATACACATTTAATCATGATTATACCTAATGTAAAAGAAGGTGCCGTAGGTTACTTTGAATAAAGAAGTTAACATTTATCTAACCACGCGGATCGCGTTTCAGCTACGCTGCGAAGGGTATACTTATTCTTATTCATGTCCACCACCCACAATCCCCGTTATAACGCTACCGGAAAAACATTTTCTCCAATATTTCGCAGCCGTTGAGCCGGTGAATAAATGAATGAATCATTTTGGGACGGGTTCGTATATCTTTTCTGGGGATTGATTGATCAATGGGAATAACATCTTCGAAATATTACGTCACGGGTATTGAAAGGGCATTGTTTCAAGGATCATCCCCGTCAGTATCAAAGTAGGAGCTTTTTTGCCGATTATAATCTCTCCGTCGGTTCAGCGCATCGTTTTGCCTGGGATTCTCCTCTCTCGTTCCTCGAGTATTAATTACATATTAGATCTGAGAAAAGCAGGTCATCCGCCGCCGGTTCAGCTCTCCTATCACTCGTGAGTGTTTTATTTCATACATATCACATATGTATAAACAGAGGCGAGTAGAACTGGGAGCTGACATCGAACGATACCTACACACTCACTACGTATATACTGCGTACGGGTTGTTTGTGTCCCATACGCGTGCGTGCATGTGGACAGGCATTTTATAATACACTCACTCAATAATTCATGCGTTTATAAATTTTTCAGCACCCCGTTCCTGTCCGTCCTCGTACAATACGTACTCGTATGCGTATGTACCCACGGTTCGAATCGCTACTCTTTGATACGGATTTATTTTGGCAACGAAGAAGAAAGTAAGCGGAAAAGAGGACGGTAGTCATCCCTTTGCAAAAAAACAAAAAAAAAAAAAAAAATATCGACTTCTTTTCAAACTCGCACTTTATGCCCAAGGCAACGAAATGCTCTTGTCTCCGGTCTTGGCAAGAGATAAACTCAACTCTCCCTAATTTCGAGCCTACTGAAGTGGGCGTTCCATCACCGTGAAAGACTCTTACTTACGTCTTAATCATGATCCCAGCTGGGTGTTGCGTTTGTTAAACTGATATTAATTATCTTTTACACGGAGTAGCTCGGTACCTTAGAAGAGTAAAGCAGAGTACAAGTCCACCTGATAACGACCTTCCGAGAGCAACGAGATATTACGCGGAGTAAATTTTACGTTCTACGTGCGTATCGGTTGAGATAAGAATCGGAATAGACGCTGTGTGTTTCGAGAAAAGAAAACACAATAAGAAGACGATTCATCTGCAGATCTTCTCAGCTCCTTACATAACTGACGAGTCTCGAAATATCGGTTTGGCAGACACGAGAACACGCGATGTGTTTGGCACGAGGTATGAAATAAGATGAAAGACGGCGTAATGTAATTTCATTTGTCATTTATACATCGGGAGTAATTATTTGCTGAGAAAATTTTCGGACTCTATTAAACCAGAAGGCAATTTCACTTGCAAAATGACTCCCGAAATCGTATAATATACATATATTTACAACGGTCCACCTTATAATAATACGAAATAATGAATAACCTTTCATTTTTTCGTTATTCTAATTTTATGCTTTTCGTGTTCTCTCATCCGACGACGAGTAGAACTTTCAATTAACGTGCTAATATTTAATAACACCCTTTTTTCCTGAAATATTCCACCACCTGACCCACGTAATTGTACAGTTCACGATTACAATGCTTTTCCCCTAAGAATTTTATCGTTCCTACCAACGTGCTTTTCTATATAAAGATCGTTATCTTGGGAAAAAAAAAATGTTCAACCTAAGCTGGTTTGGCCTGTTAAACTTTAAAGCACCGGATTTGCTTTGTAAAATTCAATCCCGTTACTTAACGAGTTTATAATACTCTGCAAAACTTATTACATTCTTGAGTGCAGATAATTAACGGTGTCGCCGAGTAGATGATTCATAACCTTTATACAAGAACGGCTCTCAGTTTCCGATGATTCAATTATTCATTCTCCGCTAGCACTGATCAAAATGTGAACTCTGCCGTCGAGTACTGATCACGTATTTCTGAGGACAATTTACGTAATTTCTGTGAGAATCATCAGTGCCTTGAAGTTCTGGAAATTGCGTCGATGGGAAGGCGAGCAACGGGGACCAATACACGTTGTTAAATTGTAACTTCGCAGTAGATTGAGCGCACGTAACACAGCTGTGATTGTAATTGGAACAGAAGCCAGGGTGCAGTAATATCTGTATAATCAAAGCGAGAATTAGACGATAACGGTTGGATAATTTCGTTCAAATTCACCTACGACGCTGTTTAAATTTTTCCCTTCCAGCGCCTCGATCACGATTTCATTTTGAACTTGTACGCAATAGAATTAACAAAGTCTAAGCCAAACTAATTGTAAGCTGTAATCTCGAGAGGTACCGTAATTGATGTAAATTTTTCATTCAACTTTTTCTTTGAACATCAGAGCTGTCGGGCCGATATATTTCAGATTTTAATTATTTTTTTTTTTTTGTCCTCTCGCTTTTTCACTCGTTACTTTTGCACTCTCGTTTCGTTTTGTCCCACCACGGAACCGTTGACGCAATTAGAACGGGGTTTCCGTCCTTTATTTTATCCTGCAAAGACAGTGAAATGGTGAAAATTGAACAACGCGTTACCTCTGTACGTGCAGATATACGTGTCGAACAATGAGAATAATTTCCGTCTCTTGATTCAAATACGCGCGATGCATTCACGATTTCGGGGTGATGAACCTTCAAGCAGCAAAGCAGCGCGCGCATTGTACGCGACGTGAATATTTTTCGCCACGTATTTCACAGCCTACGCGTAACAAGTCGGGTGATCTGCCTGTCTTGCTTTTCCCATACAAGTATACATATGCGTAGTAGTACGTATGTATATGTATACATACTCCACTTCGGATTCGCAAAGTATACGACGGACGAATGTTCGACTTTTCACGGTCAATTACTTTTTCAATTGACGCAAAAGTTACGGTAGCAACAAATGAGTTATTCGATCAGATATCAAGGGCAAATTTTGAAGGAAAAATTAACACAGCTCCAACGAGCGAGTCGCTTAGCGTTTGTATGAAAAATTTTTTCAATCGTGTAAATGTTACTTTGCCGCACCTAAAAATATCCTCGTTAACACTCGTATTTATATAACGTGAAAATTCGTTGATGTGCGCAGTTGAAGTCTTACCCGTACCGACGAATAGCGACTCGTAACAAATTTTTACATACTCGTATGCTTCAACAACCGTTAGAAGATCAAACCTGCAATTTTATATGCATATCTCGTTTTAGACGCGTGTATTACGTAGGGATTGTAAGAGGAATAGGGGGGATTGGAAGAAAAAATTTCGCTGCGACACCTTTTATCCAGTTATGTACTCTGGAGTACTTGTTGAGTGTGGAGCATCTGAGAGGCGTAGAATTCCTTGATCCCTTCCGACTGACAAGATTCCGATCCCTAAGTAAACGGTTAAACATGCAGTGGGTTCCTCGGTTTCCGAAGGATCACCCGTCCAACGTCGATCAGCGAGCTACACGACAGGAATTGAACGCGTAGACGTGAGTCAGATTCGTATAAGATCGAAACGATGTAACAATCGTGACGAATTGCGGATAGGGACTGATTTTCTTGAAGCTGCAGCCTCTTGAAAAATCTGAAAAGTAGAATCCGTACGGTCTTTTTGGATTTTCGCAAAACACATGATAACGATCGTTGTACGAGAGCTGCAGAGATGTAATGAAAATAGATGAAGAACCTTTCGATGAAAATATTCCTGGCTTAATATTTAAGGGCCGCAAGTCGTCAAGTCGTCTGTTCGAAAAGTTAATTTTATTTATGAATATTGAATATCCGAGGTCGCTAATTTATCTCCCAACGAGCACCTTTGATCTCGGCTATCGATGGAGAAAAATTAAATTTGGTGATGAAAATAAAAAGGTGAAACGAAATTAGCTCCTCCCGAATCGTATCGCCGTAAGCTTGGATCGGCAATAACCACGTTAACAGACGCGTGTCAGTCGATTCTTAATCCATTCAGTGATTAATTATTTCTACGGAGAAGTTGGGTTATAGAAAAGCTAACCTACAGCGCGTGTCTGATTGAATTAAACCCACGGATCAACTCTGTTATAATGCTAATGATGCACGTAGGAGTACGAATAGTTCACAAACAATTTTGCGTTGGTTGTTTCAAAACGGATGGATTGTAAAATTAAACAGGTTCATTCGCCGAACGATACAATAATTGGTATACAGTTAAGCAGTAAGGATTATTACCGATCAATTAGAAACGTTTTTGTGTATCGATAGTTTTACCGCATACATTTTATTCAAATCCTGAACTTACGAAGCTCAAGCAACTGCGGGCTTTCAATATTGTCGTCAGGTTTTTCGTTCTCGCGTTTGATTAATACCAAATATGGATCCTCTACGAGATAAGGATCTATTCGCGTGTTCCTTCATATAGGAATTTCCGCGAAGTCGAAACCTGGCTCATCGCAAAATGGAACACTAAGTTCCGTTCAATATTTAACCGCCGATGGTGTTCTCAATTTCCATCGCATGATTCGAGCTCATTTGCAAACAACGTTATAGTTGCCGGTCAATACATAGAATAGATACTGCGTTCTATTTTCGTGTTCGAATGCAGTGTTGCGATGCGCTATTTCCACGAAATCACGTCGTTCTCGTGGAATTTAAATTTCTCATACTAAAAATCCGATTTCTACAAAGCGTTCTTGTGAACCCATTACGATTAGATTCAGAAATTCCAGCTGTGTGCCGCAGAACGATTAGATTCATTCCAACCACAAAACAATGCACCCTTTGACTCTGGCTTGCGAAAATACAAATATGGGAAAAACTGGTCGAATGATAAAATACGGCAATTCAAGTGTATTTTCAAACGTTGGCCTTCAGACGCTTGTTGCGAAGCTCGCTTGTCATTTACAATCATCGACTAGATACACGTTTTTGAATATCATTCCGCTCTTACAGAGGAGTCCGAGTTCAACTTCAACGGTATTGCTCGAGCGGCTAAAGTTCTCAATTTTGACAGTGAAAATAATGAATAAATTTAATAAATTGAACACGAGTAAATGACGAACACTCTGTATTTGAGGACTGGCTGAATCCATTCTTCTGCTTTTTCCCTCCATACATACAGTATTTAATTTATTTTTCGCGCATGCCAAGTCCTGCCGTTTCGTGTATTTTGATACATAGATTACTGTAGCCCGCGGGCTAACCACGCAGCGACGTATTCTCCCGGCCATCGGACGTCCTGAACAATCCATCCACTGTTGTGGAAAATTCCTGATAATATGATATTAAACTGGCTTCCCAACTACACGAACGTCAATCTCAATGGCCGAGGGAAAGAACAGAAAGAAGAGGAGGGAAAAAAAAAACAGATACGAAAAGGGAGGAAATAAAAGCAAAGTCATAGATCCGTCTTGTGACTTGCCAGTTCTCATATTTGTCGTGTAATAAGTACACGATCATTGAACCGTTGGTCTATCCGTCTCCTGCAGCGAGAAAGCTGTTATTCGAGCAATACGAATTGTTTGGATTAGTTGCAAATTGGCTTCGACGGAGCAAAAAACCGTGACAGGTGAACGACTGATGTAGACAGCAAAGGGAAAACAGCCTTGGGTGTTACGTGTCTCTTCGAGATTTTGGTTTCAGCTTACCGAGTTCCTGCAACTGCGAGTGACGCGATTAGCAATTCCGATATCGGAATCGGTGATCCCGGAGCTCGACGCCGCTAGTCGAGTAGGAGATCAATTTTTCTTTTTACAAGCGAAAGCTGACAGAGTTAACAAGGGATCCTGCTTACAGGGATATCGATCGATGGGTTATCGAATACGTTGATTATTCAAATGCGGTTTGAGGCGAGATGAAGGCGTAGTCGCTGCTGTGCAATTTAATCGATGATTAAAATTACTCCGTCGTATTTGCTTCCCGGCTTCTTCGCCTCCGATATTTCTATACAACGCAGCTGGCTTTACTCACGCTCCAATTATCAATAAAACCTGACGACATTATTATCTTACCTCAACGTTATAAATAGCTGCACGGCTGCGGTGTTATACGCAATTATATCATAGCTCAATATGCATCGATCGTGGGGCTGCTGCTCGATAATTTCTACCTATCGCGTAGCCTGCAAGTTCACCGATGACTTTGTCAGGTATTGGAAGAAAAATACGGCATTAATATCTCGTCTTAAAAACGCACAATCGTTTACCCGTTTCTCCGTTTCTCCATTCGTTGGAAATATTTCAGTAAAGGATACCGAACCAGCCAAAACTTTACGTCTATTGCACGAACCAATTTTCTGGCCACGTGATTCATTTCATTTTCAGGTGGTTGCGCAGGTCAGGTGGTTGCTTATCAAATTCCATTAGGTGTATGTATCTAATTAAACTTTCTTATTTGACGTGACTCTCGGATTTTAAGGCGTCTTTGGATTTCATTCAAGCACGTTGTTTGAGCTCGTTTCACGTTCTTTCCTTTGACCCGTTCATCGTCGGCTTCAGCGTGGAAGGTGAAGATGTGTTTTGACAACTTGTTGTCGTAACCGTTCAATTACTGTACTGTTTGACTTTTTTCAGATGGCTATGTACTCGTAGCAGCTGAAACTTATGGCGAAATGATGAATCTCGTCCAGCATTTCAACAAGTTGTTTTGTTCTTTATTGATAAAAGATTTGACGTATTTTTAACAGTTTTATACTAATCGGTAGATAAGAGTTTTTTCAACCGATTGAAAAAAAAAATACAAGTATTCAAACTAGAACTTTGTACTTTGGGACGAGCGTGAGAATAGCAGCTTAAATCACCGTTGAAAATGATTTTCCTTCCTTTGGAATATCCTGAAATTTCAGCAAAGCCTCAATTTTCTTCAAGTTTTCTGTCGAAAGTTTCCAGGAGGTTAAAAGCATCCCGTTTGCCTGTGTACAACATTGACTGATCAAAAAGATGCAACGCTGCCGTCGTCTCTCAGTTTTATGATATCCAATTATTCCCCGAAGGCGTCTCTATTTAAAAGTTTAGCTCGTGTCAGGTTCAAGACCTCCGAAGGAGATGATGAATTCAACGTTTTCAAGCTGCTGCCAGAAGTTCATAACTTCGAACAGATATTATAAACGACACGACTAAATGGGTGGCAGTGATTAAATCAGTAATCCCCTTATTCCGGTGTTAATAAAAGTTTATTTTTCTTCTAACTCTTTCAAAAATTATTCGTATATGCGTGATTCCCATGTGTACAAGTCCTGTTCACTTATCATCGCCAAGCTTTCATGTACGGCTGGAATACATATTCGAAGTATCCGCGATGCCGCATTTCTGTTTGTCTTCAGTCACCATACCTGCGCTCGGCAGAATCTAATCAAGTTTTGAATTTGCTTTGAACACTCAAGTTTCGCAATTAGGTTGTTCTCAGTGACTTCGTTGCGGTCGTGAAACTAGCTTCTGGATTGGTACCCCACATTTGCCAGCTTTTATACAGTAGACACATATGTAGACTTATATTTCGTACCGAATAAGCAAAGTCGAGAATACAACTTTGCGCTCCCCTGCGGCCTGCAATTAGAGGAAACAGTCTTGTAAAAGCTGTGTATAATAAATGGAAGAAACAAAGAAATGAAATTCCATTGGAAGCTGCTTTTCAAGAAAACATTAAAGGGTGATCAAAGTAAAGGAAACGATAAAATATTTCGAAACTTGTTTTATCCATCGGATTTTCTCTTAAAATCTACGAGGTTCGACGAAATGACTCGACATTTGTTGATTAAAGAAAACAAGACGCCTCATTTCTAGTACTGAGATCAGTCATGCAGAGCCGTCGCATGATGATTGGTAAATACGTAATCATGTGTTAGACACTAAAGCTTCTGCTATTGGGTGGAAATTTGAATGCTCCTCTCACCTTTAACGTCTTATGAGAGTTTGGGATACCTACAGATAAAGTAAAGTCGAAAAAAGTTCACTGTTCTTGATAAAAAATTGATTGTGAGTAAACCTCGCTGCGAAAGAGCACTAAATTATTTTCTGTATAAATCAAACAACGGCGTCACCTGCTCAAATTTCACCCCTTACGCGCTGTTTTTATTTAAAAAAATGTTCCCACTTAATCTCATTCGTAATTCCGCTTAAAATCCTGGTGAATTATTATGCAAAGATCCAGGTCAACTCGTTGAAAATATTGAAGAGGATACAGGACGACGAGGAGTGCGTTCCTCGGCAAATCGCGCCTACAAATAATTTATATTTACGCACGCATCGCTGGTAAAATAATGGAAAATAAACACGCGTCAATAATTTTGATTATAACCAGCTTGAATATACGTAAGTCTCTTTCGTCCGAGGATTCTTACAAAGATTAAATATTGCCCGCATACGTAACTATAGTTAAAAATACGAATTTTATGGCAAGTTACACAATGCTTCTCTCACAAGGCATAAATATACATATATTGATAAACAGCGGAAGAGCCATTTCGTGCAAACCAGCTGTTAAACGTGAGAATGAGAATTTTATAGTCGGCTAGATATCGGGCAAGATAGGGAAGACGATATTAATAATTTTCCACTCATTTTCCTCGACGAGTAAATTTACTGCCGGAATTCATATTGCGCCATGCTTGTTTAAAAAGTACCAGAACTCCCAAGTCGCATTCCATCGCGCGCTTACAAAATAACAACAAAAAAAAAATTGGACCATTTGGTAAGTTTTCAACGCCGAGAGCAACTACAATTACTCGAAATATATTTGGGCCGTTATCGTTTAAATACTCGAGCAACGCCTGATGGTTGCTCCGTGAATTTTAGACCCTTCGAGAAACACGGCAGGTACTCGTGAACCATTGTTAAGCTTCTTCGGGGTAATGGTCTTAACGGACTCTCGCCGAGACGTTGCCCTAAAATTTTGAATTTCCTACTTCTCATACTGACTTACCCTTACCCTCATACCCCATTCCTACGATCCTTTCTTCAACATCGCATAAATCTTTTTTTTTTTTTTACACAAAACTTGGATTCAGGGACGTCGGATAGGTTGGGATTCAAAAACACGGCGTGATTTCGCTAAAAATGTCAAGTCGGTTCTTGCGTATCACAGCCAATTATTTATGGCGACGCGGACACGAGTCATGCTCAATATTCTTCTCTTCAAATTGGATGTAAATGAAAAACGAAAGAGGCTACTGTGCTTTTGCCCCGAAACTCCCGACAGATGATAAGTTAATCGTTCTCCATTCTTCCAATAATTATCAGTCAACAGGAATAGAAAAATTTCCTTCGAACGACTATAATCATGTTATTTCTCCGAGCGCCCCATTTTCACTGTTCTTCCCTACTACCTGAAATTGCGTTGTCATATCTTTTTGAAATCTCGTTGATGCGATGTCGTGTTTGGCATCCTGACGTTTTCATGAGATGTTTTTTCCTTGGTTTTATTCCCAGGCTGAAGCACACCTCCAGAAATCACTTCTATACGAAATTGTGGACGTGAAAGCAAAGGGCAGGCGTCTCTCGAAAATACAGCCTCTTCGACCTTTCAGCTTAACCCCTTTCAAACCAGTCGAAATAAAATTCAAAAAAAAGTTCCTCGAAAGTTCACTTTCACAACTTGAACCCAGTGTTTTACGTGTCTTCCTTTGTACCCTTAACGACCTCATCCGCTCCAGCAGTTCGTCGGCATTCGTCGCGAAGGGCTTTACGGATGATATAATATTCGTGAAATATTAATGAAACTCCACGTCATTCTCACACCGCAGGACGCCTTGGGCTTTCGTAGAAATCCATCTTGTTCGATACTACTCGGCTGAACTTTGGTCGTAAAATATTAATGCCATCGACATCGCTGTATCTTCAATTTAATATCGAATCACCTTCTCGTTGACTAATGTGAAATTTTTTCCTCGCCGTCTGTGACAATCTAAAAATTATCGTCATCTCGCACCTTTTTTCATTTCATTATCTTAAAATACGTCCCTCGTCGTTTACCGGTATTTCATTTCTACTTGTTGCAAGAAAACGGGAAAAGCGCTCCCGGTATATTCCAAGTATAACCAACTCCGTACATAACCCGCATGGAATGGCGCAGCTCGTTTATTCAGGCGGTAAATGTCATACTTCACATTCACTGGCTCCAACCTGCAACCGACCCTTATAATTCCTTACACAGTTTCGAACGCGTTCTACACCGACTAACGTGTGACGCGGCGGTAGTGACGACACACCGAGTGCAGCCGCAGTCCTATACGCTTGACCCAGAACTTAGCTTAGGCGATATCGCTAAGACAGCTTATGCGCCGGCTATGCTCTGCCAGATCGATAGAGCCGGTTAATAGAACCGTAGGAGACGAGGGTATAGCGTGCCAGGACGAGGCCGTCATATTTTTCCAGGAGGCACCAGGCGCATCTGTGTCAAGTTCAAATACAAAATGGCAAATTGCCTTGGCGTTGGGACGCGTTTTACCAGCGGTAAAAAAAACAGCCCGAATGTTATTTACACAAGCAGACACGAATCCATGGTTGGAAAAAAATTCGTTTTCACCGTAGATCATTTTCCGTGCCGTACATTCGGTATGCCATCGTATCTGTATTGCGCGATTCCGCGGCGTGCCAAATACGATGTAGATTAAATTTAAAACAGATGCGATATTACGCATGGTTAATACGGATATGGCCCTCGCGATACGTCGATAAACGTATACGTAAGTAATACGGGCGCTGCTCAACGTGACGAGAACAATAAATACGGCTCACTGAACACCGCAGCCATTCTACAACGTCATGCGATCCGTACCTTGAGCTTTGCGGTGCGCTACTGAAAAACATGGAACAAACACATAGATCCGTGGATTTTTATGGCAGAGAATGGGTTGCGGCGGGTTGCTAACGTCTCGCCGATCTCAACCCCCTCTCGGTCGCACACAATTTACGGCTTCTCCTCGGCACTTTCTCACCTCTCGACACCTGCATGTGGTCAGGTGCCAATTTTTTCCAAGGCCGTCGTTTGATCGAATTTGCGAATCACGCGTGATGTGTGCCCCTGAGGTCGAGCCTGCCACGAGAGAGAGAGAGAGAGAGAGAGAGAGAGAGGGGGGGGGGCCAAGGTGTTGGGGTGTCAGTCAATAACTTTATGTAGGTATCCCGTAGACTTGATGCGGAGTAGCTAGGAGTAACTTTGGGTTAAACACCCTGCACCCAAAGGCAAGTCAAGTCTCTCCTCTCCCCCTGTCCGTTCCACACGCCGCACAGATTAATTAATTTCATCGGATATCACGGCGTTTAATTACCTCAGGTATGAGCGCCGGTACCCGTTCCCTGTCAAATGCATTGATGAATGGCTCTCGTCATTGGCAAGACCTCAAGTCATGTAGCCATCGGTCCAGTCGCACCTGCAGCCTAGCAACGGGAACCCGTGCAAGGGTGGAACGGATAGTGCGGGGTCGGTATAGACGTGCGCCACGATCATCCGGTTTCCAGTTTGGCAAGAGATTACAGAGCGAAGGTGTTGGTTGGGAAACTGAATAGTACACACGGCTGCCGAACGTCGAGAGTCCGGACTTTCCGTTAGTAAATTAGGACGCTGACGTCAGTTGGCTGATTTTCGGAATGATACCAAAACCGTGTCCTATGGTCTTCCTCTTATTTGTAAAAATCATAGGTGTAACGCACGCGTGCGTAAACTATCACGAGGGATGAATATGACAGGTGTCACAATATTTAAATGATTTATAGTTACAGCATAACGCTGCGAATACAATTCACTGTACGTTATAATTATATTTACCACTAGGTCGATTTTATTATTATTGTTTGTTTTTTTTTTTTGTTTTTTATTTTGTCAAAAAATACTGAACAAATACTACACACATTGTGCAGGCTGAAAAATATCTGAGGCTCACACGTACAAATATCAGGGTATTTTTTTTCCATCTCGTTTCGATCACCCTCCTCGTGTCTCGTGTTTGTTTTTCGTTATGCCGCAGTCCTTTCGCTCTACTGTGTATAAATTCACCGTTTGATATATTTCACGTGTTCTGTCTAGTGACGCGGTTTCGCGGTGAGTTATTCTCGTCTATGATAAAATAATTTCACGATAAATAGAGGAAGAAAAATTATGCCCGATGGCCTTAAGCCCGAATGCATTGATCATTAATCCACATTGAAATTTATGCGGCTAGCGTGCAAATATCCGCAGTGACCCGAACTGTGTCTCTATCTTTGAAAACGCTTGCGCTTCCTGGAGGAAAGTTGTGTAATTGAAACAGGTAATCGTACCGCTTTCGACCAGCGTTTTCCACGGGAGGTAAATTTATCGCTCCGTTCTATCTTTTGACGAGAGGATAAATTCCATTTATCTGTACCCGATGCAATGACGGTTGGAAATTATGACGGTAACGAGAATGCTACCCTCACGTTTCGTCCCTTTCACGAGACAGTAACACGGCACAAGTGGCATTCGAATCGATCCTCTCATAGATATCCACGTGTCCTTGGGTGGGTGGGTGGATTTACCTATCCTCGTTATTTCACCTCGACAGACAAGGACCTTGCGCAAGGGATTGTTGAAGGTTGTCGTTCGCGGAGTCATAATTTCCCGACTGCTTTTCAAACCGGCGCAACTTTCGCCGACTCGAATTGGTTTTTGAAGCTAATTTAATTACGATTCAAGGTCTCCGATTTCTTCATTACCGCCATCAATCAAGTTGGACGATCGTTTCGTGATGCGCTATTTGTCATAATCAATTGTCGAACGATTCGACCCGATGATTATCGACGTCCATCATGTCTTACGTCCGTAAAAGCCCACATACTAGTTTTCGATCCAAGTATGTCGGTATCGTTGTCGGATTTCGCAAAACTGGTAGCCTCAAGAGACGATGAGCATACCACTGCCACTTGAGCGTTATCTTTTAATTGTATAAAAAATCATCGAGCACCCTTACCTACGACTTAATCCTGGATCTAATGAAGTGTCGGGTAATGATTGAATACCTTTTAAATTAGTCAAGGCATCGGTATGGTCAGTTTGCTGAATTGCTATTCTCAAACATCGCAGTCGGCAACGTTATTAGTTTCGCTCCTAACAGCTTGCAATTAACCCAGTTCAACGCGTGGCTTTAACTGACAATGAGTAAGAGTATTTCTACGTGTTCACAAACGAGTGTTCAGAAGAGTAGGAGATTAGAAGATTAGGTTGACAATTCGTAAATATCGTGTGAAAAATTGCCCCACTTTACGCGAAAAAATCAATATCAGCAAATATACACGACAGTACGTTAACGTTAATCCTGTACGTTAACGATTCACGAGGCCGAGTATAAGGTGTTTTAGTGGATACTTTCACGATATTTCATCCAAATGAATTAAATCCAGATTCTCAATCTGTTTAATGGAAATCGATTATTTGCACAACCGTAAGTGTAATTGGTACATATCTGACAGCCATTTACCCGTATATCTATACCCGTACAGTGTGTACACTTCGGTAAGCGGGCCAATTGCCAATATCGATCGATCCTGATACTCATAACGCGATGCAATCGTGACGTCTTCGTTAAGTTTCGTCACGTTAATTAGCGTTATTCTCTCCGAGGATGGGGAAGTTTATGCGCCCGAGAGCATTTGAGAAAGGCTATATACATACCGCGCCGCGACGCTCGCTACTCGCGGCTTGAAAATCAAAGTTCGCTAAAAGGCGTAATAGATTCTGAAGGCATTCTGCAAATACGTTAATTGGAGTATTTAAGAGTCATATTCCAGTACGCGTTAGAATTTCTGAGGGTTATAACGTATCAAATGCGTGGCAATTACTTGACAACAAAACGGCATCACCGAGTGACAGGAAGCAAATAACAAATACAGCGATTCTTTCGCTCGTATGGAAATAATATAAAAAAATTTCGTAATTGCGGGTATAGCTTTTTTTCTGACGGCAATTAAATTTGTCGATAATTTCGAAGAAAACGAACAAATTTCGCATTTCGAATCAAAGCATGCTTGTACCATTTAAGGTCGGTTTCTGGGAGGGTAAACCCTCTTCCATTTAGCTAGCTCTTTCCCCAGGCATATAATGCAGTTATAGGAGATGCAGCCGTGGCGGTCTGCAGCAATCGACCGAACGATGCCCGGGTCGCGTTGCATTCAGCATTGCCGTATTTTCAGAGAGCTTGCGAAGGACGAGGCTAATCGAGTGGAATGCGAACAAAGGCGCAAAAAGTACTCGATTACTTGGCGAAAAATCTACCATTCCCTGTCGAATTCAATGCTTTAACTGGTTTCAAATATACGTGGAAGAGAAATGCCGGTGCAGCGCTGCTGAGCGCGAGGAAAACCGCGACGAGTGTTTTATATAAGTGAGAATTACTTCGCGGCTTTACTGAGAAAATTAGGATTTACACGGGTCGCAAGTTATGGCGCGTTATGGTAATTCGACACTTCTTGCATCGCCACCTTTCGAAGCTTCCGCATATAATAAATAACGGGGCTTCTTCGTTCGCTCATCCCATTTGGACAAGAGTGGATTTATCTTGAGGTTATCTCTTTCGTGGAAGCCTCGAGTCACTACGGCTTCGCTGCTTCACCCTAAAATATTGGGTTACCGTGTAAGGTAGCCTGGATTAGTAGAAGTGAAAAAAATCGAACCGCCCTCGAAGTAATTTACGCATCGCGTGTAGAAAAGCTCGAATCTCTCGCCTCTGTAAAAACACGTCACTCGTCGACGAGATCTAACGCCAGAGTATTTTAGACACCCCAGGCTGCTCGCGGAGCGGTTTTCGGGCGGGAATTTTTCGCGTATGTGAATATTTCAAGAGTGACGGGAAGGTTTTTCAAAATTTGAATCCTCGCTCCGACGGTCGGATGTTTGTCCGATGATACGTAAGAGTCTGCCACCCAGGTTCGAGCAGTCGCGCAGTCTAAATATAGAAAGCCTGCATAGTTGGCGTGCTTGAGCTCCGAGTTGCAAAAGATGCGTCTTTCTCGAGGCCGGGAAATCTTCTTTCCTCAGGTCGCTATACACCTGGATTGTGTAAATAAATCGCCACACCTGTTCCGAGTAACTTCCTTCCATGATTGTAATCGCAGCCGCCATCATAGGTCGTAAGTTTGAACATGCTTAGAACACGGTTGTTTGTACCAAGCCGAAAAGACAATGGAGTCTCGGAATTAATCGAGAACGATAAAACCGGCAATTAAATCCGAAGCTAAAAAATAATTACGCACTTCCCACGACGTTTTGCTATCGGACTCGGAGATGCACGCGAGCCGTTAATTTCGCTATACGTTACACCGTGCAGAACTGCGCGGCAGGATACTAGATGTTATAGGAATTACGTTTACGTGAACGTTACAAATTAAATTACGCGTTCAACCACGAACCTAATTTACGTGACTCTCGTGGCAAAGTTTATAAAGCCACGCTAAAAGTTTAAACAAATTCCACGCGCCGTTCTTTCATCCGAAATTTAGCCTCGTTAAGAGCTCTGCGGTCGGGAATATTTCGTCACTGACATTAAATACTTTACAAGCAGTATTGAATAGCAAGTGATTTATCATTTACACCCTTCAATTCGTTGTACAGTTGGCAAATTTTCACCGGAATTTCTACCATTATGGGATGCAAACTACCCTCGAAGTATCACCTTTTCGAACTCGGTGTCACACATTGACAAAATTTTAGGCCGCTTGTTCGTCACTTAATAATAATAAAAAAATTTACGATAATACGAAAAGCGTACCGATCGGAGATCCTATCAGAGAGCGCGTTGAAGGTATGGGAAGCAATTTATTTCGCCGAAGAGTTTTCTTTATTCCGTGATCCACTGGGGAGTGAACGGAATGAAAGGACACTCGATATGTGTATCGAGGGATACACATATCTTCGGCATTATATTGACTCTGCAAATTGAAAGGTATTTGAATTCGAAACCAATCAGCGGGCCGCAGCAGAAAGCTTCAGATATGGATTTAAACAAATCAAGCACTCAAAGTGTAAGGTATTTGAATAAAATTAGCTGATTCTAACACCTGACTTTTCCGCTCGTCGTTGAATCGATGGAAATGCGGGAAGTTGAATGGTTTCCCACGGTATACAAAAGTAGGTCACAGGATAATATAATAATGATAAGATGGCAGAAGCTTTGGGAGTTTTTGCTGAAAAGGGAATTGAATAAATGAACCAAGAAACCATACATGCCGTCCGAACGCACGTGCTACGTTAGATTATTAATCTTGTTGTCGACACTGAAAAAGGTCACCGATAACACACCCGATTAATCATAAAATTGCTTACACCGATCACAGACTAAAATTATCTCTACGAAGTTGAGGTACCTAATGTTTCGCGTTTTCGTTCCAACGCTATATTCACGAGGTCGACAGCCCGGGTCAATAAATTTTTTCCCCCTGTAACCGGGACCTGGTGTTATCCCGTCATCCCCAAAGCATAGCTGGGTACGTACCTACTCTTCGTCCACAGTGACACGACACCAGCTCTCTCCGGGCGGCCTGCCACTCGACTATTCATGCCTTCAACTTCGGTGCCGAGAGGTTCTTCAGCCAAGCGATATTTATAAAGATAAAGTTAGCGGGAAAACGTACCCAAAGCAACTTGCAACGAGTTCCGAATTAAAACTGTCGTCCTTGAGGCGGTTACCTCTCTAACCGTAAACAACTGAGATACCTTTGAGATTTTTACCGTGTTCTGTTTTTGCATTTTTTTTTTTTTTTTTTTAGCTCTCATGATCATTTCTAGAATGGAAGATTTAAATCAAAGAGTCCCACCTTCGTCAGAAGTCGTATTTATATATGATACGGTTACAATTTTCCCTACGTCGCCGTGAATGCCAGAGGAAACTTTCTTGTTTGACTAGTAAACGTTCCGCGCATTCGTTTCAAGCAATGAACCGACTCACCTAACAGCACTTTGAAATATAACCGCCATATTTCTGGCATTTGACAGGCGAAATTGATGGTCCTGATTTTGGACAGCCAGTAATATAGTTTGACTAATACGCGTTCCCCGCATTCATTTTACGCGATCAACTGACTTACCTAACAGCACTTTGAAATGTAACGAACATGTTTCTTGTCTTCGACAGGAAAAATCGATGGTTCTAATTCTGGATAGCAGATTATTTCTCCGGTAAATGCCTTGTAGGTTGTAAAAAAAATCTCACTTCCGCCACCATCCGAGGATTAAATTCTAGAGTTACAGAAAGAGAGCGATTCGACTCGTGGTTCAAAACCTCTTTCTTTTCTTGTTGGTCATGACTCCGGACACGCAGTTTAAGTGAAATGAAAAACTCTGTCTCCACACGGTTAATTAATTTTCAGCTAAAGGTCTACAGGTCGGAGCAAGGAAATTCATCAGTCTCCGAAGGACTAACGAGCCAACATTCCTTAGGTACACAGTTGAAAAGTTCTAAAAAGAAGAATCGGAAAATTTTCCAAGTACAATACAGCGAAATCAAATTAATCGTTGAACGCGAAGCCGAGAGCAAAATTCTCGGGTCTGAGACGCAAACAAAAACTTGCCATCGCAAGGATATTGAGAACGAGATGAAGAGCAACGCTCAGATGGTTTTCTGACGAATTATTCCCTCAAAAGTTGTTCGAATTATCTCACCTAAATTTTCGTATTCCGAACAACACACTACGAGGAAAAAAATAGCAGTCAAAAAGGTGAACCGGTCTTTTCCTTTGAGTTTTGAGTAGCTTCGACAACAATGGAGGAAGACGACGTCGAGGGACGGCAGACGGAAATGACCAGGGTGACGACACACGTCCAAGAGACAATAGCGAGTTCTGCAAAAACGGTGACCTCGAGTTTGCTTCTAAGTCGAATATCCGGGCAGCATAATTCAGCCGACGAGTCCGACACGGTTGAATACGACTCCGAAAGCGAGGTGGAAAATATTCCAAAGGATGAGGAAAGCGTCCCAATCGTTACGGACGAAAAGGGCATCCGGATATCTGGTCCGACGCGAAAATCGCGGGCTGGAAAGTCCGATCCATCAAGGGTGTCGACTGCCACGATTCAAGTGAGCGCCTCCAGCTCGAGATCAAAGGCGAAGGCTGTTTCGTCCAAGTTTTGTGGTAACAGGGCAGGGCTCTTTGTCACTTCGACGCAGAGTCCTCAATCGAGCTCAAGTCAGGAAGAATACGAACCGGAAGTAAAGATAATACCGAAGCAGCAGCTACTCACCACAGGGAGCACAAGCCTGGTCGTTGCGAGGTCCATGGAGGGCCTTCGTACCTCGAGGAATTTCTTGAGCGCCGACGAGCGTTACAGCGAGGACCGAAAGTCCTTGGAATCGCTTTCCTCCTCCTCGGAGACCCACACGACGTCCAGGAGTCACCATCGGAGTTTTTTAACATCGTCGGAAAAGGATGTGCGGCGTATCGTGACAATGGAGACGCGAAGCAGCGAGAACTTGCAGAGAGAAGAGAGCTTGAACGCCGAGGTTAGGCGCGGACTGTTTGCCAATACTGGAACGGAACGGAAGATTCCTCAACATCTCAGTCTGCCACCGTCGTCTGGAGTCTTCTCGCTCACCAGTCCCGGTGGAAGTGATCGAAGGATCACGATCCTCAGCCCCCACTCGCCTGCTCAAACTCCGGACCTTCTACAGTTTACGATGCAATCAACGCTGAAGACCAGGAGGAAGAAGGCTGTCGTACTGCCGAGGTTGGTGTTACCTAGAAGCGACTCGGAGGTCTTTTTAGAGTGAGTAGTGTAGACTTTTTAGTACTCGATAGCAAATTGAACTTCACCGCTTTCATCGAATTTCGAACGAGCTCACGTGTCGCGTCCCTTATCTTTCGCAATTGGCATTTCATCAGCTGGCTAAACCCCTGCCAACAAGTATAAGTACAGTATCCAAAGGATTGTTGCTTGATCTGAAACACGGTGTGTCGCAATTACCTTTGCGGAATTCTGCAACCTTCCATCGAGTATTTACAATTAGATTTGAATCTTGCTTTGGCTGGATGCGTGATCAAATTTCCCTGAAATTAAGTTCACGAATGCTTTTGTATTGTTATAAATTTTTTCTCGCATACGCGAGCCATAATTTTCTCCACTAGAAACTTGAACTAGAAACTTGTATCACGTGTTGCATTTTCTACTTTTTACGTGCCTGCTTTATACCCTTATTTCCCATGAAAGCACCACAAGCATACACGGTTTTCAATTATGACCTTTATTATTCATTGCAAGCTTGTTCCGTGCTTACTCTTAACGGTCCCTCTCTTGCTCTCTCTCTCTCTCTCTCTCTCTCTCTCTCTCTCTCTCTCTCTCTCGTTTTATGGATTCACAGCGATATTTTTATTACTCGTAATGAAACAAAAACAAAGAACAACAACTTTTCAAATTACACGCTCATATCGTATCGCAGGCTTACTCGAAGTAATTCAAAATAACAGTTTTGCTTCGTTGAAAAACTTCTTTCCGCAGTGTATTGCCCAAGGCGCTTGGTGAACGCACCAATGGTAATTGCGTTGGAAATGAAATCCAGACACGAGCTTTTTATTTTCAAAGAATTATCTAGAAATACTATTTGAGAATATCATTCTTTGCTCTCGCGTGTTTCATAAGCGCTCGCGCGCATCTGCACGCGGGGGAAATCTCATTATTACAGTTATCACCGAGGTGCATATTCCCCGTAGACAAAACTTTAATGCGGCCATATAGATGTCATCGCACTTGTCGCAAACACGAATTCCATACGGCGCAAATGGATAATATAGATTCTAACTAATTAGCTAATTCGTTGTACAATTCGCTCTCAGCTACTCAGCGTTTGTAATGCTTTCACGATAGAGTTAAAAAAAGAAAAGGAAAAAATTAAGTGTGCATCCCGCATGCCTACACGTAGACGTATTGTTTAATAATTATTATGCATGTATGCACAACAATCACAATATTCCGTTACTGAATTATTTTTTCATGGACACAGATGTTGGCACGTATTTTATTTATCTTCAGAAACTGCGTCTCATCGGTAAATTCTGCAATAATAGGAATCAACCGTCGCTATTTCGCATGTTATGTATGAATATTGTTATATGCGTTCTAAGAAAACTCTCGATTGTGAGCCGCTAATCGCTTCGACTTTGGTCACGTGGTGTGATATTCATATTGCAAGATCGTTAATAGATTTGAAACAAATGTTTACGTTATCCGTTGTGCAGAGATACGTATAACGTGATTATCATTAGCGTCGAAATTCATTGAAATGAAATCCCCGATTCATCCGCCCCTCGGGGAGTCGTCGAAAGGTCAATCCAATCATGATTTAGGTGTCTCTAGTGGATGGCAAAACGAACATGGTGAACTATAGGCGAAAGCTAGAATGAGCAGGCGTACCGTGAATATATCTATAGGTATTTTCACTTCGCGGTTTGAAAACATGTTATTATTTTTAAAGTTTCACCGACATCTTATTTTTCTGAAAGCATAATGCATGACATATATTTTAACGATACGAGGAGCTGTCCCGGTAAATCTGTCATGCTAAAACATTCTAAAAATATGCAAAACTTAGGACTTTTGTTTCGTCGCCTGGGCAGCTATAAGCGTGAGTGGACTCATCTGCAGCCCAGCTATAAGCTGACGTATCCAAATTAAATATTATTTTAATATGTCTATTGCAAAAGCAGAAAGTACAACGAAATATTATTACATTATATAAGTAGCACGAAATTGATAATTTTTCAACCATCTACGGATAACGACGCAATTTGGGGCGGAGATTCAACGACACCTTGCTTCGGTATATTAACACCTACGAGTGTAAATTGTACGGAAATTTAAAATGCCGGACCCCCGTGCAAGAAATTTATACGTTCGATGCGAAACGAAGCGGTTAAGCAAACAGGAGCAACGAAAAGGGTGAAAAAAGATTATAACGGATAATTTGATCAAGGCAATTTTTATGCGACGAATCCAGCACATTTTCTACTCTTATGGGGCTAGTGGCTGGCGGGTTCATCAACATACAGACAGCTTGGCACCTTCTCGGGAGTTATCTAACGATCAATCTCGTAGAAAGGTGCGATATCATCTCAATAATGCGCGTCTGAAAAACAGCGAATTTATAACCGCCCTATCCGCATATACCTACCGGTATTTAGTTATAAGCGAGCTGTTATCGAAGGCAAAAATACATATCGCGTATGCTTATCGACCATTTAGTTACTCACAACTTTACTTTACGTAATGAAGCCGATACGGTAACCGCAATAGTTTTGCGCCGTGAACATGTGGGTCAAATGATTACGGCCACACTAGAATCTTAATGGAATCTTTATAGTTTCAACGACAAGCGAAGAAACACTTTTGCGGCAAGGTGGTAAATGGAAAAAAAAAAATCCCAGACTTGTAACGAAAGAGTACAAACCACACTGTTCGGTACTGTAAACCCAGTTTCGGGATCTTTTGGTGTACAGTCCTGAATTAATCATTAGTCCGTTGTGATCCTACGTAATATTGTCCTTTGTCTTGATAATGTAGCGGTATACCGCGTGTTGGATTAGAAACGCCGCGAGGGGTCTCAAACGCTGTCAATTTGTGTAACGTACAAAGGTAACGAGGAAATATTCATTCGCGTATCCATCGTTGACGAGGTGACCAAAGCCGGTAAAGTTTCCAGCTCGATTTGAAAAATTGCACATTAGGCAATGAGAGAATTCTGCAAGAATTATACCGCTCTTCTTACGATTAATTTTGTTCTGGTTTCAATTCTCTTGCGACAGTGAAGTGGTTCCGTAAGAACGGGCTGATAATGGCTTTAGAGTAGGTATTTACTCTGGCTTACAGCCAGAAACGCGTGAATTAACTGACACGTATTTGATAGTTGGATAACGACGAGGTTGTCGGCCATTTCTATGCGACCGGCGCGGGCGGCGCTAAAATAAGAGACACGCTAAATCTCTATCACTGTATACATCGTGCACGGTCAATACGCGCGACCGTGACTTGAACGCTAAATCGGATGGAATGATTAGAGCTTTCACGCTGGGCCGAAGCCGAGACCTACGGATGTTCGACCTTGTGGTACGATCTATTATTGCAACAAAGCTAAAACCGCCGATGAACCCATCCCATTAACCACGTTTCACGCATATCGCATAAAGCCCGTTCCAATATGATTTTGCCCCATGGAAGCACCGTGGATTTACTATAATTTCAATCTTTCACCTTATACGGCATGATTCTTGCTCGTTGTTAGAATAATTATCGGTAGAATCTGTTGTTTTGCATACTCTTATGTTTTGTTTCTCATTCTTGTGTTTCAGGTAAGTGTGTCTAAATATTGCAGTTCTTGCGAGCACTTTACCTCAACGAAAAACGTGAGTTATTTCAAACTACAGAAATTAACTTTCAACGAAAAATTTTCGATGATTCGTCCTCTCCACTAACGTTAATTTTTTTTCCTATATACAAGTGATATTCGGTTGAAAAATAAGTACGCACATTGCGACGGTAAATATCATGAATACGATCCGATTTCAATCATGCGATAAAACCTTTGCACGCGCCATGGTAAATTTTATACTTGTTTTCAATATTCGTTCGTCATAGAACGAACGGACAGGCCAATTAGTGAACGTTTTACACTTCTGACTGCACTCACCCGATAAATGATTGCTCCAGTGGCTCTGGGTAAAAATTGAGGATATTAATATTATACAGAATAATCAATAGACCTGGGATTTTGGGGAAAATATATTTTATAACTAATTGACGTTTTATTGTAATATTTTAAATACTTGTGCGTCTTGAAAAAATGTGATAGACGAATGGGGCGTGACTGGGAGTTACTTTTGTAACACATTTATATCGCTACGTCGCGTAGTTCGGCAATTTACATCAGCACAGGATTTCAGCGTCGGCGAGTAAGCTTTAACGAGATTCCAAAATCACGGTCCTTTGAGCGGGATACAGAGGAAAATACCACGCATCTGAGACGCAAAATTCCAAGGCGAAGATTACCTCGTCACAAAGAAGCAGCGGCACGCAATTAACTTTGAAAGATGGGTTAAAATGTCGCGAGACTGTTTGAAGCTTCTTAAATAGAGACTGCCGACCCCCGCTAAGGGAAATTCCTCACCGATGTTCTTTGTTGAACGTTACTCTGTCTGTAAATTTCCGCGGCGATGACGTGTATCTTATTCGACTCGGTGGATAATCCGCAACTAGTTATTCTGTCGTCCACCGTATCTAAACTTTGCCTAATTAATCTCAGTGAGCAGGGTCATCTGCAAAAGAGATTGCGATCTATCGTCCAAAATTTCCTGGGATCCTACGCATACATATTCGATACCGAAGTTGAGACTTTTACGTGATAATTATATTTGCCTTCGGTAAACTCAATTTTTGCTCAACGATATTTTGACGGACACTTTTCTAATCGAAAACTGTAATACATGAAGAGACATTGCCAAATTTCAAGCGTCGTACAATTATTCGTTTCGCATAATACAGACAATAAAAACGTGTATTTTAAATGGGGAAATCCACCTTCTTGGTGGGACGTGTTAGAGTTGAGGTAAGAACCTTAAAAGAATAGGCTATTGTTTTTAAATTATTTGAAGTTGATTTGGAGGGTGAGCGGGAAAAAAATCGTCAATATCCTAAATAAGATACACCTTAATATACATTGATATTGAATCCCATGAAGAAAAATTTACATGCTGCCGATTACACAATAAAATTGTGGCAGACAGAAAAAGCAAAGCGGCGTGAAGAGGATTGCTGTTTTGATTCAATATCCCAAAAACGTTTCATGAACCGTCAATTCTCACGGTCAGTGAAAACAAAAAACGAATCAAGCAAAGTGTCAGGATCACGGATAAAGTAAGCTGCTTTCGTTTAAAATGTAGCAATATTTCAAAGCGATACAACATCAATTTCGTATGTGTTGTCAGCTTCATTCACGCTTGTCAAACATCAGGTACGCGCGTTTATTTATCAGTAACGCAAACTGTGCGTTCGCATGTGTAATTCGATCACACACACGCCATATCACGGTGAGATTTTCAGAGTACGTTACACGATTCAATAGATGAGATAGACGGAATTATCTCTGAAACTCATATTCAGACTTATGCACCATTGAAATTTGCTTTGTTTTAAAAAATATCCTCTCACCGAAGATATTTGGAAAAACGGGTGAAAATCCGTAGTCCGTATCAGATCTGCGCTGTATAAAGATCGCGATTGAGGTGATACGGAACCCCGGGAATTGTGGTCGGGACGTAAAACCGAAGCAGAGAAAGAACACGCAGCTTTCGAAAGCTGCTTCTTCACCCTGTACGTCACGCCGAGGGATACGCCCGTGCTTACCCTGTTTTATTAATAGGATCAGAGGACTCAATGTCCTTTGGTCCCGGAGCACGCGAAGAATTCTTGGACTACCTTCCAGAATATCTCCTCCTCTTTCACAGACCCTTCCGTACCTTCTTACGACCGCAAATATGCTCTGACGCGTGCTAAACCACTCGGGGATACGCCAATATGGATTCTGAGATCGGAGCTCCGAGCATTCTTATCGGTACTTTACCCGAAACGAAAGAAGTCATTAATCGTCAGTTTTGATATCGCGGTTCGGTCCTGATCCAGACCAGCATTACTGTATGGAAATGAAAAATTTCAGGATCAGATTGATTGATATTTTACATTAATTTATATTTCGTGAAGCGATCCTGAGTATTATCAAAATAGAATCATGGAGGAGAGGGAGAACCTCTAGAGTTCTCTGATCGAGTAGAAAGCTCCGATTTTCTATATTTTTGGTCAATTGTCGGCAAAAAAGAACAACATATCTCATAACGCACCCGAGCTAAATTCGACCCTCTCGAATCTGTTGTACCTTATACTGTAATACTCCACTGCGAATATATTATATCCTTCTTCAAGTTTGTTGGAAAACTTGAGGAAACTTATGCCTTTGAGGATGAATTCACCTTCCTATACACTGTTGTACAAAGTAATTGCAACGTCATGCGTCAGTTAATAACATCAAACCGACTACAAACTGTCCGTAAAGTTTATTTCGAAAGACGTTAACGCCTCGTCGTTGCAGGTCTCAGTGTTCTTATGAATCAATCGGTCGCTTCCTCAGCTTAGGCGGATATGAGCTAATCCAGAAAACTCTTGTTTCTACATCGAATAAAACCAAAACTCAACGTTAAACGGTTTATTGTTACAAGCGATAGATTCAGACCTACTGAAAATATCAATTCCGTCAAGTTTAAACGAGGTGCGTAGCTGGAATATTTTCCTGGACGCAAAGTGCTTATCTAACGATTTGTTTAGACATAGTCTGTATAAGTTTCGTCAGTCTCCTCACGTGTGACGAATTCGCGGAGGCACGTGGTTCTGATTCATCGTTCGGTTGTATTTCGCGGCTACGACATAACCTATCGTGTATAACTGACGTCACTAGCTGGTGATATTATTTCTGGCACATGACGTTGAGCCGTTGCAGGGTACAGCCCACTTGACTAAGCACCCAGGGTACCAGACTGCCAAATGAGCCGTGCTGAAACGTCTATACAAATGCTCGCAATCGGTTGACGTATGACGCGTGATTGATGCCGCTGGAGGGGAAATGGTGCTATAGCGATTGCTAATTATGTGAAAAATCGCGATCAGTGATGAGTGTCGGGAATGTATAGTCATAGACACGACAAATTGAACGCTTACTGTCTTCTACCTTTGCAGGACAGAACTAACGGAGTTTCTGCTTGTTGTATCGTCGAAGAGTACCCGATGTTCTCTTTATATTCGTTCCACCGTCGCGACAAAACCTTCTATTCGGGTTCACCGAAGTTGTATCAGTCCCTGCGGGCTATTCTACCGACCAGATCGCGTCCCATGATTCGAGATCAAAGGGGTTGAAAGACCATGATAACGACCCCAAGGCGCCCGAACTGCTTCTGTTAATTAAATGCACGAACTTAATTAACAAACAATTCTTTTCACACATCTCATCCATTTATGATTACAGTTTCAGTAGATTTTTGGCAAAGACATTATCGAGTGCAGAAATGAAAATAATTGGTTGAACAAAAAATACGCAAACGAGCAAAAGTCTATCGTCTCTTCTTCGATTACTTTCTAAAGCGTGCAATATCGTACGGAAATCGACTTACCATTTCCTCAGTTACATTGTACACATACCCACTTGGCGCAGGCGTTGAATATACATTATATACCATGTGATAAATACGTGCATATATTGGCTAATTTGTGACTTGGGCCGACAGGTGATATCGATCCATCGGAAGCATTCAGCATCCGAACGACGTAGCATAAGTGGTAGGTACACATAGTTCCGCGGTGATTTGTAATTCCGATTGCGACGTCTACACTCGTTGGAGCAATCGTTATCTAGGATTGGCATTGGCAGTTCCAGCATTCGGCATCGGCGGAACGGTATAACTAGGTGGGAAAAAAAGAAGATAACTTAACCCCAGAGGTCCTTGCAGCTCACAATATCTGCACTTTCGGGTATCCGCAGCGTGATTGCAGACGAGTATAAGTTGAAAAATAGCAGGTGTATGAAAATCTGACAACTTTTACAACGTAATTCTAAGTCTTCTTCTTTCGTGCTTTCTGTTCCTTTTTTCGTCGCGAGTGAAAACCTCTCAACGACCAACGTGACGTCAGTAAAGAATCGCAGGAACTTTTTCCCAATCATTCGAATGCTCGTTATGATCACTGTTATTATATCAGCGGCACATGTATTGATTCGAAACGGCTTTGATTCTCGTTCAGAGGTTTCAATCGGGTGAGATTGTACGGTCGGATGAGGATCGTCACATCGTTAATCACACTGGCTTCGTTCGTTATTGATATTTTTAATCCTTATCACATGTGTATTTTTAATTCCTCGTTTCTCTGTTTTCAGCGAAAAAAAGGAAATTATTGCAATCACCCCGAAAACGAAAAGTTGGCTTTTCACTAGATCTCGACGTTTCAAGGTCTAGAGAATTACCCCTGACGTATGTATGTATGTATGTATGTACGTGATCAATTTTTTTTCCGATGATATCTCGAGAACTAGTTACCGAATTTCAATGATTTAGTCTCAATCGAGGCGGCTTTTCCAAACTTAGAACTGATTAGATTTTGGCTTTGATCGGTTCTGTACTTTTTCAATTACTTAAATAACAAAATTCGAAAAAATGAAATTAAAATGATATCGTAAGTATGGATGACTGGATTTGAATGACAATTAGTACCGCAGGGTTTGTTGGATCAACAATCACGAATCTAAAGTCAGATTTGCAAAATTTAAATTTGGCTTATTCGATAAGCTGAAAAAAAACTAAAAACATTTGGATTTTGGTGAGAATTAGTACTCGTCAGTTTGTTAGGTGGCTGATCACGAATCTGGAGTCAGATTGGAAAACTCAAAATGGAGATCCAATGTGGTGAAAAAAAATCTAAAAACATTCCGATTTGGTAGAAACTGGTGTGGGGAGGTTTTTCATATTACCGATAACGAATCCAAGGTCAGACTTTCAAAATTTTTAATGGTGAAACCGTTATAGTGGTTAAGAATTAAAAAAATCATCATATTTTCACGTAATATGGTATCCGAGGGCTTTAAAAGCGTTAATCGCGAAACTGAATCCGTAGTTCGAAATCCGAATTGGATATTATTATTTGAATTTACGAAGGTTGTCAGCTTGTCATTAGCGACGAACCCCCGGAGCCAGAGGGGTCATCGAGTTGTAATTAGAAGACGCGAACGGATTGTTCTACCGAAAGGGTAACCCATTGTCCCTGTTATACGCTGGAGACTACCGGGCTTAAAGCACCGTCCAATGCTGTGTCTCCTTGGAAACTACTTCAAACTCGGAAGTTCGAGTCGGAAAATCTGAAATCGGATTTTGCTACCCTGCATCTGCCTACGTGAGCGGAATCTTCCCGCGAAAGAAATAATTCGATAATAATAAGTCCACGTTTCGCGGTGCGTTTTACTTCGAACCCCTGCAGTACGGTCATGGATATTATTAATAATAAAAATTTTCCACCCTCTCTTTGTCGTGTTTGTATACACCACATGGTGCGGCAGGAGTGAAATTTACACAGGCCAAATCCAAAACTGTTCGAAACAAAGCAATGTTGAAATTTCAGTTACTGTATAGCCGGCTTTAAGCCGCCTTGCATCGCACATTCGCACTTCAATTTGATGCCGAATTCAATTTCAGGCCATGGCAAAGAGTAATTGAAAATTGTTCAGCTGAACTAATTGTTTCGGACTGACTGATTTGACAGTGAAGCACAAGGATCTTGGTAAGGGCTCTTCGGCTAAACCTTGAATAAACAATTTTGTACAAATGTGATTTCAGGTCAGAGAGACGAAATAAATAGGAATTGATCCAGTTTTAGTTGCCAATGCTCGCGTATTAATTTGGCAACCAACCGGACGACGGAAACAGTGTGCATAAGAAGTTTCGTTCGTCGTCTGGGCCTGAACATGCAGAGCCACATTGGAAAGTGATGCTTGGACGAACGAAATGACTGAATAATTTTCAAATAGTCCTGGGACTGAAATTTCGTGTATGAAGATGCCGAGTTAATTGAAACCTGCAGGATTGGTATGATGAAGACCGTTCTTGCGTGTGCTTAAAAGCTCTCGTACGTACGGAAGGATATTTCATGTGTTTAATTTGGAACCAACTGTAGTCCTCCTCGTTTCAATTACGACGCAATTGCTATCATTTTGGGGTTCTATATATACCGAGTTAGGTATTCGGATTGAACACGATCAACGAGAATGAAAGAGAACAAATTGTTAATTCAAAACAGAAAAAGCAGGTAATCGAGCAACACGTAGATAAATGTTGATACGTTGAAAAAAATGTTTTTCCAATAATTGAACAAGACTGGACCGCACAGAAGAAGATCATTTGAACAAAAATGCATAAATCCTTGACCTGATTTTTACACATCCGTACGAGTCCTCTACTGATGTTGAAAGTATATCGGTTTGAATGCATGGCGGATTTTTCAGAAAAAAGGAATAGCCGTTTCGTACCGTCGAGTCAAAATAATGACTAATTTCAGTCGAAATAAAAAGAAAAAACATGGAGGTACGCGAGTGTTTTGGAAATAATGTGCAAATCTAACAACGATACAAGTATTTCTAGCGAACTACGTCGTGAACTTTTTCAAGTTTCACACAAAAGGCAGCCTGCCCTTAATTTGATCTCGTAATAGAAGTTTTTCACTCTCGACATGTTACAAAGAAGCTGCATTCTTTCTCCGGAAGAATTACGTTATTAAAAGTTTAAGACTCTCTGAAAATGTTCTCTGCGCGTCCGCGATATTATATGGGCATCGAATTTAATCACGCTTAGAGATTATCCGAGCTTTCGTTCGCGATGAGGAGTTTGCTGCCCTTTTCTCACAACGATTTGTCTTTACAATGAGTAGCGTGGGTCAAGTTTCTACCCTAATTCTCTGCACAACACGCATACATATTTATCTGCAAGGTTGAATAGCTTACGAAGGAGACACGAATGTTTATTCGTGAAACTTGACAATGAGTCGTCTAAAAGTTTCACACACAATAGAGCATGTAGGTCGAGTCGTGGCTGAGGTCTGTTAATTAAAAAATCATAAATAATCATCACCTGTACCAATTATTCAAACTCGTTCTCTTGCGCTGGCTAATTAACTCTGGTAACTTAGGGAAATTATTAGATTATTTGGTGAAGGGTTTCAACGCAAATGAGTTAAATATATCGACCACATATTGTTCTTCAGTCCGCGTGATGATAATTAAAAAAGTTTTCGGTCAATATTCTCACTCTAGATGATACGAACGGGTATTATACAAACTGTAACTTGAGCTTAAGACAAAAGTTTGCAGGAACTCGCGCTAGCAGAATCGCAAACAACATTTTTGAATAATTGAAAATACCTGTCCTTCGTGGAATATCCAAGCTTTACGCTAATTACGGATACGTGCGGTCTGCATTGCCGGATGAGATCCAGGGCCCTCCACCTCTACGGCAACGGCTATGATTAAGCTTCGCTGCTTAATTAATTTCTGACGGGTATTGTATGTTTACTAAGACAACGTTCGCCTAATCCTGCGAAGGGTTAAATTCTCTGCACGGATGAAACAACGGCATCAACGAAAACTATTCGTTTAGTTTTCTCAACCGACCGCAATAACGTGCGGAAAAATATTACGCCAAATCCGAAAATTGAAAACGGGGAAATCATTTTCTCATCGATGCTCAAATTCTTGTTAAAAAGAGAGAAGCAAGACGCATAGACGTATTTTTCTGATACACTCTAGTGAATTCAAAAAAATTGCAAACCCTATCAGTATATGTGCTCATTGTAATCCTTGTATGGAACTATGGACACAGCGTGGTGTTTTATTTTTTTTTTTTTAACCAACAGAAAACTGGAAACGTAATTGGAGCTCGACATTTGGAAGTTCTTAACGGATTCGAAAGTGATTATCCTTCGGTATAAATTTTCAATCGGAAAAGCACTCTCGAACGCTTTTTCATGCATCCTTTGCAGATACGAGATTGTGGGTGGAACCGAATGAACGGAAGCCTGCAGTCGGTAAGTTACCGACTGTGGAGGTAGGATTGCTCGCAAAGCACACAGGTATGGCCTATCCTCCTGATAATAACCAGCGGTAGGTGGTGGCCTTGCGAAATGCCGCGGATATGGAAGCGCGGCCTTATCATCGAGATGATCGTTGGAACGACTGTGGGAATCGATGGAGCGGATTGGATTTGCCGAGAAATAATAAGTGGAATTTCGACGAAAAGAGCTTGCGATGTGCTTCCGAAAAGGGAGCCGTAAATGTTTGGGAAAAATTCGGTGGCTGCTGACGATATTTCGCGAAGAACCACGCGCTTCATCTATTTGCTTTTTATCATGAAACTAATTTTCCCTGGATGTTGGAAGGGTGCGATGATTGAAGTCTTGTGCCTTAAGTTTTAGATTTCACTGAAGGAAGGCGAGAAGCGTGATGAGATTTCGTATTCAGGGATCTTCTCGCTTCCCTCGAGTGGCAAATAATGCGCAGGCTCAAATTCAAATTAAGGGGGAAAGTTTCGATCGCCCACTTTGCTCGGCAGGTACTTAAATATTAATGCACCACGTGGCGCTCACCCCCACTTCTCGAGAAAGCGCGAAAATTGAATTAGGGTTTTTAAATTCTCCATTCACGAGTCGTGGCTCAATTCGCAGTGTACGATATCCGAGTTGAACATCCTACCCATGTAACGAGGGACGTCGAACGAAATGACGACAACTTTGCCTGCAGGAAATGAAACAACAAAAGTTCAGCGAATCGCGACAGCCGCATGTGACACGCATCGCGTAACCGGGCATGTGACGACACACTGGCCGATAATAATCGTCATGTGGTCATTCGTATCACGCGAAAAGACGTCGACGCGCCAGGTACTCGGTCACATGAGCGTTTATACGTCGGTTACTCACCCGTTAGTGGGATCTCGGCGAACTTCTGTCGGTTAAAAATAGGCCTTCCGTTGGGCTGATGCTCTCAAAAATATTAACGAAATCGAAAATCAAAATAACGCATAGCGAAAACGGTTGAATCGAATCGACAAAGAGCCAACTCCCTAAAATGCGGAATATTTATAGAATAAATTGCGGTATTCGCCAAAAATAGACAGCTCTCCTACTTTTCGTCATCTCTGTACACAACTCGTAATTCAACATATGAGAAAAAAATGTCTGCGTAATTTTTCTTCTTCTCATATCGAATCTCTACGTTTTAGGTCAGACGAAAAGAAATCCTCCCTCCGATGAAGGACAATCCGGAATTTTTGGAATAGTCTCGTTTTTAGTTTGGGAATCCCTCGTCGTGCGGTGGTGTCGTTGAGCCTTTACTTGCCGAGGGTCTAAAGAATCGAGGCGAAGGAGTTCAGCAGTTCGTAAAATACTTGGAGCTTTCTGGCTGAAAGCTCCCTTGAAGTGTTCCGATGAGGTTAGTGGGCAGTATTGACTGGATACAGAAGAAGATGGAGGACAGGCTCTTTGACGACGAGAGCATCAGAAAGATAACGAAAAAGAGACGAAACGCGATGCTTTCAGAAATTTATCGAACTATGACAACCGATACTTTTAGTCGTTCTTACGCTATTTCAGTCAATTGAGATTCCGTACAATCGATTCTTTTCTGTAACAATTTCAGATTGGTATAATAGGATAGCTAACCGTTGTATACGCAAAGAAAAGCATGTTATCAACTGATGAGTTACGGAGATCCTGAGAAGGAGATATTTTATGCAAGTGCCGAGATAGCACAAAAGGATTTTTTTTGTCAAATAAGTCTTTCACGGTACAGTTTATTATTATAGCTATTTTAAGAATAGCCATTCAAGTGAAAAGATTCGCGAAGCTTATTCATCTCACGATCAGGCTTAGTCACGATGAAAAATGTTATTCCAAGAAAAAACCTGTTCGATTAACGTATGTAGTTTGCTAGATATATTTTTCCATTTATTCGTCTCTCACGCATCTTTTGTGCGGCAACAATTATATTCTAGCTAACAATTGCTCAGGATAAAATTGGCAAACTTTATACATATACATACGTATATATTCTAATTACTTTGATGATAGGTTATTCAACGCAATATTTTTTTCTCCATTTATACTTGAGGCTAAAATAAACATAGTTTCAAATATTGAAACTCATCCGGAATTGGTGTAAGCATAATGCCGGGGGCAGAATATATCGATAAGTTGACTGATCTGTTGACTGAAATTCTGAATATAATTTATCCGTTTGAAATTTGATTCGATTCAATTGAATTCATTGTCAGACTCGTTGATTATACACCTAATTCAGGGTGAACGATATCTGCGCCCAACAAAACCGAGAGTTTATCAAATTAAATATACAGATCGAACTCTGCTATCGAGGAACTGAATAATTACGAATTAACCGATCTGCTGTCGGCAAAAAGCACGTTTAGATTGATATTAACACCGGTTGACTTCGACGGAATTGTTGATATTGTCGCACAGAAAAATTGTCCCCGATTTAAATTGCCAGTTTTTAGAATTGTTACACGGCTAGCACCGGGATTTTAGGGGTCTTGAACTCTAGGCGGTGAAGGTACGCTCGGTTAGCTATAGCTAGCTCCACGTCGACGTCGACGTCGACGTCGGCTTGGGCGTCGCGTCGCAGCGCTCGCGTCGATACAGCCATGGACGGTGCGCGTTACGACGCCCGGCTAGAATTCTCTCTAACTCTGACCTACCCTTGACTTCAACTCGAACTCTTAAACGATCTAAATACTAACCGAATCCGCCTCGCTTTCGTCTCTCAAACTCTTCTCTGACGGACAAATATATCGTTCTTGCTTTACGACATAAATAATCCGCAATCGTCTCTTAGATCGGTGAAATTCCGGCGTCGATGTTTAATCAAGTGATCATTCCAGTGACGATCTGTGCAATGTGACCGAAGTATGAGACAATAATCAATAAACGATTACGCCGTTTACTACGGGTTGAAAATTCTCATCTTCTTATCTTCACGTATTGTGACATATATTATAACAAGTGATCTTGTCTTTCCGGCATGTTTCGCAATACCGTTGTCCACAATTCAACGGCAACGGAACTCTCTGTGCTTGCTGTTACATCTTCTATCTAATTTTACTTCAAATAACTTTAAATAACGTGAGTAATAATAATAGTTATAAAAATAACGATAAATCATCTCAGGGATGATGTTATAATTGCGTTTTATTGGTAAAAAAAATTGTTGCAAGTTTAATAACTGTCTGAAGAACACGGAAGCCTAAACATTGTACAGCCAATTAATTTTCGTGAAATAAATGTAATTAAACGCAATTTTCATTAATTAATAGTACAATAAATTATTATAGGATCGGCGCAAGCTGCGTGACGCTTTAAACTCCCGAGTGATTCCGCACATAAAGCGATAATCACGTAAGCGGAATAATCACTTGGCAGAGTCTTTAATATCCTACTTGAAACTCGAAAAAAATCATCTCTAAAACCCGGTATGCAATAATTTTGAAATTGAAGAAGTCCGTTTAAGCTCACAGCCTAATACACAAGTGATAACATAATATACTAAAATTACACAACATTTGTAGAGACAACTTAAACGCTGGTAAATTATCGGGATACATACAAGTTGAGGATTGGAAAAAATCAAAAAAATCAATAAATAATAAAAATGCAACGTGAAACGTGATATTGAATTCCTCGTAGATCAATTAGTACGAAGCAGAATTCAACGCCGCAACGACAATAAAGAAATCATCGAAAAACTAGAAACAACTATTAAGAATTATTAACGACAGACTGACCACAGCAAAAAGCGAATCGTATAATTCATTGTATGCTTTAACCTTCGATTTCTCGCACATATTGTGTTGTACGCATAATTCTCGATGCATCGGTCGCAGGATCGAGACTCCCGCAACGAAAATTGGCATATTTCTGCCCCTCTGAATTCAAACGTCTTCCACGATCAACCTCCACGGTATTTTTCTCGAATGAAATAGAAATCTCAGAATCAACTGTATTCGTACCGCCAGATCAAGAGTGACGGCACCGAAGGATGGAACTAGGCGTCGTGCCGTCGGCATTCCGAGAAATTCGTGTGTTTGCGGTATATTGAAAATTTGCGACAGCAAAAATTGCCCTTTTAGAATAAAAAGGTATAAACTTCGGTGCCCGAAAGGCAAAAATGTACTCAAGAGAGAGGAAAAAGATTGAATGATGAGAAGCAATGAAAATTTTGTGAGGCCGTAATCGGGAGCCGGAATGGGCCAGGATTGGTGCGCCCGCAGGAGGAAGCGGTCCAGCAGTGGATGCTGTCCTTGCGGACCGCGTGTACATCCTTCGAACTGGTCAGTTCCAATCACGTATCTTATATGTTATGTCACAAAGATCGTCGTCTTTGTTCAAGTATTTCTTTATCTTCTTTTCCCACCAGCGCCGCGATGCCTCTGCGAACAACAAAGTCGTCTATTTCTTACGTGTGAAAACCGGCAAACTGCGCCTGAAACTTTCGTGTTCTTATCGAATGAATTTGCGTCACGTACATAGGCAGAATTTCGAAAGCGTAGTGAGCATTGGTGTCGAATTTAGACTAATCGAAAAAGTACAATAAAACCCTGCTGTTTGTAAAATTGTATAAAGTTATTACGATTAGGCAATATTTACCGCCTCGTTCTTCTCGTTGAATTCCTGTCATTGAATATACAAGACAATATAACGGCATTAGTCGCAGTTATATTTTTCTAATGCGATCTCACCCCCTGAAATACTTTTCTGCCAGTGATGGAAAGCCTGTGAATTCATACGTTCGCAAATATCTCAAGCGTTCAAACTCGCCAATGTATATAAACGATCTAATTCTTACGCAACAGTATATTCGCTATAAATTTCGAATGTTAGGTACGTAGACGCAATTTCACTCTAAATTTACTCGACAAGATTTGTATCGTCGATGAGACGTAATCTGGTCTCTGCTCGACAAATTCCATTTGCGACCGTAACCCCGTCCCAGTGAATGTGAAAATTAACCTATTTTGCCAATTTATCGTTTACGTGGAATAACGTTGAGGGGTAAAATGGAATATAATTGTATTGCATGCCTTTGATTAAACGTTGTTCCACATTCAGAACACGGTATAATTCACATGTGAATCAGATTTTGAGGGGGATACGCCGTGTTAGGTCAGCTAAAATTCTGTTTTCGACTCTAGAACGGTGTTCTGTACGGATATCAATTATGACTGAAGAATATAATGTAAAGAGGTAGAAACACACAAAAAAAAAAAAACAATTCGGAACTGTTGTGAAAAATGTACATTCTACAACCTAATCGCGTTCCCCACACTCAAGCGAATACATAGACGAATCGTCGTGACCGCGACGAGCTATTTTTCTATTACGATATTGGATATGGTGGACGTGACGGTGGGTCATTATTAAATCGGGGATATTTCACCCTCAGGAAATTATTTCGGAAGCGATTTCTTCGTATCACTCGCCTGTCAAAGGTAATATATTTATTAGGGATCGAATTGTTAATTGAATCGAATGCTGTGCCTGTTCCCTAGCACGCGATACCTAGCCGAATAACCACTTATGATTGATGCCAAAATATAGTATGAAAATTGTTGTACACTGTATTTCGGCAAAATTGTATGAATTATAGGTGAAGAGGTCTTCTTGTATTCGAAAAAAAAACGTTGTTAATACTCACGGTTTATAGTGTAACGTACGCATGAATCTTCCATAAAAAAAATCTAATCCAACGATTAAGTGAAACGAATTTAAGCATCGCGTGACTTTCGCAATCTGTGCCAAATCTAAAGCGATATATTTCGCAATAAAGTGCGCGATAATGTGTCCAATTTGTGTCACGAGTCGTCTCGAGGGACTGTTAAACATGTACTCCCAAGATCCTTGTTCCTTCTCATTTCTTCACTACAGTAAATTCATCTGATTTCCAACAGTCGAGAATTACATTTCAAATTTCAAATTTTCATCAAGCTAATATTTCCGCTGCGGATCCAAAACAATGCTATACGACGGAACGCTGCTACGTAATTATTCAAAACGCTCGTAACAAATTTTCGGCAAGCTACGAAGTTACAATCCAGTGAAGGGAGGAGAATCAAGGAATAATTCTAAGTACTCGCGTATAAAACATAGAAGCGGTGAAGGGACAAATCTTATCCAGGCACGCGACGTCAGAGTCGCTTACGAACGTCACGAGCTTCGCAAAACTTAATTAGGTCACATCGACCCGTTCAATTTGGTTTGTAGTTACTCGAACACTTTGCACACGTGTCGGCTAGGCAGATTTACATACACGTGCAAAAACCGAACGCCTATCAACGAACCTGTAAAGCACTGCACAGTAATTCGCGTAATCGATATACAATTTATTCGCTCGCTGCCCCCCCACCTCAGTGTCGTTTCACTTTTGTTCTGACTTTTATTTTCTCCGCTTGTCGACGACGGTCGATTAAAACCAAATTGAAAGATTATCGCGTCTGCTTTTTGTGGTCCCATAGAAATTTTAATGAAAAAATGGAGGATTCAAATTGAACGATTTATTTTATTATATTCCGAATCCCATATTCGAAATCCCAATTTACATCCATAAATCCTTCTTCGCGTGATTAGTCGGAATACGCGCAGTGTTCGAGTTTTATTTTATTTTGTCAGATGCGGAGTACGAATAAAGTCGACGGGGAAAATCTGAAAAGTGTTACGATCTTAGCGATAGGTCCTTACTTCTGTTGTTCACGCAATGATTCCTGATTCAATCGCGTAGACGAACGAAAAGTAGAAAAGTGTTACGAACATGGCGATAGGTTTTCATTTCTATTGTTCGCGCAGTGATTCCCGATTCAATGGGGTGAACAAATTCGCACTAGCAATAATTTTATCCGCCTTGGATCTTCTTTTGAACGGGAACAAGTAAACCGCATCATGATATAGCGACTAAAAGTATCTAGAACGATTTATGTAGTACCAATTACGGTACCAACGATTACGTCACACCAAGGATTTAAAATTACTTACGAGGATCTAGATTCACATTACCAATAACGCTAAACAAATACAGTCCTCGGGCAGTTTCTGTAATCAATTCGTGATCGATTTAAGACCACGGTGTTGCAAAACAAAAAATCACCGCCTCCCTCGTTCCTTTCACTTCAACCGCGATCTCGGCTGGCACGTATCTTCACAATACGTTACAGATCCCGAGTCATCTTTCAACGATAAGACCCTGAAAATATGGTTTCGAATTCACGCACACATTTTGACCGTCAGATTATTCGGATAACTCGATCGCGTTCCTGAAAATTAAAACTTCGCTGCGGAAACCGGTCCAATTGAAGAGAGAAGGAACGAAATGAAGAGGGAATAAAAGGTGAACTGACGGTTTCTATTTCCGAATCCTCAGCCGACTCTTCTAGGTCCGCTTCAACTTGTTCGACCCAAGCCTGACCAACTCGCAACGGCCAATTGACCAAACGTCTGTCCGAAATGCTGCGTCGCTCCTTCGCTCGACGATGGCCATTCGCGAGTTCTTGACTTTCCAGGCCTGAAGATCCGTACAGCGTAGGAACTAGGCTACATCCTTTGTCTAGGTCTCCTCTAGCATTTCCTACGGCAGTTGACCCTTATGATATACGCTCACGCTTCACGGTGTCTGCGATACTTGGCATCGGGCCTAAAAACCTTCGCCACTTTACGACCGAATCTCGACTAGCAAAGATAGTTGACAAGGTAGAATCTCGTTCCCCGATTTCTTGGCAGAATTATACTTTTCTTCTTCTTCTTCTCCATTTTCTGGTTTGCACATTTTTCTCCAGTCGCTGTATTATACAACCTTGCGGAAAAGTGAGGATCAATACAGCTCGTCGAATGTATACATTGGTACGTATTATACTACGCGTACTGTATTCTCCGTTTAAACATTCAACCGCGAAGGATAGGTGGCTGATTTCCGTCGACAAAGTTACGTTTTTTCCACGAAGCAGGAAATTCTTCAACGCTTCTTCTTCTTCATCTTTATGTCACTCTCCTCTTCCTTTCGGTTCCCCATATTCTTATAGCTTATCGACTACTTTCTTTACTCGAGATCACCGACGGCCGAGTCTTCTCACATTCATTGAGTATTGACCACCATTCACGGTGAGTCGGACCCAAAGGCTTGTCGCAACAATCGGATCGCAGCAATAAAAATTCACGTTCTTCCCGTTCAACACGTACAACTAGCATAAAACGGATACCTTCAATGCGTTGTCTTTGGTCATATCAGAATCACCGATTATCGTTGAACTGACGGAATTGTCTCTCGCACCCGGAAGCCTCCACGTGGTATGGAAACTTGAATTTGTTCATCGATTATTTATAATACATTACACACATACCGACGTACCCTCCTGCGTGGAGCGGGCAACGCGGAGGAGGGGCGAAGCTATTAGCGATATTCCCTCTTCCCTAGACTTGCCCTGATCGATGCTGCGGAGGCTGCTGTGGCCTGGGCCAGTGACGTCACGTCGCTTACCTCCCTCCCCCGGCTCATCCCCCGGGCGCTGACGTCACTACCCTGGCACCCCGGCTCCCTGGAACGCTCTTCGTTCAGCCAAACCTCTGGCCTATTGTTTCGAGGGGTGGCGGTCCCACCTAGAGGGTTCTTATCATACCCTTTTACCCCACCCCCTCTCCCGACCTTCCCCTCCGATTTCGCTTCCATCTTCCACCCTCTCGTTCTCCCTTTTACGTATTATGTACCGTCTTTCACGGTATTAGAAGAACTGAACTTCGGCTCCCTCTGTTCCACTCTGCGTTGTATTTATTTGAACGCTTTCGTCGCAGGTCAGAAATCATTTCGAGATGCTCCTTCTGTTAACTCGAGCGTAAACCTCAGCGCGGGGATGTGAGTTTTATCACTATAATCGTACTTGATGAAATACAGAGCCTTGTCAAACTATTTTTTCCTTGGTCTTGAAGTTTGAGCTAATTATAAGTTCACTTGAACCTTGACAAACAATTTTTTGTTGACCCTGAAAAGGTAAGACGCTCTTTCAAGGAATATTTGTGGAAAATTACGATAAAATGAAACTTCTCAAAGCGTTGAAACATAAAGGGAAATATGTTTACACAGCTTGTACAGTCAGAACTCTTTCGACTCGTATATTTTATTAGCGGCCTTTGATGAACGAAACGAGCTTATACTACAGTTACAACCAACGTCTGATTCTTTACACATTACAAACATTGCAATCGATGTTTTTATGTCAGCGCAATACGTCTTGCTAATTCCCGTAGTTCGCTGCGACGAACTTTGTCGGTTGAGGTTTTCGGTAAGTGCTCCAAAAATCTAACACCACCACGAAGCCGTTTACCATCAGGCAATTTTGCAGCGACAAAGTCAATCAACTCTTGCTCTGTAACCTGAAAATCGAATCGAGGAGTTTTAACAATTTCTAATAGTTCCGTGTTCGCTGGAGTGTTCATTTATCGGTGTGCTCACATCCACATCTAGATCCTCACTCTCCGGCAATTAAGTTACAATCTAATCTTATTGTCGGTGACAACTTTAGAGTGTATATAAAATGCGATACTATATCGATGAATCACTGTGTTGGATAGCAGACCGGGGAGTAATTGGCTTTAATGGAGAATATACACCAACATCACCAACGTACGAAAAATAAGTATAAGGTACCTGTTTGTCGACTATTGATGCATCGGTTCTAACCACAAAAGCAATAGGCTGCTCGATATCTACAGGATGCGGCATGGCTACAACTACTACCTCCTTGACTCCAGGATGAGATAGAAGCACATTTTCGATATCAGCTGGACATACGTTATATTCCGGGCAGCTGATCAAATCTTTCAATCTATCTACGACGAAAATCTCCCCATCCTCGTCATAATAGCCAAGATCCCCCGAGTGCAACCATCCTACGAAAAAAACTCGAATGGCAACGTCTTTGGAATGTAAGCCAGAAGTCAAACCTTACGAATGTCGAAACATTCCCTCGAAAATTTTTAAGCCAACTCACCGTCCTCGTCAAGAACACTAACTGTAGCCTCCGGATTCTTCCAGTAATATTTCATCATGCTGCAAGTCTTCAAACATAGTTCACCCATTTGATTGGCTCCCAGTACCCGGCCGGTATCAGGATCAACTACTTTCAGTTGGCGATTCGGTAGAATAACACCAGTTGATGTAGGTTTCGATTCATTATCCTGAACTGAGAAAGCACCACCGGTTTCGGACATGCCGTACATAACGACGATCAAAGTGTGCGGTACCTTTTTCTTCAAGGCTTTTCGAGACACAACCGACAGAGTGCATCCGCTGGTAATGATGCGCCGAAGACTGGAGAGGTCGTACTTGTCCAAGGCATCTGACCTTATTAATCTATTGATCATGAAGGGGCTCAAGAAAAGGCTCACTGTCTGCAACAAGACATGTACGTATCATTTTACACTCGTGTGACGTCAAGCTATTTCAATTACATTGAATGCATTCCATAACTTACTCTAAGTTTTTCGATGAGTGCGCATGCTGTGTACTCTTCGAAGGTCGGTGCTAAAAACCTGGTCTCATTTGTGACTATAGGTTCGAGCATGCTGAGTACTTCACTCACCCATCCTAGACTCGTGAAATTTAGCGCATTAGCGCCGTAAACTTCAGGGCCCTTCAAACGCCCCAGGATAGCTGAGTGGGGCAATGCAACACCTTTCGGAACACCCGAGGACCCAGAAGTCCACACGATTACTGCAGTTTCATTAGAACTTTTGATCGGTGTGCATCTGTAGTTCTGGACTTCATCGATTTTTTGTTCAGTGATTATTTTTTCGAACTGTAAAAAACCCGTACGTCGACCAAACGTAACAAGTTTTATGTCTACCGTCATTTTCTCAATCGCCTCGGCAAAGATTCCAGCTAATTCTTCGTTGACGAATGCCATTTTCGGAGTGGTGATTTTCATCATACGGTAAAGGTCCTCTAGAAGGATAATTTCAGCATTTTTAACGTTGAAGAGCTAGTTGAAATCATGCTTTCGTTACGCGTAGCAGACTTTATTCATCTACAGCCTGAATTCTGTTTTTCTTATTCCACTGCTTTTTTGAACACTCGTTAACCCTCCATCGGCCAACATGGACGATATCGTCCATCCTGACTTTCTCACTTTTCGGTATCTCGGGAGCAGCGCGAGGGCGTAGCCTCCCCCCCCCCCCCCTCCAAAAAAAAAAAAAACAAACAACTTTCAAGCCTCATAAATACCTACAAATGCAAAAATGCACCATTTTTTACCGGATCGTTATCAAGTACGGGACGCTAGAAGTTACAGCCAGGACGAAATCTTCCATATTGGTCGGCGATGTTACTATTTGCCGAAATTGAATTAGGTCCAAAGTTTGTATTTTCCTATTCATTTTAAAACTTCAATACGTAATCCATAAACCTAACCTAAAAGAAAAAAAGTTTTCAGTGAGCTATCGTATCACAAAGTGGTGTTTTCGGGTTAAACTTTTGAAAAGCCCTATGTGGCGGAAAGTTAAGTTTGTCGGTATTACGTCGCAACTAAACACGCGCGTTCCATGGGTACGTGTACGGCCTTTATAAGTCTTGACTTTGCGTCAAGTGTACTCATAATTATTATGCCATGAAGTTGTATGTTTAACGCGTCCAATTTTACGTTGAGATATGAATTAAAGTACGTAATACACACTTTGGTTGCCGCTGTTATTGTTTTAACGAGACTTATCAGCGGATCGCCAACCATTCGACTGTTACGAAACTTACCTCCGGTCACCTCAACGTGTAAGGGATTGAAGATGGCCCCAAGGTACAGGGCTGCTAAACACGGCATTGCAACATCCAAATGATGGTGATCGCAAATCATAACAACGTCTCCTGGGAGCAAACCGTTTGCTTTCATCCACAAAGCACATCTCACGCTTCTGTCCCGCATCTTCTCGAAGGTGCATGCTTCATCAGTTACAGCATCAACCTGAAAGCTCGTGTTCCAACGCGTCAAAACGAATACTCGTGTATTTATGACTACAACGAATTTCTTCAAGGCAAACCCTGATCGGTTATTGATACTTCCGCCATAGATTGCAAAATTACAACACGTTCGGTTGGAAGATATGTAAAAATGGCGTATTACGTATATTCACCTGTCCTACGAATTCCGGATGTTTTTCCAGTTTATGTAGGACGAGTTCTCCTAAACTGGCGTATTCAGACGGAGATCCGGGAACGACCTTACCCTTGAGTATATTGTTCTCAATTGTGAACCTCGAATCAGTCTGGAAATAATTTTATAACATTTTTTACCAGTTTTCAAACAGTGAATGTAACGTTGGGAAATTCGTGTAGTTTTAAATCCCGTGTGTACTGTGAGCGTCGGAATAGCCGTTACGACGCTCGCCTAATGGTCAGAACAAAACATATAGGTATCGAAATGTGTTTACCGCATACCGCGCATTTCGGAGCACGAATCGAGTGATAATTAATAAGACGACAGTTCAACACGAGACCCCGTGCTGTATGGACGATTCGAGACATTTATTATATACTGCTCGAAATAAAATAATATTTTAAACCGCAACACGCCGGCTCTGTCCTGCCTACTTTATTTAATTCTATTTTTATTGACCCTTCTTACAGTACGTAGGCTGTAAATATTTTGCTACGAATGCATCGATCGATAAATCAGTACATAATCGTAACGTTTTTCTTAAATGACTCTGCGAAGTGAAGAGTTCGCATCAGGCTGAAGTTTGTATCGTTATTGTAATGATGCATCTTTCGAAAAAGTCGTTATTTTGCAACATTAGAATTGATTGAAATTTAGTAAACTGTCAATACAACATCAACGTACTCAGATCTTGTGAATTCAACTTCTTCAGGTATTTTAAAAGTGGAAAATAGTCATTTTTGTTTCAACGTTTCGATACATTAATGTTACTAATTTCAACCTCGTAAGTTAGCGACATGACCGAATCGATGTAAAAGTCAGATACCGTTTTACGTTATCGCCGACAACTAAGTAAATCTCAAGTTATCGAAATGAGGTCGAAATTCAGCTTCCAATCAGTTGAATGGATAAAGATGTAAAACCCAAAGTGTATAAGAAAAATGGAAACCAGTCATCCATCAAGTTGTCTTAAGTTGTGTGTAACGAAATCACTCACCATTTTCACGGTTTGCCGATAAAATTGTTCTTTTTTAATTTAATTTTTCGTTACTGTGCTCTATGAGATCCGTTTAGGTATTTGACGTAAGGAATTCTTTTTCAACTTGACATAAACCGTCTTTCGAATGAAACACTGTAAGCGTAATCACCGTCACACTGCAACTACTGACAGTGGCAAATCAACGCGAGCTGTCTATTTATAAAGAATTCTCTACAGTGGAATCACAAATTGGTGTAGCGAAGTTATCTTATCGAAATAGTAACGAACAAGTTTGGATAGCGCACGCAGACGTAATTAGTCCATGGTTACATTTTCGACCGGCAAAGCTTCGCACAGCTAGTAGCTTATACTTCGTGTAAAATCACATCAGTGAATGGAGCTTGCTGCCGTAATTTCGTAATCCAACCTCGGAACACGAAAAGCACCAAGCAACCGAAACCCGAGGCAAGCGGTCCATAAATGAGCCCTTAATCTGCCATCCATCAACCACTTGCGATCGGCCAAGGTCGTAGCTTTTTGGAACGATCATCAAAGCTTGAAAATTACGGAATTATATCTCATTAAGCCTACAGATTATTATTTATTCAATTGTTATTTTTCTAATTTACTCTCCTACCTCTTCCCGTTTGAAACATAGAAACATTACACACCCTATAACACTATTTCTTTATTTAGGGTCTGCTGACATTGGGTTTAATACCATCAATTGATGGTAAGTGGTCGACTGTCATATTTTCAGTATTTAATTTGAAAATTGGTATTCCGTCACCTTTTAACATTTGCAACTGGTTCATACGACTTACTAATTGCATGTTTTTTTTTTTTTTTAATTTGACTTAGGTAACCCAAGGTCAATGATCAATTCGGATGCGGACAAGAAAATCGCGATTTGCGATTCGTTCGAAGTAAAGTCTATAACATAGTGTTCGTCTTATGTATTTTCATCATAAATACAAATCCCTAGGTCAAATTAATGTTGTTTCAGATAACTTCACATTGATGTATTCGACAAAACGGGACAGTACGGATTTTCGCAGAATGCACAAAAATGTTTGAAAGTTGATGATTAACGAACATTTAAATTTATTTATAGACCTTGATATCGGTTTTCAAACTCTGCGCAGAAATTTTGAAATGAAACTGACGAAACACATTTTTTTCTTTCTACCTTATAATAAAGTATCTGAAGCTTATCCAAATCCACGTAACATCCAGTGCGACATCCCGAATATTCTGAGGGTGAATTCGTACAGGTGTAGACGAGTGCGCATGGCTGAGTATTGATCGTATCCTCGGTAAGAACCGTTGGATAAAAGGTGCTTGGCGGTTAGTACCTCAGGAACCTACCTTATCGAGGAATATCGAAAAGCTCCCCTGGGGCAGAACGCAAAAGCTCCCAGTAGGCTGGCACATACGGTCGATAAACCTCGAGCCGATGCACGCAACGAAGCTTTTCATGAGCTTCGAAACTCGGAGATGGAAACCAAACTCCGAAACAAAGCTCGATCCTTCCTCAGCACGTCACGGCCGGACACGCAGCATTCAAATCCTCGCGCGCGGACAAGCGCGAGACAAACGGAGAGTAACGTCTACTTTTCGCCCAAGACCTTGGTACCGGAACGTAATTGCGATGGTACGTGTTTTACCCAGCTAAAAAGGTTCGCAAGCTAAAAAAGCTCTACCGGCGCCAGCGGTTCAGCCTTTGTAATTAAATTTCGAATTATAACACAGTCAGTTTGGCTTAGCAGACAGATTTGAAATATGCGAAACTGCTGGAATCCGCCTGAAGGAACGACGTCCCGTTTCATTATTTTCTAATCGTCCACCCGTGCCCAATTAAAATTTCAAACACAACTGCCCGCCTCGGACTTACCGTCACAAGCGTGGTTAATCCCGTACGTGTAACCTCTTGATGCGAAATCTAAGCAAGCTCATTAAAGAGAGATCAAAACGTGATTGAAATAATTAATTTTTTGCCTCCCATTCCCCCTCGCTCCTTGCTTGATTGCCCCAACGCGACATCTTTATTCGGAAGTTACACAGTCAAAAGTTGAAAGATTGTGTCGCAAATATTGCCTGTTTCTTTTTTTTCTCGTTATCTAAACATGAAAAGAATATCGAGTTTTATAATTGAGTGCTTAGGTAGGATGACAGCGTTGAGTGAAAGTGCGCTCCTGAAAAGAGGTTTGAAGATGAAAATATCTGTGCAGTGTAGCATATATCCGTAAAATCTTATGAAACTAACTGTCCAAAGTATAATTATTGCCATGTCAAAGTCATGAATTCCGAGATGTCATATTAAACTAACGATCGTTATACGCACATATCATATGTGTAGGTAGTCGATGGAAGAACTGCTGTCATAAATAAAAATCAATCAGATTCTGGTCTTCGGGTGACAAAAATGAGAAGTCCTTTCGACAGAAGCATCTTTTCTGAACAATTAGAGGCGAATGATTAAGAGCTTCCTGTTCCACATTCCTCTAAACTTATGAGGGAAATGTAGACCGCGCACCTGGCATAAGTAAGAGATAAGTCAATACGAAGATTAGAGCGACGCCTTATGTTTCCAATCTCTTAGCGTCTTTGAGGCAACCTCCGTCGCTCTCAGGTTTCGCTGTCTTACATTTGAATAAGATATTCATGAATTCAAAGGCTGGTCTAGCCCCAACGAGAATGTGGGCTCGGGATACACACGTTGTCTATGTATTTACATCGGAGGTGCAGGAAGGAACAATGTGTAAACATCAATCGAGACGTGCTAACTTGCGCCGTCTCTCATGACGTGTGACTGACTGACTGATCGAGAAGACTGACGTTCGTCACCATCGTGATTGCGAGCCAACATGAAAGTTACATCGGAAGTAATTAGTGAATGCATCATTTATTTTATCGTCGCGCTCGCGATTCACCTTCTTGTTTTTAACCATTTCAGTAACCCAAAAAAAAATACAAAAAAAAAAAGAGAGAAAAACAGAGTGTCACTATCGTGGCTTACGTAACTGAAAGGGTTAAACACTGGTACCGAGGTAAATGAAAATGGGAATATCATTTTCACAGTCGTATTCATAGGTAGACTATTCCTTTTGCGCTTAGCTTTTTGTTAATTTGCACGAAATAACAGCAAAAATTAGATTGATATTTAGTATCGCTCTCGTCGGTTTCTCATTTAGGTATGTTTTTCTACAGTGTTGATTGCTATGGAATTCGTGAAGCGTTTGATTAATACTGAAGAAAGAGAAAAGATATAGACCTCAACTTCAACCATTGACAACGTGTAATTCTTGTAATTGACTGGGCTAATTCCGCTTCGTTGGAAACTGGCGATGAGACGTGTAATATAACAAAAGGATCTTGAGTACGATGCAGGTTATAATTTTCATTATCAAAGATAGGAAAAACAATTGTCTAGCATTTGCTCAGGAAGAAGATAGTTGAACAAAATTTCCCTCTGGTAACGCCTAGACGAAAATAGTATCTAGCAGCTACTTTCACCAGAAATATGATGTTCCATTATTACTGATACATCTATGCGGATAAAAGAAGATGATGGGCTGCAGCCCGATCGAAACGTGGCAATAAAACATTGCTCAGGAAAAAATTTCTCTTCAATTGACCATCACGCGACGAAAATTACCTATCATTAATCCTCCAACGGTCAATAACTTCAAAATATGTTCTATTATTACTGCATTTTCTAGTCTTTTCTCCAACGTATGTAATGAACGTATATTTCTTCTTTCTGCTTTCAGGTAAGTTCCAAGTCACGTGAGCCAATCTACCAAAGGTATCATAGTTCTAATGCTCAGGCGTTAAAGCCGAATACGTACCATTGGGAAACATTCACCCAGGTGAGCTCAGACCAATTAGTATGTGTAAAAATTATTCAAGGGGCGTAGCCTTGGATTCGAACTTTCCCACATTTTTACATACGGTATCCGCCTTTACATACGGTGAACACGTTTTACACAACCGGAATAAATCGATAATCGATTATAGTATACCTATGCGCTAGCAAACAATGGAACGGGATATAGTTTGATTAGAAGGTGTAAGATTTCTGGGTGTCACAGGTCATTAAGCCGAAAATAAATTTTTACATTTGGGCCCTGAGAGAGGCCCTTTCCAAAAAAAATTGAACAGAGTTTATTGATAACAAACATGCTAATTTATGGCTACATATTCATTTACAACAATTGTCACGAACTAAAGATTACTTACATTAATTTACGCGGTAAGCCTCATACTGAGGTGAAATTTTCTGTGAGAAAGGAAATTATAACTGCAGCAGCAATAGAATTTAGAATTTTTGAAAAACATAATCAGGACTCCATATCCAAGGTATTATCCGTCAGAGACGAACAATTTCCATGTAAGGTAGGACAGTCATCTTCTAAATAATAACAAATTATAGTTAACCTTCACATCATAACCCATCGACATCAATTGTTAAAAAAAAATATAAATGTTTACCAGTATCGAAGGAGGGATGCCGATTATTTGTCCGGTTCTTGCGGTGACATTATTCAACTGGTGTTCGGCAGATTATTTGAACAATAATAGGTGTCAATACAAGACGCAAGGTCACACAGGATCGAGGGACAAAGAAAGGGAATATGGATCCCGCGTCGATAATGATGTGAAGGGAAGGTCAAGCATAGTTCTATTTCTAGGGAAACATAGTGTCATCATCGTGGCGCCAACAAATTTAACTAGTTCCAAGTGTTAGATCCTTTGCTGCGAAGAGAGAATTAACTCAAATGTTTGTTGGAAATTATGTTGTAATATCAGCTGCTCTGATTGTCGATGTCAGATCTGAGATTAACACTATTTTGATTGGAAGGTGTCCGTGTCAATGAAGCTGCCTTTACGCATGAGCGTCTGTGACGTTCCGACGATTCTCACCGTGAATCGATACTCACATCGAATATAAAGCGTGAACTGCTTCGGGCGTTTATTGTCCTATTGGTTCAAGGATCATCGATCCGATTGTTCCATACGGGCCTGATTTATATGGTAAGTTATGAGTTCCAACGTACGTCAAGGTGATCGATATCGAAGATATTATCCTTGTTTCTCGTACTTTTGTTGCGAGTCCTGTCGTTTCCACCGTATTCTTCGATCGTCCGAATCTCATCAGGAGTAAATTACAAGTATCGATATTCGCAGCTCCGCGTACTTCGTTGCGCTGTGAGATACGAATACATACGTATGCTACGTGTATCCATCGCAACGCTCAGAATTGATCCGATTCAATTCCAGTGTTGGTATTATATCCTCGTGCGCTTTGAGAATCGGATCGCGGAAAGCAGGATCAGCTCGTGTCTAATCCCCGGAACAAGTATCGATTGATCGGTACCTATTTGCGCGGTCACGGTATCTCCTTAACAGGTCTTCGGATCAGTGCAATTAGGCTTGGATATTGTAAGCTGCTGTCGGCTGTCAGACGTCTTGTACACGTATCACAGATTCCTGATATTATAACGCGTCAATATCACAGCCACGCGAGATTTCTCTGTTACTCGAGAGTGGCAGGTGAAATGAAAGTAACATTGCCTTATGAGTTCAACTGAGAACGGTAATGGGTCGTTGACTTCTTTGAGCACATATGCCGGGGTGAATTAAACCTTCTTTGACCCGAGCCCCGGAAACATGGAACGACGCTGATATTTTCGTTTTGTTACAAATCGTTGAAAAATTTCGTCCATCGTTTCGACAGAGTTTCAACTAATAATAAAGTCAGTCAATTTCATCGCGTTTCAATGTTACATTGCGATACGGTAGAGGCTTTTTTTGGGCAGCCAACCATGTGTTTCATTCAATGTTCAACCGACGTATTTCCGGCATTATTTTTGCACTTTTTTCGTCGTCATGGTATCATAGACCAAAGGTTGAACATTATTTACATACCGTAGCGGACAATATTCTTAAACCCCGTTGTATGTAGATACGCACAAGAATGAAATATCAAATGAATGCAACGAGGAAGCACGCATTGCAACACTTATCGGTAAAAATCGAACAGGCTAGGCTACTTTAAATAAGCTTTCGGTTAGAGAAAACCGCATATTCAAATATACAGGAATACAATGTATTTCCCAATGACAAGCAACTCTTGCGTGCGGTTCAAATTCATTTCTTTCCTCCTCGCTAAGCGCGCGTAAAAACTTTGCGACCGTATTCTGTTCACCCTTAAGGACTTTCCGCTGTCTGAAACTTTTCGAGCGAGATACTGTTTCTATAATTTACGGAGGCGGAGCCCAAAAGTTATTCTTCTCTTCAACGCGATGCGGTGTAGAGTTGTATCAACTTATCTACTGGGAGTATTCGGTGAACGGTTTCGACACGAACGACGTTCCGCCGGCAGATAGGCAACCTAACTTACTTCTTACACACGGTAAGTACCTAATAGATGTAACTTCGGTTGCCGATATTCTGTCGAAACATCGTTCGCGCCGGGACCTTTCGCCGAAAACCCCTAATATACACGTTCGGTAGAAATATGCAATAAAATTTCTGTCTTAGCCATGAATTACGTCTTACATTTTCAGAATTTCCTTCAACAGTCCATTCAGTCCCGTCAACCAACATTTAGTGATTCTAGCACGACATACCGTCAACCGAAATTACAATAATTCTAACAAAACGATACCTCACTTGACCCGAGCATACGACAATGAGAGTTTTTGAAACCAACAGAATATATATGATCTTGTATTGATCGAACATTTGTTGGATCAAAAAGTAGGATATTCAGATCGTCAAATTGATTGTTTAATCAACTATGTAATACAGGTCATTGAACTAAATGTTCTGCCGTCTCAACATCCTTGTACTTGTTCAACTAGTTATTCATTGTATAGATAATTATATTTCATTCGGTTCCTGTAACTCGCAATATTGTTGTATTTAATGAATAGTATTTTCTTTACCTCAGAAGTGTTGAGTTCAAAATGGCTTGCTTGGTTATAGACGTACAAAATCAAAAAATTTTCGGTGTTCCGTTTAACGACCTCTATAACCAAGAAAACCATTTTGAACTTTTGTATTTACCTGATATTCACTTCGCCACCCGTAACCACCGGATTTAGTTTACTGAAACCGATCACGTTTGATTCAACAAATTTTTTTCTCTCACTGCACATGTATATATATATATTATAGGGGAGCCTTCTGAACGATTGCGATTGATAATTTTTGCCTGCAGTAGAACAACGCGACAAGACAATCTCGATGAGAAAAAAAAAGTAAAAAAAAAACAACCGACAAAAAGTTAATAGCGGCTAAAATTCATTCATCAAATTTCGATACATATACATCAAGCCAAATTATCCCGGATGGCAATCGGTGCTCGTTATAACTCCGCATTTGCAAGGAGCGAGAGAGCGAGAGAGAGAGAGAGAGAGGGAGAGAGGTCCGTCCACGTGACGACCTCGTCTTCCGTTCCCTCCCCCCCCTTCTTCCCCCTCGATGTTGCGCGTACGCGAAACTAGAAAGTTACCTTCGTGGTCCAGTGGCTCTTCGGAGCGCGGGCGATTTGATTCCCGTTTGCGAAACGGGGGCGCGCGCAGCCGCGTGGAATATCCGGGCTGCGCGGGGCCCGCGAAATGAGCGTTCGTTACGCTCCTGGCACCGGGCGGTAGGAATCGTAAGACAATCGATTTGTTTGTGTTGAACACACACGGGAAACGGCACGCAGTGCCGACACAGCATCGCCGGGCGGCCACTTCCTTACTAGATTTCTCGCTCCTCTCAACCTATGCGTACAAGTATAACGCTTAGTTACGTCTCTCCGGCGTCACGATTAGAGCGGCTCGGGTTGCCGGGATCGAAGCTGCTTCGAACCGCGGTTACACAATTCGAGTCAAGTGTCAAGTGTCAAGTTTGGGGATATTGTGTGTGTATAACGAATATACGCGAAACGGGGCAAACCGATCGTTGTGTCTGCACGACAAATTTTTTATACGATTCGGATCTCCGGTTGGATGTGGCGCGACACGACGTCATAATTTAAACATCCTAAATCGAATTTACACGCGAATCGGTCACAGATCACATGGGATTCGATTGGTACGGGTGGTATGTCTGTGGATGATAAAAGACAAATATGCAAGTATCTTCTACGAGTGAGTGATATGATAAAGCGATACCGATTTTCATCCAGACATTATACCACTTGAATCTGTTTTTGTGCGGATGAACTGCTGCGGTGTAGGATAATATTTTGAACCGTGGTTATGGCGAGAATTCGTATTTGCGACAGACGTTCAACGATCGCTAAAAACGGTGCGCGAAGATAACAATGTAAAGAAGAATTCCAAAGTTTGCAATTTTATCGTGTCCTGGAAACGATGAAATTTTCGCCCTGGCGCATGTTGATTAAAAATAAAATTAAGCTGACGCGATGTAAAGCGAATAATGCTGCCTACTGTTGTTTCCACCTCGTGCAGACGGAAAGTGTGATTAATTACTTGTCGGAGAACGTATATATAAAAACGAGGTTTCTTCTTCTTTCGCAAATATCAAAATTTACATTTGATGTATGCGCGAGGGTGCAAAGCTGTTTGGACCGAGTGAAAATAAACACTACATAATGTGAGAAATCGTTCGCTCCGTGTAAAATTGTGAAATTAAAAGTGTGCGGAGTTTTTGTTTCCTTTCATTTTTTTTCTCATCTCTCTAAGCGTCGGTGAAAACGTGTAATTATTATACGCGCCATGACACTGCATTATCGTATGATAATTATCTTCAAAACCTGCGTATAAGTGGAAATTCCAATTGTAAATTTCTACGTGACCGCGTGGATAAAATACGTGAATAGGTATACGAATAGATATATAACGCGAGTAGCATTAATTGAGCGCGGATCAATTAATTTTGACGACACGAACGGATCGGTAATTATTTACCGGCTATGCCTTGTGTATAACGATGCTGGATAGCCAGGTGCAGTTATTAACATACACACGTTGACATTACAAATTCTCTGTGGCAGAGATTGACGTCATTATGTAAATTATTTGAACAAGTATAGAAGGAGATTCCTAGCCAAATCACAGTGTAATATTAAACGTAATTCAAACATTCAAAGGAATTGATATTGCCGCGTGTTCGAGCGAAATTGATCGTAGATTTGATTCTTCTCTTTAGCCCCCCGCCTTGACCTCTTCTTTTTTCAGTTGACCTGCTTTGTCAGGCCTTATGAGAAGGGTCAAGATAAATTAGTGACTTATTGAATTTTGGATGCTACAGACGAGCGACAGTTTAATCCAATTTCGAACAGCGTTGGGGTAAAATTTTACATCTCAAATGTTTATATACATATATAAATATAGAAACCGAGTTCCCGTTGGCGTGAAATTAGCCCTTAAAGACACTCAGGGAATCAATGAGATTAGCGAAATCGTGAAGATCGTCGGTGCATAAATTAGTCCCGGTCCACTCATATATATATATATAATTATCTAATTGGTTGAAAAACTGTTCAGCATTTTGAATCGCTGTCATAAAACCGTACCTGCTATTCAAGAATCGCAGGTCATCCTTTCCGCGTTCCGATTACGATTGTAAAAATCGGAGTTAAATATTTTTTTTAATTCCACGCTATTTGACAGTCTCAACAAATTCCTCGAGGGTCTGAAATTTTTGTATAAACGCGTCGTCCGACGCTATCGTCGAGTAATTAATTCGTACCTCCGAGTACGATACACCGTTACTATATACCTATAAATAGGTACGTACAGTAGCACTCACCAGTGCAAAGTATTCTAACCTTTCGACACGCTGGAATCGTTTTGCTCATGCACTGTATACGGATTCTTATCTGACTAGTTGTACAAAGGTGTAATATGTGCAATGCAATTCTTACACGGTTGTAAAAATAACCTACACTCGTATCTACACGCAGCTGATTAGAGTCGAGTTGTAAATCCAGATTACATTATATCTTTTTACAGTAGGTATATTGTAGATATAATACAAATGACGCGGTCATTCGTCGCCTCGGCGTTTTGATGCTGCAACGCGTTCCGGGAGAAACAAGAAAAAAGAAAAAAAGAAAAAAACAAAATACAGCTTCATCGGTGAGTTGAGTTGAGAAAGAAAGAAAAAAAAAAGGGGCGAAGAAAGAAAAATAAGAGAAACTAGGACCAGCCGCGAATACAAGCGCCGTTGGAGAGATTTATCTAGCGACTTGACGAATCCCACGTGTTATTCAAATTCCGTACGGCTGTTCCACTAGCTCTGAGTTACACAGCTACGCGTGCATTTGCGGTCGTAAAATTAAAATCGGATATCCATACTGAAAATTGGATGAAAATACGGAGTGTTCTCAGGCGTACGTATATGCCATGTGTATAGGTGTACAGGTATGTACGTATATACATTACGCCTTGTATCCGCGGGAATCGGTTTTTTTTCCGAAGAAGCTCCCTTGTTATAGAAGCAAGCTGTACTCGAATTGTGTCAATCGATCACTGTCTTCGTACTAAGTGAAACGTACCTATTGCGTTTCGTTTAAATTGAACCGGATTATTATATTTTTTTACGCAAAGGGATGGTGTACGTGTGTATATGTATGTACGTGCATACGTATATACGTATATATATATGTATGTATGTGTAAGTAGCGCTGTTGCGCGGAGGGTCGCGATCCCGCCGGGCTGAACTCTACGACGATTTATCACTCCCACGATTTCAGCCTGCTTCTTTTCCTTTCGCATTTCACTTCACTCGTCGCTCTCCTGCAGCAAGTGCTGCGAAGGTGTGTACAGGCCTGTGTGTGCAGGCATGTAACAAGATTCGCGGAACGATTGATGGATCTTTGTATTATACCTGACTGCCTGTTGATTATTATCAGCGAAATTTAACAATATTATGCAGTTCTGTTGTACAACATGTACGATACAGAGATCGAGGATAACAGCGTTCAATCACCCGTGAAAATGACACGCGAAATATGATAATCCGAAAGGTCGCGCCGAGTACAATGTAAACTATTTCTTATAACAACATATTCCTGTCAACAAAAGATATCCTGGAGTAAACGGATTTCTAAGCTCCGGATTTCAAGACTCTCGGGCATTCTCTCGTGTAATCGGACGTATATTTACACACATTGACTGTCCGTATAACGCGTTCCTCGACTTGAGTATAACAATGACGCATCGTAAGTAGGAGTTTTCGTTTGCTTATCGTTGTACATAGTTTGCATGTCGACGGTGTCAAACCGCGAAACAATGCTTCTGCACATATACATGCCGGAGTATGGCTTTTGTATCAACTTGCGGGACCGCGATACGGCCTACTTATTTATTTTTATTCTTTTTCTTTCACCACGCAACAATGTGGAATCCAGTTTACACCGTACGGCTGAAAGCTCGAAGCACTGGCTTCCAACTTTGCTTTCTGTTATTCTGACCGAACTATCGATCTCTTATGCACTTGGCACGCGAACAGTAGACGTAAAGTGAGAGAGTCTTATTACACAATTTCAGAATTTGACTGGATGTAATAGACGTATAAAGAAGCAATTTATCGGTTTTTTATTTTCTGGATGCCGAACCTCGACCGGTAAAAAAAATCCTCAAGTTCTACCAGCCGACTTTTGATACACGCTTAGTGAATAATTTTTCAATTCTTTCACGTCGTATCTTTTCTTTCGAGTATAACGTTGTTTGGCTGGAAAAACCGGCGAATCACAGTCACGTATTAGAAAGATGAAAATGCTTTCGCAATCGCGGTTGATTTTTCCGATGCATTGCGAGCAGCTAATGATAGCTACTTCTCAGAACTGTCTCGACGCAGTGAACTGCACTCTGTCAAACCACGGTGTGCTCGATCACATATACTTCATATTTACTTCTCATATTATATATCATATCGCGTTGCAACGTGATATCGTCACTTCGTCTCACGCTAACAAGGCAAGCCCTTAGGGTCTCTCTGGAAGAGCAAAGATCTTTCATATTAGAAGCCAAGCTTAGAAGAGTTACGTACGTCACTGCTTCGGACACAAGATTATTGAGCCGACCTTTTTTCAGTTTATTCATATGCTTGATACGGCTTCGAAATACGCGTGTTCAGGGAAATCGCCTTTGCAATTAGCCAAAACACGAGCTGCATGAATCGTCTTGTCGAGTGTGGGAGCGAAACTTCCGACCTGATGTTACGAACAAGTGACACAAAATGGTAGGCAAGTGTTAATAAATCGGAACACAAGAACAGGCGCATGAATTGTACCGATACAGTTGTGACATGCGGTTTTATTAGTCGCCGGGATCGGAAGGCTTGAATCTTTGGTTATGCCTTATAATTTATGCATCGATAATGTCAGAACGTGGTGGCACTATCGGTAAGAAATATCTCACGATGACTGAAACAAGACGTCATCTCCGATCCGGTTATCCGAACCGACACCCGCAGTCCGCGTATCTCGGGTAACTAAGACGCGTCGGTTTAAACAAATGATTATTTAAAAGCTGACCTCCATTTTGACAGGACTACATGTTATACGCGTTGGTTCTATTGCCCGGCTACCGAAGCTGCCCCGTAAATGAGCTGTGAATCGAAATAAATCAAATCTGATCAACTTATCGCCGTGTCGTTACACCCCCATGCCACGGTACTTACATCTTTAACCGTATAAATATTTCGCAACAATTTCATTTCGAAAAAGGTACGTAATCAATTTTAAAAGATCCGCGTCGCGTTCTGTCCCCTGCTATAATCATATCGCATACGACGAAGTCGCTCTTTGTTCGCTGTTCGTTTATCAGCGATATTTGTTTAGCACTGATTATACGCGCCATAGGTATGTGCCTCGTTTCGTACCTACGCTCCTGATCAAGCATTCATCGGTTGTTTTTGGAAGAAATAGAAATAGGAATAAAACAGAAGAAAAAAAATATGCATAAAACCAACAACCAAACAATTATTAGGCGATATTAAAACGTGCGTCTACTGTTTTCGTAATTTGAAATCGTTCCAATTAACGCGTTGTAGCTTATCCACGCGGAATATCGCCGGCCCAAGTTTCGTACTAAATTCTGTTTTATTTGCCACAAATGCGGCCAAACGTGGAAGCTGTAAACCTGAATGAATTAACGGACGTTTTTTTATTATTACTATTATTATCATTTTTGTTTTTCACGCTATAAATTTTGGCCCACCGTGATACTTTGACCTCGTTGTTGGAGCTCTGGCCAATGTTCCGTGTACATCAAAGTTAATAACCCACCGTTTATCGTCTGCATTTTTATATTTATGCCAAAATTGTTGCCAGAGGACGAATCGCGACCGCAGCTTCTCTTCGCCAGTTTATCACGGACTTCCAGTTTTCCAAATCGTATAACCATGTTTTATGGTGAACCTCACGCGATGCTCGATCTACCCTGTAGTTCCCACTGGATTTAGATAATATCCTCTGCATTTTGTGGAAGAGATTTGACTTTTCACGTTCTCGATAAATATTTCGTGCTGTTGGAATTCGAAACGAAAAATGCGACCCTGGAGAATCACTCGTGGAATCGATTATTCTCATTCCGGCTTTCGAAAAAATAAATTTTTCTACGAAATTGCAATTAATTTTAGTGAAATTTTCACGGTAACCACGGTTAACTAGTCCCAAATTCAATTAAAACGACAGATAGCTAGTATGTAGGTGCGTACTAGTGCTGTACGATTCAGCCTCATTAGCTGAAAGTTAGCTGGCTAAAGTAATTTGCCGGCCAAAATAGTTGACCGGTAAATCGGCTAGGCCGGCCAGGAATAGATAATCAGTTAATTTTAACCGGCTGAGCCTAAAAATTCAGAAAATCAACAAGCAAATGAATGTTTCACCTTTTGGATTCGAAATTTTAACTAAAATACCTCATAAATAACCGTGTTTAGCACTTAGGAATAGAGAAGTTTTTGTGCGAATCCAATTTTAATATTACTGACTACGGTTGGGAAATAATACGCATTAAGTTATTCGAAAATATGCGGAGCTTGGTAAGTGATTTTGGAAAGTTGACCAAAAACAAGTCTCACGATTTGACAGACGTTAATTTTTATTCTTAGCTTGGCTGATTATTATTGATTGATCAATTTTTCAGGCACCTTGGACAATTGGATGACAATAATTCTGTAATGTGAATATATTAAAACTTATTGCAACCAGTTGCAAGTTCAAATCTCAAAAGTCAAAAATTCATTTGCTTGTTGATTTTGTAACACTTTTATGTCAAGTTTGTTACCTGGCTAACCAATTTGACCGGCAAAGTTTGAGCTAATTAGCCCGGTCAACTGTCTTGAGCGACTAATCCGGCTAAATCGTACAACACTAGTACATACCCGTAAACCTTAGCAAATGAAACTGACGTTACCCCCTCAAGTTTGAAAAATTTTTCGATTTCCTCGGGGGCCTTTCGGCCTCTCGTATCACTTGGGCGATCCGACGTGGAACTCTTAGAAAAGTTTTACTTCTTTCCCTTTGTTCGATTTTGTCATCGGCATAAACTATAACTCTCGTTCTAGCAAATTACGGTCTAAGCCACTCAACTTTATCACTTCTGCATGCTGCCCATCTTCGTCTTCGAATATCAACTATCGTAACTAAGCGATTAAGATTATAGAGATGTCCGTCATACTTCCACCATAAATAACTTTCTTTGTCTGTCAAATAAAGAAGCCGACTTGACTGCGTCAGATTGGTCATGATTTATGTCACCGGACATCGTGAAACAATACAATATACTAAAAATGGACGGCCGTCTCCACCGAGCTTATCAGAGTTGTAATAAACTACCTACACGATTACAGTTTCCTGCGCGTTTTCGCTCACCGTTACGAACTTTTATACGGAAATAAAATTTTATACGTCGATGCCGTGCAGCTCGTAACGATACACCCGTCTTCGCTTGTGTACTGTACTTGTTCGAGTTTTTTTTTTTTATCTCAAGTCACTTTTATTTTTTATATTTCTTATAAGTTTTCAACGAAGGTACAAGCTGTCCACTCATCGACACCGTCGTCGTAATTACGAACTCGAGCTTCGTCTCGCGCATTAATTTATTCAGGATCAACCTTTACGCACCGTCGCTCGGCGTCGGTCATTCTTGTAGTACACGACACGAACTCTCCTCCTTGGAATATCTCCAGCTCATTGTTCTCAAATTTTAGTCACCATCACGATGTTCTTCGAGATAATCGCCACCGTTTTATAATCACTGCGGTCGTCGGGCAGGGAAACACGTATTTAGTGTAAACTGACTACGCGGGTTAATCAAGTGCAAATTGATCATGTTTAATATTGGTGAATCGTGTGCGTTTCGAAATACCGAATAAACACCGAGTGTAATGCCCTGATTAAAGACTTGTGGAAAATCAGTGATCAGTATGATCACGGTATCGTTTCTTCTTTGGACACTGCTCAAGACCCATGAGAATGGAGTGCCCGGTGATATCGAAAATGACGGAATGAGTCGACGCGAATCCCTCGCTAAGGACGCTCGTCGGGACTCGCGGGAAACGTCGGTCAGTCTTCCTGCGGGTCGCCGTCACACCCGTGGTCGACACTCGCGACGATATTACGTGGATCGAAAGAGGAGGTGAGTATTGCTCGTTTAATGAACATCTGAACGGTCATGAATATCCTGCAGCTTATTAGGACCATTAGACATGTAATTTGGGCGATCGGCATCGCCCTCACAAGTACATTCGTTGATCGTCTTACCGAATGTATTGCGGTTGCACATAAAAGAGAAAACTGATTAAAACAAATTCTATAAATTAGTAGGTACCTTATACGTACGCTGCGGGCGAGTTGAGTGAAGAAATTTGAAGTTTAAAACGATCGTTGCATCGGTAGTCTTGACTTTTATTGGTGTTTGTAGGTGACACAGCGAAATACTTGGATTAGCGTCAGCTGTTGGCGATAAGATGAAAAAATAGAAGATAAAACTGCCTGATAATCCGGGAATAATCTCAATTACAGTCGAGGTCGCTGTTATATCAGCCGTTTCGTAAATACCTGAGGCTTCTGACACAGCTCTGTATAACTATCCGACAAATTGTCGCGTGAAAACTATGGTTAATGGTACGTAGTGGTCGATTCGTGGGTGATAAGACAGATTCCACGAAAACAGAGATTCTGTCTTATACGTACATCGATGTCTCCTACCGTGTGTTCTATTCTCGGCAGGGAGATGAATTCGTTGCGGTTGTATACTTCTGCTGGTTGTAAAAAACGCAAGAATATTCTGGTCTTTGTCGGTATAAAAAAAAAAAAAAAAAGAAAGTAAAATGGCATTCGCTAAACGCCGGCCAACCCACAATTTGTTGGTTGACATTAAAAGTTGGCAGCACTCTGAATTTGAGAACAACTCAAAAGTATTGTTCGAACTTTTTATTGAGTAACGCGCTGCTTTCGACTCGACGTATTTACCTGTGTAATTGAATTTCCAAGCCGCGGGACAGTTTTTCAATTTCTTTAACTTTTGAAGTGGAATATATTCTATGGTACGATGTGTAACCGCCTGCCGAATGACGAGAGACTGATGAATATTTAGACAAACGCCGTTTTACATTATAGTTTCGAATTTTTATTACTAGAAGAATCATCGTCTGCGCCTGAAAGATCAAACTTTAGAATTTATTATACATGCGGTATTCAAAGAAGTATATTCAGCTGCGAAGCCTTTTACTTTCGCCCACGAATCTCTTGCGTAACGGGGAGGAGAGAACGAATTAAACCCGCTGACGTCACGTTGATTCTGACACAATTACACTCAACGGTCATTTAAATAATGCGTAGAGTCGGGTGATTAAAATTTTAATTGCAAATTAATCCTCGCTCGGGTCAATGCATCGATGATTATCACAGACATCTTTTCAATTTCAATCGACTTCTGGTAACACTTGACTGAAAGCTATTAAACCCATACCGACATACGACTCCCCGCTGAAGTGACTAACAGGGTGCGTGTTTTACCATTATCTGGCTAAAATCCGACCCGGTACTAGTTGCAATTAACCCCGTTTGATTACACAGATTTGGTCTACGTGAGATTTAATTATTCGGCAATTATCCAACCAGTTCATGTAGGTACGTGAAAATAAATTCCAAACTGACCGGACAATACGTCAAAGTCCTAGTGAGCGGCGAGTGGCGATATTTTGCACGTATTTAACTTTTGCCATTCGCAATTCCTCGCTCGGTGAACAAATTTTCATCGTTTATTTCATTCGATTTGTTTACCCCCATAACTCAGAGAGTTTAGGGTATCAGGATGCGCCTTTACGTTAATACCGATGATTTATGTTTCCAAATACTTTGCGACAACATATTAATTACCATGCAAATATACTCGGCAAACCTTGTCTGCAATAAATTAACAGATAACACTTTCGGGACCAGAACGAACAAAAGATCAGAGCCAAAAAATCCTTGTTCTCGTAAGAATACTGTTGAAATAAAAAAAGAAAGTTGTAAATATTTGTGAAAATTGTTAGAAATAGTTTAGTGTAGCTGTACGTTTGTAAATTTTATTTGATCCTAGAATTTACAGCGCAAGGCAGCAATATAGCTTATACTACTGCTTATTACTTATCACATGTTCGTGTAAAAGTTTTTTACACCTTAAAGCGTGAAGTTGTTGAAAACTAGTTAAAATTTTCTCGTCTTTTTCTCGAGCGCAAGTAAAAGACGAACGAACACACGTACACAAAGTACCCTGACTTGTTTTTCGCGATGACGTGTATACCCAATTAAATACGGCTCTGGAATTCTCTGTACTTTTTTACTGGCGCCCGAGTGTGATGAACTCGGAAAGTAATAATAGTCATCCGAGCATCAGCCCAGCCCACGAATGCAAACAAAGTCGAGATACAAAGAACCAACCGACACAGCGGCCGAGACAGCCAGTCAAAATTCATAACCTCGGGCTTAATACGCCGCTCGGATAATCCGATCTTTGAGCAAGTTGGAGAGACTCGAGTACTTTGCCGAGATTAATTCAACCATGGTATACAGCGGCGGAAGAAGCCGACCGAATGCCTTAAGGGGGCGTCCTGGTCGATTTCGACGTTTTCGTACGGAGCTTTCCACGTCAACACTTGCTAAACGGTTGACCGTGACATTTTTAATTTTAGAAAGGATTTTTTCTACGTTGGTACGACCCCTGAAAAGCTTCCAAGACTTTCCTCAAGTTTTTTCAATCACTTGTCTTTACCCTATGATTTTTTAAGCCCGCCTCAAAAACACCCGAATTGATTTTTATGAAACAGGAAATAAAGCATTTGGTTACCGAACTGAAACATTTTCATGCAAGATTCAGAGTGGGACCTTGTTTCGTTCTTTTTTTTTTTTTTTTATGTATCGTAACGTTCTGTGACGTTGCAAAAATTAATAAGGATTCGCGAGCTTATTTAATGAGACAAATTGAAGGCGCAAACAAAATGTCGTGAAAAAGCTTTAACAGCAGAGAATGTGTTTCTAGTTTAAAGTCTGAAACAAGACTGTTTTTACAATAATGTTGGTTGACGCAGCAACCTTATTCGTTTTAAAGACATAAGAGGTTTGTAAACTTCTTTTATCTACGATGACTACTAGATCATTAAAAGGGGGGTAAGACGGGTGATTCCACGCTTTGTAACAGTATTTTAATCGCTCCTTTTTCTATTTTCACACCTGTTAAAAATCTATTGTAATACATACCGCATCTCCGATTTGATTACTGATTTTTTAAATAGTACCTCCAGTTCTGAAACACACTCACGATGTTTTCCAACTTTTTTTCCCACACCTTTTGTGCCATTATTTTATAGAAAATGAGTTTTAAACAGAACTTTGAAACAAAATCGTGAATACGTGAACTTTGAAATTTGGAGATACTCGTATATACGTCGACATCGAAATCGACCAAGGCAACGCAGATATTGGAAAGTGAAAATCCTCACCGCACAATCGTACCGAATTTGTACGCACATACGTACGTACATGAAAATTCCAAAAGTGGAAGCGGCTTTTTTACACACCGCAGTGAAACATTATACCGCTGTTCAATCGAATTAAACGATGAAAATCGTCGATCCCAACGTTAATTCTCCCAATCGCCTGCGGATTACGCCTTCGATGGGCCAGCGCGTTATTGCAGGACACCGAGCCACGGTTATCACGTTCCCTGGGATATTATCGTTAAGACGAGCGTTCGAACTTTAAAACTGATAAACGCCGCTCCAATTTTTGCCGCTATATTTCAACGCCTAACAGCTCTAACGGGCTTAGAGGCTCCGCCAATAAGGTTAGGGGTTTACAACGTGGCGTGCCGGCAAGGTAAACTCTCTCTGATCTAGGTATAAGGTAAGTACTTCGACGAGTGCAAGGTCTCGCTCTGCTGCCGTGCTGCACCTGTAAAAGCTACTATCAATCCGATCCTATTTCGGGGTTTAATTTTGTGCAACGAGGACGCCGGTTCTCTCATTGCAACGTTATTCGCATCCTGCAGGTTTTCGCTGTCGGCTTTGACACTGAAACATATTGTTCGAACTTGGTTTTGTTTACGGAGAATACATCGCGCCTACGACCGTATTTGTCTACTACCCGGAAGCTTTGGGTGTGAAAATAAGTTTTCGAACTGTTGTTTAATTATGCACATATTCATGGTGGTATTGGGGGAGCATAACACTCGGGGAGCTTCGAATCGTGAATTCATGGCGCAAAGGGGTAGTTCTTGACACAAATCCGTTGGCCCTGAAGCCGTTCAAGTGATAAACACCGTTAACAACTGGAAGGCACGCAACTGCCAGCTTGATCGGTGCATCGGATACACGGAGGTGGAAAAAGAGTTTATTTACCGTTAACGAAGTTATGTATTATATATTTGACGAAATAAATGTTTCGTTATTATTGTCAGATTTTAGTTGATCCAGATATGATTTGTCATCTATTAACAAATTTTTATTGATCATTGTTTGGCTCGACTAAAAATTTATAATAATAACGAGACATTTGTTTTACCTTATCCAAATATAATTTTGTTAACAGTAAAGAAAACTCTTCTCTCAGTGATAATCGCATATGATTGGAGTACCTAAAATCGACTTGTTTGATCAATCGTTTTCTGGTGCGGTTATGCTGCATATGCTGCGTAGATCAGATTTGCATTTTATTGCAATTACGATGCCGTTAGTTTTTGAATTTCAACGATTTCACCTCGTGAATTTCGAATACTCACTCTCCAGCCTTTCTTCTCGAACGTGATTTACCGAATACATTATATTACGTAAATAAATGTAAGTTTGATTTTCAATGAGGCGTAGATACAAACTTAGGCTTCCTGATACCTGACGTAATGCCACCGCGTAGGCAAAGTGAGGAAAACGCTTCAACTTCTACGCGCTGTACTCGTTTCAATTGAAACCAACGAGTTGAAAACTGATATTTACTCGCTTATATCACAAGCGTTACCGCAACGCGAATGGGTAATTAATTATTGAAAGATCGTCGTCGTGATTAGAAAAAATTTTCAATCATGCGGACTTTACATGGATTACGGTAGATTCCGAGAAAACGAGCATCAAAAATGTATAAATTATCTCGTATTAGTAACTAGAGGCTATTTCTTTACTCGTCGTTTATTGTGCCATTCGATCAAAGCTTAAGGACATTAAACATTATCACGACTCGATGAAACGTTTTCAAAATTAATTACGAATGGAACATCGCGTAAGACACTACAGTAAATATTGTAATACTGCGACGGTTAGAAACACTAAATACGTAGTTCCTCTGAATGTGTTTCAGCTGTTTTTCCATTCAAATAAAGTGTCAAATTATAGCTGAGCTGTTTCTCTCGAGTTGTCGAAGTTATACTTTACCGGAACTTCCGACAGGCGAAATTGACGAGGCGGCTACTGACGCGAGCATCTTCGGCGAGAAAAACAGACTATTACTCGTAAGGAGGAGCGACGTGAATCGATTACACGCATGTTTCGGTAAGGAATTCATAACGAGATTGCATCGAAAGCGTAGGGACCGTGGAGGGAACAGGTAACATGGGTAATTCCGAAATCGCGTGCCTCTCTGAGAAATCGAGTAGCAGGTAACTAAGTTGTGTTCGGTTACAAGCTTATCACGCCGGACATACGTGCACCTCTTGGTGAAAATAGGCGTGTAACGGATTATACTCACGGTGTAATAACTCGATTCTACAATAAGGGGGGAATTGCAACGGGAACGCATGTATCATAAATTTGTCGAATAACGTTTAAGCCAAGTGTCACCAACTTGTTGATTACACCAGATACCTCTGGTCGCTTATCTCCACGTGGTTTCGGTAGCTAGATAATGCAAGTAGATACCGATCATTGAGGAAAACCTCGCGTGGCGGTGCTGGCATTTCAGCGGTTCTGTATCAGCATGGCCGGAGTCAGTTCTCGGTGGGCTCGCGAGTGACGAACATCCGACTTGAACGATGGCCCGTTACCTCGATGACGAGGACAGATCCGAACTTACTCCTGGTAAATTTTATTACTCGGGAAATCCGCAAATGGCCGGCGGGATGTCCTTTTACTTGTGGGATGTGTGTGATACGAGCTGTGTTGTGATATCCGTGCCGGTTTGACGTGAGAAAAAAGACCTGCAATTAAGTCGAACTGCGTAGTTCGCGTACTAAATTTCGCCAAATGTTTTTTTTTTTTTTTGTTGTTGTATTTTCAGGTGTTAACGTATCGCGTGGAAATTAATTATGCGCCGTGTCTGTACGTACCATTGACATCGGTGAAGAATATAAAGTACTCCTACAGGCGTGAACAACAGCCTGAAAGAGTGCTCGAGACATTGTTGAAACAAGAGATACACGATGTATCATCGTGTTTCATAACACTTCGGGCTGCCTTCTCAGTATCTCGTTTGATGTCAGTCTTCGTTTGAACAGACTCTTTTTGTTACATTTACTTGTGTACATTTGTCTCCATACCAGGCGGCGCTGCGAAGCTAGTCTCTCACGGGTCGTGTGAAACGGTAAAATTTTTCGAAAATTGTACCCGTACCCCGCAATGTTGGAAAAGGAATTATTGTCGATGATCCGTTTGCCCGTGGTACGAAAGAGAATCTCCAATACTAGGAATTTCCCTCGGGTTTTTTCAAACCCCGTACTATCAGTACTCTCCAAACCCCCTTGATCTCTCCCAAAAATTACTTCTTTCGTAAAAAATTTCCTCTCTTACGTTGCTTACACAGCTATCTGTATCTCTCGCGCTCGTAATTATTATATTTTACAACTCAGTATCACGTTCGTTTCCTTACGATCAACAAATATCGATTACGAACGAACCTCTGTTTTCTATGGATAGGTACGTAGGTATGTGTACGCCACGCACAGCGTTGTTCACCGTCGTTAAACAGATTTTGAACTTTGGATTCAGTTTTTCTTTCTATCAGCATCTCCGTAAAGTCTCCGCGTTAGCTTGCTTCGGGCGTTAAAGATGATGAAAAATAAAGAAGAAAAAGAAAAAAATGCCAGTCTACGAACCAGATGCCGAGATGCTATATAACGTGGACCACGGGGCTGTACATGAAAGTGCAAAGGCAGTGACGACGCTTAGTTCTAAAAATATCGACAGTAGTGCAAATATTATGTTTCGGACTTTATGGATGTGAACGGAACAATGCTCGTGTCTCCTGCCTTTATCTTATTCTGCTCAAAACGTTGGAGCCTTTAATGTGGTTATCAAAGATGGGTCTGTGTGATTTCTGAGCGTTGTTAACCTCGCGATCAGCAACGGTGGTAATATTTAGATCATTTTCACCGTTGACGTCTTGGTTTTTTTTTATTTTTTTTACTTTCGAAAAGATAAAACTTGACGAGTATCGCTCGGATATAATCATTTATGTGCGATATACTCGTATACGCGTGAAGTAACTCAATTAACGCAAACTCCGAAAGCCGTACGACCGTTCATAGAACCAATTACTCCACTTAAACCCACTGTAAAGGTCCATCACAGTTTCTAAAAGTTCCTCCGAGTGAGGTGGAGGGAGGAACTCCCTCCAATAGCCGGTAGCTCTTTGGTGCTTCGGAGCTTGGCGATAAATAAAGTCGTAATAACGAAGGTAACGTCGTGGCTCGAGAATCGAAATCATGCAACGGTGATAATGCGATACTGAGTTGTATTCTTAGCGGGAGTCGCTCTATTTATTAATCTATGAGAATCGAATAATTGGATGACGACGAGAATGTTTCACTTGTTCAGATCACACGACGCCTACGCCGCAGTATCATCGTCACAACGGAAGCGGAAAAACGTTAATAACGCAATACGCGTTAGCCGGTATAATAAGTGAGCTTCGGAAGCTGCGTCCAGAGCACTGTAAAGAAAACAAAGTAAAAAAAGTTCAGTGTGTGTTTACGTAATTTAATGGATACGTATCGTTGAAGACTTCGGTAAAGGCCGGAAGTCCAACGACCTGAAATGTGCCCTAAATATACTTAATTTACGTAATTTATATACCAAGGCCGTAAGGATCAAAGGTGTGGAATAAAGAGGAAAAGAAAAACGAAGCAAACATGTTGGAATATCCCGTGCTGGCTCCGTACGACTTGAGTACCAGATTTGCCCGAAGAGATTCTGGCACAATGAAGGTCGCCTTGCCGCTTTCCAACTTCCGTAGGCACAGCGGGTGCGTTTCAACTTTGGCTCGCGCCAGGCAACAGGCTAGACCACTCTTCTTTGCCGTTCCGTAAGTCTTTAGCACCTCCCATAAATCTCAGCACCCTCGGTGTTATTGGTAACCGAGTTGCAGCACGTACCCTGATTAACAATAAGTAAGATACTAGCGCCACTACTTGCAAAGACGCGGTGTTTTGCAGAACGAATTCTCGTGCTTTTTGAATATTTTTCTCGCAATCCAGGGAAACATTAAGGTTTCGGCAAATTTTATTAGTTTATTTTCGAAATACGCTGACTTTATTTTCTACCTAGGTACACTGTAGGCTTCGTCTAGTATCGCGAGGCCTTAGTAGTCCTAATCGTTCCTGCGACTTATCGCAAATGCTGTTAATTTCTTAAGATTGCAAATAATTTGTACCTGCGAGAGGAACCGGCGAGATTCAGCGAGTGCGGAAAGACTAGCGTACCTACACCGGTAATCGCAATTGCAGTAAGGCGTGAGGAAATAGGTCGATTTATTAAAAAAAGATCTTGCTCACGTATTGCCGTGTTTACGGATAACACATGGAATATGTGACGTCCTGATAGCATTTATCTTCGGTTCTCGGTATGATAGCGATTCGTTTATACATAGTAAATCGCTACTTTTATCAGCGATTATAATGAGATTTTTATAATGAAATATCTTGTTGTTAACGTGTCGTTTTTCGAGTGTCGCACGGACAAAGAGAAAAAATATGTATCGTGGGTGGGAAATGGGACATGAAGAAACCCAATCTTACCGATTTATTAGATACAATTTACAACTGATTCCGTGTCTTCGTGCGGATAACATCCAACAAATATTTTCGAATTCTATTCGTGCGCTATGCGGTTGAAGCACGGTTCGGTAATATCGATTTTACCGCGGAAAGAATCAGTTTTTCATTTTGGCTATGTCAATATTGAACATGTAGGCATGTGTGCATGGGCATACGCGTGTGCGCCCACATGCAAATATAGGTGGAAGGCACTTACGGACTATCCTCAATCCTCAAACAGACGCGCCCATTTCATTTTAGCTCGAAACATCAGAGCATGGATTGCGTTACATCCATGGCTGTAAGAAGTAGCGAGCGTTATTGAAAATGTAAAAAAAAAATGCGGAGCGTGTACTGATCTTTTTTTACACCTTTAACTAGCGCAAACACAGTTCAGGGCAACCGCAGAGTAGAACATTGAACTTTGAAGCTCAGGTGATAGTGTCGCTGATAAATTTTCTCCGTTACAAACGTCATGAGAATCTTACATTTTCGTGAATCATCGCGAAACGTCGTATAAGGTTAGTTGTATTATTTTTTCACGCTGTACGTATATATTATTACTAAATGCCGTCAGCCAGTTGATAAATAACTGTTGTTTGCCATTCGATCATTGATATCATCTTGGCCATTCCACGGTGTTTCGCAACGCACGAAAATAAATGAGAAAATTTATCTATTCGCCACCTCTGTTCAACACAACATGTCCGTATGATCGGTATACTCACTGGACGGCACAGATAACTCGACAGTGTGACATCTATTCAATCACCCCGATACCAACGAATGTATCATTTCTTCGTAGTTGCGATGACAGCAAGGATGAATTAATCACCCGCACGGAGTGCAATTTTCCGACTAGACAGGGACCTTGACAAATAAACTTCCACGATCTGGTAGCAGCGAATAGAAATTTTTATTTGAACTTCAAAAACAATCGTCGTACAGCGTGTGTGGTAAAAAGTATCGTATTGGTTGATACATATGGGGCTTTCCACGTCAGATCGACCTGCCCAAAAGCCTGTCCCTCTTCGAATTTGTTTAAATTTCGTGAAAACTTTCTGTAACTTGTCGAGAGTGTTTGTGATTTTTTTACATTTTTACTCGACGACGTTTAGACGTTAGCATTCGGTATAATATGTGCGGAAATCGCAAACGTCCGAAGTGTAATTAAGTATTACTCGAAAACCGTTGCTTGTATAAAAAAAAGTTGCATATGAAAAAGTTTCAGTTTTGAGTGAACTTCAACGCCAAATCATGCAAAAAGTTATTGGGGCCGCTGAAAGCTCGTAAAAGCTCAAAGAATGCTAGTTTTTGAGATTTCTTAAAAGCTGCATAATTTTTCTCGACAAAAATTTCAGAGGATGTTCCTTTCTTACTGTTCAAAAACTTGTGTAAACTTGACCATGGGCCGGGATTTCGTTTGCAAGCAATGAAATTTTTTTCAGAATTAAAAAAAAAAAACATAAATGGAGATGAGCTGCGTACAGTGTATCTAATGATTGAAAACACCTACCATTTTGACAGATCTGAAAAATGGAACGCTTTAAAAAGTAATTACAACTTGATCAAATCTAGAATTTTTTTTCTCATCTGGCGAATCCAGTCAATCCGGATGTCTGTACGACAATCAAGGGCTCTCTCGTGCCTTGTGCGTAATTCAAGGACCGTGGTCAGGCCAAAATTATAACCGCTCCCAGGGATCAGAAGTTACGTTTGAATAGAAGCATCGCATACGTGCCAAGCTGCCCACTCGTTCGACAATAAACTATTAACCTCTGAATAGCAAGGCTACGAAATTAATTGCAACTTATGTAACAGCCGCGCCGGCGATGCGATATGTGGTGACCAGTCGACCGAGTCGGCGATTATATCAAACAACCGGCAAACAGCCGTCTGCCTAGCTGCTGATACAGACACCCACCTGCCCGTCGAGATGAGCCGCGTTTTCATTCAACGTGGAAATCGTTGTGCTTGCATAATCGAGTTTCCAGGCAAACCGCAATTACCGTGTGCAAAAATAATTAACCGTACGTACACTTAACAACCCCGTGATGGCCGTTCGCTTGTCTAGTCTTGGCGCGCGCGATAAGCGCGTGCAGAAAAACTGGCTGACCTTGCAGTTCTAAGGCTGTCTGTACGAACGTATACCTTTACTCGCCAGCTTCTGAAAACGTCGGACAGTAGATTTTTTACTCTTGGTATTTGCTATGCCTGCACGCATCCCGTGCAGAATATGAAGGAATCAACGAATTGCGCAGATTTGACAGGAAAATTGCGACACTTTCTTAGAGGAAGATGAAAAAAAGAGAATCGAAACATTTATACCAGTTTTACTACCTTGCTTGGCTAAAGAAAGTATCGCGTAAAGCAGAGCTTTGTTTTATCGAAGGTGATGCTGTGAGCTGCTGTATTTCAATTAACGACTTATTTTCATCATCGTACTGTAGATAATATCAATAAATTTCAGGTATTCGATTAAAAACGAAACCGAGGTTGTTAGCTGTACCTTATGGTGGGTAGCGTGAGAAACAGCTCTGAGCGATGAGAGAATTACGGACCTTCGAGTTCGTAAACCAACAAATTTGGCACATCTTATTTTACAATTTTTTCCTCTACCAAGTGATAGAAGTACTTCACATTTTCGGTAATGATAGGATTTGTGATCGCGCTTGTGTGGTCACTATAAAAAAAAGTTCGGAACTTGTCAAATTACTCGTCTTATAATTCTAGCCGTACAATATCGGGAGAGGGTTTCTTTGCTGTCAAATTGTATGAATAAAGCTCGCTGAAACCAGTTAACACTAACAGTAAGTTAGGCTTAAACTTGACGTTTAATCTCAGTGACAGAATTGACATTTATGTTGAAACAGCCTGGCGAGTCCTCCACTAATGATTATCGCGTTTGCCAAACTATCGCAAAAGGACGCGACGTCAGAATGAACAGAAATATTAGATTCATTGTCACGCTCAATGCGACAAGCGATTCTTCTCGAATCAAATCGAGCTTGTCGCGTCCTTAAATTGTAGAGAATAGCTGACGCGCACGTAATTTGTCGCTTTCAAGTGGTTTTTTCTGTTATCGGAGATTATGAAAAACGCTCCGTATCTCGTACATCGACGCATCATAACAGGAATAAAAATTAACGATACAGCCAAGCGAGAAACGTGTTTCATTGTTATCAATAAGACCGCGGACAGCTGATCGTCTCGGACCGCATATACATGTACGTACATCTAACAGATTGCCAACATTCCAGAATAAAATATACGAGTCTCTCGGGCAAAACTTTCTTCTTCATCACCTGGCTAATTAATTAACCGTATATACATTACTACTGACGCGTTACTAAACGTCGCGTAACGTGAATTTACGATCGTTTTCGCGCTATGAATCTGCAATTAATCATTACCCCAAGTGTGTACATTCGCGCGTTTATACCGCTAACTATTTTTATTCCTCTGGTTTTTTCCCTTTTCTATTTTTCTCACCCGGCAGCTTTATTACGATAGGAAAATTAATCTCTACAGCTTTTAAATTACAAGTCATATTGTACACGCTTGCCAATATGATATCCGAGTTATCTTTCCTAGCACGCACACACGACGTACGCGTCCATAATTATATTGTAACCCGTATGTTCGTGTTCTATAACTAAAGTTATCGTAAATATAAATTTTCATCACGCTATCGTGTAATCCGGGAAATGCCCGTAGATTCTAAATTGATATCTATAACTAGCTGCGTGAGTAAGGAAATTAATTGATAATAAAACCGATTGGAGGAACGTTCTTCCATAAGTGACGTAGCTACCGAAATTCTCGTCGTCGAGTCCGATAACCTATACAGGTTAGCTTCAAACATTGAAGTTTGGAATCATCACGTGACACGCGAGATTTTATAGGTTTTTTAGTCCCTCGAATTGGAGGCTACTTCGATACGTGAGATACTTAACTTGAACATTGTATGTGGCATAGGAGTAAAAATTTGGATTGGTTGATTACACAGGGCGTCAAAATAAAAAGGTATGCTGTGCTGGGGTCGACACCTGTCAATTCCTATGTACTTTGAGTCGCTGAACATGAATCCGGAGTCAAAAGTCGGGGTCGATGGACTAACTTGGCCGCCAAAGCCAAAAAACCAGTTAAATAATCACTTGAAGATAAAAGAACACAATCACCCAAAAGTCCAATACTCCGATAAACTCCGATAATCCCAAAAGCTAAAAACCTGGATAACTCCAAAAGCAAAACTATTATACTCCGATAGCCCCACAAAGCCCGATACCCTGAATACCCCAAGGAAGTTGATACCTAAATATCCTTTAGAGGCCAACATCCTAGTTGCGCAACGAATCCAAAGGCCCCATAGCCTACCAGGGTTAGGCCTTCCGATTTATTTACCCATGAGTTCTTTACGGACTTGTCTACTTATTGGGTTTTTTTCACAATCGAGTATTCCGACTTTTTCGCTTATTGGGTTTTTAAGAGCATCCGGGGCTATTTTTTATTTTACTTGTCAGGATTTTACGTGGTTGGGCTTCGAGGGATATTCACTTATTGGAATAATAGGGGTTTAGGCTTCCAATGTTATTCAGTTATTGGGTTTTCACAAGGGCTGGAGTTATTGGGGTTTTGGGTGTTGATCTTTCAGGGTTATCTGCGTATTGAGCATTTGGGTTATTGGACTGTTGGGCTTTGAAGTTTATTGGAATACTGAAGTTTCGGCTGATTGTGACACTAGGATATTACATGTATGTGTAAATATAGATGACTGTTATATAAAAAAAATATACCGATGTTCTGCTATTTTGAATATATTTGGATTTACGTAGGAAATGATGGATCTCGACCTCGGCACAATTTTTTTTGTTTTGTCTTGTGAGCCTGCGCTATATATCGACCGCATTCCGTGGTTCGAAATCAATTATTTTTTGGGGGGATTCGAATTTATTTTTAGTTCAAAATCATCGTACATTTGGCATGTATATAAATTTAACGTTATATTTATATCGGTGAAACAAAAGTACTGCGTTCGCCCAGTGCCGTAATTAGTTATTTGAAAACCTCCACTGAAACAGCAGCTAAGTACTGCAGCCTTTCTGATATTTACCACTCAGATGGATCAATATACAACATTAATGTGAATGAGAACGATATTTGTTGAAACATATAAAAATCAGTTATCACAAAATGACAAAAGGTCGATGTGCAAAAAAAAATTTCAGACATTGAATCGAAACAAAACCTTTACGATATTCAGCCGGAATTTCGACCAATTTTGAGAAATGCTGAAGCCAATTGTTTCGCAGGCTGTATTGATGGTTGTTTTATTTTTTTGAGAAAGAGAAAGAGAGAGAGAGAGAGCGATTGCGAATAATCCAAAGCTGATCAGCTTACGCATTCGAATATCAGTGCAACGTTACTTATAATTCCAAACATCATCTTGAAGAGAAATCGAAAACACTTGATTTTTTAAAAACTTACCAGAACGAATGGCGTCAAATATTATATAAAAAAATCTGTTGAAAAAATTACATACCCTAGAGCTCTTGTGTACAGAAATAATAAATTTTTATAACGATCGATGAATTGCAGAAGTCAGTAAAAAACCGCACGCCTACATCGTTCGATTTTTCGATTCAATCATGTTTGCTCGTTTAATCGTCTTCGTTTTCGGTATTCCCACGTTCACGCAGCCCAATCTACCCTGAGAAAAAAAATACCCTTGATATTGATACCCCTATACGCATCTTATAAATAACGTTTGACTTATTTGTTACAGTTTTGACGTGGAAAATGGCGCCTCACCGTTGGACGGAGGTGCAGGGGGTGGCGGGGGTGCGTCCCCGAGTGCGGGGCTGGTCCTCCAAACGCTACCCCAGAGAAGAGAAAGTTTTCTCTACCGAAGTGACAGCGACTTTGAGATGTCGCCGAAGTCGATGTCGAGGAACAGCTCGATCGCAAGCGAGAGGTGAGGATCCTTTTACACCTGCATGCGAGGCGTTCCCCCTCGGGGACTTTCTTACATGTCGATGTGAAGGAATATTATCAATCATAGCTTTATTTTTCGCTTTTTGTTTCTTTTCCACGTTACCGCCGCGTTCTTGTCGTAACTGTAACGTCGAAAGTATGAAAAAGCTCGAGACGCGCCACAGACTGGAAAAAGCTCTTGTTACAGCAATTGATATTTTGACTTTATTGAACGTATTGCGGTACGAAAAGTTTGATTTTTTTTTTCCGTCAATTTTCAACCTGGTATACACGCGACGCAACGACGCGAACCTACGTCATCGCGCCTCGATCGTTCGCCTGGTTAGTGCCGAGTGACTGACAGCGGGATGACGTCATGCTTATACCCGTGTTATCTCACATTAGGCAATCGATCTGGTTGAATGTCTAGAACAAGAGCTTCCCAGAGTCTTTCTGTCTGTCTAAGCTTGACGGGACTCGGATACATCGGGAGACTTGATCAAAATTACAAAAGTGTAACTACACAAGTGGTAATAATATCGATATAATCAGCTCGTAAATATTTCCACTTATGTCGTACGTATATTAGAGCGTAGAAGGAAAAAACTCGGTTTATTATTTTCCACCCTGGCACCCCCTAAAAGGCTTGTTCAAGTGAAAAGAAAGATTCTGAAAAAGATGAGCTTTCTACCTTATGTATGGAAGAACGCGCTCATTTGATTTTTTTACTTTTTTTAACATAACGTAGAACGCTTATTATTTGACAGTATCTTTCGTTTAACCTAAATAACTTCTTTCAAGAGGATCCAACGGTGGAAAATCGCAACTAATATTTCTTCTCAAACACCCTAGTATCTGTACATATATGGATAGTGCGCAGAAGTATTGGTTTAACATCTGGGCTAAACTAAACAGCATGTGGCCGTCGCGTAGCGAATTCATACTTGTTGAAAAAAAAAAAAAAAAAAAATTCGAGAGATCAAAAATTCAAGGTTTACGATTATCTATTAATCATTGCATATAATATACATAAATAATAGCTTTGTTCCACTGCACCTTACGAGAATTATGTGCATATGGTAATGGTTACATTTGCAAAACTAAAAGGAAAGAAATATATAGATAAGAAAGGAAATTTCGGCTTCGGTAATCAAGTGAATCGAATTGCCGTGCATCACAGTGTCGATGCGAAATAGTTGGAAAAAAGTTGTCGTAATTACAGTACAGTGTCGAGTGTGTCCGTGTTCATATGAATCCGTGTATGTGTAACTATGTACGTTTGCATTGAATCCTGAATACGTAAAGAATAAATTTCCGCTAAATGAAATCCCTTTTTCGATTTTGTAAGTGTTGGGTTATCTTATCAAAGTAATTGTTGGTTTCAAATACTCAAGTACGATAGAAAAATTTCAATACTGTGTAATGTGTTGCGATCAAGTAGAATATCCTTTTTTCTCCTAGAATAATATTTCATCCAGATCTCGTAATACGTAGTAGTTTGAAAAATTAGGTAACTATTGATCGGTTCTCGTTATGGTTGATGCAAATATCATCCCTTGATAAAGTAGGCATCCAACGATAACGTGAGATCATTTGACCGGTAGCCGGTAACTCATCACCAAATGTGACCCGCAGTCGGTAATGTAGAGAACACCCTAGCCTGCGTGCATAGTAGCTCCACTCCGCAACTTTGCGGTAGCGTCATTGAACCATCCTGAGTTCAGACCGATCAATTCTTCGAAATTAATTTTCCAACAAAGCCTTTGTTCTCAAGTATTTCGTCCAATGTAAATTTGAAAATTAATTTTGATTTGCTGTAATTCGCCGATATTACATGATTGTTTTCAAATACGCAGATCGTCGCGTATCAGTGAAAATAGAATTCACGGTTATTATCCAAATTTTGAGATCACCTCTTTTCTAACTACTCAACTATACTGAACGCACAAATTAAACAAACCAATGAGCGATGATGAAAATGAATTTAGAACTCGATATAATTAATTTTTGTTGAACCTTGATTTCGAATCACTTGTGACTAAAAAGCCCTTGGCAAATATACTTATGCATATTATGCGTGTTATTCGTCATGTATATATCATGCTCACCTGGGGTGAACGAAGGCCAAGGTAATTCAGCCCAAGACCGCAAACATTCGCGTCTCAATTCCTAACCCGTAGAGACATTTGAATGGTATTTTCAATCATAATTAATGTTCGACTCTCGGTTCTCGTTCTTCCACCCCGTTCTACCGCAGTTTTACCTCGTATGGAAATTATGACGTCACGGCTGACCCTGCGACTACGGTGAAATTATATAACAAAATGAGTATTCATACTTTTCTCGATACCTAACTCGAGTTGTGTCTAAACGTCATAAAGCGCGACTGCAAAAAAAATCCTTAACGATGGTTTGTCACGGGTATTTTTTTCGTATACTTTTTTACTCCACCAAATGAAACGGAGCTGATCCAACATAATTCACGACCAAATTAATCTAACCATACCTATTTGCAGTTTGGATAATCTCAATAATTATTACTCGTTTCCCGTGAGGTTCCCTGAAATCTATTTTTGCAACCGCAATGCTCGCTCATTTCAATCTTACGAATGAATTATTGAACTTTGTTCAAGAAATTAATTCCTGACCGTGACACGGTTTCTGTAAATAGATTCTTGAGATGCCGAAGGCGTCGGCCCTTTTATCCTTCTTTCTCGATTATTTCCAATATCGATAAATCAATTACTCACCTACTTTTTCGATCGCAAGTATTTTCGATATCGAATGTTTGAAAGGCCCGAAAAAGGATTTAAAAACGGTATTGAATAATTATCATCATTTCTTTATTAAAAAAGATTCTAAGCAACCGTTGTGTCGTATAATTGTCACGGACATATTGACGGTGTTCGTTACATTTTTTTTTTCATTTTAAACAATCAAATTTCTTCTTTGCAAAGCCGAATGAAAGGAAAGCAGTTGATTTTTCAAAAATTGTGTATAATATGAAGAAAAAAAAAGAAGTACGGCATGTTACTCGTTTCAACGTAGGCGACTAATTTTATGTTTTTTTGTCATCCATTTGGTAATTATTTCATATCTTTTCGTCGCGTGTTTCAGTCTGTTAAAAATCATTTCTATTTCTACAATGTGTATCTGTGTGTAGTTAGAAGATATACCACATTGTTTTGGTGAGGGTATATGGTGCTTGCAAAGAGAGTTGATTTATTTTCTATACTTTGTAACAATTTAATTTTTGTGAGCTTGGGTATTGGAACTGTCCTCTCGGAACGCGGTACCGAGTGACCTACGCTACAATTTACAATTCCCCAGCTTTTCTCCGACGGTACATAACTTGATGTTTTTTAGAATTTTTCATCGAGCTTGAAACCAGATTTTGCCGGTTTTATTTCTTTTATTCATCGGTTCTGAGATACTTGACCGGAATACATTGCGTAGCATCACTCGTTACTAAAGTCCTCGGAGTTTGTCAAAAGCAATGGTAAAACATAATCAATTAAACGCTTTTAGTGGGTGTGGGATATGATAAAGTCATTGCATTTGTGATCCTTGGGTTACAGGTTCAAAGAGACAGAGCCGCCTGTCGAGCGCGCGTATGTACTCTTTTCTATATTGCATTTACGTTTCTTAGTTTCTTCTTAGACGTTGACTAATGGGTTATAATCCACATAGCTAACACTACTTTTTTCTGTCGTATACAACACAAAAAATAACAGCTTGTCACTATCAACTATAACGATATACCTACGTATATATTCTCAAAATTCTCGCTTCTGTACTTATCGCCTAATGTCACAAAGTCTTTATTACTTTACTACGTACAAATAGTTTGCATGTGTAGCAAAAATTTTCCTGTCGCATAGCAATTTATGTGCCTGTAAAACTTGGGGTGAATTTTCAATACCACGGATAAATATGTACATCGTCATTTTACACGCTGTTATCTTTCAGTAAAATTAATCGTAAGTGATACTTAAATACGACGACCCTCGCAAGTTGACATCCGAGTTTGAAAATTCACCGTTTTCTTTGACACTCTGTAGCAAGTAACGCTTACCTGCTATTTTACTGACTACTGCTTCTTCAACTATTTCCTGACTCTATTTCTCTGACACCACACTGCACCAGATTTTCTATGAATCTGAGGTATCATTTTTTATACATCATGCATTTATTGCCAATTGTTTCACTAATATTAAAATACTTATACTTAACCTAATGTAATTTTGTGACGATTACACATCCCTTAACCCGAAAAATTTCTCATATGCGAAATTTAGAAAATTGTCATACTTAGATAATCGAGAGTGCGTATTCGTGAAGTTGTGTGGCTGAAATTTTTATTTCACGAGTAAAGTCCGCCTGTAAGATTCAGGTCTGATGTTTCTTATCGTCGAGACAGTCTCACGGTGCAAAATTTTAACCGTGAGTTACATCACGAGGCACAATGATGTAGTTATGACGTGAGATTCGATTGTGTACGTAAATTCCCTCTACCTACGTCGACTCTTCGATAAAGAGGTTGAAATTTTCATTTTACACTTACAAGGAGGGACGTGTATTCGTTGCAGCATGTCAATATAATGGAACTTTGGTGAAATAACAGTAAATTTTTATTTTCAGGATATTTACCGATCAGTACAGGTAAGTCGCTTCAAGTAATTCTAAACCTCCCATTCAGCAATTCAACGCCACAACTCGCAAAACGGAATTCTATTGTCAATACCACATTTTATCTACACTTTTATGCAATGTTGCAATGATAATATTTCACACTATATACAAGGCTATGCTAAGAAGTGCTTGAACATTTGTTTCTGACGGTATAATCGAACGGGTCGGTCAAGGTTCCCGGATAAACATGATTTTTACCTATCAGTTCTTTTATTGCTGACATAAGACTGGATAGAAAACCCTCGTGGTTACTTTTCCCGTAATTTCCGGCTATTTTCACCGAATCGATTGATGCAAGGAAACAGAAACCTCGGGAAAGGGTTTTCCGTACCTTACATAAGACGATCTTATGTACTGAACGGTATTCAAATGAAAGCCGTTATGTACACATAACAATACATAATACCTACACTATGCTCGCGGTTAGGTTTCAAACTGCTCAATACTCTCTAAATTTTACATCGTGAAGTGTCGCTTTTTTGCAATGAAAATCGAGCCACTCCAAGAGATTTTCACCCACAAAATATTTGGAGTGCTGTTTAATTCTTTCAAGCTTCTTTCTAAGTTTCCTCGTCCGGAGCGAGATTTCCCTCGAGAAAATTTTCAAGAGCTCTCCAATTTTCTGAATATTTTTTCTCGACTCTCCATATAAAGTAAATCCTCGTTGAATTCAGAGTGGCTCAGTTTTCGCTCCACAAAATTTAGAGACTAATTGTGAGTAAGCTGAGAATTAAGCGATCTCTGAAAGTAGCCAATTTCGATCTGAAATTACGCGTGTACTCAACATTTTACTGGTTATTTTATCATTATTGAATCTCTAACGTGTACTGTGAGCTTTCACCCGATCAATTACGAATGAAAGCATTTACGCTCAAGTCGCAAAAGTTCCACAGCAAGATCATCAACGCGCCGTAAATTCGCGGGGGTGGTTTAGTGGTATTACCGTTCCCAACCAAACCAATCTTCGTGATTGCGACATAGCACTCGAGCCCCCGTATTCGTAATCTAACCTGCATTATACATGGCTGAAGGACGGAATACTTAATAACAAGTTGCGTATTAATCTGCGGGGAGTTCGGAATCAAAGCTTTTCACGACCCTAATTAATTTCCGGTTTTCGTGTCGTTTTCCAGCAAATACGAATCGACCAAAAGCTTTTCACTCTTCAATGGAAATTATTCTTCCAGCGTGCCTAACCGACTACCTTATTACACGCCTTCGAACGTTATATCGTACCTAAAGTAATACAGGATCGTCGTACCGAGTTGGCAACTTTGCAACACTTTATCTCGATACCGATAGGCCTTAACTTTTCACTTTACAACGCGTGTAAAAAGTCATTTTCCCGTCACTTATTCTTCCGCCTCGCGATCTCTTCGTTGTATTGCAAAATTTCGACTGTCACTTATGCTCGGCCTGCAGGACGGGAAGCGATGAGAATTGTTTTATTATTTTTACATTGAAAGCGCCGAATAAATAAAAGTGATCAAATTCGGGTTAAACACCTCAAGAATCGTTTCAGCTAAAGTCGTCATGAACGAACTTTCACCTTTGCGTGCTTCGCCATGCTATTCGATTTTCGAAGGGCGTTGGCCGATCGTTTTATAATCAAAAAATATTATCCAATTTCACGTTACGTCTATTATACGTATTATAATACGTTCCGTGTTTATAAAAGCCTGTGTTCGCGTAATTGTTCGTGGCCTTTCATTACAACAACATCCCGGGGTATTTCGTAATAATTTGTTACCGTGTAAGTAGGAAGTGTTTGCGAATCGACATGCTTTCATACTCGCGCTTTCACTTTCCAAATAAGCATTTTATTTCAATTTAATCGACCTATGAAGCCTGGATAACGTTAACGTGAAAACGTGCGATATGCAATACAACGATATCGCATGAATTGCCGCACGATGGCTCCGAGCAATATGGTCCTTCGGCATTTAATAATCACGAACGTTGTCGCGGAAGAAAAAAAAAAAAAAAAAAATTCACCTACCCGCACGTATATGTACGTATATCTGTACGTATATACAGATATATTGGAGTATCGATTGAAGCCAGTTTGCTCGAGAGTTTACTTTTTCCGCAGGAGAAACGACGATGCTGCGGAGAATGAAAAATAATCACCTCGCTATACACCTGGTATAATAACGATTGAAGCTTGGATTTCAATCGTGTCATAGTTTGATACCCTCTCGAGTAATTACAAGTATAGAGTCAATTTTGAGTGTTTGGCTGTTTCATCATTTGAAGTGATACTCGAGGTAGCCATATTTGGAACGAAACAAGCTTCATGTCGAATGTCTAACAATAAGGGTAGATTGAAGAAAGGCTCGTCATTTCCTGTGTAAGAACCGGTAATGTCGAGACCCTCGAGTATTATGATACCAGAAATGCGTAGAGAATTTCGTTGAGTTTAAGACTGAGTGATATCTATACCGGATATCTGGCAATGACGTCTGTCGCTTTTTGATCGCAGCTGCGTTTCTCAGTTTGATTCCAGTCAAAATCCGACCGAGTTGTTCAACCTCTCTCATATTTTAATCATGAAATATAATTTCTTTATTCCATTCGCTGCTGATCTTAAGTGGCAGTTGATACGATTACTTTCAAATATACGTATACGTGTATATTTCATGGGAACAGTTTTTCTCCTTACTTACGATGTAATATTTTTTTTTTCTTCTCCAAATATTTACACCATCCACGAGGTTTATCGATTTCGTTAACTTTTTTTTTTTTGTGCATGTACAATATCACAGACTGCAGGGATAAGAGAACCTGCTAGAATAACTTAACCGAGCACATGTATAAGACGTGTGCTTACTATAGCCGATCGATAACGCTGCTTGAGTACACCTCGCAGTCCAAAGTATTTCCGATCGACAGAGCACGCGCATCGCGTAATTCCCCCTGCCACGTTGGAAGTAAAAATTATTTGTTATTACACGTGCCTTTGAATATAACGAAAAAGAAGAAGTAAAAGTAAGAGAATTCCGTTTCGTTTAAACTTCGAATGAATATCGCGAATGTTTTGACTATGATACTCATAACGGAGTTAATTAAAAGTCGTTCCGATGAGACCGCAGTCTGGCAGTGTGTACAAATTAAACGGAACAGTTGCATGGACGCTGATCGAATTGAGCATTGTACGCATTTAACGTGAGAATTGCCTCGAGCTGAAACAAACAAACGGCGTCACGCGATAATATATCTAGATATCGTAAGCATCTAGGTATTGTGCAATTCAGCAGTGATACGTGAGTAGAAGCACATCGCGCGATGCATTCCAGGGTGTCTCGTTTCTCGTCGAATTCAGCAATTTTATACCTAGTCGATGTATCAATCACCGGCCGTGGCAATCCCTGGATGCCGCGTACAAAGCCTGAATTGCGCCTATGATGCAGGTTGTCAGCAACCGTTTTACCGGGAACGCGGCTAATTGTAAGTTGGAGGTGATCAGTCATGTTCTCATTACGGGTCACCCCCTCTGGCTAGTCGTCGCTTCCGAAGCTCGGGTAGTTCATTGAAACCCCAGCAGCAGCGACTCCTCCGCAATTCGCCCACGCTTGGAAGGTGAAAAACGAGGACGTGGGAGTGCGGGGGCGGCGATGGGAGGGAGGGGAAATTCGAAAATTCAGCGCTTGCAGAATTTTCGAAAGCGAGTCGCCCGCACCCGTGCACCCACAACTTGCAGCGCGTTGCGCACTCTTGGCGCGCAGGTTTCCCGCGCAAATCGCTCCACCCTGACCCCCTCGCGTCTGCAGGGTCTCCTTGGATCAGTTGGAGAACACCCTGGCCAGTCTGACACCGCGACAAACGCGACTCGGTGAAGTCCCGTGAGGAACTCACCTGCCGCGAATATCTGCACAGACCCACCAACGTTGGGTTTGCACCCGAACGAACGCAGAACGCATCCTGCTGTTGTTGAGGGGATAGTCGTAGGTATGGTGAAAGTTGATCCGGCTAATGTAATGGACGCGAGGCTGTATCCTCATATATATCTGCCGAGAATTCAGCGAGTTCATTGACATGCTCGTGTTCGGCATGCCCTTTGTCTTCCTCTGGTCGAGACTGTAAACCTTGCCGTGAGACGACAGGTACTTTGTGTATTTTGAATTTTGCGAACACTCGAGGTTTCAAGTTTCTCGCTTCTCGAGCCCACCTTTCGGAAAACCAATGCTCGATGTTCACCGCGTTGCATCGCTATCTGCTCTGTGATAAGAGGTTCGATGGTGGAGATAGCCTGGCAGAGAAGCCAGTACGTGTATCGTGTCGGTACGTTGGCGTTGAACCGCTTATCCCATCCGCTTCAGAATTTTAAGTTTTTAGAAATATTGCCCGTAGATCGGTGCAGAGTTGCGGCAAGATCAATGGGCTCGTAGATAAGAAAAATTGTTCCACTCTCATCCCCGCTTTCACGTTTCAGTTCACTTTCACGCTGGTCTTTCGAACTCGTTTTATTAATGGCCGCACACTTTCGTCTCAGGTTTTATAGCTCGTCGAGAAATATCTGTGACATGCGCTAATTATAATCACCTACAGTTAGCTTGCTTCAGCATCCCTGGGTTTGTCTTTATTGTTTTCAAAGTAACTTCGCGAACAGTTGGTGGCATATACTGCGCTATTTGGAACTCCGTTTTACTTGTTTAAACGTCAACGAGTTCATCTATCATCGTAGCATCAATTTGTCTCTACGTTATAAATTAATATCGCGACGGTACGGGTATGATCGATACACTATCCGACCATTAGATTTTCACGTAAAACTTTAGCCAGTCGTGTACTTTGTACTACGTTCGATATATGGTATAATATATCAGCTTACAATACACAGCCGAAGGAGATTTATTCCGCATGAAAGATGAGGGTTGAAAGGTAACGAGATTGAAATTTTGCCCATGAAACAAGTTAAGCCTCGGTAGAACGGGAATTATTTTCTTCGTACGTATAAAGTGGAACGCATTCGGTCCGTGTTCAAAATTCAATACCCAGGCTCGATTTTCGTGAAAGCGAAACTGCGTTTGATGACGATTTCGGAATGATCCGGGCGAGTGAGTTTCCGATGCTTAAATAATGACTAAAGGAATTGATCTTCTCTATCTTCTTCGAAGAGTTTTCCATCCGTTGTAACACCGGGTGTAAGGTTCCTTTGCAAAAATTTAATTCGATAGATACGTTACGTAAGCCTATGGAGTAAGGAACCTCGAACGACTCTTGAACGAATGGCACGATGCACTTATGGTTTCGCAATTCAACGGGATGACTTGTGAATAATTCATGGCTTACAATTTTCGAGGATTTATTACGCAAATCGTATTCACTGCTCTGCGAGCATGACTTGTAGCAAATTTGTCCACTATGCGGACTAATAACTATTAGATTACGGTATCGCTCATGATGACCTTTCGTCATTTACGACAAAATGTAGCGATGAAATATAAATTTTTCAAAAATTGATTCCACGCGTAGCACTTTTTGCATTATTACGTTTGTTTCGACGTTTGAATTACGGTGGAATTGCGTGGAAAAAATGTCTGAAAATATTTTTCCTCGTTACATAGGCCAACATAACTTTTTATGCAAACTATACTCGGAGTCACAGATCGCGAAATTTCTTAGCCCTCTCTTTCCAATGCGCAAACCTATAAACTCCCATACGACAGCAGCCAGTCTCGACGAGCTTATGAATAATGCGTCAGTACCAGTGACGTTAATCCGGTGAAGGACAAGTTGGGCATCGAACGGAAATAGACGACATATTATACTATACAGGCTAGGTATAACCAATTCGCGAATCTGTGGATGCATTCCCACGTCGGACGACGCATCCAATATCCACGTACTCGGGATAGTAATGCAGGAGAAATTCTAATTTCATATACCTATTTCATTCGCATTCTGATAAGATGCCGAACGGTTGTGTGACGTCCGACGCTATGTTTCGCAAAATATTTTATCCCTTTACACTCTTCAACCCGCTGCATCGTCTTGGAGTTGATTATTGACGATGTTTTCCTTGCACTTGCGGCTAAGTCTATGGAATTATGCAAAACATTGCGAATTGTTATGCAACAAAGTACAAATCAATGACGTCGGAAAAGTAATAACAGAATAGCTGAGAAAACAGTCCGTTTGTTGAAATTCGATTGTACGGATGCGCGATAAAATATCGAGTACAATCCAATTAGTTCAGTCTTCATTCCCCTTTTTCGTCTTCTGCCAAGCATGGTACTTGCCCCAGTTATGCAAAGAGTAGTCCAACGGAACCTCACCTAGAAGCGAAGGTTACAACGTATCGAAAATGTCGCGTGAAATGTTTATTGGTTGACGATTTCCAAAGAGAATTCACGTTAACGTCAAAGTTGTCTACCGAAATTGGATTGCCGACTTTTCACTTTGCTCCGGACTTTTGAATAACGGGTGATTCCGCTGCGGCGTTGCGAGGAAAAGAATTCGAATCGTGTCGCGGTGAACTTTCGTGGTAAATTTCGTGCGACATTGATTAATTGAGTTTAAGCCGATTACATGATGTGTAATCGTTCGTTCTCTCGGTATCCCAGAATTCCGCGGGAGGAAACGTTGTAAAACGTTTTAAGAGGCTTAACCATAAAACTATATTGCACGGAGAAACTGGTATAATTTGGCCATCGCGACAATCTTTTCGTATCTTATTTTAAAAGGCGCTAAAGATTTTCATTCCCACAGCCGCGATTCAGAAAAGTATAATAATTTCGACAGATAGTTCGCACTGAGACTCGAGTGAACTCACCCATATATCGTGCAAATAGGTATACAATAGGTACCCGTATGACGGTATTTTCACGGCGTAGAAGATCTACAAGTATGTCATCTAAATATAGGAGTCAATAAGGAGAAGATATTTTTCCAATTTTCAGCTTCCCCGCGCTTCGAAATAAATCATACAGCACGCTGCTCTGAGTGGCTTCTCTGCTCAGCAATATCAAAACATTGCTTATAGTTCCCGATGCGTATACATATACTATATTTAACCTAATTCAAAACATCGAAGCGATCGCAGGTATTATTCGATCGACAATCTGCGCATTGATTATTTTCATTGAAAGGTAATACCTCACCGGAAATATCTGTTTGCTCTAACGGACGTGCATTAATATACATAACATACATATTTATTTTCAAAAGTCTCGCGGCAAGGTTACACCTTATACTTGTATAATATTATAACGCCGCGCAGGAAGGCAGGGAGGCTGTAACGATAATAACGGAGAGAGAGAGAAAAAAAATTTCATTGCAAATCAAGAAAGGAAAAGATTCGGTAAAGGAAAACACGGTCTAGTAAATCAATTACGTACATGACATGTTTCGTTTACAGAAGTTTGACTGCGCAAATTGATGTAGTGCCGAATGCTCGTGTGGATTTGAAAAAATAACCGTGTATAAAGCCGGATAACATACAACCTTGACCCAAAAGCTGTTTCTCTTCGGTAAAAATCGATCGATCCCTGCACTGTGAGAAACAGCGCCTTCGGTGTTCTGGCTCTTCTCCTCTCGCGATACCGCGTCGTTGAAGAAGAATAAGAATAAAATCAAGAAGAGGAGGAAGAAGAAGAATAAGAAGAACTGCGGTAACCAGTGTCAAACATTCAAAGCCGTGATAATAATTGGAAAAAAGGGCCCTCGAGAGTGAGAGGGCGGGATAAACAGGCTACAAGGAGAGAAAAAAGAAAGAAACGAATGCCGCAACGAGAAGAGGAAAGTAAAAAGACGCTGAAAAAATGATGGCAGAGAAGCACGTCCTTTGATAGGACTTTCGCGGAAGCGATGTCTGGATGCAGCGACGGGGAGGACGGGGACGGAGGAAGGGGCGAAAGGGGGGCGGGAGGCTTCTCGGAGCTCGCCACCGCGGCCGGGGGTCTGAAGAGGTGCGGAGCCGGAATGAGCTCCCCTTCGTTGGGGGCCGGAGCCAGCGGCGGGGGCGGCTTGCCCAGAACCCTCTCAACGTCAGCCCTTCGAGTTCGCCCGCCCCGCAGGGCACTTTTCTGGGAACAGTGCTTTGCCGCGCAGTCGAAGCGGGATTTGTAAGTGCTCATGACTTTTCTTTACCGGCGTTACCCATACCTGCAGCCTCGTATGTTATCGCCTCCCTCTCTCTCTCTCTCTCTATTTTACTCTTTTACCCTTTTACTTCTTTTACTACAATACCTGTGTCGTACCTACACGTCTGTGGCTGAACTACGTCGTCTTTCACTCCGCTGTCATTGATTCAATTTGCACCGATGAAATTCATTCCAGTCTTAATTATTCGCGAAGCAAAGAGTATATGGGTAGGTATAATAAACATACGTGTGTGTGCCGAAGTAAGGGATGAAATTGCCGTTGCAGTACGACGATTATTCCGAGATTGCTCGTCATACTGCGACGACAAATGCATCTGCTGCTGTACCACATTCAAATTTTTAGTATACACTTTTCTCCTTGGTGATTTATTTAATTTGTATCATTCAATTTTATGTGATTGAAGGTTTATTTCGTTACCACCACACGATTATCCAACCTTGTATATTCAGGCAATACAATCTTATACGAATTTTCGATAATGCAAAATGAACCATGTGAACTTTGTTCAACTCGAAACAGCAGATTCGAGTCGACTGTTTAATCCTGGGTGTGATACCTTAGCTCTGCAAAGTTTGGAGACGATTTATTTGTGGCTAATTATTGACCTTCCTCCTTCACGGGGAGAAGATAAGGAGCAGATTTTACTCGAAACTGTAGAATGAAAGGGACACGTGAAGGTTTTTGGTAAAATAATAACCATGTCAACTACGTTTTGTACTATAAATGTAGAATAAATTTTACTCTGCATACTTTGGTTCTTACTAATTCTAAAGTGAATCCTGCATTTTACGAAGCATATTGAACGACGAAACCTGAAGTATCCTGCTTCTCCTGCACTTTTCAGTAAAATCGCCTCTTTTATTCTCCTCGTGATTTTCATTTGAAATCTATTGGATCCGACTATTAATCTCTTCCGCCAGGAGAACCAATCTCTTACGCTTTGAACTTCGTCGTCGTACCCACGTGAAATGCTTTCTTTGCTTGCTACAAAATTCACCGCGCGTCATGGGGTCGGCAACCAAATACTCTTGGGCGTTATCGCGGTAGTCCATTTTCAGAGAGACGTGTAGTCATTCCCGAAGCTTCAGAAGTTATGAAACTGCGATTACAAATTGGGTCTCAGGATATTAAACCACCGAGGCAATCTTTCTGAAAAAGAAAGTCCTCACTTTTCCGTTGGAGAATATCGGATATCAGCTGCAGGATCCGAACGTTGTGACGTGACGTGAAATATCGCGGAAAGTAATTGAGTCTCCGTGCGGAGCATCCGTTTGATCCGAAAATATAAGCATTACGAAAACAATCGGGTCGAAAAGTGTAGAAAAGATAAAAAAGGAAACCAACCTGCCTGCGCCGCGGGCACGAGATCAAGTATAAGATAATTGTATTTCAATCTCGCATAGTTTTGTGCGTCGGAAATTGCAACGATGCGATAAATGTTGTTGGAGTTTACTTTGATTCTCATTTTACAAGAGTGAAAAAAAAAAAAAAAAAATATTGCGTTACAAGTATTCGTTCGACTGCGTGATTCCGGTGATACAAAGTGTTGTTATTTATAGGTAGTGAAAGATAATTTCAGCTTTTCTCTCCGGTATCGAAGAAATATGGAAAAGGAGCGCCGTTAAGGTCGAATTAAATAGTGTTTATAACCTACGCCGTGGGATACGTGGCCTTTGAAGTGAAACCGTACGTCGGTACTAAGAAGATCGTTCGGGTTATTCACGCACCACGTAATGTGACGGCCGTGTTCGACGTCACGGAATCACGTTTCATAACGTTCTATATGGGCTGAATCTCTCACACATTCAGAAGAATAAATATACGGGAGAAGGAAATATTAATTCCACATCATGTATAATTCATTCCTGCGCCATTAGTACCTACTACGTTGAAACGAGCTGGTATTTTGCCTCGTCGAAATTTCGCGTCAAATAACGAGGAAGAGGAAAAACAGATGAAAGGACTTGATACCGAGAGTGGAAAAACAGGGAAATTCGGGTCCATGTTCTTACCCTCCGGAAAGTTAATTTACAACGGAAATTTCGACCCTCAATGAAGACAACCACGTTTTTCTAAATAGTATAGGCCTCGACAATTCACGAGATATCGAGATGCTGCTGCTCTCTAACCTCGCAAAGTAAGTTCTCATTTTACAGTGTCGCTGTCGAAATCTCGACAACTCGCAGTCAAAGAGAAATACATCTGTATAATATACCGGCGAAGTGAAAGCAGATGAATTGAATTTTATCGAGAGTGCTGTGTAAGGGTTTTCATTCTCTTTTCTTTTTTTTTCTATATTTTCTTCATTCCTCATCATCTTCACGTAGGTGGATTCCAACTACGTTTCTACATCAGGAAACAAAGCTGGGAGTAATTTTCTATTACCCTGCATTACACGCCCCCGCGTTACGATGAGTGAAACGCGAGATGTTGGGGTGTTCGCAAATTTTTATCCCCTTCTACCCACAAGCAGCTGAATTACAGCTTCTCCGGGGATCTCATCGGGCGTGAAAGTCCCGCTAACAACTTACCCGCGTTCATGCCCACGGTATTTGCAAAGGGAAACAAACGGATGTGAATTGCGTCGAAGTTCGCCGTCGGTTAACGCTTCGCAAAAGTTTTGCAGACGGTGGGGCTGGCAGAGTTACAATGCGAATCGGAAATCGTATCGCGGTCGTCCGAATTTGGTTCCATTCAGTTCTGCCCGTTTCACCGCGGTCATTCAACGGAATAACAAGCGAAACCAACGAGCTGATCCGAGGCATTTAATTGGCCATCTAGATACGCAGAGCTGGAAATCGACGCCTCGTTCCTTTGTCCAAAGAATTCAAAGTATTTAGCGAACGCCTGAGTGAGACGATTGAGTTTATTGATTCGATCGCACGATCGTGTTCGATACTCGTTTCTTCTGCAAATATCGACCCATCGCATGTACGGAAGGCCTGATTCGGACTTTTGAAGATCGGAACTTCGTGCTGAGGCCGCGATTCTTTCGTTAATTCCGTAGACTTTTTCCAATGCTGCTTGCCTTCGACTGCCGAATCATGATTTTCGTCATGAACCTTCGCCGCTCCGCAGCAACAACTTCCAACAACTCAAACTTACCTACGCGCGGGAGGGTGAATACCTACCTTTCTAGGGAATTACAACTTCTCGCTAACTGAATTTCATTGCTCGAGTTGTGTTAGCTTAAGCCGCGCGAATTTGAAGCTTCGTAACAAGTGCTCGCTGTCGGCTCACGGTAATCGCGACAAGTGCGCGAAAAATACACAATACGTAAAACGAACGTGCTTTGAAGCGTTTGAAACATGAGAAATCACGACGAGCGAACCTTTGATTAATTGAAAAGGTTTACGGAAATTTTTCACCATCTTCCGTATCGTTATTCTTGTCATTTGGTTTGTTGCGATTCTTTTAACCATCCGCTCTTATGTAACAGTAGATTTGCACGTCGCGTACAACACACGCTTGTATTCAGAACAATGACTTCAAATTTTCGCGGCCAGTCGAGCTGGAAACGTGACAAGAATTCGTACCGCATCAGAGTTCCCGGTAGGTAGCGGAAAATAGTGAATCCTGATATCGCCACGCCAAAATTGGACGACTAATTCTCAGTTTTGGAAATTTTTAATGAACGTGGAAAATTGACTCACTTCCTTGACGACGTGACGTAACTCGACTCAGATACGAAACGATTTCTTTTTACGTTACGAGACTACAACAAATCTGACAGGCGGTGTATTTACGTTTCATTACGGTTGGAAAAACTGAATATTCTATTTTCTTCATATGAAAATTAATTCTCTTTGAGCGTACGAAACAAATAAATAACGATGAATTGCTGCCCTCATAGTTTCACGGAAATAACTCGCAGTTGTGCAAAATTCCAAGTCAAGATACCCTACTTTTCAAGCATCGATTGAACGTGCTGAGTTCAAATCGATACATCGATGAGTCTATAAAAGAACGAGGTTGCACTCGAGCGATGAACTTTGTTCGTGGTGCGAGGTTGAATAATGAATCTGAAAAACAATTTCAGTATTGTGTATCACAAGTTCAAAATACCTCCACTCAAGGTAACGGACTCCGATCCTTAGACTTGAAATTCGGGTGAATAATTGCGAATGCTCAATGCTTTTCATGCGGGCACTGCGAACGATCAAAAATAGCCTTTCCATGCACCTTGGTATAATTAATTTACGCCGGATCCATGTAGTCCCGAGTTTACTTCGATCGCCTGAACTTGCATAAAGCCCGGATTAATTATAGTAGAAAAATGCAGATATCCGAGGGTGAGATACCGCATGACCCAGTTGAGGAGCTTGTAGTCAAGTCACACTCTGACCCTGGCACAGGGCATCATATTGATCGCGAAAAACAACCATTAGACAAACCACTTGTCGCCTGCAGGACGCCGGAAGAGGTTCTCTCCGCAGTGGCTGTTAGACTCGAATCTAGAGTCGTTCGTTAACCCTGCTCTCCCGAATCAGCGGCAGAAACGTCGAAGAAAGTCAACCTCTTGGCGTTATTACGCAACACATGTTTCAGTTACGCGAAAATATTAAATCCCGATTATCGGAATGAAAAAATCAGTCAGTTTTATACACGTAAATTAGTTTGTAAAATCTTACTATTATTCACGTCCGGTTCCAAAGCTCATTTCTGTCAAGACTGATTTTCATTTCTACCTAACGCACGACATTCAAATATTATCGACATAAGATCCTGTGAATACGACATGCTCGTTACCAAGCAAATTTGCAAAGAGTCTATTCCGTAATTTTACGCAATTAACTTAATTGCTTAATTCACTGTCTCGGTAGCAAGATGATGTTCTTACATATGAATACGTCAGTGAGATTTGGTTATATATATATATATATATATATATTTACCTGTTTCTCCCGTACACCTACGTATCTGCTGTTGTTGCTGCCCGATTATTTTAATGCGTATCAAAACACAACGTAGAATTTCCACGTATAGTTTAAATCAGGTAGCCATGCACGTTTGAAAAGGAATTAAGGGTGTGCCCTAGTCGACTTCGACGTTGTCGTATGTATCTCCAAATATGTATCAAAATCGACGTGTTTGAAACGCGAAAAAGGGCTCGACAGCCCCTGAACAAAAAAACCTCAATGAATTTTCATTCGACATAGAAATAAAGAAATGGCACTGATTCTACGAAATCGCAGTAGTAAATTCGTAGAATTCATACCATTTCTTTAATTCTGCGTGAAATGAAAATGAGTTGGAGTGTTTTTGTTCAGAATTGCGTAGAGAATGGAGCTGTTAAGCCTTATTTCGTGTTCGAGATACGTGCACTTCGACGTTTGGAGGTAAATGCGTCAACGTCGAAATCGCCATGGCACCCCCTTAACACTTCCAATATCTCTATTCGTTTCGAATTCAAACATAAACGGGATTCATCTATTCCCCATACTTTGGCTCGACTTACCGTGATCTTGAAACGCTTTTAGGTGGTAGAAAAATAATAATATCCTACTGGAAGGATAGTCGGAAGCCTCGAAGCTGCGGCACGTGGCTTGACACAATGTTATATATATATGTATACATTTCGGTAAACTACCATCGTTTCACGTTACTTGTTTGAGATGAGAATCTTGGAAAAAGTGAAATCAATCCCATCGCCTCCGAGTAGTCTAATCACTTTCCGGAAATAACCTTATCTCCTGAAGCCTCTCAAGCGACCCCGGATCAGAAGCTTATTGTTAGTGACCTTAGTTACTACCGATGACGCATTGGTCAAGGGTAGGGACCGTATTGGCTTCCCCCGATTGATCCCTTGTTTGTCCTACCGCGCGAGCCAGAACCCTGTGTCATAGGTAATTCCAGGAAATCGACATAGACCAAGTGCTTCGGGCACTTTAGACAAGATGGAAGATCAATGGCGGTGTGAGATCAAGGGAGGCTTCGTGCTCCGGTGCGTCGGTGGGAATATTGACCGCGAACTTGCGCCGTCATTAATTAATTAACCGTCGATCGGAACTGCGTCAAAAACGTAGCTCTCCGTCGATACCAGAGGTAGGTCTGAACCTTGTCGCTTGACTCGTCCTCGCAGAAACCAAAGCCACGTGACGTGATTGTGAAGGGCGTGAAACGAAAAGCCTAACGGCCAGAGACGCCAACAATGGAACTCGCCATGGTTAGCATCGTTTTTCGAAATCTCTGATAGACGTTGTCAAATATTTCCGAGATTCATCGAGTAAGGCCCGTCGGTGGATCGCAGTTACACTCGGAACGCTCTCTCCTTAAGACGTGCTGTATTTTAAGATGATCAATGAGATCGCGAATTTTATCTCGGTATTCTACCGCGCAAAATGTCTACGAGCGCTTATACGGGTATGCACATGTATCGCATATTGTAAATACGCTTTATACCACCCACGCGACGGGTATAAGGTATACCTAAGGGTAACGGATAGATGCAGACAGAGTTCACCTCGAGACACGTAGGAGGATGGATGGATCGCGAACTCATAGACATCAGTGGGCGGATATTCGTCTGATCCAACTCAGCGTAAATAATATCGGAGCATAATATCACGGTGAAGAATAACGCGGAGAGACGGAGATTCTGGTGAACTTTGAACTTTGAGAAGTGGATGCTGCGAAACGGCTATCTGTGATGTCGAATTATATCTATACACCTGAAGGCGAGACACGTACCTGCCCACGTCGATAACATATTAATGCGCATGGCAGGCAGGTTTCATTTATATATCCGATATCGCGGACTTGATTCTCGCTGAGACCAACTTTCGATCGACAGATATGCATCGGAGGCAAGACTCAACCGGGTGACATCTCATTTGAATAAATCGAGGCCGTAATTATTCGGCTTCGGAGATCGCGAATTCGGCGGAACAACCTGAGAGGCCCAAATATCTCTTATACCTAATCAAATTCTCGTTGTACGCGCTACACTCGGATTTGATCCTTTTTTTTTTTTAGTGCCAAAGGCGTGGGTAGGTTTAAGAATTTGGCAAAATTCTCTATCGGACGAGAGTGAGGGAAACGCCGCTGTTCGTGGTACACAATATTGCCGGAGGAAACAGCTGACGAGTATTACAGGAATAATAAGAGCAGGAATCTCACGATTCATCCTCATTGCAGAATGATGTAAAGAAACTCGACTGTTGCTTGTTGCCTGAGAATTTCATTCTGTGAATATTTTTACCCAAAGAGATGAAGAAAAGGGCGCAAACATAGATGCGATAGATTTGAATAAATCGATTACAATGTCTGGCAATTTTTTTTCAAGTCTTGTATCATTTTGCCAAATTGCTTTGTGGAATTTTTAGAAACAACGCCCTGCTGCTTACTCGTATACGAGAGTACAATATTCGAATGTTATGAAAACGGAAAATTTATCTCTCGACAACGCGCCTGACAAAAAAAAAAAAAATCGCTCAAAATAGTGAGGCCAGCCTTATTGTCAGTGTGCTCGAAAATCTCTCACCGCAAGTGTCTTTTAAGAAACAACAGTTTCAATTCAACGTTTTCATGATTGCGTTTCTTTCTTCCTCTCATCTTGCCTTTTTTTCGTCCTTCTCCTTTTTCAATGTTCAGAGAAATTGTTGATATATTAACTTTCGCCCACTCTCACCGTTGGATTGGCCGGTAAGAGAAAATTGTTTTATATTTTCTGCACTTCAATAAACCTTATTATTTTAATAATGTTTTTCCTCTGTAGTTCCAAACCGTACCCAACAGTTGTTTGACACCCTTTGGCAAATATCATCAACCCATACGAAATAACGTTCGAAACAACAAATTGTTTGTTTTATCAAATAAATTCTATCCGTTCACCCTGGAATTTCATTGCAGATTTTATCGTGGCTTGTGTTTTCAATATTATTTCTGTCTATCTGGATTTTATTTTTGATATTATTATTATTATTATTTTTGTTGTTGTTGTTGTTGTTGTTGTTATTGTTATTTTTTCCCATCGGTTTCGATAAACGGGAGATTTTCCCCCTGTAGAAATGTATACGAGTGGAAAGAGTTGTTATCGCAACGTAGGATGAAAGTCTTTCTGTATGAGTTCCACATTGACAGAACGAATTTATACGTAGGACTGTATAGCGCAATAGACGTATCACTTGAACGTTGTTTTGAAACAATAATTCAAGAAAATCTTTCACCGGCTTACCGGATCTGTTTCTTCTCCGTACTAAGTTCCGGCACAAAAGTTATACCGAAAGTTAAGACGGTTGTTGAGTTGTGGCGTTATATTGCGATTCATTTTGCACATATATTATAATCGCATCTAGATAACATGTATACAATATTATGTATACACATGATACGCTGACGGAGCGGCTTTGCAAATCGAATTGAAAAGTTATACGACACGATAACAGTTACAAATCGTGGCTGGACTCGTTGAACACGAAGTTGAATAATCATGTTTATAATTTTCAGTCATGGGGAGGATCTCATCGTCACACCTTTTGCACAAATTCTTGCCTCGCTGCGTTCAGTCAGGAACAACTTCTTGTCCCTCACGAATGTACCAACAAACAAGTGAGTACACTGAGCAAAATTTTATTTTTACTAGTAACTAGAAAAATTCAGTATAAAACTGTTTGAATATTGTTGGAATTACGAAAAACGAGGCACGCGTAACCATTTTGCGCTATTGCCGATCCTTTTTCGCTAATTGCAGCGCAAAATAAGTTTGTTCGGTTTACTCTGCGTTTTTAGCTAAACAAGGCTTTAACGACAATTTATTGTTGCAGAAGCATTAAATTTTCGCAACAGTTACAAGAAAATATAGTATCAGTGATCGTAATGAGAAAGAATAGTAACGGATACTAGACTTTCCGGTGACAGCTAGATAACTAATTTTCATTTCTTCCTACCTAGAACTATATTTTTCGTTTGTAGTAAAAAATGAAAAAAGTAAATGACTGAGCGGCAACCGGAATTGAAAATTTCTCTCAGTGTATATAGTGAAAAATTTGTATTCAAACCAATGCGCGGAAATTCTATATTCTCTGTCGAACGCAGGCTGAAGTCGATCCCTAAAAATGTGTTTCTCATAGCAATAACGGATTAACAATGAGAAATGAATATTTTATATTTCAAACCAGAGAAGTAGGTAACAAATTTGATCGCTCAAATCATCCTGCTGTATATGTATAGATTATTTCGCATCAAAGCAACACCAAAAAAAAAAAAAAAAAATAAATAAAATAGAAACTAGGTAAGAATCGTGCGTCAAACCACCAATCATGACAGACTCGTATAATTTTTCAGATCACGAAGGAGTAGCGGGGCTCAGGGCGGTAGCACGCCACAGCCGCGGAACCTGGCGCCAGGAGGTAAAGTGTTGAATGAAATTGATAGGTATATATATGTGTGATATACATATACATATACATATACATATATATATGTATGTGTATGCATATAACACACCCTTTCATTCAGAAGCTCATTGCGCTCGGGTCGGAATCTACGGAAAGGGAGTTTGAAACGCAAGCGTATTTCCATCAGACTCTGAAATACGCGTACGAAAAATAGGGGCGAAAGTCGGAATGTCGGAAAGTTGTTAGACGAAGGTGACGAAGGCCACTAACTTTTGTAGACACTGCAAAATTTGCGACTGAAATTGTACGAGAGCTTCATTTCCGTAGGATTTTCTTCTCGCCGCCCCCCGGGAACTTGGCTCCTCCCTCTCCCCCACCCTCAACTCTCGCCCTGCATATATTCTGTCTTACCTTGTGTCGTCGGACAAATTGCCACAGTTTCTACCCGGAACTTTACACGGACGACTGGCCGCGTTGAAACTTAAAATCGGCTTACTTCTTAACGCGCGTGCTACATCACGCCACCCTTGGATGCGGACGTGCTTCTTCGGAGATAACCTGCAACCGGAATAAATCGCAAAGTATTTATTTTTTATTTTATTTTTTTTCCCAGTGTAAAATTTCTCCGAAATTACAACGCGTTATCATCCTGTTCAGTGGTCGCTGTTTGTGGTTCGAGAACTAAGGCGAACAACTTTCCACATGTTGGTTTCTCCAATGTTTCATTATTTCTTTGTCACTCTCCCTCTCTATCTCTATCTCTATCTCTGTCTCTATCTCTATCTCTCTTTCTCCTTTTCTCTCTTTTGCGATTAAGATCCCGCGATGAGCTTCGGCGGATTTGGCAAGGTAGCTGTTGTCCTAATGTAGAAACTTGTGAAAGGTTCGGGACAAAACAGTCCCCGACCCTTCAGCTTCCTTTACAAGGTATCAGTCGGATCCTTTGTCCGCATAGTTGGGATTTATATAACGTCGTCGAATCAACGAGAGATTTAATGTTTTTGTTCAAGTCAAGTTTATTCTTTCAGACGAACCCTACATGAAATTGGCTGTCGAGACGATAGAAGAACTCGACTGGTGTTTGGATCAGCTTGAAACTATACAAACCCATCGCTCCGTATCGGATATGGCGTCTCTCAAGGTATTTGCTCAAATCTTAAATATCATATTTTCACGTACAAGTGTGCGCGACTCGATATGTTACGGTTCACGGGATGAGGAAAAATCTCTATCTCCGAATTGTCTCTATCACCGAATCCATACTTAATACCTACGGTTAACAATCCGACCTGTATAACATGTATAAGGCTGCGAAATCCTTTTAATACAGCCTCCAAGTTTATCCTTACTTAAATAACAAGGCCGATTGCCTAATCGCAATTATAACACCCTGTTTGAATCCAGTTATTTTGATCAAAAGTTTGGTAACGATCAATTATGACTAATTTTACATCGTAATACCAGAAATTTACAATTCGGCGACAGAGATTACGGAACGCGATAAAATCCCCTCTTCCCTGTATACTCTGCGAAGCCAGAAACAAAGAACAGGCGAAATGTTGGTGGTGTATAAAATTCGGAAATTTGCAAAATTTACGATCACTTAATGCATGGGTTATATTGCGTTGTGATACATCTGACAATATACTCAGCCATCGGTGTGTTTAATCAAGGTCTAATTGCACGTCATAAACGTGTAAAGAGCTTTTTACCTATCCTTACGTCACCGAGATGTCACTCGCAAGCCGCACCATCTGAAAGAGGTGTCACATTTGCATGCGAATACGCGTTATTAATGTTCTTAATACCGTGAATTAGCATTGCAAATTATGGTCAAAACGCATTTCACGACAAACGGTAATTCACCATAGGCGGAGAAATTCCCTCTTATACTCGATATAAAACACGGAATGAATAATTAGCAATCTCGTGTGCCGCCAACTGCGAGGAAGCGGAAAGGACAAATTGCAGAACTTTTCGGAAAGGAATAAGAGACGCGCGATGGTAACAAAATTATACCAGGATACATGGCGCCGAGATTCGGTAGCCTGTTCATTAAAAGTCTACAAAAGTAAAGTAAATTAGAATATTGCGTCAGAAGTTTTTCATGTAACTTTTCGCTATTCGTGTCAGATAAATAAAGGCGCGCCTTTACACGTGCAATAGACAAGGAAATGAAAGTCTGCGGTTCAATCTTCAAATATTGCTGAACAACTGGGTCGCAGGAACGATTGCGGCACTTTTTTAAGTATCAGAAATCACGATGTGTTTTCAACGACGATCCGTGAAAGTTTCAAGAGTCGTTGAATTGAATTTTCGAGCGACTGTTGACTTGTTTTTTTCAAAATTAATATACAATAAAATCTGAAATTTCAAAAAAAGTTCTCCGAAGTTCCTACCAAATATCATTAGCATATAAGACCAAAAAATTGAATTTTTTTTCAGCTGTCGTGAGTAAACAGGGTCCTGTAAAATTATTTAAACAAAAGCTTACCCGTCTCACTATCCAATGGAGGAAAACCGTGAATGTTGAGCTGCCGCTTGGTTCGACCCTAACCTTTTTTTGTAAAATGTTTTTTTTAACAAACGTTTTGTATAGCGAAAACGGCGGGTGGAAAATATATTACCGAATATTCCAAGCTCAACCTTTGCAGGTGAAAGTGACAATGCGTCAAGCTTTCAGTTACAGAACGATACTGAAATGGAGGGGAAAAAAAATTCTCAAAAATCAAAATCAATTCTAATAATGAGTAACAAGGTAAAAATATATCAGCACAGAATTTTAAAGCTGTTCAGATATTATTCCTTGTTGTTCATTCGTATTTTAATGCATTACAACTGGACGAAAATTTTGCGTCCAATTAACTCGAATACGTCGCTGGGGGTGAATTTAACCCGAAACATTTTTCGAACTCGTCGTAGAGTAGCTTGGTCGTGGGAACGGGCCTCGTGGCACCATTATTCATGCGAAATAAAGACCTTTTTTCGACATTTTTGGCACTCTCTTTAAATTGCCGATGTTTTAACCATACTTAAACAATTAATTTTGGTGAGGAAAACTGAGAGCTTTTTCTGCGATCCTTAAACAATACTTATACATTTTCTTTTTTAGATTTTTAGAACTCATTTTTCAAGCAAAATATCATTCATTCAATATCAGAATTACATCTCGTCAGACCGTTATGCGATTCTACCGAGGTGTGGCCTACTGGAGTTAAATTACTTTACATGAAACCTTGACGAGTGAATGTATGGAAAAATGTTCAAATTAATTCAATCTCATGAAGCTTGATCGATAACCTCTACGGATAGATCATTAGTGTATAATGATTTTGATAACTGTTACCGCGTGAGTTGCTACGTCGATTAACGGTAAAATCATTTTACTTTTTTATTAGAACTATTAGACAAAATAATCATCCTCCTAAGAGCCTAGTAAACGTATAGATATAAGGTTTGAGTTACAGATATCAGGTATTTAAATATTAATCAGTTTGATTTCGGAAAAAAAAAATACGCATGGTAATTCACCGTCAACTCTGACGTATAGGAATGTTATAAAAACAATATTATATCTAATCGATCAATTTGATTGAGCGTGATCATATAATACGACGTATGAATGAAAAGTAAGATTTGTTGAACGACCGCCTGACGTTCATCAATTCGTACGACTTGTATTTGGATGTTGGTTGCATGTACGTATAGTAGCAGTTGGGAAAGATGAATATTTTAATTTTTCAAATGGCAAGTTCATTGCGGATTTCCGTTGCGAAAGACGCTGTTTTTCGACACGGTGTAACGCGAACTTTTTGATCCGTGGAAAAGCCATCATCGTGGTTTGTCCGTATGACATCTCCGTGGAGTTTGAAGAAAGTATCGCATCACTCGATCGCGTGACAAATTCCGGAATAATGTTTGCAGCGAACGAATGAAACTTGGTTCGCTTGTTGGACGCGTGCCAATGCGCGGGGTATCTTCTAACCGCAAGGAAAAAAGATTTAATTAATTCTGAGCGACGACTTGGTGCGGTAATTCCAAACGCGTATCAGATGAAAGGAAACGCGAAAGTTCGAAGAAGAGACTTCGATTTATCATCCCTTCCATACGGGATCTTTGATCCGATTGCAAGGGTAGGAAACTGCCAGGGACCTTCGACATTGGTCATACAAAATCGTTGACTCGTACTTCTTATTCCGAATACGAATTCAATTAGTTCTGCGCATTCTATCATTTCTCCATACGTACTGAGGAAAAATTGTATCGCAATCAGAGTAGCCGGGGAATTGTTACAACTTTCGAATGCTTCGTGCTCAAACGTGTTTTTCCTTCGTTCACGTTTACACCTTGGCAAAAGTATTTCACCTGTAAATCAGCATTTCGTTACGGAATTAGAGAAAACAGCATCATCTTCGCGCGATGCAAACGTAACGAGACAGACGATGTGACGTCACGACGGTGACGCTTCGAACAAATAAACCTGACTGTTCGTCTAACTGTAGCGATGATTCGGCTCGTCGATGACTCGTTTTTACGATCAATATACATATATATATATATTTTGTTTTCATGCAGGAAATTACGCTAAATTGAACGTTCGGACAAGAATTACGTTGGTGCTCTGTTACACGGAGGGTATTTGAATTGTGTTATTTAACGAAATTGATTGAATTTCAAATTAAATATCAGACGGTTAACCGTCCCTCGAGGGCCGTAATATCTAATCATCAGTGAACAACGTAGCTTAATGACCTGACTAATGTCTGCATCGAATAACGATAGCCGACTGAAACAGAAAAAGTTTGCCGAATTTGACGAATACGAGTCGATTTAGTTTCTACCGATATCGGCCCGCCCTGATAGATATATCGAACAGCTCACCGGGTCGCTTTTCAGAAATTCCCGCCGACGACTAATTCATACGAAAATCACGAAGCGGCTTCGTCGCGGACGAGGGAACTCATCGCGTGATTATCGTATAAACTTAACCCATCAACGTAACGCGTAACGTGTACGCAAAACGTGAATCCTGCATGACGTTTGCGTCAGTCGCAGGTATAAGGCAACATTCTCGAGCGAAATTTGGCGGGTAACAGATAGCTGCTATACTCGTATGTATAGGTATATTAAACCGAGCGTGAGCTGCACTAATTAACCGTTCTATTTCATCAATATTAATTGGTCCGAGCGGCTGACGCAGATGGCCAGCCGATCAGCTGGCCGTCTTTGACTCGTCGTTGCACGTCAGGCGACCAAACGCGTTTCTTATTTCCTGCATCCAAAATCGTCGGCGTTGCGTCACTGAGAATTTGGTCTTTCACACTTTCGTCAAACCTGATTCCCGGCGTAATTTTCTATAACACCGTTAAAAATTCGCTAATTGGTGAAATATACGTGCCGAATTGGACTCCGCATAGAAAGCAGATTCGACAGGTTCGACCATTTTTATCACCAACTCCGCTTGACGACCTCGAGTCGTCTTAGGTATATATACGAGGAAAAAGTGCAGGGTACTCGTCACCCGTTAATTCGTATACCGATTCTAAATTCCGAACTACTCTGTACAAGCGCCGACTGTGAATCGACACGTGATACTCTATTTTAACATCGCGAATTGATTTGCGGACCCGCAATAATGGAGGTCAACTACCGGCTGTTACGCGGAATTGAATCACGCATATCGGCGCGATCTTTCTCGGGAACATTTTTCACCGATCGAAACGATTATTGGTGTGCATGCGGCGATCGAGTGATCATCGTAGATCACGTGATCATCGTTACACGTGTCAGTCAAACCAGGGTGAAAAGTTGCGACATTTCAAACGGGTTGCGAAAGATATTCGTCAAAGTCTAGTTATTACAAGAAAAACCTTTCAATCGGGTTACTTATTCGATTTTTTTTTTTTTTTTGGGTGGGGCGGGTAACGGAAGTACAATTGTACTTTTCCTGTATATTTTCCGAGACTGAATGTGAATCTGATATCGAAATTGAATGAGATTTATATGAATATTTATTGTGAGGCAGTACGATTTTAGTCGAAGAATAGGCGCAAACCCCAATTCTATCTATATGGAACCCCATGGAGGGTGAAAACTACCCCTACACATTGAATCTTGTAAAATTAATGGCCAGTCTGAGATATCTGTTTGTCAACCAATGAATTTCATGCGTTATTAGTGTTCGTTTATTATCCTCCGCTAACGAATTATACTCACGAAAATACCGGTTTCTGTTTTGCATATGCTTAAAAATTCTAATCATTTCAAAATTAAATATTTTTCTACACGAAAATGCACAAAAATTCAGGATTTTACATGGAACATAGAGAAAAATGACAAAAAAAAAGAAAAGAAGAAAAGAAGAAAGGGCGCCGCTTATAGTGGCTTCTGTAACTTAAATGATTAATGAGGTAGTTTAACGGAAGAATAATAATTGTACGGTGCAACAATCGTCACTAATGACAGTCTTGCGAGTAAATTCTTCGAAGATGCGAAAGAACCTAGTAAAGCCGTACCGCACGTTTGAGTCTGACGTATTGGGGAAACACATAAACGGAGTACCTGCGGTACTCCATTCACAACTGTTGGCTTAAGGATCATGATCGGCGTGTCGCATGCGCTAGACTTTTTATTCACAGTACAGATTACACGGATGGATAATGTAGTTATTTGTTACCGCGAGGAGAGATCGTGACGAGGAAACTAATCGCGCGTATAACAGGATACAGGAGACTCGCTGTACCGCATATTTCTGACAATTAGTCAAACACTTGAACGGATTTCCATAAATTCTTACCTTCAACCAACAAACTGATACCCCCCCATATAAGTTTCAGTGAGAGATTGTACGTTGAGAACAAAATTTATATTTATCAAATAAAAATCAAACGGATCGTCATCTTATCTGACGTGTCTGATGTATGTATGAGAAACAACTGAACAATCCCAAAATCACCGGCTTATAGTATTTGCCGTTACACGTATATTATTTATAATTTATAGAGAGCTCGTTAAGGAAAAATTAATTCTATTTTAATTCAATCGAAATACGATTTATTCCCGAATTTTGAAGGTTCCGACCTGACACCTATCAAATTGGCGAGTCAGACGTGGAGGCGAAACACTTTGATATTTACACTTGAATCTTTTCGCCCGTTAGCTCGCTCGTTAAATACAGCGTGATAGGGTAGCTTGGTTCCTGGTAATTAACGTTGCTGGCCTGTCAGCGGCAGTCGGCTGCAAATTGACTCCAAATCGTTTTACACGCATCGTCCATCCGGAATAAATGGAAATTTGTATACCCAGGTATACTTCGACTTTATGATTGGGCTTCGGCCATGGAATAAATTGTCAAACAACGTGAGCGTATGTCGTATTATGCGATGCGTTGGCAAAATCTTAACAAACAAGTTCTACGAATTGTTTACAACAATTGCATTCTGCGAGTGATTCCTCTCTATCTAATGAAGAAAGTAAATCTCACTCTGTCGACTGAACAAATAATACAATGCCGCGTATTTGGCAGCGTTTATCTTTTCAGTTGTCAGAAATTATTTCAATCAGAGGTGCATATTCCGGTATCAGTCAAACAGCGTTCAACAAATACCGTTGTCGGTCATTAAACGTACACAGAGAAGTATTCATTTTCTTTACTTCCGGTCGATTATCTCGGCTTGGTAATTTGGGTGAAAAACGTATCCGAGTGATTCATGATCGAAAGTGACTCAGTATTGTAAAATTTATGACACCTCATAAAGTCGGCGAGTATCGTATGCGGTGTGTATGATGGGTACATCAACGTGAAAGTACCGTAAAACTATTAGCGTAAAGTCGAATTAATTTTTAACCGACAAACTGACTGTGCTTTCTCCAAAGTCGATAGCGTCTCTGAAATTTCGCGGCGACTATTGATAACTGGTTGTTTCTGTCTCTTTTATCAATTTATTTATTCGAGATTTACGAGATTTGCAAAAGTTTCAAACGATTGCGGAACCGGGTCAATGTTTGCCACATCAGCTTATTAATCACGAAGCGTAGCTACGTGGAATTTATAAACTGATATGAGACGGTGGTAGCAAATCCAACCGAAATATCGGCCGTTTTCACGCAAGCTCAAATCCTGCCGCTGTACTTTACGCGACGGTTAAACACAGTTTTCTGAATAAATTTCTATTTATTATAAATAAAGGGGGAGGTTATTATGCGAAAATAGAAACTGTGATGAAATTTATTATAAATATCGTTTTAATATGCAAATTAAGTAAAGTACCGACGCTACATCTGGTCTATAAACATAGATCGAGTTCAATGATATACGAAAGGTGGCTACGTGACTGCTGGCCGATCTACATCCATGTGATAGTTTACTAACTTTATACACGTATGAAAGATTTTTCTCCTTACAACGACTGCACGAGCGTTTCCCTAATTATTGTCCTAATGGATCGCCCACGGCAACGATCGTACCAATTTGGATATTCAACTTCTATAAAACCCATTATCGCTATGCTGCAAGCCGGATATCGTATCATTAATTTACCATCGTCGGATCTCTAGTGCCAAAAATAAGATCGAAAAATAAAAAAGTATGATAATCCACCTCGCCTCGGTGATTCAGGTATACACGTAACTATTACCGTCGATTTCTTGACCCCGTCGTATCGTTTAAAAAGGTCAGATGCGCGTTCGATTTCAACAATTCATATCAACCTTTTCTCTCGCAATTTTCACACTTACCTTACCTGCACGCAACGAAACGCGGTTACAATTTTCTTGCGCAAGTTGCGTACCTCGAGACAATGTTTGGGTATAAGCAATGTGTCGAAGAGGTGTGACACAACAGACGAAACGTTATACGAACTGTCGAAAGAATCGCACGATAAATGAAAATAAAAGAAAAATTCGTGTAATACCGGTTGTATCAGCAATTTCCATAACACATTTACCACACTTTGCCGTATACATTCTGCCGTAAAACCAGCCAAAGTCTGAACAAAGAGTCGCGTATAAATGAATAGTGGATAACGGAGTTTATACTTATTTTCTTCCCTCGTTTGTGCGTCAATGACATTGGTGGACAATGTTCTCCGAGATTGTTCTCCCAAGGCCCGACTGCTCGATTCTACTGTAGTCACTTTTACGTTTTTGCATCAAATTACAATGCAAACATACGCGTACATACCTGGTAATATTCGTTGAATCGGACGATGAATCTTTCCTACTATTGCGTAAACCGCAGCATTGTTTTTCCTGTCGTTGTTTATTTATTTGTTTAGTTTTTTTGTTTTGTTCTTTGTACACCCCGGTATAGAAGCGACGCTACGGTTTAGTTTGTAATAACAATAACGAAATTATCAAGTAAAACAACGAAAGAAAGGAAACGAATAACACATGTGATCGAACACAACACACATGTAACAAGTATGTTGAACTGTTACGTCACGTTGCTGAATAAAAAGGCCGTACCAACTACGTCCGACTATCATTTTGACCTACTTATCGTCGAGTTTTCAATAGAACTTAGACCTTTTATCTTATCAGAGCTGTCAGGTGTAACAGAGTATTGAAAAATTTTCAAAACTAAGTAAATATATCAGCTTTGCCGTGATATTACCTGGATTACAACGATTATGTACCGCAACCACTGAACAAGACGATAAATTTTTCTGAATAGAAAATCTGAATCCAAAATTAATCATTTATAAGATGGAAAAAAGTGTCCGTCATACGAACGTCCAGGGATATGCGCATAATATTCACAATGCGGTCTCTCAACTCTGTCCGCATTATTATTAACCATATTATTACAATAAACATTTATGTGCGCCCCCGTTGACAAGCATATCCAATCGTACGATCTTATATAGAATCTTAAAACGTTTCCATTCGCCAATATGTATATAAATATATCAGCAACACAAAATTTTTCCAAACAAGATCCGTGTATGTTTGCTGTATTATTAGCTTGTCTGCGACCAGTTGGTTGGTAAAAAAAGAAAAAAAATCACACGTACTCAAACTGGCCGAATTACATTTTTCACATCTCACAGCGCAGTTATTATAGATTATATCTACATGTATAGTAAACTGAGAATCTTTTAATTAGCGACATCAGGCTCTATTTTACTTTATCTAATTTACTTTTTTTTTCCCCCCTTTTCATTTTTTAACTGAACTAAATCTGATTGCTGCAAGGCAAGGCTGCGAGAAGGCTGATAAAATCGCTACAGGGTACTCGACGTTGAAACTGTTGGCATGACCTCAAATCGTTGCAAACGGAAAATTTTGCACTGCAGTTTATCAGCCGGTCCTTGATAATGGCCTGAAATCGTGGAAACGTGTAACAGAATTCATCGAAACTGTATGAAAACTGTTGGACGTAAATTATGTTGAATAGATTTTCACCAATACCTGGAATTCGAAAAAGGATCGAGGCGTTAAAATCATTCAGGCTGCACATGAATATCGCCTCGAGTAGAGCAAATATAACCGCTGTCCAGACTTTCGTAAACTAACCGTCACGTTTTATCAAGAGGATAGTGAGTTTCTCTGTTCGTTCCCGACGCGATTTCTCATCAACGTTCTCTCGGATATGTCTTACGGGAAAATTTACCTATTAATTGTAAACAGGGCAAAAATGTTGATAATCATAATGGCAACATGTTCATCCCGTTAACGAAGATTTTCCCTCGCCGGAAATAAGCAAGAGCGTAGCAGATGGCGGATGGTTCACCTTGGGCTAAAAAGTTTCGGAGAGTGATTTAAGGGTGACTTTATGTGTATACCGGTACACGCGTTCACTCATTTTCGAGGGCACGCTGATCGAAAACAGTCGTATTCGTGTTGAGACAGCCTCGTTCCTCGGTCGTCAAACTCTTGATTTTCCCTCCAAAGCGTACCCTCAATTTAAAGAAAGCAACGCATGAAATTCGCGTGACGATAATTTACTTATCATGCGGAATTATACGAATTAATGATATTGAAATGATTTTGTTCGTCCCCTTGATTTAATTCTGTTCCTTTTTCGTCTCCTGACGGCTGCACGTCGACTTATCGAGTGGCACTGACACTTGTATTAGTCTGACGTTGTATCGAGGCTTCTCGATAATTCATGAACTCTTTTAATTACATGTATACACGAACGATTTGTGTATCGGTGAAATTCTGCTGAATTGCTCGCGGTATCTTACATTGGATATATCGAAAATATGACAATAAATGAATAATTAATGATAAGTCGTTCAATTTGTCATACCGCTTGCCATTTTATACGATGGTTACGACACGGGACAATATATCCTTGGGCGTATAAATACACCCGCGATGTTTATTTTCGAATCTAAGCACCTAATAACATTTTATCCACGCGAATTTAAGCGGGGGAAATTATTTAAGCCTGCAGTTGTTCCGAGTTAATTAATCATCCACGTTGACGCGTATATTATGATACTTCAAAGCAGACTGATATATTTCGATTTATCGATGCCGATTGTGATATGTGTGCAGTTTGTAAATATTATTACCCTGCCGAGATAGTCGATTCTGTTATCTTCGTATATTTATTTCGAAAAGATTCTCGCTTGTGGCAATTTGAAAATTTGATAAAAATAAAAAGGGAAGTAAAAACGAGTAATTTACGATCAAGAAACTTACGTAGCTGTGTGATTAAATCTTTTCGTTTCTTTTTTTCTTTTGGTTTACTGCCGAAATATTTGAGATAGTGAAAGGCCGTTCGAATTTTAAATATTTACATAATCTTTAATGCATAAATATCCGCTTCAATTTTCTTACAACTCTGAATATTCTTAAACCCAGTCACCCCGATTTATGCTTGGCAAGAAAGCAATTCAATTCGAGATTTCAATGGATTTTTGTCCAGGCCAAAACGCATTCGCCTTGCAGCGAGCGTATTTTTTACTTTCCGAATCGCGTCTACGCAGACTGGCCAATTATTGTAGGTTCGTTGCCGAGGAAAATAAACATGAGGGTTTTCACGTCTGAATGCCTGCACAGATCGCGTTCCAATCAATTTTTCACATCATGCCTTTCGGAACAGAACCCGTGAAGTTGAACACTCCGAGCGGTGTGGCGGTACATTCGAGTCGAAGGGAAAATGCCTTCGAAGCATGCGCGGAAATGCTTGATTTTTTTACACCCTTTTCATCGTTTCCCAAGGCAAGCGCTCCGCGATTCCAATTCACGCTCACAATTCATTTCCATTAAGTATCGGCGGAAACATTACGGATCCGTCGCATCTCGACGCGGTTTCAAAGCCGAGCTGCTGCGCGATGTGCGGAATTAGCGCCAAGCCAAGAACGAGCAGCTGTAACCGTTTTATGAAATGTGGCGTATTTATCAAACTTGCCAGCTCCAAAGTGCACCGCTTGTACGAAAGTTTCAAGCTCGAGTTGAGGTCACTTTTCCAACCCTGGGAATAATGTACACGCTTGAAAGTATACAACAACCTAAGTGTATTCTTGGATAGGACTCGTTTCTGGTGTTATATCGACGGTGTGCGGTGGTTGGGTAGCGCATTCGACGAAGAAAATGAATAATCTCTTACTTACTTGTACTAGGTAGAAAGTTCACCGCAGTTGTACGCGTTTAATCGCAAAATGTCAATATTTTTCTTCGCGATTTTCAATTCACTCCAAAAACGACATTCACCCCCTTACAAATATAGTTTTTCGTCTATGGTGTTGAGGATAAATTTCACGTCTCTTGCTCCATCAGGGGAGTTGATTTCGGGGTAAATATACTCCTCAAACCGCGAAGACAAAGCTTTCAGGCTTTCAATTATAATATCTGAGTGCGATAGTATTTCAATGTTTTTTAACCGGTGAAATTCAACCGTTTTAAAAATTCATTGTCCGGTGATCGTTTCGGTGGATGCTTGAAGATTTGCATGTTTGAAAAACGTTTGATTATATTCAGCATAAAGACACGATGATTATTAATTGTGTTTTACTCGACCCCTCTAACCGTTCTCAGATAATTCTCACTGCGTCGAGAATTATAAACTGAAGAAGCTGATTATTATTACGTATAAGAATTATCACCGCGGATCCTTCGAGCGTTCTAAATCCAACGCGTATTACGCAAGCAAAAAAGCGATATATATTGTCTTTCTGCTTTTTGCTGTTACGATGACATTTTCCATGGGTTACAGTTTGACCTTAAATGAAATTTGAGCCATATTTTTATCTCAGTGTAGGTATATACTTCAAGCGCAAAAGCAAATGATTTGTGTAGCTGAGAAAATATCACACCGTAGTGCAAAAATTTATATTCATTCAAACCGTGACAGAAGGTGTTTTGACGAGGTAAAAATTGGTGATAAAAAAAAAACGTTGGCAATATTATTGAATGGGCAAACAGTGGACGATAACGAATACGACCGATGATTATTGTTGATCAAAGAAATTACAGAGCCTTTATAGAAACATGCCGCGGCAAATTTCATTAATTTCACAAAAGGAGACGGGCGGATTTTTCAAGAGGTTCAAAAATCCGATGTTTTAATTTTGATGTCCGTGACGACTGCGAAACGAGTTGACCCGTAAGGCTTCGCAAAGTTCAATCAATGGTTGCAGTGTAATCCGCATAATGCTAGCAGCCGTTTATTTCGCTTGTAAAAAAAACATGGGCAGCAAAAAACGACTTTAAAAATACTCAAGGATAGTGAACGCGACAAATTTTCGCCTTTCCGAAATCGACGAATGGCAAAATACCGGGATGCAAACAAATTAGTGTAATCTCTTTGTGCTTCTGAGACTTGTCCCGCAGCCATTTGGTCGAACCGTTCATCGCACCTCGTTACGCAACCATTCCTTCTGCTATTATTGAATGAAAAAGATCTCTCTTTTGCACCATCGCGTGCCGATCGGCCAATACGTCAAATGAGTTAACCTCTTGTTCGTCATTTGGTCAAGCGGGCTAAATCACAAGTATTAACTTCTGTTCGTAGCAAGTGAAAATCACGTGAACAGAACGTGGTTCGTCAACGAGTCGCAAGTTACGATGACACTGTTCTTATCGGTTCTCTCTCCACGTCGTCACGACCATTCGTTTCTTCACAAGTGATCGAGATTGTCCCTATTCCCATCCCGATGAGTTTGGCACTGCGTTTCAATCGGCTTTCGCAATTCGTACGCCTTCTCCTTAAATCAATTTCGCCTCTATATATATTACATATACAACACTGACCGTTATTTTTAGGAGGTTATACAACGATTGTCTCTGGGGGTCAAATTCATCCCAAGAGAATTATATATATATATATCAATGCGCAAAATCGTATTACTTACCTATCCAGTGTAATCGTTTTGTTGTTCTGTCCGCAAGAGAAAATTGTCTCGATAATTTTCAAACGTGATCTGTTCAAATACCAAGTATTAATGTGCGTGCGGGTATTGATTGCTTCTTAACGAGCCAATTATCTATAACGCTTCAGACACCCAAAACACAATTGCGTCGCAATATATACAACAATTAAGCGAGAAATCCCGAGTTCTTTGGTACACCATCTCAGTGTATCAATTTTATCGCTTTGTTCAGCCTTGTTCGATAACAGTTATACAGATAGTGATAACGAATTCAGGCTCACGATTTGGGATGGCGTTTGTTAAACATATGTACATACTCTCGTACTACTTATGTCATAATTACACATTAACGTCTACGTAACGAAGTTATGTACCATTGAAAACAGACGCTTTACTTGCTATCGCGAATTACAGGTATGGTCAAACTCTCGTTCGACGATCCCAGCAGGTTCTCAATCACGCGTGATTCCGATTTGTTCAATGAAGATAAACGGGTCTGTAAGCGTCAATCATGTCGGGAACGCCGTTAGCTTCATCTTTCTCGACGATAAAACCGGATCGGATCGGCTTTGTCGTACCGTACAATGCGTGACAACGAATTACGGCCCATCTGAAAATGGAAGGTCAATTGTTCCACGTTGACCGAAGACGGAATCGCCGTATATTCTTGTCTCAGTGACAGAAGCCGCCAGACGATCGAGCTGCGGCAGCTTCTGCGATTGAAGTCTTCGCTCTTTCGGAGGACAAAGAGGTTCAACGATCTCAATTAAAACCGTGCGCCGTAATGAAAATTGAACAATAAAATGAAAAATTAAATAAAAAGAAAGGAGAAAAGAGGAAAATATCAATTATAAAAATACTCCGAGTATAATAACCACGCGAAATGAGGAGTACAAATTTCTTTACTTTAATAATGCGCTCCGATTACGCATACAAAATACGACCGGTCTTTCATACTTTTCTGAACAGGGTACGCGGAGCACATTCATTTTGTCCGGATCCACGCAGACGAGAGATGATTCACGAAGGTTGAACTGACGGAATTATTTGCATTAAAAATATTTCACGGATATATATATATATATACATACGTATGTATAAGGCAGCTACGCCGCATGTCTCGCAAAGCCGAATCAAATTTCGGGAACATAATAAATGGCTTTCAAAAGCTCTCGTTCCGAAACTCGATGTACTATATGTACATATATATCGTCGGATACCAATCTCTGAATTCTTTGAATTCTCGATGATCCTTCTAATGTATTATATACATATATACATATAAGACACGCGATGTTCGACAGGCATTATCAGTTTTCAAATAATATATATGTACGTGTATATAATGTATTCCCCGCATCGAACGTGATTGAATGTCGACGGTTGTTAAATCGGCATGGTTGGTATAATTATAAACGTTTTAAGCCTGAATCAACAGGCTTGGATTCGAAGAATATATTAGACAAAGAGCTGGCATCGATTTTGTAATGCTCGATCAATCGTGTACTAACGTTATTGTATTATCATAACCTTGATTGAACTTAAACGGGTCTCTTTGCCCAAACTGATTGTGAGATCATGCAGAAATCAGGTTTCGCGCTCAAATGTAACGCGACAAATAAGAGCTGTCGAAAAAATTTCGTGTCTGATGATAATCCGGAAAGTCGCGGCGTTCCATGTTTCTGGTCACGTAGGCAAGTCAACGTGATGTAACTAAATATTTCCACTGTATTTTCATCCAGCCACCCCAGCGTAAAATTATCATCGGCGATTCCGCAACGCGGAATTCCTCCGAGTTATTATAAATACCGATTTGGCGAAATTTTAACGCGGAAACGTTACCGCTGATTGTACGAAAATCACGCATGCGGATCAAGCAAACGGTTCCACCTCCACCACCACCACCGTTTTCGATACATCGACCTCACGAATCGCGGAAACGGGTTCGAAAGGCGATTTCAACTTTCTACACATCGCGATATCTCACGCGGCTTGTCCAATTAAGCAGGACTATCCGCGGCTTCCTCGTTAACAACGTCACTGTCATCGTCAGGGTCATCGAGCACCACTGCGGGAGATAATATCGGAAACTCTACACACGATCGGGATATATCCGTCTCCGGACAAGCCTCCGGTCTTTGCCTTTACACCTTTTCTCATCCCGTCTTCATCTCTCCCTATGTCTGGTCTCGGAGGATATCAGACGGCGCTTTAATTCTTTCCCTCGACGCTGGACGATCACAATTCCCTGACCTCCGTCGAGTCTTCTTCTTCCTCTTCTTCTCCAGCTTCCTGTCAGCGTCCGAGTTGTTCTGTCTGAAATTAGCGGTGTCGGCGGTACTGATTTCGGGCTGATCGATACAAGGTCGTCGGAACGACGACACGCGCCTAAACCAATCCCTGGTGATAAAAGGAAGATGTGATGGGGGGAATCCCGGGATTAATAGATTACAAATTTGACCCTGGAATCGCTGGCTCTTCTCCCATGAGTGAGATAACATTCAACGGCCGAATGTGACTCGGGCACAGACTACGGAATTAAGCTTCCGCGGCGTTATTTCGACGTCAGCTATATTTCATACCCATTCCGAAAGGTCAACCACCCTCGACCTTTACCCTTTCTACGAATTTTACAATCTCAGGATCAACCCTGCAGTTGTGCGTCATCCCTTTTTGGACACACTCTTTGTTATGGTCTTGCACGAAACCACGCGAGTCATGTTTCAACGAATGTAATTAGCAACGGGAGGTATTTCTGTTTGTACACAGGGGGTAAACATGGCAGTGTGAAATTAAAACGCCATGGGAATACAGGTCGAATTTTACAGGCGCCTTTATCTCTGTGTTTACACGACGCTGCACGAAACATGCGTGATGATTGTCTCCCAAACCGACGACTCGGGAAGCACGAAATTCTCGGGATGAGTAGAAAAAGACGTTGCAGGCGGACCGCGTGTTCGTATTCAGGCGTTCTGGATACACAAATTGTGTCACGTATGCAGGTCACTCGGTATGAATTTTCTTCACGTCGCCACGGGGGTCAACCGGATTAAAAACTACCGAGGTCGCATCGTCTCGCGACCCGTGAGTCTGCTACTTTGATGAATTCACTCTCCGTGAAACGGGGCACGGATAAAATATAATAAATTGAGGTATTTTTCGGAAAATTTTCTGCTCTCGAAGGAATTTTCTTGCAGTAAAGCAATTTCATTATTATACGCGATTCCGTTGCTATTTCGCAGTGAAATCAGTGACACGTCGTGAACGCTTTTACCAGTCAGACACGGCCCCAGTAAAAGCAGCTACTTCTCATGAGACAAATTACATCTGCTACTCTGATTAGACTTCAAATCTGTTTATGTTCGACTACTTAACCGGATCTTCTTATCAAACGAACGCGTAGAAACGTCCGACACGTCACACGATTTGCTTCAGATAATTTAACACGAGCGATATAAATCTACTAGTTTCGATATATTGTGGGTAAAAAATTGCTGCAACTTTTATTTTGATCGTGGAAGATAACTTTTTTCGTTAATTTCACATGACGAAGTTTTGAATGATGACACTGACACAACGATCCTTTCGGTTCACTTCGACGACATTTATTTTCAAATTGAATAATCCATCTCCAAAATTGCCCAATTCATTTAAAACGTGCAAAGACGCACTCTCCAGGTCTGAAACGTCCTACCCCTTAGTTTATTTTCTTACGAAATTGCTTGTACCGGGCGACAGGTTGTCAGTTGAACTGATCTGCGCTTGGCAGCAAAATTTTATCGCCCGTTGGGATCGTTTCGAATGAAATTTGAAGTACAGGTATTTAGGTGAAAATCGTTTGCGCGGCGTTCTCGTTCTTTCATTGTGTAATAAATTAAGGTAGTTATATGACTTGACTGATTTCAAACGAGTCGAGTTGACATTGAACCTATTTCTGCCGGCTGAAATTTGCTCCCCAACCTTCGGTCTTGGCGAAAGATTGCGGTTGTGACACCAACGTCGAAACGCGCTGATAAGCGGACTCGCCGTAAAACCGGCCGGATTTACATTTATTTCACAGATTTCCCAAACCCTAGACTATTCGGAGAAGTGGGTGAAGGCTGGGTGCCTTAAGCCAACCAACGAGACCGTCAATATCGCGGTATAATTATGCCTGCGCAAACCGTGCAAAGATCGCCCACCTTCTCCCTTACGATCCACCTGTCCCTCAGTCCTATTTCACCTGCAAGCCAAGGCCCAATTGTCCGCTGATCGTAGAAAATAGCGATTCAACTTGCGTAAAATGAATATGTACGTATATGCCTGAACGCAACAAAATCCCGACACCTCGGCTCGAGGAACGTAAATACGTTAACCTAAATGGAGGCAACCGCGAGGGTGAATCCAGCGAGTGATCCTGGCGTTGCGTTGCTGGATAAAGGTTCCAGGGTTCAGGGAAAACGGGATGAAAATGTGTTTCCCGGCTCGGGATTATATGCAGAGGTGGTTGCTTTACTTTCCTGACAGGGGAACCAGACGGGGAGATATTTTGCACCGCGTACGAGGTCCGGGTCACGGGATTGGGGTGCTCTCACCTAGATTACAATTCAAGCTCGCCTCACTTTCGCGGAGTTAGAAAATTTCTTTGAATTTCAACTGAGAGAAGTGAACTAGACTTTGACACGTTTCACTCGAAGATTAATCTGCACGACGATGTCTGATGCCATAATCTTGCCAAACTTTTTATTTTCCTTTTTTTTTCTTTTTTCTTAAACTTCTTTTCACCTCCTCAAGTTCCTAGACATATTCGAACCTAAATAAGAAAGAAGATCTGCAAAGTAATCATCATATATATCTCGTTCAATTCTTCACCGTCTTCGATTAGAAAATTTCAATACATATTTTTCGCAACTATTTTGCCATGCCAATGCCTTGCAGAAAAATCTTTGTACCGCCTACACCGTTCCATCCCATTGGTGGAACGCGTGCAAATAAAGGTCAGAGTGTTTGTGTTTCGCAAAGCTTCGAATAACTGAAGGAATAACGGGAAAACAAACGTCAAAGGAAAACGAAACAAAACATGGGATACGGGGAGGGTCCGCCGGGGGTGGTGAATCGGAATTCGACATTTCCGTGGAATTGAAACGCGTTCACATTGTGCGAGTGCAAACTTTGAGCTGTTTCCGGAATCGAGTAACACGAGACGACAGCTCAGCGTATCTCGTTTAAACATACGCGCATTCCTCAAAAAAAAAAAAAAAAGCTGCAAACAAAATACTCTTTCGCATGTTTTTAGGCGGGTTGTACGATGAAATTTTTCCACAGGCCAATATTTTCTTGAAGCCTGTACTTTCCCTTCTTACTTACAAATTCGAATCACTCTCTCAGAGGTCCACGTGAAATACGGATCGAAACCCTCTGTTTAACATAAAGATTGACTGAACAGACGGCGGGGTAAAAGAGAAACGCAACGTCGACATGCGGACATAATAAACAAGTGAGGGAATGAAATTTTTCGATGGTTTTTAATATCTGAAGAGTAAAGGAAATACGACGGCCAACTACGGTGTGATTATTTATTGGGTGACGGAAGTTTTTTTGTTTTTAGACCAACGAATATGAAATCAGTGTCATGACCGACCAATTTCTCAAACAATACTCAATTCACTAAGTGGATCACATTTTTGACGAAAATAACTCGCTTGTCGCGAGACTCCGAACCGATCACAAGATCGTTGCCAATCGATTGCTCTGTCCGGCAAGTAGAGAAGAAGAGTAATACTGGAAAAACTAAAATTATCAAACTATTCAGTATACGTGTATGAAACGCGCTTTCAATTTGAAGAGCTTTCAAACGCCAACATTCGGAAACGAATAAAATCAATTTTTGAAGTCTGTATGAAAATCGAGTCGTGCTACAGCTAAAATAAATAAATTTCATCTTTTTTTACACACGTATAATTACCATGAATTTCTGACGATCAAAGCTCGGATGGAATTGTAAAAATATAACTTCACCGCGCAAATGGATAGGTGGTTAGGTACGTATATTTATCTCCTGAATTTTGTAGAAAAGTCGACTCATAAGTCGATCTTCAGCTTAGGATAAAATCATCCAGTTTCCCCGGAAGCAAGGTCAGCTCCGTTGTTAAGAACTAAAATTCCTTGGCGAGTAGAAGTGGCACTTCTCGGCTCTTCGAAATTCATAACTTTGGCACCCGGCCAGCAGACAAACGGCGCCCGGCGTCGCGACGCCTGCACGCTCTGCCATACGACGAATGGTGTGTGCGGCCTGTAGTACGTCGTTCCTTCCAAACATCCAGTGTAACTCCCTGAACCGAGCCTGCTACGTAGCTCGCGGATTTTTGCGCATATGTATGTAGAGTTGGAAACGTAAATCTGGTTTTTAGTATATCTGGATAGGCTTCAATGCCCAGCTGTTTATGCCTCGAACGACTATGGAAACATCACCGACCCGGTTGTGACTCGGGGTTTTCGTTACTCGGTAGATTCTAGTTGACGAGTTGCGTTGATTTCGTTCCCTTTATACTTGAGATTCGGCCGATTGCTATTCCACACAGAGTTTCGGGTTACAGTCGATGGAGCAAAAGGTGAACGCTGAACTGAATGTTGAGTAGCATTAACGCGTTATCGCAATACAGGTACATATATGTAGTACGGTTGAAAGGTTTCGACGTTTCACAATTGTCGAACAAAACAAATGATTCTACGTGTATTTTAACCCCGCGTGTAATTTATTACGTCGCGTGCTGTGAGAATACACTCAATTATTGCTCATCGGAACTCTTGGCAATTTTTTCACTACGTGTACAATATTTTTGGATTTGATTCAGACTCGTCGTCCGATACCCATCTGTGTACGTCAATTTTCTCGCAGCGCAAGCTGAGAAAATCGTGGAACGTTGTACGTTTCTTTGGCTGTTTATCTTCGTGCTGGAATTTATTTCAATACCACGGATATCGGCGAGGAATTCGTCGTCAAGAATCTATTCATACGATATGCGCGTCGAAAAGTTGGACCCTCCCCGTTTCGTTGCTGCATAACCGACTGACCCACTCAATTGAGTAATTTCGCGGTAATTCAAGTGATTCATGTAACAGAACTGCCAGCATCGTACACGTGGAGGATGTCGTCGTAGGATATAATAATAATCGTACTCTCCGGCTGTATCCGGTTTTTTTCGGCAGCGCGAACCAATTTTTACTGCTTTTCGAATCAACGGAACGGATGTTCAGACAATTCGTTTTGGACGTTTTTATACTAGCGCTTGCCCGACAATGACGAGATATATCTAAACGAAATTACAATCGATAGGTACTTGTATTATTATTATATGTATAAGTATAATTTAGATCCTACCTTCGATTTCATCGATGCTGCGATACGGATCTATACACACGTCGTACATCCATAATCTACCCTAGGAATCGTGGATTCTTAGGAAAACAGCCGCATGGCGACACACGCTTTATTTATACACATACACGTGTAATGTTTGCGTGAAAGCGTATAATAACATCAGGCGAATACAACGAACGATATCTTATTTTGATGAAAAATATATCGATCGTAAATTTTTTTTTGTTTTCCGTTTCGCTTCTCTTTATTTTTCCCTCCGTGTCACAGCAGTGATTCAAAGTTCCAATGAATCATTCATATTCTCCGCATCGCTGCACCTGCTCCGTGCGATTTCTTGATACTTGTGTTTCAGGTACGCAGAATTCGATATTTGGAAATATATACGTCAACGTCGAAATCGACCGCGACACGTCCCTCAATAATGAAGCTAATAAAGCAAGTGTAAAATACTCTTCGTAGCACGAAACGACGAACGTGTTGGGTGATGCGAATCAATTTTCAAATCTCTTGCGCGATACGAACCTCTGAAAACGGACATACGGTAATAAAAAATGATAACGAGGTGGAATTCCTCTCGAAGAGAAATTCAGCATCGCTTTATAGCCGCGGTATGACAAGCTGTTTTTCTCCGGGTCTAAAATACATCCGTGATAATTATGTTTAGCGACGGTGGAAGAATTTGTGCCCGCAGCCGGAAACCGAAATAGAACGCATGGAACCAACTCTGCGAATGCTGGTTGAACGTTCGCGGATTTAATAACACGGATACCTTACTCGCTGCAACGGTTTTACCAATATACACACCTCGACAATGAATTGGCGATGCACCAGAAACCCGGAGATACGCGTGACAAGGCGACCATACACTACAATGTCGCAAATCTCCGTCATTCGCGTGCCGCACGTACGCCGAACCGAACAGCTGACTTTTGCAAAGCTGTTACGATCGTTTAATAACGCGTCCAGCCTTCGACACCCGGTCTCGTTATTATTAGGCGGTATGAAAATGAAACGGATCGTTGCATCAGTGTCCCATAGAAGTGCAGCGAGTTATTCAACAGCTGCCTGACCTACCTTCATCCGATCACGTCCGACCGAGAATCGGCAACGCAATACAGCAGATAATGCTGTTTCTCGAATAAAATGGTGCAAGGAAATAGCTGTGCGGCGTATAAATTTAAATGCCGATTTAATTTAGTTGTAATTTCGACCGTAACACGTGTGATATTGATTTTATGTTGATAACTTGATAATGACGTCAGGTCTGAAAACGCGGCAGATGCCGATTTATTTGTGGAACGCGGAAGGCTGGCCTCGATCTGAAAAACAAAATGCAGATCGAATACCTTGTACGCCGTTTGTCGAAACGTCGTTAGGAATTAATCGCTTTATACGAGTTAAGATTCAGCAGCGATCACGATCATGGCCGGAATTTATATCAACGATGATTTATACAACCGTTTCACGCACCGTTGAAAGTATTTTAGCGACCATTCGACGAGAGAATAATCGAAGAGGAGAATTAAGGTTAAAAAAGTCTGTAATTGCCATTTTATTCTTCGAAAATATACGTACATTTTTCTTTTCAGAACATTGGCCTTTGCGCATAAGTACATATGTATTAAACTTTCTAAAGAGAAATCAAAGCTTTTATCAATTCGCCACTTCAATTAGCTGATTCTTGAATCCGTTACGGATAGATAGAATGCAGACGGAAAAATACATGCAGAATACAGAGAGTCTGAAGCAGAAAAAAATTATTGCAATTAGATCCGTGGGATGAAAATATATACCTTGTGTCAAAGAGAATTATACATTATAGGAAACTGAGACGGCGGATACGAAAAACGAAAATTCCCTCACCGTTCTGTGAAAAAATTCGTTTTCTTCTTGCCACGCGATTGAATCGTATAAAATGTTTGCTTGTTGCAAAAATACGAAAGACAACCACGTTGGGAAAATCACTTGCAATCGTAACTGGAAACTTTGTCAGCTCTGGTGTCACTGCTTATTATAACGATATTCAGTGTCGATTAGCGTATCGGTCGCGTAATTTGGCACCTGGTCAATATCTTGAGTAACCAGACTAACGGTGCGCGACTTTCGCACCCTTCGCCATCAATCGCCGCTGCCGCAAAGTAACCTGGAGTTTTTCACACTCTCGTAACGATCTCAATTTGACCCGCAATTAGCTTACGTAGGCACCTGAAATTCGCTCACCCACGGATCGCTGCTCGATCCTCGTTTCTTCGTTCCACCAAAGTCGCCGCATCGACGGATCCGGCACATCCGTGTATAAAAAGTGTAACGATTCACGTCCGCATGGCCATCAACCGAAACTTTCTAACGAGTTAAAATTTTAAATGCCAATTTTTAAAACCCCGTAACCCCGAGCCAAATATATACATACGTATGGAAATCAACGTCGTTCTCACGTATTTTCGCTCATAACTCCAGAACTACTGAACCTATTTTCGTCGTTTTTTTTTCTTCTTCTGTGAACAGCTGCAACGTCTCGTCAGGTTTTAGGCTATATTTCGTTACTACCAGACCAACACTTTTGGTAATATAACGATATTTATCAGCCGAATCTAAATATGTATATTCGTGATTTTTGCGGCGTTTACTTTCGAGTACTTCCCGTGTGTCCTTCTCTCTCTCTCTCTCTCGTTAAACGTGAAACGAAGTTCCGGCACATCGGCGACGTCGCAATTTCACCCCAAAGTTCCGACGGTGTCGCGGTGTTATTTACATTTTTTTATTATTTAAACAGCGACGTCGCAATTTCGCCCCAAAGTTCCGACGGTGTCGCGGTGTGATTTAAATTTCTATTTTATTTTGTTTAGTTTATTTTCCCGCCCCCTCGACGAGCCGTCGCGCAGTCCTCAGCGAGAGAGGTTATTGATTGCGATACCGTGACGTAAGAATTATTATTTATCAAGGAATTATTATTAAAGCCGCGTATTACGGCGGCCTTCGCCGTTATACACGAACCGTAATGCAGTTACACATGCCGCTAATCTCCAGATTCAAATCGCGGACCGTACAACCTAGTGGACTGTACACATTTAGGTGTTCAGATGGCTATCAGACCTGTTATACGAAGTACGGCAGCACCTGGATAAGGAGCGAACCTCGAAATGGAACATTATTTTTCACCAGACATCCCGGCGACGCGGTTCTCCTTGAGAGCTTTTGCAGCCCTCCCTCCCTCCCTCATCCTCGGCTATAACCGCTTGCACTGCAACTCAAGGGCTCTCGGCAACCTCTCGATTCGATTAGCCGGCCCTTCGAATCTCGCACCTCGCCTTTGTACATACACACGTATAACAACCGAATCCATTATGCGTAAAGCGTCGAATAAATTAACGCCACGTGACTCGCCGCCCGAATGCGCAATCGGTCGCACCGTGAATAATTCACCGATATATCTATGGATCGCATCTCACAGATCGTATCGTTCGACTTATAATCGTAGCTACTTAACGAGGTGTTAACGATAATATCCGGATTGTGTTATTATTACACATATACACGCTTGTACGCATCCTGAGAGCAAAGAAAAAATCCAAATCTAACAGTCATTCGGCCATGCGACTTGCAGGCGTAAGGAGATCATCGCCAAGGCCGCTTTATCGCTCGCTGCGCATAAAACTGATGACAAAAGTTTTTTTCTCTTTGTATCCATGCCTCTGCATGCACCGATTTGTTGGAGAAGATCAATCGCGCCGCCGATCCGCTCGCTCTAAGCTGTCCAAAGTCATGTAGCGGCTATCGGTAGTGTACCTAATTAGCGAAATTGGTTCTATCCTCCGATTTTGGCAAGCAGGCTCGTTTTTCTCCTCTTCGTCTCATTCTTTCCGCAATCGACAAACAACTTGGTATTTTATGATTTTCAACGAGCCGGTACTTACGTGTACTCGTACGATCGTTAACGCGGGCAAGTGCGTTGTACCGCCAGCGGAAATACGGAAACATTAACCGCGTGACTAATGAAGCTCAAAGCTCGAAAGTGCGCGAATCGATCCAGAGATACGAAATACGGAGCTAGAGACAAAGTGATAAAGAAATTGATGAAAAAAAAAAAAAAAAACAAAAAACAAATAACAATGCAGAGCTAATTGTTTTATTTTTCTCATCAAACGCCGGAGCTCGGCTTGGCATATACGCGCGCGTATCGTACGTATAACTGCGTGAGGCTTATTTTTCAAATTATTATCAGTTTTGTCGGTTGTGGAAATTTACCGATGTAAACAAGAAGTCAGGGTATCGAGTGAAACATCTCGATTTGGAAAAATTTCTCATTCGTCAAACTTTATCAGAGCTTCCTTCCATTCCGGACCAGACTTAGGCGACAGTCAGGACCGAATTTTAATTCTAAGTTCAGAATATTTAGCCGCAGGTCGGTAGTGAGATTGTTATTAATTGCGATACTAATTTGCAATTAACGGTGTTTCCAAATTGTTTCAACAACCGATCGCCACACTTTTTATACGCGAAACGTCCGATACGATACATCGTGTTCAATCGATAAAAAAATGTTTGCGAACCATATCGTATGTAAACAAAAAAGAAAGAATTTATTTAATGCCTCCATAATATCATAATAATCACTCGACGATAGCCAACTAAATTAGGTACGTCACTGCGGCAAAGGGGCGGAAAAAATGTTTCATCTTAACGACATCTGTGTCGCGGTGTATAAGAATTTATCTGAACACGTGGATCGCGCTTCACCTTAATTCGAGCCGTCAAACGCAGAGTTAATCACCCGTTTGTTGTCCGCATTGTTTACGAAAGACGCGAGTGATTACATGCGCGTTATTACACGCGGCCGCACTTGCGAAATTTCTGTAACTCTGCGCCTACGCGTCGCAGGTATTCCGTACACATGTGTCGTCGTATGTGTGCCTCCTCCATGCTTATCCGTGACCACCCAGCTACCTGAAGCAATACCGCTGACAGCCTCGAGTGCTTTGTCAACGTACTTGGGTAAATAAACAAATCGATGCCGCGCTCCGCACAGTCATGTGCGCCTTACTCCGTGCAGGAGATTGCAATTATGGGTGTGTGTCAGCTCGACAGTCATCGGCCGGGTCTTTGGTTGATAAAAGTGAGAGGAAAAAAATTACACGCAATATGTATAGGCATGTATGATGTTTATTCGAGAATGTAAGCGTAAAAACAAATTTTCAAAACCAATTCCAAATGTGACGTATGTGGTGTAATTACATGTACACATATCTGCATACCTACCGAGTACACCTGTGTTTATTGCTTGTTTATTTGCACATGGATAGGAAAGGTTTGCATTATACTTGAATCCGTTGAACGGGGCTCACTCTTCACAGCCAATATTTGATGTTTCGGCTAATGCATGAATTTCACTTATCAAACAGCTTTACGACGGTCTAACGCGTGTCTTGGAAGCTACGACGAGTCGCGGAGAGAAGCTCAAACGTTGTTATTATATGCGTAATATACAGCTGTGCGTAATTGCGATCAGCCGCGCAATCTCATTGTTGGTACGTTTTGTTTCTGTCAGGCTTCTCGTGAATCACCTTGAATTTTGAAAAATAAAGCAGAGCCCGAGTATCGTCACCGTCGCATTTCGTCGACGTAGTCGAATGGAAGAGTGATTTTTGAGGGCGAATAAATTTTCGCCTATAGAAACGCACGTCTGAACACCGAAAATACCCAAGTTTCAACCTTCGCCTTGGGGTGGATTCGAAGGATGTGTAGATATAGGGTGCGTTGCTCACAGGGTGGCCATTCGAAAGTGTTCGTGTGTCAAAATTTAATAACCATTAGCAAGCGTGAACATGATAGGTAAAAGGAATCACGTAATTTACGGGTAGGCATTGTTGCCGCAGGAAATGGACTACCGTACGTGTGACGAGAGAAGAATTACTCCGTCCGGTTTGAAAAAGTCGATAGATTTTTCCACGAACCTATTCGCTAACTCCTGGATGAAATTGTCCGAGAATCGAAAGCGATTAATTATCTGAGCTTGCACAGAGCCGTTGGTCAAGTCGAAATCTATAAATATCGAATTCTAGCCATATCGTGCTGGCGGTCTGAAAAATGTTCCGCATACCTGGATTCCAGTTGATCGGTAGGGGTAAAAAAAACTAAAACCGTCGATTGATAGAAGGACCAGAATATCGAATTTTCGTAGACGTGAAAATGTTATTCATAAAATTTTAAAATGTGGAAAGTCCAAGTATAGAAGTAAATATAGAAAGTCGAAATACAGAACGACAGAATGTAGAAAGGTCAAAGCACAGAACTGCAAAATCGAGAATCTGTATACGATTCTATATTACCGAGAGGAATTCTGACGATTCTACGGTTGGTATAAATTAAGCTTTCGCTTCTTTAAAAATTCGATATTGTTCCCCTTCAATTTTTTCATCTTTCTGTATTTTTACACCCAGCCCAGCTGCCGTTGCAGGTACGTTTTGAAACGTCGATCTGGCGTTCTCGTTTTTTTCTTTCAACGTCGTAACGCGCAACTTTATAATAATAATTAAACGCAAATGCGCGTTGTCATCAGTCTCGTAGAGATCACTCCGTTTCCCACAATCAGGTGATTATGGTACCTTTAAACGTGTTACGCGAAAAGTATATATACGAAAGGCATCGCATGATGCTTAGATAATTGCTTGATTTCAGGAAATTCAAGTTTCCAGAAAAATTTGCGGTGAGTATATATGTATTTTACGTCAACGTTAAAAGCGTGAATCAACAATGTTAACGTATACCCATCTATATCACTTTCATGTCTTTACAACACATAACTTGGAACCTACTTATACCCACGTCGCAATTTTCGCTAGCCACCTTGTTTCGCTAGAAATTTCGCTTCACGGTCACCGTCGCCAAGCAAGCAAGCTTCTTCCTACAATAATAGTCATTATTTATAGATTCGCCAGAAACGAAAATTCCCCGAAGAAAGCTATTCGTTATCTCATCCGCCTTTTAATGTTACCTTTGCTTATTTTAAAAAATCTTTTTTACTACTTTATACAACAATTTCTTCTGTCCTAAGTAACCGAATTAGCTAACAGATTTCAATATTTCAGACAGACGTTACACCGATACAGAAAGTCGGGATAAGTTCAAAAATTTTCCGATTCTTGCGTCTCTTAAGTATCATACTCGTCGTATGCAGACAACGCTTGTAAAGACTTCGTCGATCTTCATCGCCCGTCGGCTACTTAATTATGAAACTTGTGTAATTTATCCCCAGTGTTCACATTCTGCCACTCGAGCGTTATTCAGTTTTTCCAATTTGCGGATAACTTGTAACGCAAACGATTGCGTTGCAGGACATTCCGGTGATCAACATTCGGTGCCGTACAGCATTCGAGTGATTGTTTCAACGAATTTTGACTGCAAGACCAAAAAACTGCAACCAATTCCTATGAAATTTAGACGGAAACTCATTTCCGAGAATGAAATTGTAATCATAATTCTCTATTAGTCGTTCAGGTTCGATGATGTATACAGTTAGCGATAATTATTCGAGCACCGACGTGAAATAAATGCCAACGGGTCTCATCGGAATAATTGTCTTAACGCTTCTTCGAGGAAGAGAACATTAAAAGCAGCTTCCGTTTCTTCGTTACAACTGCTTATGGAAAGTCTAATGGCTAATTAGATAGGCAATATCAAGAGCCCTACGGGTACACGTGTATAATATGTGTATATATAATTCTATTGATAAATCGGCTTAAAAGACTTGCGACAACTTTGCATTTCCGAGCATTTCTATTATCAATAGAATTCTTCTTTTATAATTCCGCAACATTGAAACGGAAGGTAGAAATAGCCGCCTGTTAATTGGTCTTTTCTGACCGGATCACGTCCGCGATTTATCTAAAGTTGATAAACGAGAGGCCGGAAAAAAGGCCAGGCTAGGCTAGGTTACGGCGAATATGCCTTGAGGAAAAATCGTCCGACTTTCTCGCGTGAATAAAACTGCACCCATAATTGTTAACCAGAGTGGGAGAAAATTCCTGCACGTGTGTAGCATAAGACACGAAGAAAAGCGATTTATGAATGACGAACGGAGCCGCCGTAAATATGACTTACAGGAAATTCTATGTCCGATAGTAAGTTGCCGATTTGCGTGCGACGCAGGTGACGAGCTTCGTTGAATTTACAGACTTTTTTCCGGGCCAACATGGTTTACCGTCAGGGATACGGTAAGCTTGTAATTATTATCACATCGCTGACTATAAACAGTTAGAGCGCGCGATTGTTCTAAAAATGATTGTTAACCGGAATTTTATAGTTGAAAAAAAACGCATCGTCGATGCAGCGTTGTTTCACAATTTTTCAAAATACACGTAGTGTTCAGTTTTTTTTTTTTTCTTTTTTTTTTCCAGCAATTTTTTTGCAAAATCACAGTTTCATTTAGAGAAACAAAATTTTGCAGCTAATTTCTGTGTCGTTTCGATTACGTAACCCAGAGCGGCGTAGGCGTTGGCTCGGAGTGTTTATCGATCTTTTCGAAAACATTTGTACTAATTAGAAATATTTGTATGGATTTTCTTGCAAATTACATCTCGCTTCCGCAAATTAACAAGCCGGATTTATTGTTTTGGGAAAAATACCTGGGAAAAGGAACCGAGGGATTTTTTTCGGGGAAAACAAAAACGACCTCACTCTTAATTAATGATGTAATGACTCGGTTAGTTGAACCACGTATAGTCACATTCACACCATTCTACCTTTCGATGACTCAATTTGTTTCCGACATCAATCGATGACCGTGAAAAGTAGTTGACCTCAATTCGTGTGATTACGTATCGACAAAAAGGCGATAATTATCGTCAACGATGCCGTGCTCTTGAAGTTATATCGAATTAGTCCGGTGAAAGTAAAAGAGTGTCTCCCCAATTAGGCATATTGATCTTAAAAAATATCGCGTGATATTAGAGCAACCGGAAACTCTGCGGTTATTTTCATTTCGTTTCTCATATTCTTGGCGTGTTAGAGATTGGAGCAAACAAACTGACGTCTGGATACTGACAGGTTGTTAAGGGATGAGTTCGCCGATTATAACGCGATCGGCGCCACGTGTAGGTCAAAATAAATATCTCTGATGTCGAATTGTACGAAAAGCGTATTTTCTCGGGACTATATTTGTTACTCGTGAATCGGAGATAAACAAAAATAACCATAATTTCAGTCTAATAACTTCTGGAAAAACGTATTTTTGTGTACCGTTTGGCCGAATGACACTTGGAGCTTGCTTTGCGTATCGAAAAAGTTCACATCTGTTGCGGAGTTTGATGCTGGTGTGATTCCTGTGTAGATAAACGTTGCCAAGGTTGATTTTGAGTCATTAACATTTTCTCTGTTGACGTATGGCGTTCGAATTTTTAGTTCTATGTATAGCTGTGTAAATTATGTATTGAAAATATATTATTTTTTTTTTTTTTTAATGACGTTCATCGAGCGGAAGGTAGTATACTGTTTGTTCATGCACCGTATGACTTTCCAATTATTTTCCACGCGGCTGATCATTTTCTTCGAAGAAAATATTATTCAAACCTTTTACGAGACTGGCGCAATTACAGGCCTCGGGCAAATTGCGTTAGCTATTGCGTTAGAAACAAAATCTAGCCGTAAGTTGCGTGAAATTCGTAAATTGATCTCCTCTCTCGGCTCTGCCTCTTTTATTATAAACAATCGGTGTTGCTGGCGATGAGCTAAATTTCATTCATCCATGATCGAAAAATACTCGGATCAAATCGTGAATCGGTAGTGCAAAAAAGGATACGCGTATCCTGCTTATCGAGACTTGTAGCATTAATCCGTACCTGCGGCAGGAGGTTATCGATTTATCTCGCATCAAGGAAAGACTGTAATAACCGTGAAAAACTGAGAAACACGGCGCGCTGTAAGGATATAATATTCCAGCGTTTTTTTCTTTTTTTTTTTCATTCTCACAAAAGAATGATATCACAGTCAATGGGCATGATGTAATTACTTATCTTACGAAGTGTCCTCCATCGCCCGTAAAGTTAACCGACACGACATTGCATCCTTTCACTGCCACGCCGTTTCGAATCGGCGACGTTGCAGCAGCGATCACAGAGACGCGGAATCGCGACTCATCCCTCATCCAAAGCTGCTGCAAAGCCAAGGCCGACCACATATTCGGCGGATAATTGAAATGCAACGACAATGACAATGTCACTGTCGCGAAGTATGGATGGTGCACCTAGTAATAAAACATACTCTACTCCTAGACGTGCGCTAAGGCGCGAACGAGTGATTCACTTGCGGTTTGGACGCTCGCTGGAGACGGCAGTGGTGGTGGAGTGCTATCTTAGACAAAAATAAAGAAGTTGCAGAAGAAACAGAAATCGTATTTATTCTCCTGGAACCACCTTCCAACAAAAACACATTAAACATCTTTCTGGCCATTGATCTTGCGAGGAAACTATAGTTTTTATCACCCGCTCGCTACTTGCGGTAGCCTGCTCTTGGCTCTATAAATGCGGCGATGTTGATCCAGACTGCTCTGCAGGGAATTGAATCGAACGGCTGTGCGGCAATGAGACGTGGACATTTTTCTAACTTCTTCAACATAACGTATACACACGGTGAGAGTTCTCGGTCGGACTCGGCAAACGACGATCCCGGTGCAACTGAGTCAACCTTAGCAAACCTGACGAATATCGGGAATGCTGGTACATTCGAACCTATACCTGCACATTGGCTAGACGTCTGGTCACGGTCGCGGTACGCGATTCTAGAAAATTTAACACGACCAGCCCGCGCGAGATAAAATCTGTAACTGATATGCAGATACCTTGAGTGTAAGAGTAAACAGCGCCGGCTGTTCTCTTGCGATTAGCGCGAATTTGAGTTACGGATGGGAATGGCATGTGCTCCTTGTACGGCGGGCGTTTCCTTTACAGGAGCAAACTTGGTCGCGCGTCTCTTGCGGTTCTGCAAAGGCGACAGCGAGGGAGAGAGATGACGTAAAAAGAGAATTATTTTAGGTATGTCGACCGCACAGTTATGCGTACGGTCTATACCGATAGTGATATCACCGAGTTAATTTATTACACCTTACGCCCAGGCTTTGTTTCAGAGCGTGCAACGTATAACACGCAATGAGACTTCCTTGCGAGATGACATGAGTTGACTTTTCGTCATCCAAAACATCGGCTCAAGCGCCGGCGTGTTTCCATTTAGGAGAATTTCTCTTTTCGTTTTTCAACCATCGTCACGGAATTGGTGACAAATTTTATTTTCCCCACTCCCGCGAACGAAATAATACGAACGACGCGGTAAATAAACATGGATTGATAAGATAAGAACGAGGTTTACAATATATAGGAATAACGATAATGGCCGCGTGTGTATAATTGTGAGAATTTATGTACGGCTTTTACCGCGGGTTGTAACGTCACGCCGCGGAAAGCAGACCCGTCGGGTATACACGTTTGTAAATTGTGCAGTAACGCGTATATCGGTACGTATAACGTGCGCCGCCAGTGATTGTGTGAGTATATTTTTTTACATCTGTTTAATGATCCGACGATGATCCTTATTTAACTTTGCGCAATTGCTAACGCGCTCAAGTGCAGAATTATCGGGAAACAACAATCGTAACAATAAATTGAAGAAACACTCGCTCGCGTGCGTATATTATTATAGGTATGTTTTTTCGAATGGTTGCCAAGAACGAATGTTTTGGCTCAAAACTGTAACAAGCTCCTTGAATAACGGTATAATGTACACATTTTTCTGATATTCACCTTTCTTAATTAACGATATCGTAACAACATACACCGTCACTGTCATCTCTGCTCGGCTAAAATCCGAGGATCGACGATGATCTATTTTTCTTTTCTCTCTCTCTCTCTCTCTCCCTCTCTATCGACGGTGCGGTGTACGGTGTAATGTACATACCGCGAATAAAAACAAGAATCGTGAATCGCAAACCGCGATCAGTAACTACGGCGAATAAATAATGGAATAGAAAAGAAATCCACATACTCGGAAAGATCCGTATTAGGCTATGTCGCGTAAACAGTTTGAGACCTTTATGATCTTTCGGTAAAACAAGGAACCGACTCCCTAGACAAACCTGCAGGAGTGAAAAACAGTCCAAAAATATCCAAACTGTAATATCGAGGAACTTAGCGAATTTAGGCACTCATCGGTACTTTGAGATTTGTCAATTTTCGCAATCACTTCATCTTCTTCTGTCTATAACTTCTCTGCGAAATACTACAATTTCGTATTACGACCTCGGTTTACATCTGAAAGACAATTTCGTAGTTTACTCGGAACAGTGACAAACGAACCCAATTTCACACGGAACCTTCGATATAAATTGACGATTTTCATCAAAAATCAGGTCAAGTACGTATTTTTTCGTTCCTTTTTTTTTCGAATCTTCAACACGAGCTTTTCGCATATACAAACCATTGGCAGAATTATATTTGCCGACGCGAGATAATTACGTCATAATATAATTGAGAATCAAATTATACGAGCATTTCAAGATGGATTGAAAAGGTTTGAATGAAATTGCTAATCCCACTTGTATACAAAGACTAATTACATGTTGTATACGCTACCGTGATATTTGGCTGTTAAAACGTTTACTTCAGCGATAAAGCGAATGGCGGAACGTTCGCAAAACTGGCCTTTGAATATCTTGGCTACCTATAGACTTCGTCTGAATAGGCGTTACGAGAGTTTCCGAACTCGCGAGGCATATTTTCGCGGATGAAGAGGGGGGGGAGCTTCATCAGCCAGACGAGAAATTACAGAGTAACCTTCTCTTTGGACGGAATGACGTTAGGTACGTCAAAATAAGCGAACCCTCTTCGCCGGCACTTCAAAGAGATCCCCGTTCGCTGAACGCCTACCAGTCTAACAACGGATAATACGAATTTCACCCGATCGTAGAAATTTGATCCTCAGTTTCGCCGTGTAATTATAACCGTTTTGTCCTTCCCTGGTGCGATATTATTCGTTTCGCGATATGAAAATTGAGCTAGAACAAACGCCGATGAGAATCCCCGCGATCATCCGGTTGCAGAAATTCTCGAGTTACGATGCGAACGCTTCTAATCGCGGTGATAATAATTTCGGAATCCACCGCGTGACTGAAAGGAGATGAAGAAATCCCCGAAAAATTTTACCGCACGTGTAACTCGATACTAATATTTATAAAAATTAAATCTGGATCTTTTACGAAAACTCAAGGCTGCGGTTCATTTACCGGATCACGGCCATGCCTTCCTAAAATTTCAATTCTCTAAATTCGTTTAAGAATAATACTCTGCTATAACGCGAAACAATGCAAACTGAGTATGATACACAAAGTTTAGCGTAAGATCCACACATCATGTTTCTCTTGGAAGGTGTTCACCCACGCTCGCGAAGACGATGACGTTGAGAACGTTAGCGGCTGCTTCTCGGCAGTATCCCCTCCTCCGAATACCAGAACATCGGTCACATGTACGGGAATGTGACTGGTAGCTGATATAAGCGGCTAGTGTCGAGGCTGAAACGTACAGACCACGCCAGGCAGTCGATCGAGAAGCATTTCGTGAAGCGATTCTCTTGTTTCGAGGCTAAAGTGGCTAACTAAGCAAAAAGTGACCTTCACACGTGAGACAACCGGTTACGTGCAAGTTTTTATTTGAGAAAAAAAGATAGAAAACGGTTTTTATTTTCTTTTTCAACTACTTTTTATAGTCACCGGTTGACGCGAAAATAATATTGTGTTGTGAAAATCGCGGTGCGGTAAAAAAAAAAAACGTGCACTGAAACTGAATCGATGTTGTTAAAAAAGAAAAACTTTTAACATTCGAAAGTCTGCTTCAAAGGGTTTATACCTTGGACATACGCACCACGGGTATTCGCCCAAAAAGTTACTTCTCGTCGAACGCGTCTCGTGAATTTTTACTATTCCGGCGAGCGCAAACCCGGTGAACCGTTATAGGCAGATTTTTTTTTTCACTCATTTTACGGTGCAGTGACATTTTGTGTTATATAATATAGCATCCGAGTGAAAGTTTTGTCTGTCGTTTACCTTTAAACATTGTCAGTACGCGTACAGTACACGATAAATAAAAAAATGGTGCGCCAAGCAAGCAGTCGGGTTGAAACTGGAAACGTGAAGGACTCTTCGAGATATTTGAACTATCTCAGAACATTGGCAGACCTCGCAGCCATGGCTGGGATCGTCGCTGTTCAGGTGAATGAAACATAAATTATAGAAAGGGGAAAGAAATTGAAGAATCGATACATGCCGGCTTGCGATTCGCGCCTTCGAACGTGCTTGTCGGAATTATGCCGAGAACCTTGTACTACGGTAAATTGGGTAACCTTCACACTCAATTGAAACGGGGATATTGTAGACACAAGCGGTTGGTTTGGAGGTGAAAATAATTACCTACATTTTCAAGAACCAAAGACGGAGACGGAGAAGTTGCGTTACGAGCGAGACTCGGACAAGTATTTCAAATCACTCTATTATGGTCCCTGGGATTTCGCCACCTTTAGATCAAGGATGATTAGCAATAATTCGCGTTGCGGTGAAAAACGCGAGCGCAATAGGGAAAATAATTGGTACGGAAACTTGCAGTGTACGTATCTGTAAGCCGCATGTTTCTCCCACGTACGTGATATCGAATCTATACGCACGTTTACAAAATCAATCTTCGATCAATGTTTGATCGATCACAATTCTTGCTTGTAAAATTGTGTAAACACTAAGTCAAATAAACTCGCGCTCGTTTATCGTTTATTGACTATTCTATTATTAGTGGTATCAGGCCTAGCAGACGTTCGTATCGATTGCGCATATAGTACTTATCGATAATTGATGTCGGTCAATTCGTTGAACTCACTGTGCGATCGGGCAGCGAAATAAGATTACGATTGTTGAAATACAACCGCCGAACTTTCGCAGAAGTCAAACTACGTAATGTTTCCCAAGTCTGTATGCAGATCGTGTATCAAAGTCTAACCGTAACAAAGGATTTCTTTCGCTCTTCTTTTTTTTTTCTTTTTTTTTTTTTTGGGCTCCTCATCTCGAAATAAGCTTCGACATGTCTCGTAGATTTTTCTTTTAAAATAAATTTTTCGCAATACCGAATTTAGCGAAGCTCAGCGACGTTCAGAGGCGCAAATTAATTGTCGAAAGTTCGAACGAGCCTTGCAGGTGTTGTACGACGGGAAAAAACATCCTTCGCAACCGCAAGCGAATCCCCTACGCCGCAGCATCCCCTTCCGCAAACCCGTCGACGCAATCAGTTTTGCGGTAATATCCAATATGCCCCAACGTAAACGGTGCTGAAAGGATGTAACCCGTAGCTGTGGTATAATTTCCGATTAATTTCAACGGTATAACTTCGGAAGATAGAGATCGTCGCGATTGCATGCGGCGACAAAACGGAGCCTGCTGCGATTTCGCAAAGGCGAAAGTTGAATTTCACCCGTTTTAACGCGACGCGTATTGCATACGTACCTAAACGTATTACGTATCGTAGGTATGTGCAAATCTACTCGGTTTTACGACCCAGCATCAAATCCAATTCGCGTAGCCTCGTCGCGGAAAATGTATAGAAAAGAATGGGGGACGGGAGGGCGGATAAAAAAAAAAAAAAAAAAATGACAAGAAATAAGCAAAACGCACAAGCGTGTCCGCGAATCGCGACCGTCTGATCAAAGTCCGCGCATTAATTATTGTCCGCAAGCGGTTCGGAGCGGCTTGTACTCGCTTTTCCCGGGTTATCGATAATATTGCGAACGGCACGCGCCCTTGGCGCACGCATCGCAGTTTAAGCTCTGCCAAAGCTCCTCCTAAGCGGCTGTTGCGCAATAACGCGTACGGTTATTCCCACATAATCGGCACACGCGCCCCGGATCCAATGAACCGTGAATCTCGTGGATAAGATATGCCAAGATGGAGGGAAACTTTTTGCCGCCTATTTTGAAGAACACTTCACACGTATCGCGTATACATCCACCGTTCTAAATCCCACATATTACGATATTCGCGGTAGATAAATAATATGGTATTATACTTCCGGAAGAAATTAATTCGCTGCGGCCTAGAGCTCAAGGTGGAATGGGTACAGGAGAGGATTTTAGATTTGCGCAGAATTGATACGCGCCTCGATCGAATCGCGGAGGAATTCCTGGCAATTTTTTCTTTTTGTTTTTTTTTTCTCCGTTTTTTATTTTTGCAGTTTTTTCGCCGCTTGACGTCGGCGGGAAAAGAGTCAAAACACGACGAAAAAGAAAAAAAAAAAAAAACCGAAATGAGAAAAAACAAATGCGGAAAGACTGTGTAGGAGAAGATAAAAAATAAATAAGCACCTCGTATAATGTCGGGTAAACGCGTTATTATGTCGAGATAAATTTTCGATCGGTATGCGGCTGACGCGATTGCCGAATAGTTTCACTGACAACGAGGTGAGGTGTTTTGTGGAAACGTACCGAGCTGGTAGTTTTCCTGGCATCACCTTGACTCACAAACTATCTATCAATTCCCACCCGTATTGTCCATAATATGGAAACTGCCTTCTTCCCTGCGGCTTGCTTCGTCGAAATCGTTTTGTCGGCTATCGTCGCTCAGTCCCGCAACCGAATTAGTACTAATAAGAAATAACACTTAATGCACGGAAGAATTGGATTATTGTTTAGTATAGCGGGACGAGGTCAGTCAGCGCCAAATAAACTGTCCCCGTGGCGTGCATTAAAAGGCGTAAATAGTAGTTGGAGAGACGATTGATCGTTTAGGATAATATCTCAATATACGTATTGTATATACCTATGTACATTCCGCATATGTCTACGGTATATTAAATCTGCTACAAGCGTATCCACTCAATAATTGAGGAATGATGATGATTGTTGTTATTGAGAAGCGAATATGGTCCTGCTTGGCGATCGTATATTTCCTTCGTTTTTCACCCCTTTGCAATGTTTACAATATCTGGTGTATTGTTTATTGTTGCAATTTTCTAACGAGTACGATTTCGTATTTTTTTGTTACAGTTCAAGAGGATGCTGAACAAGGAGTTGTCACATTTTTCGGAATCTTCAAAGTCCGGAAATCAAATTTCCGAATACATCTGCTCCACCTTCTTAGGTGAGTTTCTTAATCACCGGCCGCACGACGGGATGTGCGCAAAATTGACATTTTATCGTTGTGACTATGCTACGGGTTTAACTTTCGTTCGTAGACAAACGCGATTCGACGGTAATTCCGACGTTGGAGATAACTTTGCGAAACCATTTTGACAATTATTTTACTCGGTTACGCAAGCAGCTAGCTCGATTATTCAATTTTTTACAAGTGTATGTGTGTACTCTCTTAATGCCAACGTCTTATTATTGTAACCGTAAATTATAAATTTTTCACCTTTATCGCGCCACATACGCACGTACGCAACTGTTTGTCTACATTTTTTTCACGTTTATTCAAGATGCCCCGACCGTGATTCGCTGTAATTATGCGAGAGAGCGTGCAATACGTTGCACAAAATAAAAAAAAAAGAAAATGAGAAAAACATGGCTGACCCCCTTGGGATCAATGAAAGGAAATAGAACCCCACTTTGATATGTCTTTATCAGAAACTGTTTAATCTTACGTAAAACAGAAACCATCGACACGCATATGTTTGCAATACGGGTATATCCATTTCGTCAAAGTTAAATATAACAATATGCACGTGATCCAGAGTTGCATGTCGTGGCGAAAACAAAGTGGTGATAATCTCTTCGAATTCGGGATGCGAAGAAGAAAAATAAATCCAAGTTGATGAAATTACCCGCTAAACAGCAATGGTAGGAAAAAGAATTTACGATTTTGCACCTGATCGCGGCTGTATTTCTATCAATCTCATCTCATGCAATATACTTCGCCAAACTAGGGCAAAAAAACTAGCCAAGGTTAATTCGAAAGACAGGTGCAGGCAAATCACGCCAAGTCGTGGATATACGTGCAACGTCGCTTCGCAAATATTATTCAGGTCGGGAAATATCGCGAACTCCATTATACATTTCTCAATATATAATGCATAATATAATCATACTATGTACGCGCCTTAAAAACCTTCAGGCGTACAAGCGGGAGATAACAAATGAAAAGAAAATTCAAATACGTCCCAGTTAAATCAGCTCTGTTCTGACTAACGGTGATTTTCGACCTTTGCGCGTACGTATTTTATAATAAAAAAAAAAAGAGATAAAAAATGTAGAAAAAAAAAAATATACAAGAAAAAGAAATCACAATGCAGATTACGTCCCGCATAGCGCCGTGTTTCGTGTTTATTCGCACGTAGAACGTTTACTATACACGAATGTCACGTGTGGCTTAACATATGCATACAGTATCTGTACTTTTACACTTGTACAGAAAAAGTTCATCATTCTCTCCCAAGATAATGCGGCACGAATTCTTTTTCATATATGAACACAGGCATCGCGCACATACACATTAATTAATATATTATGTACCTCCGGAGAATAGTTCGTATTTACCTAGGTGTACAATCGGCCGTAAAAATGCCCCGAGGTGGGTTACGTAAAACGCGTAACACAGTTCCGTCGTAACTAGTCGTAACTTATGACACATGGAACGCGTTCCTCCGAGGAATTATCGCAAAACAACAGCGGTTTACCTTTTCCGTAGAGGCTACGCGCCTCGCCTTAGTCAGGATCGTTTTTGACAGCCACTGCAATTGATAATTAATCGGCAACGAGAGGATACGTAAATATAACTAGGCGAGCGAGAAAGAGCAGCTGTAACTTCCATCGCGTGATTTCGTGCCCTCGGCGATAGCCAAATACAATGATCCAGACTCGACGCTAGATCGTAACAATAAACAATATCCCCCTATCGATTACTCACGTTCGATTGATTATCCCAGCGTTGACCGAATTACATTTATATAATTCAACGCTCCTCCAATTCTCATACGCGCCCCTTTTTTTTTCTCGCCACAGACAAGCAGCAGGAGCTGGACCTCCCGTCTTTGCGAATCGAAGATGCGGTCGCAGCCACAGCAAACGTCGATGTCCGAGCCGTCAAGAAGAAGGATCGCGTCCAGAGGGGACCGGCGGCAATGTCACACATCAGCGGCGTAAAGAGACCGCTGACACACACAAACAGCTTTACCGGGGAGCGCGTCCCCCTTCACGGCGTCGAGACGCCCCACGAGGAGCAGCTTGGAAAGGTAATTTGAAAAATTTTTATAAAAAATCAGTGATACAGGTATACCTGACCGCGGTGGTAATACAACTGTGCGTTACGTCGATTCGCGTGGTCCGGATCGTTTCGATAATCCATCCCGAAATCTGATATTACACGCGATCGTCGACTAATAAGACGTTTGATCGCTAAGAAGGAAGGTTGTGTTGACCGGGTACGAAGAGAGGCGTGTGTGCCTCGACAACTTTGGGAACTGCTCAACCCACGAACGGTTTGCTAAATTGCCTCTGGAGAGATAATTAATTACTCGTCATCTCTGCTTGTATTCATTTCAAAAGATATGTATGTAACGGCGTAGTTTTGCATAGGTTGAGATACAGGCGTTTCTTACATATAACTATGTATACATATACACAGCTCCGGTGATGAGATCTTTCTTTTTGTTACAATTTTTTTTTCCTTCTTATTTATTCAAGAAGCGATAGCTACTTTGTCCGATAACCTCCGAAGATCAGTTTTACCTCGTACCATCCGCCCGCTAAGATCAGTTTATGTAAACAGTGACGTTCGATCACCCTATATTTGATTATATTCTTTATCTACTCTCAATTCTAAGCCAGACAATCGATTGTAATGTATTCCAAGAGAAGAGACGTAAAAAAGTAATTAATTATTGCGACGTCAGTTGTGTATTACAACAACAGAACGCACCCATTGCACTTTTATGGTAACTGGATCTAGCTTTTCTGGAATGTCGATTGACACCTACATGTTTTTGTCATACTCGTAACGCGAATGAATCAACCGGTTTTTATCGAGTTACTCATTGTGACGAACAATGTTTTTTAAATTTATTTCTTTCTATTTTGTCCAACTTTTTCGTTACGCTTTGTAGTAATATAAAGCCTGTATATCAAACCTTGGTGAAGATTGTCGCACATACTATGATTTTTTGTTCAATTAACAAACGACACGTGATTCACATATTTTGTCCGACATGCCTTGCGTCTCATTTGCTTATAATCTTCGATGATCTAATTTTTATTTGTCATTATTATGTTTTTCTCCTCAATAAGCCGATTGTTTTATACGATTTCCCTGAATTCGCTTAATTTCGACGAACCGATGACGATGTGCTAATTTTACAACATCAAATTCGTCCGTACTTACAAGCTACCATTATGAGCAGCCGAAATCAAATTTATTTTATTTTTATTTATCAATAATATTGAGACAACACGTTCGAACTCGCATGGCACCTTGCGATCCTTATTCAGGTTTCTGAGAAAGAAGTGTCTAAATATTTTTCTATTTGACGTTCCGACAATACGTATGTTGACGCGCAGCCAATGAAAGTTTGTACAATTTTTCCACGCATCAAAATTGAGTCAGGATAGTTAACGAGATAACCGACGAGGTAATTCTAACGATTTTTTGCTGTTTTCACGTTTCAGCTACTATCCGACATCGACAAGTGGGGCATTGACATCTTCAGGATAGGCGAACTCAGCAACAACCGTCCCTTAACCTGCGTAGCCTACACCGCTTTCCAAAGCCGTGATTTGCTCAAATCCCTCGCCATACCCCCCAAGACGTTCGTCACATTCATGATGACGCTTGAGGACCACTACGTGAAGGACAATCCCTTCCATAACAGCCTCCACGCAGCCGATGTCACTCAATCCACCCACACTTTACTCAACACACCGGCGCTTGAGGTGAGAAAATATGTAAAAAACAAAAGTTTTCCTCCTTTTTCTTTTCTCGCCAAGCTGCGAATAACGGCAACATTTTATCAGGACTCCGACTAATTTATGTACTTTTTATGTTGGTTACAGTCAGTTTTCACACCACTTGAAATCACCGCAGCTCTCTTCGCCGCGACAATTCACGACGTGGACCATCCCGGATTGACGAACCAGTTTCTCATCAATTCGAGTAAGTGCAGTATATTATTCATAGTTGTACATATACATGTATCCTCTAATTTCCTAAAGAACTTATCGTTCAAAAATCAGAACTACGAACGGAAAAGTTGTGAAAGTGACTACTAATTGCCGGGTCCGACGCGACTATGCTTATGTATATCTATATACAATATTTCAAAAGCATATCGCTGAGCGGAAAATTTCTTGTACGTTCTAAAATACCCGTGGCCTGTGCATAATATACGTAATCGATATTATTCGGGACGTCATTTCCGACCCTACACGATAATGGTATGGCGCTTTCTCAATGAAAACAATATTTTCCTATTCCTAACAAATTCTTGATAATTTTTGATTACAGGTTCGGAGTTGGCTCTGATGTACAACGACGAATCGGTCCTGGAGAACCATCATTTGGCGGTCGCGTTCAAGCTACTTCAGAACGAGGGCTGTGACATATTCGTTAACATGACAAAGAAGCAGCGGCAAACGTTGAGGAAGATGGTAATCGACATGGTCCTGTCGACGGACATGTCTAAGCACATGTCGTTGTTGGCTGACCTGAAGACCATGGTCGAAACGAAGAAGGTGGCCGGTTCCGGAGTGCTGCTGCTCGATAACTACACGGACAGGATCCAAGTCCTGGAGAACCTCGTGCACTGCGCAGACCTCTCGAACCCCACGAAGCCGTTGCCGCTGTACCGGAAGTGGGTCGGTCTTCTTATGGAGGAGTTCTTCCTCCAGGGCGACAGGGAACGCGATCAAAACATGGACATCAGCCCGATGTGCGACCGGCACAGCGCAACGATCGAGAAGTCGCAAGTCGGTTTCATCGACTACATAGTACATCCGCTCTGGGAAACGTGGGCGGACCTCGTTCATCCCGATGCCCAGGACATCCTCGACACCCTGGAGGAGAACCGCGATTGGTATCAGTCTATGATACCTCCCAGTCCGCCACCCGCCGAACAGCAACAACTCGCCTCCGAGCAGCAATCCGACGATAGGATACGGTTTCAAGTGACCCTGGAGGAGGGCGACGAGTCAGGAGAGACGGGCGAGGGTGGCGGTGAGACGGACGAGAACGCCGGCGAAGCTGGAATGTGACGGAGGCTGGCTGGCATTTGCAGAAAGCTTCACGTTAAGGTGCAGCAGACTTGGTGGCGGGTGCGCCAGTGACGTCATCTATTCCACAAGAACGTTTCAACGAACATCGAGGTCGCCGAACGCCGCGGTACTTCTGTATGATACTGCGTACTGTGCGTCTGAGTACCTGCTAAGGTGCCGACTCTACCGAGGATATACTTTTCGTACCGCTAATTGCGCGGTATAACCGTCCTCTGACAACTTGCCACCGATCAGTGGCGAGAAGAATTTTTTTGATTGTTTTGCTCGGTTTGTTTTGTTTGTTAGTTTGTTTGTTACTTTGTTTATTTCATTTTATTATTCTGTACGGCGAAAATCGACGGCAAGGATTATTGCGATGAATTCGAGTTCGGGGGGGAGCAATTTTTTTTGTCTCTTTCTGACAAGTGAAACAAGAGGAAGAAATCCAACGCTCGAATATGTACAATGACGACACGTCCAACGGATCGGGCAAAGTTCAAGGCTTATTATTTGAGAATGCGAACCGCAACGTGAACAATTTCTATCGAGTCTCTATACACGGGATGGGAATTGAAGGAGCTGTTGCCGGTGTTTTATTCTATCGCTGCCGAGAGCACGCGGAATTTTATTTCTCGCACAATTTTCGCACTCCGCGGTAAAACAGAGGAGGAGTAAACGAATCTCGAAACGTATGGAAATCTTGAAAGATACGGATGTACGAGGAATGCCGTGAGATTCGTCACACAGTCAAGTGATGGCGGAGATCGGATTGTCGTCACGTCGACGAAGGAACAAGAAGAAACAAGATGAAGGAGAAGAAAGAGACTCGGCAAATAAAATCTTGAGCAAGTTTTTGAAACCTGGGAAAACTTCGTAAATAGTTGTGAATCAAATCCAAATTCGCGGTACACGCAACGAAAATGTACCGTGAGAAAAAATCATGGAAGATTTTCCTCGTGTTATGTCAGGCTGAAAGAAGAGGATTGGAAAAAGGAAATTGAATGAAAGTGGAACGCAGCCGGCAGTTGTCATTGGACATGGAGGAAGATAGTTTCGTTGGACAGAGACAGGATTTCCAAGAACATATCAATCAACAACAGTATAACAATTTCGGTAGATCGTCAGATCAGAGGGGACGATGATTTGAGATGTTTTTCGCTGAGCTTAGTAAGAGCGCAATATTGAAATTACCGGCAGCTTGCAGAAATATGATAATTACGATGTTAATTATGCAGAAATTAAGTGCAAGCGCCTGATTTTACGAGGATACGTAAATCGCAACAATGTAAGGGTTAGAGAAAAAAAGAGTTGAAAAAAGAAAAAAATGATAGGCAACTATTGCAAGAATCGTGTTAATTGTAAAAGAATAGGATTGAAAATTCTACCATGAGCTTACTATTACTCTGACTGTTTCTTAAGAAATCTTATAGATAGGCATGGTAGATGTCAGTGAAAATATAGAAAATCCGATTCGCAGTCATTATTTCAAGTATTAGGTGTCGCGTTGAAGAAAATCAAACTTTATATGTGAAACGAGTGAACCAGCAAATGGGTAGTTTTAAATTGTTCAAGTCTCCGTGGGTAACAAAGAATTAATGAAGAATTGTTTGAAAAAGATGAACGAATAATACATCGTATCCGACTTGCAGAGAAACGAGTCAGATTTAAGAATGATCGATGGAACGATGCGGCCGCGTATGTTTTTTAAAACGCACATCAAATGCATATGACGAAGAGAGAAACAAAAGAGTAAAAAATTGAAGAAAAAAGAAATACACGAAAACAATAGACTTATTGGTTCGTCCTTTGTTTTTCTGATTCTCTAATAATACCCTAACAGTAGACAACAAAGATAACTATCTTCAAAGTAAGATTTTGTCTCCATTGCTTATTAGAGTTTAGAATTGTAATAAAACAAAGAAAAAAAAGTATATAAAGAAAGAAAAAAAAAAAAAAAAATTCAAAACTAGAAAGACCTAGTAATAAAATACTAGTAACTAGGAGGGTATGTTATATATACTATTCATTGAGATGAAAAGGTTAAAATGAAACAAAAAGAAAATTAATTTTAATATACAACTATATGAGAGCTGGTCTTTTGGGTTTATATTGAAATTAATTGGTATCAGATGACGCTTTTTCTTGCGATACATGAAGTATGAATAAAAATGAAAAGAAAACCTAAATAATAATTGTTTCTAGCCAAAGAGTAATGTTAATTAATGTATCGGTATAGTACATGTATATATATATATATATGCACGTAATATTGTGTATGTGTATGCTTGTGTATATATATATATATATATACATATATGTACAGGCATACATTGCGGGCGCCCCACCAATACGTTTTACAATCACACTCAACTTCTCAGCTTTCGTAGTTAAACGGTAGCAGTAGATATAAATTAGGAGATGAAAATAAAAACTTATCGATGTGAAAACTCCACTCGCTTAAATGTCTATGAATCGCTCAACTTGTAGAAAAACTCGTTCATGAATTAGCTTTCTAAAGCACGCTTGACTGTCTCCTGGCCTAAGGGTACGACATCTCTCTTATATCACTCGCTTCTATCAATTTGACAATTCGTACTGAAACTGAAACGATTCGCGTTATACGGACAAGATGTATTTTAAATACCACTTCTGAATGCCGTTAGTCCGTGTGGTCAAACCTTGGGCCGAAAAGATGTTCAATCGTCACTTTGAATGAATATATAGTAATGAAGCAACGTGCCGTATTGGTGGAATCGCCGGACGTAAGTTAACGAATGATAAAAGAGCAGAATGCTAACAGCTTGTTTAAAAAAAATCAGTCGTTAAGACAACCTATATTAAGAGTAAGTTAAGTCTGTCGTTGAATATGAAGGAAGAAACGAGATTTCAGTATGTACCTAAATCGTAATGTAATCAATCCTACTATTAATGCGAGAAATCTGTATCTGTGTTGTGTAGGCATTGAAATAATAAGTGTTTGGTGCTGGTCACCAAGTTCACATCGTCATTAGTCTTACGGCTAATTATTATTATTATTATTATTATTATTATTATTATTATTATTATTAATTATTTTTAACGCCATGGCTATCATTGATCTTATTATTGTTATCTGTTATCATAACAATAATTATTATTACCGTCTTGATGGTGATGATAATAATGTTATTTTTATTATGCTATCGATTTGGTTGTACTAGATGGCAAAGCCCGCAGTTGTTATTTATTATTAGTTGTAAACTAATTATCAATATAATTATTATGAAAATTTTAATTACGATCATCCATTATCACATTTAACGAAAGTTTACGAAATAAATTAATTAAGATAGAGATAAACAAGAAACAAAAAAAATCTTGAACGCGATTTAATTCTTTGCTATGTAACAAAGTATAACATCGTATGTACAAATGAAAGAATATCAAGTAAATCTATATACCTTCGCATTGACTCAGTACGGTGAATATTCAGTTAATATTAAAATATCGAGGGGAAGTATTTTGTCGTTGCAAAAACGAAGTACGGAAAATAAAAAAAGGTACATCGCATGCGCGGGCACTATGCGAGATACCTTGTTACCTATACAATCACCCCGTCTTCAATCCTCACAATACCATGCAGATCGTGAATTGTTTGGTAAATCGTAACCGATTATTGGCGAAACAATATTATAGTTTTCGATTTATTGTAATTCGAAATTGCTCTAACAACAATCCTTTGACAGGTATGATGATTACGATGATCTAATGAAAAATGTGTAATAAGAACAATGTGTTTGATTGCTGGACAGTTAAATAAACATGTATTAATATCATGTAACCCACGTATGAAGATATATGTGTAATAAAACATATTTATTGTCGGAAATTCTCTATCTCAATTAGATCACCCTTATTCCCTTTGATTACGTGACTGATCTTGGAATCGATAAGAGTTTCAACACAGTTTTCTCAAGTTGGACAGTACTCTCGGTCTCACTTTTCAACTGCAATCTGCTCTAAACTCTCGGACCACACAAGCAGCCCCAGCGTCAGCGGGAGACAAAAACTGTTGAGAGACGGAAGAGGCATGAACCACTTTAATCGAAAATGGTTAATCGATGGCGATCGAACGGTAGAAACAGCAGATTCATGCAGGTTTCACGCGTCTTTACTTTATTTGACTTAATACTTATCGTAGGAGCTTGATCAATGCCCAGGGTAACCGTGCTGTAATGATTCTATCACATCACATTTATAGTTCCTCGCTGAAATAAGGCAGCTATACCTATAATTAGGTATACGAGATGAGTGTAAATACACGTGGAGCGTTGCATGATGATGGCGACGTCAATGTGTTAAATCTACTTAACAAGGAAGTGATTTTATCGTTAGTCAAATTCAAGCGCTAATGGAGGACGATATTTGTACAGTATTTTTGCACAATATGAATTGATTTAATTTATGACCGTGATATACGGTTTGGAAGTTACGTACAGCAGCGAAACGCAGGCATTTATTTAATCGTATTTTCTTAATTGATGATTCTACGATGATCGAGATTCAGGATGTCTTACTTGAATTCATAAGATGCCGATTAGTATGTACAAGGCTTCCATGAAACGATGCTGAGAATAGAGAGACTTACCTCGACTGAATCTAATGCAGTTTCAAATTTTGAAAAACCTCGAAACGCTTAGCTTCTGGGAGTTTAGACGTGCAAATACGTGATTTTGGAATGGAGTGGAGGAAGGCGAAAAACTATAGCCCAAAATTTGCATAGAAATTGACACTATTTAATTAACAGCAAGTCGGTCGCGTTGCTCAACTCTCTGTTATGACTTTTCGAGTTTTAGAATTTTATCGAGGCTCATGTGATCTCGTCGTCAGCTAGCACAGCAGGCTCAATTTGACCCGCCTACTAAAGTAAGCCGGCGCGGCGGGCGTATCAGCTCTGTTATTCCATATTTCATCAAGCCAATTTATTACTCATTCTTTACTTAGTTTATACATCCGACACTATATTATCTATCTGAACACATGCAAGTGAAGGTAACATTAGTTCTTGTAGTTATTACGTACTGATCGTTTACCGACTTGAGTTGTGCGACGAAAAGCGCCTCGTTTGGCGCTGAATTTATCTTGCCCATTTTCGTTTACAAAACGCCGCATTAAGCTGAGATTTCAGGGGCAGCAAAAAGCAGCAGCAGTTGAGTAACTTACTAGTCGCTACTAACATCTTAGAACATGTATATGCTCTAAGACTAATATCTGTCTAGTGATTTGACGCAGCAGCAGCGCTGCTCATAATGTCTTGACGTTTGCTCCTCTGCTGTTCGGACCATGTTCTGACGAGCTTTGAACCGTTGACTGAAGAACATAAAGACGTTTTCCTCCACAGAGCAAATGAAAAGTTGTTGAAATAATTATGAATACTAATGTTATGGAATACATCGAGCGCGTGTCGAATAGAATCCCATTTCGAAATGAATAATTCTTCTATTTTCATATTATAGACTTATTATTGTAGATAATCTAGTTTGTCTTTATATTCTTATATTCTTCGGCCTTATATTCTTCGGTCAAGGCTTGGACGAATCACTGAAATGTATGTAGAGCATACATAGACATACATTTCGGTGGGATGAATGAACTTCATGCAGCAAAAACCTTCCGCCGGAAGTGCTAGTTATTTTCAGTGAATTTTACTTTTTGCTGCCCTTAATTACTTTGAAACTGACTTTAGTGAAATTTTCATGCTTTATAAAAATGTTGTGATAATAGCATATTACTATATAATGTTAGTTATGTAGCGTTTGAATTATTATGTCGTTCTAGTTATTGATCATTATTTCTGCTTGCATTAAAAAATTATGTATTTTGTTTATGTAAGGCCCTTCGGGAGCTTCGGCTTCAGGGCCTAAAAATTTGAATAATAATAATAATAATAATAATGATGATATATTATACCACTAATATTATAATATCATTCTGAGTGATATAATTAGTACAATATTTCCAATGGTATTGAAGTTCAGGATAAAAAAAATGTAATGCGACGGATAAATAATACATAAGAAGACTTACTGCTACATAAGACAAAAAAACTGTGATGTACATTGCATTAAGCAGAATATTAACAATGTCGTATGAGATAATTATTATTGTAGTTTGTAAGCGCAGTTTAAGTTCCGGCCTGCGTACAGGTGCAATGCACCTCTGCAGGCTACGAGGTGTATAATATAGTATTGTATTGTTACTGTTTTACGTCACCTGGAATAAAATGAATAATAACTCCGTCAATTTCTCCGTATTTTCTTCGTATCTTGTCAGTTGCTGGTTCAACGATGCGCTGAATACCTTTTTTGCAATCCTTGGGGTCCAATTAGTCCAATTAGAAAGGGTCATAAGAATCGAATCTGAGACCAAAAATATTCGGCTCCAAGAATGAAAAAAAAGTAAGGCTAACCCCTTTGTATTTTTGACGAAAATTTTCGCGATTTTGAAAAGTGCTGGAATCAGGTCTTTCTGGCACTATTCCGACGTAATTTTGCGAGAGAAATCGATTGGGCGCAGTCCCAATACGCTGCGATCAACGCATCAAAAGTTACAGCCAAAAAACGAGAACCTGTGTTTTCGACATTTTTCAGCAGGTGCTTTTTCCTTCGTCAATTCGCTTCTGTTGATCCCACGCTCTTTTTGCTGTGTTTTCTGAGTTCCTGGTGGTCCAATTGATCGGGAAAGCGTCATACGGATCAATTCTGAGACGAAAAATTTTTTGGTGAAAAAAAAAGGAAGGTTAACCCCTTTGTATTTTTGGCGAAAATTTTCGCGATTTTGAAAAGTGCTGGAATCAAGTCTTTCTGGCACTATTCCGACGTAATTTTGCGAGAGAAATCGATTGGGCGCAGTCCCAATACGCTGCGATCAACGCATCAAAAGTTACAGCCAAAAAACGAGAACCTGTGTTTTCGACATTTTTCAGCAGGTGCTTTTTCCTTCGTAACTTCTCTTGTGTTGATCCCACGCTCTTTTCGCTGCGTTTTCTGAGTTCCTTGGGGTCCAATTGATCGGGAAAGAGTCATACGAATCAATTTCGAGACGAAAAATTTTTTGGTGAAAAAAAAAGGAAGGTTAACCCCTTTGTATTTTTGGCGAAAATTTTCGCGATTTTGAAAAGTGCTGGAATCAGGTCTTTCTGGCACTATTCCGACGTAATTTTGCGAGAGAAATCGATTGGGCGCAGTCCCAATACGCTGCGATCAACGCATCAAAAGTTACAGCCAAAAAACGAGAACCTGTGTTTTCGACATTTTTCAGCAGGTGCTTTTTCCTTCGTCATTTCGCTTCTGTTGATCCCACGCTCTTTTTGCTGTGTTTTCTGAGTTCCTGGTGGTCCAATTGATCGGGAAAGCGTCATAAAAATCAATTCTGAGACGAAAAATTTTTTGGTGAAAAAAAAAGGAAGGTTAACCCCTTTGTATTTTTGGCGAAAATTTTCGCGATTTTGAAAAGTGCTGGAATCAAGTCTTTCTGGCACTATTCCGACGTAATTTTGCGAGAGTAATCGATTGGGCGCAGTCTCAACGCGCTGCGATCAACGCATCAAAAGTTACAGCCAAAAAACGAGAACCTGTGTTTTCGACATTTTTCAGCAGGTGCTTTTTCCTTCGTAACTTCTCTTCTGTTGATCCCACGCTCTTTTCGCTGCGTTTTCTGAGTTCCTTGGGGTCCAATTGATCGGGAAAGAGTCATACGAATCAATTCTGAGACGAAAAATTTTTTGGTGAAAAAAAAAGGAAGGTTAACCCCTTTGTATTTTTGGCGAAAATTTTCGCGATTTTGAAAAGTGCTGGAATCAAGTCTTTCTGGCACTATTCCGACGTAATTTTGCGAGAGAAATCGATTGGGCGCAGTCTCAATACGCTGCGATCAACGCATCAAAAGTTACAGCCAAAAAACGAGAACCTGTGTTTTCGACATTTTTCAGCAGGTGCTTTTTCCTTCGTAACTTCTCTTCTGTTGATCCCACGCTCTTTTCGCTGCGTTTTCTGAGTTCCTTGGGGTCCAATTGATCGGGAAAGAGTCATACGAATCAATTCTGAGACGAAAAATTTTTTGGTGAAAAAAAAAGGAAGGTTAACCCCTTTGTATTTTTGGCGAAAATTTTCGCGATTTTGAAAAGTGCTGGAATCAAGTCTTTCTGGCACTATTCCGACGTAATTTTGCGAGAGAAATCGATTGGGCGCAGTCTCAATACGCTGCGATCAACGCATCAAAAGTTACAGCCGAAAAACGAGAACCTGTGTTTTCGACATTTTTCAGCAGGTGCTTTTTCCTTCGTAACTTCTCTTCTGTTGATCCCACGCTCTTTTCGCTGCGTTTTCTGAGTTCCTTGGGGTCCAATTGATCGGGAAAGAGTCATACGAATCAATTCTGAGACGAAAAATTTTTTGGTGAAAAAAAAAGGAAGGTTAACTAACCCCTTTGTATTTTTGGCGAAAATTTTCGCGATGTTGAAAAGTGCTGGAATCAGGTCTTTCTGGCACTACTCCGACGTAATTTTGCGAGAGAAATCGATTGGGCGCAGTCCCAATACGCTGCGATCAACGCATCAAAAGTTACAGCCAAAAAACGAGAACCTGTGTTTTCGACATTTTTCAGCAGGTGCTTTTTCCTTCGTCAATTCGCTTCTGTTGATCCCACGCTCTTTTTGTTGTGTTTTCTGAGTTCCTGGTGGTCCAATTGATCGGGAAAGCGTCATACGGATCAATTCTGAGACGAAAAATTTTTTGGTGAAAAAAAAAGGAAGGTTAACCCCTTTGTACTTTTGGCGAAAATTTTCGCGATTTTGAAAAGTGCTGGAATCAAGTCTTTCTGGCACTATTCCGACGTAATTTTGCGAGAGAAATCGATTGGGCGCAGTCTCAATACGCTGCGATCAACGCATAGAAAGTTACAGCCAAAAAACGAGAACCTGTGTTTTCGACATTTTTCAGCAGGTGCTTTTTCCTTCGTCATTTCGCTTCTGTTGATCCCACGCTCTTTTTGCTGTGTTTTCTGAGTTCCTGGTGGTCCAATTGATCGGGAAAGCGTCATAAAAATCAATTCTGAGACGAAAAATTTTTTAGTGAAAAAAAAAGGAAGGTTAACCCCTTTGTATTTTTGGCGAAAATTTTCGCGATTTTGAAAAGTGCTGGAATCAAGTCTTTCTGGCACTATTCCGACGTAATTTTGCGAGAGAAATCGATTGGGCGCAGTCTCAATACGCTGCGATCAACGCATCAAAAGTTACAGCCGAAAAACGAGAACCTGTGTTTTCGACATTTTTCAGCAGGTGCTTTTTCCTTCGTAACTTCTCTTCTGTTGATCCCACGCTCTTTCCGCTGCATTTTCTGAGTTCCTTGGGGTCCAATTGATCGGGAAAGAGTCATACGAATCAATTCTGAGACGAAAAATTTTTTGGTGAAAAAAAAAGGAAGGTTAACCCCTTTGTATTTTTGGCGAAAATTTTCGCGATTTTGAAAAGTGCTGGAATCAAGTCTTTCTGGCACTATTCCGACGTAATTTTGCGAGAGAAATCGATTGGGCGCAGTCTCAATACGCTGCGATCAACGCATCAAAAGTTACAGCCGAAAAACGAGAACCTGTGTTTTCGACATTTTTCAGCAGGTGCTTTTTCCTTCGTAACTTCTCTTCTGTTGATCCCACGCTCTTTTCGCTGCGTTTTCTGAGTTCCTTGGGGTCCAATTGATCGGGAAAGAGTCATACGAATCAATTCTGAGACGAAAAATTTTTTGGTGAAAAAAAAAGGAAGGTTAACTAACCCCTTTGTATTTTTGGCGAAAATTTTCGCGATGTTGAAAAGTGCTGGAATCAGGTCTTTCTGGCACTACTCCGACGTAATTTTGCGAGAGAAATCGATTGGGCGCAGTCCCAATACGCTGCGATCAACGCATCAAAAGTTACAGCCAAAAAACGAGAACCTGTGTTTTCGACATTTTTCAGCAGGTGCTTTTTCCTTCGTCAATTCGCTTCTGTTGATCCCACGCTCTTTTTGCTGTGTTTTCTGAGTTCCTGGTGGTCCAATTGATCGGGAAAGCGTCATACGGATCAATTCTGAGACGAAAAATTTTTTGGTGAAAAAAAAAGGAAGGTTAACCCCTTTGTACTTTTGGCGAAAATTTTCGCGATTTTGAAAAGTGCTGGAATCAAGTCTTTCTGGCACTATTCCGACGTAATTTTGCGAGAGAAATCGATTGGGCGCAGTCTCAATACGCTGCGATCAACGCATAGAAAGTTACAGCCAAAAAACGAGAACCTGTGTTTTCGACATTTTTCAGCAGGTGCTTTTTCCTTCGTCATTTCGCTTCTGTTGATCCCACGCTCTTTTTGCTGTGTTTTCTGAGTTCCTGGTGGTCCAATTGATCGGGAAAGCGTCATAAAAATCAATTCTGAGACGAAAAATTTTTTGGTGAAAAAAAAAGGAAGGTTAACCCCTTTGTATTTTTGGCGAAAATTTTCGCGATTTTGAAAAGTGCTGGAATCAAGTCTTTCTGGCACTATTCCGACGTAATTTTGCGAGAGAAATCGATTGGGCGCAGTCTCAATACGCTGCGATCAACGCATCAAAAGTTACAGCCGAAAAACGAGAACCTGTGTTTTCGACATTTTTCAGCAGGTGCTTTTTCCTTCGTAACTTCTCTTCTGTTGATCCCACGCTCTTTCCGCTGCATTTTCTGAGTTCCTTGGGGTCCAATTGATCGGGAAAGAGTCATACGAATCAATTCTGAGACGAAAAATTTTTTGGTGAAAAAAAAAGGAAGGTTAACCCCTTTGTATTTTTGGCGAAAATTTTCGCGATTTTGAAAAGTGCTGGAATCAAGTCTTTCTGGCACTATTCCGACGTAATTTTGCGAGAGAAATCGATTGGGCGCAGTCTCAATACGCTGCGATCAACGCATCAAAAGTTACAGCCGAAAAACGAGAACCTGTGTTTTCGACATTTTTCAGCAGGTGCTTTTTCCTTCGTAACTTCTCTTCTGTTGATCCCACGCTCTTTCCGCTGCATTTTCTGAGTTCCTTGGGGTCCAATTGATCGGGAAAGAGTCATACGAATCAATTCTGAGACGAAAAATTTTTTGGTGAAAAAAAAAGGAAGGTTAACCCCTTTGTATTTTTGGCGAAAATTTTCGCGATTTTGAAAAGTGCTGGAATCAAGTCTTTCTGGCACTATTCCGACGTAATTTTGCGAGAGAAATCGATTGGGCGCAGTCTCAATACGCTGCGATCAACGCATCAAAAGTTGCAGCCGAAAAACGAGAACCTGTGTTTTCGACATTTTTCAGCAGGTGCTTTTTCCTTCGTAACTTCTCTTCTGTTGATCCCACGCTCTTTCCGCTGCATTTTCTGAGTTCCTTGGGGTCCAATTGATCGGGAAAGAGTCATACGAATCAATTCTGAGACGAAAAATTTTTTGGTGAAAAAAAAAGGAAGGTTAACTAACCCCTTTGTATTTTTGGCGAAAATTTTCGCGATGTTGAAAAGTGCTGGAATCAGGTCTTTCTGGCACTACTCCGACGTAATTTTGCGAGAGAAATCGATTGGGCGCAGTCCCAATACGCTGCGATCAACGCATCAAAAGTTACAGCCAAAAAACGAGAACCTGTGTTTTCGACATTTTTCAGCAGGTGCTTTTTCCTTCGTAACTTCTCTTCTGTTGATCCCACGCTCTTTCCGCTGCATTTTCTGAGTTCCTTGGGGTCCAATTGATCGGGAAAGAGTCATACGAATCAATTCTGAGACGAAAAATTTTTTGGTGAAAAAAAAAGGAAGGTTAACCCCTTTGTATTTTTGGCGAAAATTTTCGCGATTTTGAAAAGTGCTGGAATCAAGTCTTTCTGGCACTATTCCGACGTAATTTTGCGAGAGAAATCGATTGGGCGCAGTCTCAATACGCTGCGATCAACGCATCAAAAGTTACAGCCGAAAAACGAGAACCTGTGTTTTCGACATTTTTCAGCAGGTGCTTTTTCCTTCGTAACTTCTCTTCTGTTGATCCCACGCTCTTTTCGCTGCGTTTTCTGAGTTCCTTGGGGTCCAATTGATCGGGAAAGAGTCATACGAATCAATTCTGAGACGAAAAATTTTTTGGTGAAAAAAAAAGGAAGGTTAACCCCTTTGTACTTTTGGCGAAAATTTTCGCGATTTTGAAAAGTGCTGGAATCAAGTCTTTCTGGCACTATTCCGACGTAATTTTGCGAGAGAAATCGATTGGGCGCAGTCTCAATACGCTGCGATCAACGCATCAAAAGTTGCAGCCGAAAAACGAGAACCTGTGTTTTCGACATTTTTCAGCAGGTGCTTTTTCCTTCGTAACTTCTCTTCTGTTGATCCCACGCTCTTTCCGCTGCATTTTCTGAGTTCCTTGGGGTCCAATTGATCGGGAAAGAGTCATACGAATCAATTCTGAGACGAAAAATTTTTTGGTGAAAAAAAAAGGAAGGTTAACCCCTTTGTATTTTTGGCGAAAATTTTCGCGATTTTGAAAAGTGCTGGAATCAAGTCTTTCTGGCACTATTCCGACGTAATTTTGCGAGAGAAATCGATTGGGCGCAGTCTCAATACGCTGCGATCAACGCATCAAAAGTTGCAGCCGAAAAACGAGAACCTGTGTTTTCGACATTTTTCAGCAGGTGCTTTTTCCTTCGTAACTTCTCTTCTGTTGATCCCACGCTCTTTCCGCTGCATTTTCTGAGTTCCTTGGGGTCCAATTGATCGGGAAAGAGTCATACGAATCAATTCTGAGACGAAAAATTTTTTGGTGAAAAAAAAAGGAAGGTTAACTAACCCCTTTGTATTTTTGGCGAAAATTTTCGCGATGTTGAAAAGTGCTGGAATCAGGTCTTTCTGGCACTACTCCGACGTAATTTTGCGAGAGAAATCGATTGGGCGCAGTCCCAATACGCTGCGATCAACGCATCAAAAGTTACAGCCAAAAAACGAGAACCTGTGTTTTCGACATTTTTCAGCAGGTGCTTTTTCGTTCGTCATTTCGCTTCTGTTGATCCCACGCTCTTTTTGCTGTGTTTTCTGAGTTCCTGGTGGTCCAATTGATCGGGAAAGCGTCATAAAAATCAATTCTGAGACGAAAAATTTTTTAATGAAAAAAAAAGGAAGGTTAACCCCTTTGTATTTTTGGCGAAAATTTTCGCGATTTTGAAAAGTGCTGGAATCAGGTCTTTCTGGCACTATTCCGACGTAAGTTTGCGAGAGAAATCGATTGGGCGCAGTCTCAATACGCTGCGATCAACGCATCAAAAGTTACAGCCAAAAAACGAGAACCTGTGTTTTCGACATTTTTCAGCAGGTGCTTTTTCCTTCGTAACTTCTCTTCTGTTGATCCCACGCTCTTTTCGCTGCGTTTTCTGAGTTCCTGGTGGTCCAATTGATCAGGAAAGCGTCATAAAAATCAATTCTGAGACGAAAAATTTTTTGGTGAAAAAAAAAGGAAGGTTAACCCCTTTGTATTTTTGGCGAAAATTTTCGCGATTTACAAAAGTGCTGGAATCAGGTCTTTCTGGCACTATTCCGACGTAATTTTGCGAGAGAAATCGATTGGGCGCAGTCTCAATACGCTGCGATCAACGCATCAAAAGTTACAGCCGAAAAACGAGAACCTGTGTTTTCGACATTTTTCAGCAGGTGCTTTTTCCTTCGTAACTTCTCTTCTGTTGATCCCACGCTCTTTCCGCTGCATTTTCTGAGTTCCTTGGGGTCCAATTGATCGGGAAAGAGTCATACGAATCAATTCTGAGACGAAAAATTTTTTGGTGAAAAAAAAAGGAAGGTTAAGCCCTTTGTATTTTTGGCGAAAATTTTCGCGATTTTGAAAAGTGCTGGAATCAAGTCTTTCTGGCACTATTCCGACGTAATTTTGCGAGAGAAATCGATTGGGCGCAGTCTCAATACGCTGCGATCAACGCATCAAAAGTTACAGCCGAAAAACGAGAACCTGTGTTTTCGACATTTTTCAGCAGGTGCTTTTTCCTTCGTAACTTCTCTTCTGTTGATCCCACGCTCTTTTCGCTGCGTTTTCTGAGTTCCTTGGGGTCCAATTGATCGGGAAAGAGTCATACGAATCAATTCTGAGACGAAAAATTTTTTGGTGAAAAAAAAAGGAAGGTTAACCCCTTTGTATTTTTGGCGAAAATTTTCGCGATTTTGAAAAGTGCTGGAATCAAGTCTTTCTGGCACTATTCCGACGTAAGTTTGCGAGAGAAATCGATTGGGCGCAGTCTCAATACGCTGCGATCAACGCATCAAAAGTTACAGCCAAAAAACGAGAACCTGTGTTTTCGACATTTTTCAGCAGGTGCTTTTTCCCTCGTCAATTCGCTTCTGTTGATCCCACGCTCTTTTTGCTGTGTTTTCTGAGTTCCTGGTGGTCCAATTGATCGGGAAAGCGTCATACGGATCAATTCTGAGACGAAAAATTTTTTGGTGAAAAAAAAAGGAAGGTTAACCCCTTTGTATTTTTGGCGAAAATTTTCGCGATTTTGAAAAGTGCTGAAATCAAGTCTTTCTGGCACTATTCCGACGTAATTTTGCGAGAGAAATCGATTGGGCGCAGTCTCAATACGCTGCGATCAACGCATAAAAAGTTACAGCCAAAAAACGAGAACCTGTGTTTTCGACATTTTTCAGCAGGTGCTTTTTCCTTCGTCATTTCGCTTCTGTTGATCCCACGCTCTTTTTGCTGTGTTTTCTGAGTTCCTGGTGGTCCAATTGATCGGGAAAGCGTCATAAAAATCAATTCTGAGACGAAAAATTTTTTGGTGAAAAAAAAAGGAAGGTTAACCCCTTTGTATTTTTGGCGAAAATTTTCGCGATTTTGAAAAGTGCTGGAATCAAGTCTTTCTGGCAGTATTCCGACGTAATTTTGCGAGAGAAATCGATTGGGCGCAGTCTCAATACGCTGCGATCAACGCATCAAAAGTTACAGCCAAAAAACGAGAACCTGTGTTTTCGACATTTTTCAGCAGGTGCTTTTTCCTTCGTCATTTCGCTTCTGTTGATCCCACGCTCTTTTTGCTGTGTTTTCTGAGTTCCTGGTGGTCCAATTGATCGGGAAAGCGTCATAAAAATCAATTCTGAGACGAAAAATTTTTTGGTGAAAAAAAAAGGAAGGTTAACCCCTTTGTACTTTTGGCGAAAATTTTCGCGATTTTGAAAAGTGCTGGAATCAAGTCTTTCTGGCGCTATTCCGACGTAATTTTGCGAGAGAAATCGATTGGGCGCAGTCTCAATACGCTGCGATCAACGCATCAAAAGTTACAGCCGAAAAACGAGAACCTGTGTTTTCGACATTTTTCAGCAGGTGCTTTTTCCTTCGTAACTTCTCTTCTGTTGATCCCACGCTCTTTTCGCTGCGTTTTCTGAGTTCCTTGGGGTCCAATTGATCGGGAAAGAGTCATACGAATCAATTCTGAGAAAAAAAATTTTTTGGTGATAAAAAAAGGAAGGTTAACCCCTTTGTATTTTTGGCGAAAATTTTCGCGATTTTGAAAAGTGCTGGAATCAAGTCTTTCTGGCACTATTCCGACGTAATTTTGCGAGAGAAATCGATTGGGCGCAGTCTCAATACGCTGCGATCAACGCATCAAAAGTTACAGCCGAAAAACGAGAACCTGTGTTTTCGACATTTTTCAGCAGGTGCTTTTTCCTTCGTAACTTCTCTTCTGTTGATCCCACGCTCTTTTCGCTGCGTTTTCTGAGTTCCTTGGGGTCCAATTGATCGGGAAAGAGTCATACGAATCAATTCTGAGACGAAAAATTTTTTGGTGAAAAAAAAAGGAAGGTTAACTAACCCCTTTGTATTTTTGGCGAAAATTTTCGCGATGTTGAAAAGTGCTGGAATCAGGTCTTTCTGGCACTACTCCGACGTAATTTTGCGAGAGAAATCGATTGGGCGCAGTCCCAATACGCTGCGATCAACGCATCAAAAGTTACAGCCAAAAAACGAGAACCTGTGTTTTCGACATTTTTCAGCAGGTGCTTTTTCCTTCGTCAATTCGCTTCTGTTGATCCCACGCTCTTTTTGCTGTGTTTTCTGAGTTCCTGGTGGTCCAATTGATCGGGAAAGCGTCATACGGATCAATTCTGAGACGAAAAATTTTTTGGTGAAAAAAAAAGGAAGGTTAACCCCTTTGTACTTTTGGCGAAAATTTTCGCGATTTTGAAAAGTGCTGGAATCAAGTCTTTCTGGCACTATTCCGACGTAATTTTGCGAGAGAAATCGATTGGGCGCAGTCTCAATACGCTGCGATCAACGCATAAAAAGTTACAGCCAAAAAACGAGAACCTGTGTTTTCGACATTTTTCAGCAGGTGCTTTTTCCTTCGTCATTTCGCTTCTGTTGATCCCACGCTCTTTTTGCTGTGTTTTCTGAGTTCCTGGTGGTCCAATTGATCGGGAAAGCGTCATAAAAATCAATTCTGAGACGAAAAATTTTTTGGTGAAAAAAAAAGGAAGGTTAACCCCTTTGTATTTTTGGCGAAAATTTTCGCGATTTTGAAAAGTGCTGGAATCAAGTCTTTCTGGCACTATTCCGACGTAATTTTGCGAGAGAAATCGATTGGGCGCAGTCTCAATACGCTGCGATCAACGCATCAAAAGTTACAGCCAAAAAACGAGAACCTGTGTTTTCGACATTTTTCAGCAGGTGCTTTTTCCTTCGTCATTTCGCTTCTGTTGATCCCACGCTCTTTTTGCTGTGTTTTCTGAGTTCCTGGTGGTCCAATTGATCGGGAAAGCGTCATAAAAATCAATTCTGAGACGAAAAATTTTTTGGTGAAAAAAAAAGGAAGGTTAACCCCTTTGTATTTTTGGCGAAAATTTTCGCGATTTTGAAAAGTGCTGGAATCAAGTCTTTCTGGCACTATTCCGACGTAATTTTGCGAGAGAAATCGATTGGGCGCAGTCTCAATACGCTGCGATCAACGCATCAAAAGTTGCAGCCGAAAAACGAGAACCTGTGTTTTCGACATTTTTCAGCAGGTGCTTTTTCCTTCGTAACTTCTCTTCTGTTGATCCCACGCTCTTTCCGCTGCATTTTCTGAGTTCCTTGGGGTCCAATTGATCGGGAAAGAGTCATACGAATCAATTCTGAGACGAAAAATTTTTTGGTGAAAAAAAAAGGAAGGTTAACCCCTTTGTATTTTTGGCGAAAATTTTCGCGATTTTGAAAAGTGCTGGAATCAAGTCTTTCTGGCACTATTCCGACGTAATTTTGCGAGAGAAATCGATTGGGCGCAGTCTCAATACGCTGCGATCAACGCATCAAAAGTTGCAGCCGAAAAACGAGAACCTGTGTTTTCGACATTTTTCAGCAGGTGCTTTTTCCTTCGTAACTTCTCTTCTGTTGATCCCACGCTCTTTCCGCTGCATTTTCTGAGTTCCTTGGGGTCCAATTGATCGGGAAAGAGTCATACGAATCAATTCTGAGACGAAAAATTTTTTGGTGAAAAAAAAAGGAAGGTTAACTAACCCCTTTGTATTTTTGGCGAAAATTTTCGCGATGTTGAAAAGTGCTGGAATCAGGTCTTTCTGGCACTACTCCGACGTAATTTTGCGAGAGAAATCGATTGGGCGCAGTCCCAATACGCTGCGATCAACGCATCAAAAGTTACAGCCAAAAAACGAGAACCTGTGTTTTCGACATTTTTCAGCAGGTGCTTTTTCGTTCGTCATTTCGCTTCTGTTGATCCCACGCTCTTTTTGCTGTGTTTTCTGAGTTCCTGGTGGTCCAATTGATCGGGAAAGCGTCATAAAAATCAATTCTGAGACGAAAAATTTTTTAATGAAAAAAAAAGGAAGGTTAACCCCTTTGTATTTTTGGCGAAAATTTTCGCGATTTTGAAAAGTGCTGGAATCAAGTCTTTCTGGCACTATTCCGACGTAATTTTGCGAGAGAAATCGATTGGGCGCAGTCTCAATACGCCGCGATCAACGCATCAAAAGTTACAGCCAAAAAACGAGAACCTGTGTTTTCGACATTTTTCAGCAGGTGCTTTTGCCTTCGTCATTTCGCTTCTGTTGATCCCACGCTCTTTTTGCTGTGTTTTCTGAGTTCCTGGTGGTCCAATTGATCAGGAAAGCGTCATAAAAATCAATTCTGAGACGAAAAATTTTCTGGTGAAAAAAAAAGGAAGGTTAACCCCTTTGTATTTTTGGCGAAAATTTTCGCGATTTTGAAAAGTGCTGGAATCAAGTCTTTCTGGCACTATTCCGACGTAAGTTTGCGAGAGAAATCGATTGGGCGCAGTCTCAATACGCTGCGATCAACGCATCAAAAGTTACAGCCAAAAAACGAGAACCTGTGTTTTCGACATTTTTCAGCAGGTGCTTTTTCCTTCGTAACTTCTCTTCTGTTGATCCCACGCTCTTTTCGCTGCGTTTTCTGAGTTCCTGGTGGTCCAATTGATCAGGAAAGCGTCATAAAAATCAATTCTGAGACGAAAAATTTTTTGGTGAAAAAAAAAGGAAGGTTAACCCCTTTGTATTTTTGGCGAAAATTTTCGCGATTTACAAAAGTGCTGGAATCAGGTCTTTCTGGCACTATTCCGACGTAATTTTGCGAGAGAAATCGATTGGGCGCAGTCTCAATACGCTGCGATCAACGCATCAAAAGTTACAGCCGAAAAACGAGAACCTGTGTTTTCGACATTTTTCAGCAGGTGCTTTTTCCTTCGTAACTTCTCTTCTGTTGATCCCACGCTCTTTCCGCTGCATTTTCTGAGTTCCTTGGGGTCCAATTGATCGGGAAAGAGTCATACGAATCAATTCTGAGACGAAAAATTTTTTGGTGAAAAAAAAAGGAAGGTTAAGCCCTTTGTATTTTTGGCGAAAATTTTCGCGATTTTGAAAAGTGCTGGAATCAAGTCTTTCTGGCACTATTCCGACGTAATTTTGCGAGAGAAATCGATTGGGCGCAGTCTCAATACGCTGCGATCAACGCATCAAAAGTTACAGCCGAAAAACGAGAACCTGTGTTTTCGACATTTTTCAGCAGGTGCTTTTTCCTTCGTAACTTCTCTTCTGTTGATCCCACGCTCTTTTCGCTGCGTTTTCTGAGTTCCTTGGGGTCCAATTGATCGGGAAAGAGTCATACGAATCAATTCTGAGACGAAAAATTTTTTGGTGAAAAAAAAAGGAAGGTTAACCCCTTTGTATTTTTGGCGAAAATTTTCGCGATTTTGAAAAGTGCTGGAATCAAGTCTTTCTGGCACTATTCCGACGTAAGTTTGCGAGAGAAATCGATTGGGCGCAGTCTCAATACGCTGCGATCAACGCATCAAAAGTTACAGCCAAAAAACGAGAACCTGTGTTTTCGACATTTTTCAGCAGGTGCTTTTTCCCTCGTCAATTCGCTTCTGTTGATCCCACGCTCTTTTTGCTGTGTTTTCTGAGTTCCTGGTGGTCCAATTGATCGGGAAAGCGTCATACGGATCAATTCTGAGACGAAAAATTTTTTGGTGAAAAAAAAAGGAAGGTTAACCCCTTTGTATTTTTGGCGAAAATTTTCGCGATTTTGAAAAGTGCTGAAATCAAGTCTTTCTGGCACTATTCCGACGTAATTTTGCGAGAGAAATCGATTGGGCGCAGTCTCAATACGCTGCGATCAACGCATCAAAAGTTACAGCCGAAAAACGAGAACCTGTGTTTTCGACATTTTTCAGCAGGTGCTTTTTCCTTCGTAACTTCTCTTCTGTTGATCCCACGCTCTTTTCGCTGCGTTTTCTGAGTTCCTTGGGGTCCAATTGATCGGGAAAGAGTCATACGAATAAATTCTGAGACGAAAAATTTTTTGGTGAAAAAAAAAGGAAGGTTAACCCCTTTGTATTTTTGGCGAAAATTTTCGCGATTTTGAAAAGTGCTGGAATCAAGTCTTTCTGGCACTATTCCGACGTAAGTTCGCGAGAGAAATCGATTGGGCGCAGTCTCAATACGCTGCGATCAACGCATCAAAAGTTACAGCCAAAAAACGAGAACCTGTGTTTTCGACATTTTTCAGCAGGTGCTTTTGCCTTCGTCATTTCGCTTCTGTTGATCCCACGCTCTTTTTGCTGTGTTTTCTGAGTTCCTGGTGGTCCAATTGATCAGGAAAGCGTCATAAAAATCAATTCTGAGACGAAAAATTTTTTGGTGAAAAAAAAAGGAAGGTTAACCCCTTTGTATTTTTGGCGAAAATTTTCGCGATTTTGAAAAGTGCTGGAATCAAGTCTTTCTGGCACTATTCCGACGTAAGTTTGCGAGAGAAATCGATTGGGCGCAGTCTCAATACGCTGCGATCAACGCATCAAAAGTTACAGCCAAAAAACGAGAACCTGTGTTTTCGACATTTTTCAGCAGGTGCTTCTTCCTTCGTAACTTCTCTTCTGTTGATCCCACGCTCTTTTCGCTGCGTTTTCTGAGTTCCTGGTGGTCCAATTGATCAGGAAAGCGTCATAAAAATCAATTCTGAGACGAAAAATTTTTTGGTGAAAAAAAAAGGAAGGTTAACCCCTTTGTATTTTTGGCGAAAATTTTCGCGATTTACAAAAGTGCTGGAATCAGGTCTTTCTGGCACTATCTCGACGTAATTTTGCGAGAGAAAGCGATTGGGCGCAGTCCCAATACGCTGCGATCAACGCATCAAAAGTTACAGCCAAAAAACGAGAACCTGTGTTTTCGACATTTTTCAGCAGGTGCTTTTTCCTTCGTAACTTCTCTCCTGTTGATCCCACGCTCTTTTCGCTGCGTTTTCTGAGTTCCTGGGGGTCCAATTAGTCAGGAAAGGGTCGTACAAATCGAATCTGAGACCAAAAATATTCGGCTCCAAAAATGAAAAAAAAGTAATGCTAACCCCTCTGCATTTTTGGCGAAAATTGTCGCGATTTGGAAAAGTGCTAGTATAAATTCTTTCATGCACTATTCAGACGCAATTTTGCGAGAAAAATCTATCGGGCGCAGTCCCAATGCGCTGCCATCAACGCATCGAAAGTTGGAGCCGAAAAACGAGAACCTGTTTTTTCGACATTTTCCAGCAGGTGGTTTTTCCGTCCTAATTTCTCTCCTGTTGATTCCACGCTTTTTTCGCTGCGTTTTCTGAGTTCCTGGGGGTCCAATTAGTCAGGAAAGGGTTGTACAAATCGAATCTGAGACCAAAAATATTCGGCCAAAATATGAGTAACCCCTTTGAATTTTTTCAGTCCAAATTAGGCCAACTTTCAAACATATTGAAATCAAGTCTTTGACGCAGTGTATTAACTTTATTTTTTTGAGAGGAATCCATTGCGCACTGTCTTCACATGCTGCGAGCAACAATTGAAAACTCACCGCTGAAAAACTTCAAATTTTCACAGTGTTTTTAAGCAGATGGAAAGGAAAAATCACAAACTCATAGCTACGAAATTTCAGTTTCAGTTTATTTGATATGCCCTAAATAGTTCTAGTACAAGTGTTCAGGCGTCAGTGTATACTAACTACTTTATCAAGTTTCCGAAGAGTATAATTATAACATCTTATATTAATACATTATAATAAAATTTTGTTCTCGGTAGTATACCGGCCCCTAAATGCTGCTTTGCAATCCCAGCCCTAGGCATACGGCCATAGATGTGTTACACGCAAGTTTTTCGACGACCCAATGGAAAAGTTCCCCCATTTGACGTCACAACATGGAACAGACGGTCAATTCAAAACTGTTAAACAATTCCGAGGTAGATTAGAATGTTACACATTACATATGAAACGTTGGTTGAATTCATCAGCCCACGCATAATAGACATGTAAATACTTTTACCAGTTCAGATGTCATCACGATTCTTACAGCTAAACCAAACTGAATATTTTATTGAATTCTTGAAATGATGCGAGTCAACGCGACACATGAATCAACACGTTTGCTTAACCGTTTATCAACGTTGTATCTGAGGTTATGTTGTAATTTGTATGCATGCATGCGCCTGCGCTGTAGGCTCACTAAGCTTGCCGTGACATCTGCTGGTGGAATGCACGACCTTGTATGAAAATTGTTCCTTCATCCAACATACTTGCAGAACACGTTACTCCGGACCAATGCATTAAGCTAGCAGTCTTTATAAATCTTCAGTCAACGCAATCATACTAGTTTATATATATATATACATATGTATATTTATTCCGTCACGGTCAACCTTTCATGTACAATATATCACGAAGTAGTATTTAGAGCCCACAACACGACTTTAACTCTTACAAGTCGCGTGACCATCTTGCTTTGATAAAAATGCAACTTTGGTTTATGGTTGTTTCATGCAAGCGCAGTGCGCAGTCGCATTAGGCAGTGACATCAAATGTGTCAAGTTTGTGGTGTCAGTTGATAGATTCCTCACCCTGTTATCGTTTTATCTGTCGGGTAGTTTGGTAGGTGGATCATTTTAATAATAATTAAACGAGAATCATGGCTGACACGACGGTGGACGCAACACGGCGCTTGAATGTCAAAAAACAAACGTTAGACGACGCGTACGCGGCGCCAGCAAACTTTCTCGAAATCGATGTGATCAATCCGATTACTCACGGCGTCGGCAAAAAGCGATACACTGATTACGAAGTTCGAATGAGGGTGAGTGCTAATGCTTATTCATTCTCTACTCTTGTCGTCCAAAACGATAAGACTTATTCGTCCTCCCGGAGAATCCACCCAGCCCTCTTTCGTAACCACGTCAACACTATTATAGTCAATGTTCCTCCCCCTTGAGCTGGCACATGGTTCATCAATTTTAAATCCAATTAGTGCAGAATATTATTGTTATTCACAAGTCGGAATATCTTCGGGTCAATTGGAAGGCTTTGTTAAAGTTTCTCTCCAACTCTTTGCCTTACTCTTGAGTACATGTTATTAGTTGTACATGTTTTTTACAATTGCTTCACTATTGGCTCATTTGTTGCTCGTCTACCAGTTAAACGCTGTACAAGGGATACATACCATGTTTTAGGAAATACTGCTTCAAAGGTTGGTTAACAATGTTCATACTATACTTCCGTTGCAATGATTCATTTTCCATTTATGTGGTAACCTGTTCCTTTTATATGTGTTACTTATCATTGAACTACTGATAATCATAATAAAAAAAATTTCTACGCGTACAATTTCGTTGTATTTTTACAAATATATTTGACAATATTGACACTTATGTGCAAATAATGAACATGGACTACAAATTATTTTGTAAAGCAAAATCTTTGTTTCCTGACCTGATATTCGTTATTAGACAGTAATTATTAATGTTCAGAATGTCTAGAAATAGCATTGCTTCTATTTTCCCAGTGACGCAACACCTGAAAACCATTAGATAATTTTAAATGTCAGTTCTCAGTACAAAGCCAATCTCATTCATTCATCTAAGTACCAATATTTTAGTGTAAGTATTATATTTAGACTGATATACAACATAAATTGATATCAACATGAATACTTCTGCAATGGTGACTATAAGTCAATGCTTAGTTCATTAGGATAATATGCAATTTTGTAATCGTAGCAACAATGAAAATCTACAAGTCTGAGCTGAGTAAGTTAATGAACCAATAATACTTCTTTCATCTGAATTTGGTAACTACACCAATCACGTGTACTTGACTTTTTACTTTACTAAATAAAAGTAGGTAAACATTGTGATAAATGTTACCAACCATCATTCAGTACTATAAATACTCTAGTCTAGAAGGTCATCCATATCGGTACATTTTAAAATTCTGGTTATCTAAAAATAACTAAGAACTATTCATTTATCAAATACTGCCAATGTAACACAAACGGTTTATATGTACATCATTTTAATGTGTTGCAGACAAATCTCCCTGTATTCAAAGTCAAAGAGTCCAGCGTGAGAAGACGATACAGTGACTTTGAATGGCTCCGAAACGAACTGGAACGAGATAGCAAGGTTTTGAGCACTTATGAGTAATATGTGTGATAAGATTTGTGAGAACTTTTTCATCTTAGACATAAAAATGATCATGGATACTAAAAAATTATTGTTCAGCTACAAATTTTATAACGACAAAAGAGTGTGAATGCATCCCGTCATAGACAGAAATATTAACTCATTCCTTATGGTGTACAGATAGTAGTGCCACCATTGCCTGGCAAAGCATGGAAGCGTCAGATGCCATTTCGAGGTGATGATGGAATATTTGAAGAAGACTTTATCGAAGACCGGCGAAAAGGTCTTGAAATTTTCGTGAATAAGTAAGTCTTAAATTACAATATTTGAACAAAATTAGAGGTTGAAGGACTTTCAAGTGATATGGAAACTATTTAAATTTTCAGAATAGCTGGCCACCCATTAGCGCAAAATGAACGATGTCTCCACATGTTCCTGCAAGAGCCAGTCATAGATAAGAACTATGTTCCTGGAAAAATACGAAACACGTAAAGTTGATCACCGTAACAAGTCGCTCACGTAGCCACGACAACTTCAATTAAGACCTTGAAATTTTTCTAATTCTAATTACTTCAAGAAAAAAAAAAAAACATTTGATTGTGCATTTTATTGGTCTGAGCTAAGCTCTTAGATATGATTATTTCACTTCATTCTTAATTGCTACTGTGACGGATTACAATTATAATTTTTTTTTTATTGATCTAAATTGATATTACCATGAAACGTAAATTGAGGAAAAGAAAAATAATAATATTGTGATAAGAGATGAGAGATAAATGAAGAACCATTAAAACCATACCTACATAAAGTAGATAATCATGAAATCAGCTATTGCTGATCGTCTTGTTTTTTTTTTTTTTCTGTATGATGCACTTAAATTATAGAGCAGCTTCACAGGATCAATTCCACTGTGCACGAAGAATAATTCATTATTCAAAGTTTGGTTAACTTAGCTGTGCCAGTATATATAAAGGATACATTATTTCAGCATATTCGTATACGCATGTGTTTCTATCGAATTTATACGATTTATGGCGATGTGACCGATAAGGTGCCCAAATCAGCACAGGATATTATTCGAAAATTATTCTAGAACCCAATATTATCAAACTCGATTGTTATATTTATTCAATACCAAATAATATGCATTATCATTATTACTTCGATGAAGTATACTAAAAGAATCTTGAAAAAGTTTTTACAATATAATTCATAACAGTTGAAAAAAGCATTAAAATTGAATATTTAGTAATAAATTGTAATAATTGAATATATATTTTCATAAAAGTTGATCAAATCACTCATTTCAAGTTAGATTTCAACTATTTAATTATACTGAAATGTAACGAGGTTCATTTCTTGACAAATTATGAAATCAATGTTGAGTGTCTTTCAGCATTTTTTACGTCATATCTTTGAAACACAATGATTTTTTCCACAATTGTGAATGAATAGATAGTTTTATTTTGTCACTTAACTTTGATGCAGTTGACTATCAAGTTCACGGATTATTTAGAAATAAATGAGTTTTGAAACCAATAATATTTGATCAACACTAAAGACGAATGAGAAATTTACAATATTGATTTAATTGGCAATCATGTCCACATATTATCTATTGTACTGTTGGAATGCTGTTCTCATCATATTAATAATGTAATATTTGTGTTGAGTATTTGATCCCATTTCTATTCTGTCACTTGCAGCAACAAAGCTATCCCAGTTTCGAACTGATATATTAATTCATGTAACGTGTTTTGCTGCAGATCCTGGCACTTTTTTGAATGTTTGAAAGTGTAAACAGTCACTTTTTGTAAATATCGTGAATGCTGTTCTTTGTAAAATACGAAATGAAGGGGAAAAAAAGTTTAAATAAACCAATTTGATGCTAGCCAAAACCATGAGACAGTAGCAGTTAAGCTTCTTTGTTTGACTAGTCTTGCAAAAAAGTGTGCAGAACTCATGTCTGAGCAAGATTACTAGCTTGACGTGTGATAAATATCAATTGAACTTAAAGTCGTGTCTACAAAAAATATAAACTCACAGACCTATATTTGCATGTCAAGGTATATAATGAATAAAAAAAAAAAAAAGAATAAGGAAAATTATCGTCTATAAAGTATATCTATTTTCATAAATTGAGATCAGAGGCAAGTAGCATTGAATGTTTATATATGATGCTGGATTTTGTATATAATAATTTTAAATGATTTGAAAATATAGATTTTCCTTGTATTTAAATAGCTGCACTTACGTAATCAATTCGCTCAATTTCGTATACCGCATCACATAAAAAAAAAGTTACAAATTTAGAGACGAAATTGTATAAGACTTTTCATCAAAGAAGTCTACCCGCTATAAATGTAATATTCTATTCGATTACAAAGATGAATTTGTATTCATTGTTGAATTAAAACGTGTAATTAACTGATGCACGATGTTTTGTTATGAGAATTGAAAAATTATATACCTGATGTTCTGAAATAAATCAAGGAATTTTTTGTAAGAATATTAAATTAATATAGCAATTTTTCATACTTTGCAATACGAAGATACTTTTTAATCACATAAAAAAAGGAGTAAAATTAAAAGCAAATATTGTCTATTTGAAACATCATTTTAAAAACTGAGTAACTCGAATCACGATCTGTTAAGTTTGTTTACAATACTTGTAAAAAATTTCAATTTAATACATTGGGCATCAAAGAAGCAAAATTTCATACACTATACTATATGTATAAAAAAACCAATCATTTATATTGATTTTAAGTTTGTTGCCTACTAAAATCAATTCAAAGCAAATTCTAATCTCAGATTGAAATTTAGTGAAAGGTTTGCCACATATTTGGTGTCTTCGACTCTAGTATTTCATGAACACACTTTTAATCAATACTTATATTAATATCTATACCTGTAATTTATCAAATATAAAGTTCGTGATCAATTTTGTACATCATACGTATAATATGGTAACGAAAATTGGCAGGCAACATTCTTCTTTGGATCTTGGGAAAACTGGGATTCTTCAAATACTATTAACATTCGTAGTTTTTTAAGGTGTGTGACTTAAGCAATGCTCAATTAAGAACAAATAAATTCACACAATTAAACAATCCATTCCCTAACTCGTAACACTAAAATGCGATTTTATAAATCCATTTATGAACCTAAGGAAATTCGTCGTTCTACTAAAACGTATCATACACATTATAATGAATAATCGAAATCAATCATTAAGATTACTTTTCCTGTATAGTTTAATTGAAAACACTCAAAACTGTCGGCACCCTAATTCATTTGTTAACACTCGATTAATATTTTAAGCTGTTTATGTCTATTTTGTGAGCGGTTACATTCTCATCATGTACCTAGAAAAACTTCGGACGTAAATAGTAGTAAAATATGGTATTTTAGTATATATTATATTATTATAGCATAGCCCAACAAGACTTGATCGTCTGAACGAAATAATTAATTTTTAAGTTATGTTCTGAGATCTGTTAGAACTCCCTAAGTTACATGTGTTTATTATTGTGTATGCATGTATATTGTTGCACCCTGAGTTTCTACGTATATATAAATAAATGAGACATTAGTAATACTAAACTGCACCCCAAATTTAATTCTAAAAAAAAACATCCTACCAGAAAAATCCTTCTGAATAAGTAATTCACGTCACCAACAATAATTATTTTTATCGAAATAAAACTTTACATCTCAATTAGAAATAAGAATTCACGAAAGTACAATAACTCAATACAGTAACTAACTTTTATTACTTTCTCAACTGATCAGTTGACATACTTGAATTATATCACATATAAAATTTATCAGTTGGTTATTAAAAGGGTAATTCTTCTTTATATTAACATTAACAAATGCACAAAGGTCCGATTTTACATTACAACAAATTTTAAACCTTACTCTTTAAACTTATACGTGCAAAGTCTGGTTTGTTGCACATGTCATAATGTTAGGTATGCGTTGCAGAAAACATACAGTGATTTAATCCGTACAATATATCGATACGATATGAAAAACGAGAAATTATTTATAATAATTAAAAATCATGCAGCATCACTATCTATATCTTTTGGTAAACACGAATAATCACGGCTGATGACAAGATGGATTGGATGTAATGTACACTTATTTACAACACAACCTCATGTGATCATGTAATAATTCAACTTAATTGCAGGTCGATGTGCAGCATAAGAGATATTTAGAAGATAAATTAAAGTTGTATGCAGATTTGTCGATTGTTCTTGATCTACATGCATACGAAATTTCGATAAAGGTTTAACGTATGTATTTCCAAATTGATTGAATCGAATTTTAAGATCAACATACACGTATTTATTATTATTATAGCTTATTTTAAATTCAATTACCATTCTAAGGAGATATTAAACTTTTCAATATGTATACTACCACTCAACGTGCTCATATAATTTCACCAATAATAAACACGTTAATACCACGAATTATGCCAAGTTTGTCATCGCGGAACTGAACTGTTGTATTATTTTTTATAAATAGGGATGTATGGATACTTATGAATAAGTTACTTCGCCTAAACCCCCAGTAATAAGTTCGTTCACATCGTGAAATTAGTCGTTCAGAGTATTCAAAATCAAGTATAAGACTGAAAACTTTAATGTTTTGTATAAAAATCAAAAACCATGAAACCAATATTTGATGTGCTGACAATAAGTGCCTCACGAAAAAATTCGCAGTAACATATATTGTATGGGACTATATTTGGATCTTGAAACTACATATGAGGTATACTGAAGATATTCACCCAAGACAAACGGTGGGCACAGAATTTGGTTTAAGCTTCACTGGAACGCAAGATTAAATTTAAATACAACACTGTAAATTATAAAATCATGATTGATTTTTAAGATAACTAAGCGAACTATTAGATTTGATTAATCTTTACTATATATAGTAAAATATCGAGAAATGAAAAATAGGAAAAAAGCAATACAGTTAATAACGAATGGTAAGTTATTTTAAATATCATTCAATAAAAAGTAACGATTTTATATCGATATAACGGCTAGCCATATTCTATTTATGCTTCGAATATTCTAATCACTTCAGAAATAAGTATAACAATATTTTGTGAAACAGACTTCGGGTGGCATGTGGTCTGTACTGATAATGTACTAGTCGCTGAAATAGGATAATGTAATTGAATATGTAATTCATGAGCCACTACATTGACAGTATAGCATTCTATCATGTGACTTCTATATTTATTTGGATATCAAACCTATCTTTGAAAAATACTTTTGTCATAAAAATATTAATAGTAAAATTAATATATCTCTGAGTAATGCTATCACAAAACCATGGGAATAGAATATGTAAGGAAATTATATGCTAATGTTAGTAATCATACTGTAAATATAATTATATACATATTGTCATATCGTAATCAGTATCAAGTAAAGCTAGTCTCTGTCAATGCTATTCTATCTGTTGCACAGACTGTTAAAGAATAATTATTTGATCTATAAACTACTGAAGTATGTAGAAAATGTACATGTAGGACTTTTCTGTATGCAACATGTGTTGCTTACACCATTATGATACTCATCGTTTAAACTACCTAACCACTCATACATAGAGAAAAAGTGTTCGACTAATGGGGATTACCGAATGCCTCAGGTAACTGATTCTCTGATATTTGAGTTAGTATAATATATGATTTTCAGTTACATTAATTAACTGAAGATAGATTATTATTACTAAATATAAAATGCACTGCACACAACTCCCATATTTTGAGCTGCAGTATTAAAAAAATTTTGAATATCTGTAAAATTTAGATTGAGATTTAATGCGTCTGATGCAAAGTATTGGAATGATCATATGATTCTAGTTTTAAAAATACATAGGCATGGATAATTTATGTAAACATATATCTGATAATTAACGGCCGTGATGTTCTAAGTTCATAAAGTGACTTCTTTCTAGTGTGCCATAATGATTCAATCTCGTCACGCATTATAACGCTGTGAGCAAAATTTAAGTGTACTTCTTTTATTTTTCATGCTTGGCTGTTACTCGCCAATCCAATATCTTCAAAGTGAAAATATATGCCAAAAACTTTAATTTCGATATTCTACCTGACCATTAAATACAAAAGTGTTTCTTTAAACAACACCCATTGAATGATTGAATCAGGGCGGCAATATCTTTGGGATAATTAACAGAAGATAAATCCTATAATTCAATGTTTCAATGTCATTTTATTTACCATTGACAATGCAGTAACCATATTTTGGCTTAAATCACTCGGTGTAATTTCATTGCATCTATATCCAAGTTTCAAATCTAGTCGATACCCAATATTTAAACAATATCACGTATTTTTTTATTGATTTGGACTGCAGGATTGAATAATTTCTGGGAAATATTTCATTTTTGACCACTGTCATTTTTTTCTGTTGACTTTCGTCTTAAAGCATTTTTGCAAGTATACTAGAACATTGGTCACATTGTGTAACTAAATTTTTCCAAACGAGTGATCTTTCTTCGCACAGTGTTACAACACTGTAAATATAAAAAGGGGCACGTGGTATTTACGTATATAGTATGACACCACTACTTTTGAGATTAATTTGTTTTTTTCTTTTTTCATCTATTCACATTTTTACAGCATTTTTTTACATTTTGATTAGAATATTTTAACAAAAATTACGATATTTTTAATTTCCTTTGCAAGTCCAATCAAATTGTAAATTGCAACGCCATACATTTAAGTCCACATCAACCCTAAGCTTACTTTTTTGTCGATTGAAGAAACACTGGTAGTACACCGTACGTTACATTGTATTGTTAGCAACTAAAATTGTATTCATGTACTCGGATGGTTTATTCTCCATTTTCGGACTTCTGAAACACATTTTATGCAGTCAGGATCGATTGTTGATGAATTTATTACTCTCAGTCCCTCATAAAATATGAAAGCAAAGTGAATGAAGAAAAAATATATCATGCAAACATGACCTGCTAATTAGAAATATAAAATTAAAATATCAACCTTTTATGGCTATCTCTATGTGCAGGCAAGCAGATCTGTTCCGTAAAATACAATTATGTCATGTTATTTTCTAGTACCATCTCTAAAACTTCCATTATTTGCAGACGAATTTTACCTGACACCAGTACACAATAATGAATCGAAGTTATTGTATGTGTGAAATTAAATCGTTGATTTTTTTACTTTCTGCGAAGCAGATAGATACCATATAGATAAATGGTTTGCAATCATACATTTTTTTCTCTTCCTTGTTACTAATCATTTGCAACCAATTCGTGGTGTGTAACATGCCAAAATAATAATCATGGATATAATGACTCTCTGTACAACACAATCCGCCTACCGTGTTGTTACGTGCGTCTCCATTGTAACATTATAAAATTATTTATATTTATTAGCAAGTACTATTAATTAAATTATGACGAATTGTACTATACATGCAGTAGAGCCATTTCTATATTTTCTCCAGGAAAATTATTTTATATCTTTCTGAAACTTGTGATAATAAAAACTCAATCGAACTGATACTCATATGAGAAGAGTATAATACATATGCACTGCATGAAGGAACTTTGTAGAAAGAAATCGGTCAAATTCTATGCATTGATATATCGATTAAATGCAATCGCTAGTAATTGAAGAGTTGATTATTAGACTCAAATGTAAATAATCATTGTTATTCTAAATCTTATCTGTCTTTATGTGCTTGATTAGGTCACAGCATCAGATGTCTTCTACCTTTAATACGATTTACAAGGTTGCAAATTTTTAGTGCTGGACCCAACTTCAACCCCATGTACTTCATCATCATGTCTGAGTTCAGAAGCAGCAGCGCCTTACCATCAATTTCCTGTCAAAGATTAAAATTTTTGACACGAATAATAATGTAATTCAAGCTTTCCATTCAAGAGAAACGTTACCATATGTTTATGTGAACAATAGTAGAATTGCACTGGTATAGTTTGATCTTTTCATTGTGATTATTAAGGTATGGTTGGAAAAGGGTTACTATTTACTATATTATGAATAATACAAGATTTCACTGAAACTTACATGTTTTCTGAATAGATCTGCATGTTGGCCTAATGCAGGATCCGTCGCAGCTATGTATTGAATGACATCCTCTATAGTCCACTCAGCAGGCTCTGAAGAAGAGATTCTGCTAGCTGGACTTTCAGATTGTGTTGTCGATGTGGCTGCTTCTAATTCTGAAATAAAAGCTAAGCTATTTCTCAACTATACTTTGACAAAGGTTGAATTTGATCACACCTAATCCAGAAATTCTTGAGGATCTATTTGTGGATCTAGTTCCCTTAAAATCGGAAATCAATGTCTTGGCAATTCTTACCAAGGACCGGCTTTCTCGGTTGTTTGGCTGCTGTGGGTGAGGTTGGTATGTTTGTAGAAACAGGGCCAGGACTGGATTGGAGGGGTGGTGCGGTGGTTGTGGGATTTTGTTGGCTATCGGAGGACCATCTCCGTTTCTCAGCTGTGCCATTAGACTCGTCCCTTTTGTTGGATGGCGATTGCTGTACAGGACATTTTGTACACTGTTCCTTTCGCCTGAAGAGCATATGTTCACAGGCACACACATCTTCGAGTTGTCTTCTGATGTATGTGTAAAAATCTTCTTCTTCTAAAAACACTGGTAACCTCACAGATGTTGGTTTGCTTTCAAGAGTCAGATTAATGCACTCTCCTTCACCCCGTTTCAACAAACTTAGCATTTGTCTGGGGCTGATCGCTGCCATTAACAGGGCTTGAAAAATGTCTCTTGTTACGCTTAGCATTGGTCCTGAACCAAACTGAGCGGGCATAGCTTTCACTTTACGAGGATCAAAATAAGGACCAGATGAACAATTGTGATTCACGAACATCGTTACTGTAACAAAAGATATACACATTTCAGGACACAAATTTCGCATCAATGTCAGATACTTCTAATACTCCATTGAATCTTCAAGCTCGAAAATGATGGTTACATCATTGTTCAAAAGGTTATCATACCATTTTCAAATTGACGAGTTTTGGTATTTGCCGTGCTTGTATCTGGTTCTGTCGCTGGTTGCGGAGGTACGCTCGATCCAGCTGGGCTGACTAAGGCTACTGCTGGTTCTCCCCCTGACACAGTAAGCACTGGCAAGACATTACTTGTCCTCGATTTGAATCTGTTTTGTCCAGTTGCTATAGTAAAAATATGAATATTAACACATTGATCAAGAGTAATTTAATTACGATAGTACTTCCGTGGTTGTTCAAAACCATCCAACTTATAAATTTTGTCATGCAAGAAATAATTTATTTTTATTTATTATCTAATCATGATGGATCACAATATTTCTGTTTAAAATTTAAAAAATACTTTCACAACTGTGTATCTGTATCAGAAAAATTAAATTTAATTGGGCTTACATTTTTGCCTCGGTGGCTGTAGCGGATGTCCGCTTTTAAAGCACCAGCCCGCAGGAAATATATCCCGAGAATCGTAACGGCACCAGTAATCAAAAGCACCTCTCCATCCATCGAAAGTTATGTGAATAATGTCATCCTTTACAGCGCCAACAGTTGCTGTGCATATAAGTTGTGGATTTTTCTTATCAATAGCTTCGAGCTTGTACCCAACTTCGAAGAGATTGGAACGTGGATCTTTTGGTTCCCGTTTAAAAACTTTAGCTGGTGCCATTTCAGCGCCATTAAGCGTTTTCAAAAGAAACATTGGCCAGCTAGATGCATTCATCCGGAAACCTAGCGGTGGTTGTAACATTCCCCCAGATTTTTCACAGTGACCAATCGGATGTATTTCATTGCTATCTACCAAGCGCCAAAAATCGTTTTTGTTATCCGAACCATCGAGTCGCAATCTTAATCTCGGCCCCAAGACTCCAACTACTGTTGCGATGCATGTAGAAGTCAAATTGCGAGGGTCCAGTGCCTCAAGTTTCATTCCCATTTTAAATTCATTTGTTGGCGGAACTTCATGCTGCCATTTTACAGAGAAATATCAATTTAATCAATGGGTAGATTTTATACTGTGCAAAAAAGGAAACTAAAATAGAAGATAAAAACAAGTAGTACCTGTTTAAAGCAATCAATAGGTGCAGCCACACTGTTGGTCTCTTTGAGATATAATTCCCAATCAAACGTTTGGTACGTCTCATACTGGAAAGGACCAGATGATGTTGAAGGAGGCTGAGATACAGTTGGTTGACTATTGGTGCTGGTATAAGATTGCGTTGTCGAAGGGATGCTACTTCCACTAGGGAGGCCAGAAGGTGCAGGAGAGGCTGCAGGAGATGGTTGCTCACCATTGTCTATATTTAAAGACACATAGATTACATATTGTGATAATATATTATGAGAAATAACATTATCGCCATAACAGTAAACATCGAGTCTATTAATCTAGGATTATTACTAACTTTTTCTTGATTCACTCTCTTTTTTTTGATGCTTATTAAGACAGAAAGAAGAGCAAAAATCCTTGATTGGAGTATCACGCTGTTCCAGTCTGACTGGAGTCCCTCTAATCACATTATCGCACTGCACGCAGGCCCCTCTGATGTAGGCTTTGCGATACTCGGATAAACAAGTTTCTGAACAAAACTCTTTTTTTCCATGCTGTGTCGGCAGTACGTATTTCAACGGCTGCTTTGTTTCTCCGCACCAAGTGCAGGAACTCTTTGGTTTAGGTGGTCGACCTGGGCCTAAGTTGAAATATTAACTTTAAATAAGTCTGCAAAAACTACATGATTTGATTGTTCAGTCATAAATCTGATTATTTGAAGTTATTTTACAAAATACATCGTTGACACATTTTTCTTTTCAAATCAATGATGCCGAAATATCGTTACGATTTATCTTTCATGTATGGAAGATCATTTAGAAGGTATTAATTTCAAGGTAGTAATAATTCAATATAACGATAGAGATTTACACACTTATTTAATGTAAAAGTACAGATATATAGCATTCGAATAATCTTGCGATTTTAATTGAAGAATAAAAAAAAAAGACATTACAAGTGAAAGACGAGGTTATTTACGTATTATAACCGTGCGATATATCATACCTCGCATCTTCCCTTGGTTAGCAGACATCCTGGCCGGTAGTAATTTGGCTAATAATATAAGCCAGAAACAAAACTAACCACCATGAATGATTTATGCAACCAACTAACAATGACACCTACAATCAAAAGAATTTGCATCCATTAACGATACACATTTTGGCATCTAGAGAATGCCCCCTGAGCGCGGAAAATTGTTCCCGGGTTGAAAATAATACCGGCTCGGTCGGGATCGCGCAGTATAATTATATAAATATTATCGATCCGCATTAAGCAATGATTACGTAGGACGTTTGACGATTATTATTCCTACTGTATTTACGTAGTTTTCATTCTGATAATATTATACACCCACAAGCACAGAGTCTACTGTCAACGCCGCCATATTGCTTTTATATAGTCGCGCGCGGTGTCTCTTGGAACCAAATCCTGTCCGATCCGAACTCGCGCCGAATGCCGCCACGGTGTAAGAATTAAGAGATACCTAGTCCGTCCGACTGCTCTATTATACTCCCGACAGAGACTCTACTAGTCTCTGCTCCCGATGCAAGGCTCTGTGATTGTTGTTTTACTAAAGTCCCCTGTCTCTCCGCCACGTGTATCCTTTGGTGTCATAATAGATGATAGTGAAAACGTATTTTTCCTGTATCTTTATTTCGAACTTGTTTGATCACTTTATTTCTGCTCACGGAGTTCGTGAACGGGTTGTTCATTTGCTCTGGTGCAATTTTAGATTACCCCGTTGATTCATTACAATAAAATGGGAAAGTTCCGCTGTGTACCTAACTGCCAGTACGGGTGTCGGCATTCAGAAACACCAGTATCGTTAGTTGGCGTTTCCGAAGATCATAATTTATTTATAAAGTGGTATTGACGGGTTGTATGTTAAACGTCAACTTTTGCGTGGATACTAACTGTTCTGAAAGACGATTTAAATTTTTGCGGGCGGTGATTTTTCGGCCTATGCGACACCTGGACTCGGCTGGTGAACTTTGGTAAAATAATCACAGCATCCAGCACGAGTCGGACCAATTATTCTTATACTGTGACCAGCACCAGGCTGAGTTTCTAGAGTGGGAAGGAACATGGGTCGATGCTTGGGCTAAAGAGAGACTGATGATTTTAGCCAGCGACGAGCCCGTCATTGATTGTCATCACCTCTCGCAAATATGGCATAATAGCGCCATTCAATTATCTTACCGCCCGCATGTATCTATTGAACCGACGCGAGTTCGGGGGACATTAGCATTCTCGAGAGTTAGAGAATTAATTTTTACTCTCCTCAAGATTGTACTTATCCTGTACTAATTTGAGAGTATGCACATTAAAGTTTTACGCACATTATAAGTAACGGGAATTAAGGGCATAGATATACCCAAAATGCTTGAACGCCACTTTTATTACTTCAGTAGAATTTTTCCGATCTGCTATTATATAATATACTTTAATAAAATATAAATTTCCATGAAAAATAGGATCACAAGGTAATTATCACTATGATATATCGTGAACCTGCGTAACCGCAGGCTTTATAAACCCGAACAATAAATATTATGCGTACTAAAATATAATTTCAATTATTTTGGATACAAGTGAATACTATATATACATATGTAAGTTTATATGTATATACATACATGTATAAGTCAGTTGGAGAAATTTTATTTGAAATTAAACGACGTACTTACGTTCTATCAGAATCTCACTCTTATAAACTTGATCATACATGTAACTATTATAGATTCTGTATTCATCATCCAAGATTGTACTACAGCAGATAGCTACAGTAAAGAATATTAGACGTTCAATTTAAACGTTGACTAATTTGGATTGCAAGATATGATGCAATATACTATTTTTCGCCAACTATGACCTATAAAGTTTGTTTTCCTGCTTGGTGCTGTTTATACTTCTAGGTATGCAACTCTAAACTTCATTACTGCCAGATGCTGTTTTGGCTTTTGGTTGCTGCTTAATGCGGTAATCAGAAAGTGCTGCCTTGATTGCATCCTCTGCAAGCACTGAAATAAGGATTTTTTTTATTTTATAGCAATTTACATGCCTACGAATGCAAGTTAAACAAAGTTTAAAATGGATTTTTAAAAACTGGATTTGGAAATATTGCCTTGAATCTCTGATATAGAATAAAAATTATAGTTTTTACTAAGTCTACTTTACTAAATTACCAGCTAGCTACTGAAAAACCATTTCTAGCACTTGGATTTTGATACATGAAATATTAATTATTAATTTTTCATGCCAGCAACCCAGTTACATTTCTGATTCATCATACAAATCTTATCTTTAACCTTTCATTACTCGCACTTTGAGCATGACTTTAGCCTTTAGACAAAAATCCCAATATATGTAACTATATGAGTAACTGTGACTTCATACTTTACTACTTTTCTCTTTGAAATGTTTACTATAGTTGGATATACTCATAATTGATAACTATTTAATGTATAAGAAAAGTATATTAATGTTCAATAAGATCGTGAAATAGTAGCACAGTGCTCATTACACGAGTTAAATCGTTGATTCAATTTTTCCGACCACGTTGCCAGAGTTGACTTGGAACATCTCAGCTGACAGTAAAGATGATCGATACACACAGTGTGCTTATATACTCTTAGATTTAAAAGAAATTATGTTCGATATATAAATTTTCAAAATAATCAATTAAGCTGTTTAATAAAAAGATTTCATTACTATATTTTGACGTGGCAATGTCCCATTTCATTTAACATAGGTGGCAGAGTGCTGTCCGCACAATGAAATTCGTTGTGCAAGCAAGCGCCACTAACGAAAGGTTAACAATGCTATTAGCAATCTAATGGGCTAAAACTTACTCGAACAATGTAGCTTGACTGGTGGAAGGCAAAGTTCCTTTGCAATGTCAGTGTTCTTTAGCTCCAATGCTTGGTCAACCTGATTATAAATATTAATAGTGATTAGCGATGTTTAAAGTATAATGTACACACAGGATTATTCGAAGCATGAACTTACCGTTTTACCCTTAACCCATTCAGTAGCAAGAGAGCTAGAGGCGATAGCTGATCCGCAGCCAAATGTCTTGAATTTAGCATCAGTGATTTTTCCATTTTCATCAACTTTTATTTGAAGTTTCATGACATCGCCACATGCCGGAGCTCCTACAAGGCCAGTGCCCACATGTTTGTCATTTTTATCAAGAGAACCAACATTCCTCGGATTTTCATAGTGGTCTAGCACCTGGATAATATTGTAACAACAGGGGAAATTAAGAAAGGACTGAGAGAATCAATGGGTTCACTGCGCGAATTGAGCGAACGCCGAGCCAAAGAAGTCTCACAAAACGAGGAATATTTTAGAAAGAAAGTGGATGTATTTGGTCACGAAGTTCTCTTTTTAAAGTCCAGAGACTGACTGTTTTTACAATAATATTTGTTGACCAGCAACCCTATTCATTTTAAGACATATGAAAGCTTTCAGTTTAAGATGACTACTAGATCATTAGAAAGCCGATAACACGGGTGATTGATGATTTCACCCTTTGTAACAATATTGAGACATATACAGTTTGTGATATACGAAAAAGTTAAGAAGTAAACGAGTCCGACGTTTTGAAAATACAATCTGAAACTAACAATGTCCGAACTTTACGAGATAAAAAAAATGTATACAGATTTTTTTTACTGTTACGCAAAATGTCAAATAGTGAATCGGACATTACGGTAGGTTATCAGGTATGAAATACTTACATTGGCATGATATGACACAACGGGTACACTTCGGGATAGAACACTTGCCGCATCCGTAAATTTTTTCGGCAAAACACGAAGTAAAGACATGGTTGTTAAATATCAACTTGTCTTGATGATTGCGGTTGTCGTTTAAGGAACAGCTCACACGAGCGTCTAGAACAATTCTGAACGAGACGCAGTGCGCGTCGGCACCTCGTGAGCGCCCTGCGCATTCCGTTGACGGCACAGTCATGGACATAGCTGCAGTCAACGCAGTCAACTCACATTTCGCGGGAACTTCGAAATTAGACCAGACCCAATAGAGCGTTATCGCGTCTTCAGTCAATGCGATAGAGCGTTATCGCGACTGGAGATATATACCATATGTGTAGTATGCATGCCTGTACATCTTCAGTCAACGTCATGATTTTTTATTTCGATATCAATGTATGTATGTACAATACTTATTGGTGAATGGCGCATGGAATGCAAATTTAATCAGAATCTAAAATTTATCACGGAGAATGTAACTCGCTTTATCTTGTTGGTTAATTGTAAACAACTTCGCAGATTTCTAGTTTCATAGTTATATTTCGTTTTCAAACGGAAATTACAACAAAACCTTAACTTTGTAATTGAGTGTATTCGTTAGTAACTGAATTACGGTACGCGTTTTCACATTCGGCAATGATTTCGTTACTAATTTGGTACACCAAATTATACATACTTTCATATTATAAATGACTTTAATAGGGGTGGATGCACGTAATGTACGATTGTATACTATACAACTAGTGTGTAAAATGTGATTTTACGCACATGTTTCGTAATTTATTTTTTGACATGGTATGCGTAAACTTCAAGTTTTCGCACTGCTGTTGGTGCGTAAAATGACACTTTTCAATACAGTGCGAAAGATGCAATTAAAATGCTTAAAATCGGATAATTTTATACGTACTGTGTCAAAAGAATAAATAAACAAAACAAAAAACAAAAACAAAAATTGATAGGCTTTGTGTCATGGATATGGCAATGACATATATTTTTAAAGTGATGAGAAATGATTTTATTATAAATATAGCGTAGTATATTTGAATACGTTTAAGATAAACGAGCATGGATATGCAGTACTAGCGTCAATATTAGATGTCAGAAATTTTAACTCTATTACTTCTGATGCAATAACTAGATACAATATAGTAATTTTCGTGGGTATAAGAACAATTCTGGGCAGTGATTATTTACAAGATGACGAATTTTTACGTGTAACTGTGAAAATTCGGTTACCGTGGTATATACATTAATTTACGGAAAATTCATGCGAAAGTTATGTTTCTAAAATATTCTGTAAGGTTTGTAGTTAATTATCTATTAGTTCGGTCATGTTTTTTGCGTTCTGTCTTATTTCCATTCTTAACAAAAAGCTGTCAGCTGCACGATATGGCAGAAAACAAATAATATTCATGCATCTGATTTTAAAATCAACATATTTGTAACTGAAATACTGTTCTACGTAGTTATTGGAAGAATAGGCACCAACTGTTGCAGGTTTTAAATATTAAACCACGTTTTTTCGAGTAATTCATACTAGTGTATACACGTCTCACAAGTTATAACAACAACAAACAGGAGTTGCCATTTGAAGGAACTACAATATCGGTAAATAGAAAAATGAAATTTGAACCTAGTAACTCAAACGTAACTAGAGACTAAAAATAACATATTTTGCTCCTAACGTTTAGTTTAATTATTCAACATCTATTCTATGTGAAACATATAATAGAGTACATGTAGTGTGATAAGATATTTGATGCATACTGAAAAAGGTACTCATTAAAATTATTAAAAAATAATTCAGCGTGATAAAAAAATAAAGTTTCAGTTCAGAAAATATACTGCACTTCACTCCGCATATCTAATAGCGTGAGTATACTTTTACTATTGTGTAGCATGCAGAGTCAAATTTCTATATACGACAATGGGTTACCACAAGAGGCAGAATTTGTTTACGATGTTTTCAGCACACACAAAAAAGGAATAGAATAAACATGATTTTAGCAACCAAATTATAACTTAAAAAGTGATAAGGAGAAAATAATGATCCTTTCACTTTATCTGGCCACCCAAACAAATTTCCACGAAAAATGCCAGCATTTCAATAATCCTGCGAATAGTGCTGTCTGTGCAGGGTATTTATATCTTATTCATCTGTCATTTAAACTCGTTACCGGTAAAGATTTTGCCACGGTAACGTCTCTATATCTGTTTTTGGGATACTGATTTAAAAAAAAAAAAAAGCAATGACAAAGCACGGTTTGAAGCAAAAATAGAGCACATAGATCTAAATTTTACGCATGTTAGTACAGAAAAATATTTGTCAACCACGACAGAGACTCAATTCCCTAAAAATTTTCTTTTACCCCGTAAATTATACGACTTATTACCTTGTCATATGAGTCATATAGCTAAACTTCAAAATAAATATACGGCAATGCATTTTACTCTACGCACCGAATTTTGTTTTGTTTAAAGTTTATTACATTTCGACTTACGTACTAAGTTTACTTGCATATCACAACATCAATGCATCGCCTGGCATTACACCTGTCTTTGGGATGCGTTGACTTTTTTCCCTCTCCTCTAATAAATAAACAAATCGTTAGGTATTAAAAGATAGTTGCGCTGTTGCTACGGTTGACCTTTTTCCCAACAGTTCGAGATGAGGTTCTAGTCGGTGTAGGCCTTAGCCTATAGCCTCCAAGATTAGTTGTAGTATTCATAGCAGTCATATTGGGCGCTAGTGTCTTCAGGCACTTAGCAGCTTCTTGGAGTTGTTTCGACAGGATTCCATTCTTCAATTTTTCTGCATTCAACTCCCGCCTAAGTTGTGCTTTAGTTTTTTTTCCAAAAGGACATAGGACTCTGTGTTGAATCAGCGTTACTGCTGACGGCCGCATCTCAGGCTTCGGATGAATCATAAGCTGTAATGATAAAGACCTCGTAAATTAAAATATTGAAAATATACAAATGGGTGATAAATTTCTGAATATCCGGGCACTCATGGTTGATACTTTATTACCATTTTTCTTTTTCAAGTAAACATGTAATTTGCAAAAATAATTTGATTATTATTTTTCGGGGATTACCTACCTTCAATAGCTCGTTAAAATCTCTACTATATTGTGGCAGTTCCTTTAGCTTCCCATTCCTAATTTCATGCCAATCAGGACCATTTTTAGGTAACGCGCCACCACCCCCAGCTTCATAAATAGTCAATCCCAACGCAAAGATATCAGCCTTAGGCATGTGGGCTAAATCCTCATGTAAGATCTCAGCAGGTAGATATCTACAATCACCCTCTTCAAATAGCGGATTGTTAATCGAAGTAACGTGACCCAAGTCTCCAAGTTTATAAGTAATTTCTTCTTCGACTGTGTCTTCCTCGTCAAAACCATCATCTGCAGAATCGTAGTCTACAGCGCGTAGTCTTTTTTCTTTCGATATGAAGATATTGCCTGGTTTGATGTCCATGTGGACTAGCTGCATTGAATGTAAATATCTGAGTCCCTCAGCAATATGTATCAGAAGTTGACGCAATTCAGCTTCAGTAAAGTTCCTTTTTTCAGCCTGTAGTTTTGAAATTGCATCTGCTAAACTACCGCCATTACAATACTCGTTTTGAATAACCATGTGATCGTTTTCTGCCCATGCAGAATAGTAGCGAACTACATGTTGATGTTTGCCAAGTACTGCATGTGCATATACTTCATTGAGCGCATTTTTTTCATTTACACTTCCAGCAACTGGTTTGATACTTTTTTTCACTGCATAGATGCAACCATCTAGCCTGTTGATACATTTGAAAACAGACCCAAACTCTCCAACGCCAATCAACTCGAGCTCCAGAAATTCCTGGTGATATCTTGATATGTTAGATTCATGAAGAGCTACACGTTTAGTTGGTTGCTCTACTTCGGTGTCTGAATGTTCTAAGTCAACTGAGTCTGTAGATGGTGCTCTAAGCTCAGGAGAACTGGTAATGAAAAGAAATTAGTTTTTTTTTCATATGCACGTAAATATTTGTAAAGAAAATTCCATTACATGCTAATTTTTACTGGAAAGTGATCAACATACCTATTCAGACTCCGCTTGGACCTTGTTCTCTTTCTAGCAACGAGCACCATACCATTTGAAGTGAAAGGATTAACGTTAGCTGCAGGCTTTTCGGGTTGACTATGGTAACAAGAAGCGAGAGGTTTTGGCTTCTCCATGTGAAACAGTTTTACGCCTCTAGATGGAAGCGGAGTAAGAGTAGTACTTTCCTTCATCAATGTTTTGGGCGTTGCTGGTGAGTCAAGCAGTCTAAGCGCTCGAACACGCTTATATGGTGGACTACATGCCATCGACATACTGGTAGGTTGCCTCCTTTCGTAAAAAGGGATGCCAATTTCTGCAGTCCCTAAAATAATATAAGAATTTGTGTTTATATAACGTTTATGAAATCACAAAATAAATATCTGTAATTGATTGTATAATAAAATATGTACTTTACTGATTTTCTGAGGCATTAATAATTAACATTCATTGACACTGGTTGATGACTCTTAATAAATATAAATCCAAAATCGAATTATAATAGCCAACATTCATCGTATAAAACACGGGTATTTCATTGGACATAAGTCATTTTGTAACATTAAGTAGTATGGGGAAAGCTTTAGTATCACTGTTGATAGATGCTACGCTGCAGTTTTTATCAGTGGTAAGTAATTTGCAAGGCTGATTGATCATTCGCCATCATGTTAAAAGTAACAAGACTAATAGCGAGTATTTGAATTGTTATCCGTCGGCAGAATACTGTGCCATAGAAAAGATTCAATTCATGGTAAGCTGGATCTCACCTGGTTAAAGATTGGGTATTCTAAACCAGTCGTCGAGATTCAGATGCAGAAAATTTGATCATTGAAATTGACAAGCTGAATAGTATGAATTTGTGGCAAATTGAAATAAGTAAAAATTTTTAAATTCTCATATTTAATGTACGGGTAAGATAAGAAGATGAATTTTCAATTAGTTCCAAAATATTAATAAATCTTTTAAATCTGGCATGAAAGACACCGAGCGAAATCCCTACTCAATGCTTATTTAGAATAGTCCGTAGACACCGGACAGTGCAAATTGCACGATCTTAATTCTACGTAAATTTTAATCCCGTTTCAATCGGATGCGCTTACTGTATGGGTAGCTTAATTAAATTTACTACAGTATTACTTTTGAACTCATATTCACAACCTGAACCTGAACCGTTCGATTGACAGCTGATATTCAGTTCTTCATCTTCGATGTCACTGGCGTCAAAATTCAATCTTTGCGCTATATCCATATTTGAAGTTCAAATCATCTGTCCACTTAAGAGTTATGAAAATTACAAGCGTTTTTCAACTTATAAACCGCGAAGAAACACTGATAAACATACGATACCGATCACGTTATTTCGTTACGGCGGGGGGCTCAATGCATCACGGGACGTTTTCTTTGAGCAATCATACGCTGTTGTTGTATGTCGCTCTCTTTCACACCCGAAGAACGCGCGATCCGATTGGCTCCCTGTCCTTGTCAATCATGGCGACCGTAGCGTCATCTGCGTTCATTATTTTTCTGCTCGTCTTCTAGCCATTGAAATTTCAAAAATTTGTTACACATTTTTTACAGACGTTTAGAATCTCAATAACCTCTAATTTGATGGCGACGTCTTGAATTCATCTGACATATTAGTATGCACTTGTGTAACACATAATTCCGGACTTTTTGTGATCAAGTAACGTTGGCAAATATGTGTACAGTGTGTATAATATTTGTACCGCATAGCTGAATCAAAATTTGATCAGTTGAATTTCAAATTATTTTCGGCACGAAACGTTATCGGACAAATAATGTTATTGAGAATTCAAAATCGGTTTCGGTTACAGAAAGGTTATAATATACTACTTCAGCCTCGCAAAATCACAATCATTAAAAATTCATGCCAATTTTCAACTATCATTTTTGCTACATTTAACTTGACTAATTATTTATTGATGCCCCCTCGATACGACTGACCGAATATTTAGTCTGTCTAGTGTACAGCAATGATCTCCGCGAAATTTAACAGAATTAGTATGAAATATAGTATTTCATCATTGAGATAAATGTGAATCTGTATCGCAATCTGTACCAAACAGCACGAGTCCAGAAAGTAAAAATTACAACTATTGTCGTATTATCGTTGGCAAGCGTATACCTAAGTATGTTGTAAACAATGTGTGGTAGTCACATGGTAGGAACTGCGTTTGTAGTAGGGGTTGATAAGAAGGTGGGGATAACTGAGCGGCACGCATTGACGGGTCAAAAAGAGGGGGCGATAGCTACGAAAAAATAAACAAAAAAGAGAAAGGAATAGGTTGGAAAAGGTTGAAGAATAGTGCGCGGTTTACTTGTCGTCAGTCAGCTGTTTTGGAAATTCAAAGCGTGTAGGACTGAACAAGATAATACGATGGCCTCAAAAGATCCGTTGATAGGTGACGTGGAATTATCGATGATGGATGAAACTCAGACTCACTATAACCAGCCCTATTCTTCAAAGGGGTAATTTAAGTGGAATATAAAATCATAATTCTTTATCTCGTGCGACGAGAGAACGAATCTTAGAAATATGCATGCGTGTTCATTTCACCAGCTACACCAGCCTAACCTAACCTAAATTAATTTTTACTGTCAATGCTGTCAATGATACGGGACATTTATGGTTTGCGTATTCCAGTCTGATTTAATTCAATAAATACGACGCTGATAATTCTACTTCTTTGTGTCAAAAAAAAAATGATAATTACATTGACAAAATTTCAACCGAGTTCGGAATTTAATACTACGTTTGACACACCCTATGACTACAGACATATTTTTTAATCATAAATGTGATCTCGGGAATATTTTAGCTTTTTTCAAAATTTTATGCCTCGGAGTTGGAAATCTGGCCCGCAAATGAGTTTCTTTGCCATTCCTGTTTTTCAGATTTGAACTGCCACAGTTATCACAACTTCCTCTTGGTCAAATGGGCTATCCTCAAGCTCAACAGTGGGTGCAACAAAGGCAGGCTAACATTAGGCCCTGGAGTTTATTCTTGAACACAAATAACATCAGAGCACCTCCAAGTTTTTCTAGGCTTACCAAACGAATTATGAGGAATATTGAGTACTTTCAAAGCAATTACTTATTCGTGTTCCTTGGTCTGGTTATCTATTGTTTGTAAGACATCATGTTTATTATATCTTTATAGAATATTTACAAATTATGTTATTGTTTGAAAGAAATTGGTACGATATTAGCAATGGTAAATAGTATTTTGACCATTTTTTTTACAACGTTTTGTATTTTTATAGAATTACTTCGCCGCTTCTTTTACTCACTGTTGTCTTATCCCTGGGTATTTGCTTCAAAGTTTCCCAACGGCACGCTAAGCAGGAATTAATACTGCTTGGTCACAAGTTAACGCTAGCTCAAGTTTACGGCCTAGTAGCTGCGTGCTCTTTGCCTTTGTTTTATCTTGTTGGCGCAGGAGCTGCTTTATTTTGGGTTTTGGGTAAGTTTTGACACAGTCACATTTAAATACTCCATATACTAATTACAGAAGAACGAAAACGTAACACTGTATGTAATTTCTAGGGGTTTCATGGTTTTTGATAACCATTCATGCTGCTTTTTATAATATTGACTCGGTGCTATGTCCCGGTGAAGATGAATTGGAAGCACTAACAGTACACGAAGTCTAAGGAACGTTAGTCAATCATAATGGTAATAATAACGATATTTGCGAATATTTTGACGAGAAATTATAAATAATATAAACAGGTGTTCACGACGGATATCAGGACGAAACATCTGTAACAAAAATTTAGTCAATATATTTATATATATAGATTCATAGGCAAATCTACACGTATGTAATACATATAGATATACATAAATATATGAAAAATAAATAATATATATTTTGCTCATGCTGCATGTACTAGTATATCCTACAAAATAAGTGTGAGTTAAAACATGAAAAATTGATAAGACGATACTTCCGAGTCATTTATACCAATTTTTGCTACAATGATGCCTCTCTGCAATGCAACCTTTGTCAAGCAGATAGCAATAAATATTGATATTTGGATAAAACAATACTGTCTCGTTCATTTGTTAAGATGTGTTCTACCGAAATAGTAAAGAAAAAATTATCTCTGCATAATATAACGTATATAGGTCATAGAATGTCGTACACGTCGTTAAATGAGTCTCAATTTCAAATCTAACTTTCACTGTGGTGACAGGCTATATATTTTTAACTTGAGATTCAAGTCGGAATAATCAGTTGAATCATTTGAGAGTTTAATTAATTGACATGTACTTCGGTCACATTAGAATAATCCCAAATATCTTTCAGTTTTGCCTGCAATACTAGCTACAACTGTTACATATAACGAATGTTTATTCAATAATCAAAAAAGAAATCACCAGGCAGTAGGTTGGATAATTTCTTAAAACAATCGTTGTCATTTGTTGGGTAGTTCGATTACAGCGCACCTATCATCAATCCCCAGCAACAGGAAGACAAGTCGTGCACAAAACGCGAAACGTCAACTTGGCACATCAAAATTTCTAGTGTGATTATCAGCCGTCTTTTCGACGTTGCGTCATCAGTGTCAATATTCGCAAAGGAATTCACGTATATTTTTTCAGTGATAATCAAGAATTAGGAAATGAAGTGGTTCGAGGGAAATATTACAGAGGCAGTGGCGGCATCGAAATCGCGAAAGGCGATTTTTGTTGTGTTCGTTGAGGGTTCGTAGTTTGATGTTTAAGGTTATGTCTCTGCTGAATATTTCTTCTCGCATATTTTTCATAAATTTTACTTCTATCGCTTGGCGAATTGCCTCAGATTTGAATGTCTAATCCATTGTCAGCTTAATTCGCAAGTGGACTGTATAATCATTTTGTTGATACAGATGTGTCAACACTTTCACCATATTCGTTCGAATTTTTTTTTGCTTAATCATCGTTATTATATGATTTTTAGAAATTCGTCATACGTTTCTTCCTTTTCTTCGACATACTGCAAAACAATATTGTTACTTCAATACTTCTCATGAAATGCACAACTTCAAGTAATTCAAACTTTATTTTGTTCTCGGCATACATGTAGGAAAAGATGACGCGTCATCGAAAATTGCTAAAGTAATTGACAGTGAAGAAATTTCATCTCGATTAGAGCGGGATGATTTTGTTGCTGTCAAACTAGAGGGAGGCTCAGAATCCTACGGATTCTTTACACAAATTTGTATCCTTTTTTCCTACTACTTCATTTACAGAAACATGAAAATTTTGCTGGACACATGACCTACAATTCATGGATGGAGTTTCAGTTAAAAAGAAGTTTAGCCATTTGTCATCAAGTTATATCCACTTAAAGTTATACCTTGACAATGGCATTCAGATCAATTGGTCCCAATTCCATCTATGTTTTTCATCGGCCAAAATGGAACACCGATAGAGATAATAGCTGGGGAAACGAGCGTTGCCGATCTAACATCGAAAATTGATACAATTCTGAAAAAAGCTGATCCAACGTCAAAAGATTCTTCTACAAGCTTTATTCAGGCTGAACAAAAGTCATCGGCAGGTAGCACAAGCTCTCTAAAGAATAGTGAAACAGAAATAAGCGTGATCGATTTAGAAAAAACTGAATCGGGAACAAGCATGGCGCCAATACCTGCCACCTCACAGCAACTTCCAAAAGAGGAAATCAAAATTGATAATGAGGACAAAACTGCAATCCCAGACATTCTTGAAACTGAAATAAAGCCTGCCCCAGCAAAACTGGATTCCCCATCCACCAGTCAAACTGCTACTGAAGCAACTAACAAACCGGAGCTAACAGCAGAAGTAAGAGTGCACATGAAAACGTGTTTGAGAATATGTTAATTATTGTTAAAGACACGGTATTGAGATCGATTTTACTGTGAGATACAAATTTCATTGATAGTAGATTCTGTTCGCTTGAAAATATTCTGCGTCAATGTTTTTAGGAAAAGGTTGAACGCGCACGACGACTCATTGAGCTGCAAAAAAGACAGCGAGATGAAGAAGAGGCTAGGAAGGTTCGTGAAAGGGAAATTGAGAGGAGAAAAACTGGGCAAGAAATGCTGAAGATAAAACAGAAACAGCAAGAATTAGAAATAAAGCAGGCCTATGATGAAAGAATGAAAGAAAAGGCAGCTGAAGCTGCTGCCAGGGAAAAAGTCAGGCAGCAAATTATGCAAGACAAGCTTGAACGCAAGCAAAGGGAACTTGATCAGCAGGTTTGTATTCATCTGCTATCCGAAAATTCTCAAGAACGCTGTAGCTGTTAGTATGAAATACATTTTTAGATGTTATCTTTACCTTTCACGTATCCACAGCGGCAGTACGGACAACAAACTCCCATACAGGAACAGCCGAAACCGCGTACACCTCTTTCAAGTGACTCTGGAATCGTGCGAATCCAATTTCGACCACCCAGTGGCAATCCACACATGGGGCAGTTCGAGTCTACAAGTACACTTGGAGCTCTTCGTTCTTATGTTCTCGATAACATCGAGTTACCCTTTAGACAGTTTGCTTTGTCTACATCGTTTCCAAGAAGAGATCTAACAGTCGACGATGATGCCAAAACATTACTTGAATTAGAATTGGTTCCTACAGCTGTGATATTAATTCTGCCGCTAAGAAATGTACGTTCCATCAGCTGTAATTACTATTTTCGAGTGAAATTTAGCAGAGTGGTCACCTTTGGAGTCAAAGATGCATCTCTATACATGTCTTATACGATTATGCAATAAGGTGAAACCATGTTATTGTTTTTCTTTTTTCAGACCAACAGCACGACTGCGGTAACATCAGCCCAGGATGATGGCTACTTGTCGCGGTTAATGTGGGCAATTTTTGCGGGTGTACTTTCTGTGTACGGCTATATAAAGGGATATTTTACCAGACCTCCGGCATCTTCTGCAGGGCATCAAAGTTCTAGTTCAACTTCGGGTGGGGTTCATCCAACTGCCAGCAATACCGATAGTGGCAATTCAGAACCATCTCCAAGTGCAGCAGCTGGGTGAGATTTTAGTGTTGTGCAGTATATTTTCTGGTCACTAAACACCAATGATGGGTGGTTCCAGATCAAGAGACACAAAAGTATAATGATAAAAGATGAAACCTTTTTTTTATTACGATTACACGAATTGCGACCAGTCGTTTAAAATTATCTATTTTTTTTTCTGCTTGCAGATTACTAAGGCGTAATATTGGTGGTCAAGGAAGTGCAACGATAAGGACACAGGGCAACGTGCATAGATTACACTCGGGTGGTGATCCGGATAATGATGAGAATAACACTTGGAACGGAAACTCTACTCAGCAAATGTGAAAGTTCAAATATCCGTTGAAAAGTCGTCTGAAATTATCATTCGTGAATAATTATACGATTACGTTGTCAGAGGATTAAAACCGGAAGTGATTAGATTGAGGCAAAAGTCATCAGAAAAAAAAAGAAAAACCAGTTCGATATTTATTTTCACGACTATTTTTTATTGAATCACATTGTAAAACGAACACGTGATTACCTACATTTTTTCGTAATGAAGTGTAACGAATGTGCAAGAAACAAATTGTCAACAGTTCTTATAGCTCGTTAATAAGTCACACCATGTTTCTTCCGTTGTTGAACAATCGAAGCTTAGTGCTGCTACGAGTATAATTACCATAATTTTTTTCTCTATAATACGGTGATTGGATTTCAAAAACGAAGGCGCAAAAAAAACGGCAACAATTCTAACTTAATATTATATCTTATCTATTGTTAACAGATAAACCACATAATAAATAATCATTTACAATTATTGAAATTATTATTGTGTCAGAAGTTTTTTTTCCTGTGTCGAAAGAGCTGCATTTGTCATTGCATTACCTTGAAATAACAATTTTACTACAGTTTCTCAAAATATCACAACGTTCTGCCTTCCAGGTATTAATATCCACTACCGTTATTTAGTTCCCCAACTGAATGACCACTTATTATACGTATGATTTCAATGAACTTCATCAATACTTAAGTCGCAACGGTTTGTATTACAGATATTAATGTCAATCAAGCAAATTGAATAATGAAGCAAAGACAAAAATTGCGGCATTATGACATACCTACTCATTATAATATATTGAATATTTTTTGATTCGATACGGATTGATATTAAATTTCTTTGAATTATCATACGATTGGGTGATATTAAAACCAGGCTGAAATTTTCAAATTCACTAACAGTAGATACATAACGCCCGTTTGTGGATATATTGGTTTATGTCACTCTCAATATTTGACATTGAAAAAGGATGAAAATGTATTATTATTCAAGGAGTACGAGCATTATTATTTTTATTTCTAAAACTACAATAGTCGTCTAATGTGAAAAATGAAAGTTACGTTAGAAATGTATACATAATTATACATAAATATCTATATGTATGTGCGTGTACGCAGAAGCATAATAAAAACGAAAGTAAGGCATATATTATACATACATTCCTATCGTGAAAATTGAAGAAAAGAATTCAATTCAGGTAAGTTGAATTGAAAAAACCAAAAAATTATTCAAATAAATATAAATTATTCAATTAACGCAAAAGAACAATTCTTTTAATTACCGAGAACCACACACCGCAATAATTAAACCTTTTATTAAACCACATACCTCTGTCGGACAGTGTTTTTTCTCTTCGGAAAGAATTGTTACACTACCTAATGTATTCCAGGTGCAGCGCGGGCTGAAATCTGATATCGAATATTTCAAGTGCTTAATAATTTTACGGATAATTGGTGTTTGGGTCGACTTGTTTCAAGGGTCAAGCGTCCAGGCAGTAAATCAGATTCTCTAATCACTAGAAACTTGCGAGTTAAAGCATGTGCACCCTGCAGTTTCTTCGGTGAACATCTTTTTCGGATCATCTTTCACTGCACTGACTAACCCTGTAGTTTGTTTTCTCAGGGACAGCTATAGTGAGAAAAGCACGGACATCATTTCAGATTTTAAGAATTTTCTCGTATTCGCTAATGATTGTCAGCAGACACGTGAAAAGAAATTTTTTTTAGATCTTACAACACCCCTGGTGAATATAAGGACAGCACTTTTTTGGAGTTGAATCTACATTACATTTTTTTCCGTGCAGCTGAAGTGCTTAAATTGTGCCGAAGGCGAATTTTTCTACTAATCTCATTCAAAGTTGCACGGTATAATTAATTCACTGTGCACCAATCTTTTTTCTCTGGTAATGTGCATGATTTGAAGACATTGTTTTTGGGACGTATTCTAGGAAAAAATCATGTCCGAGACGATATCCCGCAATCTTTCGATTACTTGCACAAATTTCTCACTTATAATATATCACGACAATCGTTTAATCCGAATCATCCAGGTATAAAATTCCTAATTGTTACTGATTTCCCGTGAATTGCGTATTTCTCTTTCCTCGACATCACGGTTTCTGTTCTCAAACAAAACGTGTCGAGTTCAGATTACGTTGTTGCGTGCGTAATAGATCCGACGATTTCGGGTGAGATGCAGGAAAATGAAATAGAGAAATAGATTGCAATAATGGCTCACTTCCTACACAAAATTTGGGGCGGTTATTCCCGGAAGTATCCCGAGATCAAAGAGAACCAGGATAAAAGGTAGGTGCATACTTTAAAGAAAATGAATAAAATTTCGAGAAATAAAGAATAAAAAAGGATAACGAAGAATCGAAAAAGAGGAGGAATTATTTCCGAAAAATTAAGAGCCACGTCTTTTTCCGCTCCAATTACCGCGGCGTTCTCAAGAACGACCTCAAAGACAGGCAACGATTATGTCGGGGCTTTTGTATCGAAATAATAACGATAATAATATAAATTCAGAGAAAAGGGAAACAAAGAAATGAAATAAAATACAAGAGGTACTACCATCAGGACCGAGGCGTGCCTTGTGACAGCGGCGATAAATTTGTGGCTACCTCGTTACTGCCGTTTAGTGGTCGAACCGTCGTGATACGAGATCATTAAGATTCTCGAAAGCACGTGTGAGCCAAGCCACTCCCAGCGCTCCCAGAGATTGGCTTCAAGGCGAATGACGTCACCTGCATGTGGGATTTTGGAGCCGCCTCGAGCATCGAGACGGCGAGAAAAAAAGAGGGGGGGGGGACGACGACGAGAGGAAAATCCTCAGGGGAGAAAAAAGGCGAAAATAAGAAGAAAACGTGATTAAAAAAAAAAAAAAACATGTCCCGACGTCGCTATTCTAACAGTGACTTCTCTAACTAATCCAGTTAACAAGAGGTGCTAATAGATCTGCACCACTGAGTTGCGTTTTAGTCCTCGCGAGTGCCGCTACGGCCAAACACTTTCGGCTATCGATCTGTCTATCGACATGTGTGGACCCTGAGGTTTTTGTTTGTGTAAAGTTTATTATTGTAATACTGCAAGTACTCGAAATATCGTGCGGATGTTTTCGCGGTATTTCTTTTCCGATCCGAGCAATTATCGCTGGTACCGCGTTCTCCAAATTGAATCTGAGCTTTCGGCCGCTGCGCGGCGGATCTGATGGTGATTTTCAAGAGCTTTGTTTGTATGGTGACAGTCTGCAAGAAACACGCGAGAACAGTGCACGAATATATTACGAAGGAAGTAAGACACTCGTCAAAAAGATTCGACTGCATGCTGGGATTAATTCGCACTCTAAAATGGCAGACAGCCTGATTCCTAGGCTTCTAGTTTCCAATTCATCAAAAGTGTCGATTCATTCCGTCGAAAGTGCGAAAGCTGCGGCCTTTAGCATTGACAGGCTGCTCGCACCCTGCAAAGAATCCGTTCAAGGTACTTCTACGACGTTTCAGGATCAACAGCCGAATATTTTTCGCAATGAAACTATCCTTCGATCAGAGTGTAAGTTTTTTAAGGGATCATTTCAGTGTAAGGGGTCGAAAAATAACTGTTTTTCGCGATTTTTTTTTTTGATAGTCAAAATACGCCACTCAAACTGATTTTTTTAACGTCAAATCAAAGACTCACGAAGAAAAGAAAGTAGGTTTTTTAACATAAATTATTATTTTTTTTTACATCTATTTTATATTGTTGAAAATCTTTTTTAAAAAAATGAGCCCCCACGGTGTACACGATTGTGGCCGTAAACATTATATGAAACAAAATTTGTAACAAGATTATTAATCAGTATGACAGACGTTATGTCTTGCTATGGAGGTTTTTTTTTATAAATTGACAAAATGGCGGTGGTTTGAAGGAAAACTATCGAATTTAGCTTATTTTTTCGACAGTTTTTAGTTTAAAAAAAGGAGACGTTAAAAAAAAAGCATTCATAGCAAAATAAAGAAAGGCGTGAAGATTTTTGCGTCCAAATTTGAGACAGATAGCTCGAAACCTCTTCCTTTGAGACCGTACACCATTTTGAAAAAACGTGTTTCGAGAAAAATACGTTTCAAATTTCGAGAGCGGAATTTTCATATAAATTATCTTCTTCTGATAAATCGGCGATGCCAGGTCCATACAATGTATTTTCCGCTTCCTCCAATTACTCGTTATCAGCAGCAATTTCGTTTCGCCGAGCTGTCCTGGCTTCTTTAGAGTCGAGAGAGCTTCGGCGGCTAGCAAATGAGATGCGCTCTGCCTTGGATTTTGCAATCGCTTTACTAAAGAGAATCGGCGATTGATTTCCTGTGCAATCTTTATCAACGGACAAGAATTGATCTTGTTCCGATCTGAACATAAACAGTCAAGACAAAGTTTAAAACCCAATCCGCGAATCTATTTTTTGTCAAATTTAACGTCACCATTACACTTTTTGCACTTGAGCAACCGTTGAAGAGCAACGAAAATTAAACAAATTTCAATCGAAAAATAGCTAAAACTTTTGTCAATTTTCATTTCGAAGTCCGGAATTTTTTTTGGCTAGTTAGGTTTTGGTTACCCTGCCGCATAAAATTTTCGGGCGTTTTGTTCATCGGTCCGTTCACACTGGATGTCGAAAACGCACTGACGTGTTTGGCAAGTTTATTAGCGAAGAGTTCAAAAGGAATAACGCACTGAGAGACAAACGTCATTGAATCAACTAAATGAGTGGTCACAGGCGGCAAAGTAAATATTTAATTTATTCAATAACATTTTTCTCTCATTGTCAGTGCGCTTGAACGACCAGCCGGAGTTGAGGTCCCTGGCCATTTTTTTAACAAAGGTAGTAGTGACCAAAATTATTGGAATTTCGCCCCAATAATTGAACGGCATGTTTATAAATGTCTATTCTAATGGATAATGCAAAAAAAAAAAAAAAAATGATCTTTTGAAAATTCTACACTGAGATGATCCCTGAAGCTTGTCAGACGATTGTTATTTCATCTAGTTTGAAGTCATTTTTGGGGCCAAATAGAAGAATAACTTGTTTACAGGATGGCCGGATGAACAATTACTATTTATATATTCACTCGTGGTCATTTTACGTTATTCATTATGGGTACATTTTGAGGGTGCAAATTCTCTGCGTTTGAAGACTCAGCTTTCCCCGATCAAAGGACAGTTGTTTGGTGATCTAGTATTTGACTTTAACAGTTGAAATTAAAATCGGTATCAAAAGTCTGGATCCTTATAAGCGGCAAGGGTACAGCAATTTGTAGAATAAATCGGAATCAAAGTTATAGAAGGCGAAATCAATTCTGCAATTCAATTGGTTTAATAATCCTGCGCGTTATCAAATTTTCATCATATGTAATCTATCGTAACTGATTGCACTTTGTTTTATGAAAAATTCACTACTACTGTACTGATTTTTTTTTGCATTTTCTTTCAACTCGGTTACATGATGAATTTAAGGAAGTAACGCAACTACCCACGTCGCTTTTCATTGATTGTGTGTACGTGTATATGTGTGTCAAATATGACGTCGACAGCTTATCAGCGGTATCAATGAATTTATTTTAAGCGCCAGTTCGATATGCCTAAAGAAAAGAAGCCAAGATTTTATTGGAAAGGTAAAATATGTCGTGTAAACAAAAAACGAAGAATTATAAAAAATGTAATAGCCTGCACGAGCTGTCACATACGTTGAAATTTCAAAATGCGTATTAGTACTTTTTACTGTTTTTATTATTCCTATCATAAGTCACCTTTGAATATTATTAAGCCGGATAAATGATTCTGAGTATTTCATCTCTCTGCTGTTTACATTTAATTCTGATCTATCCATCAATTACGGAGATATAAGGAATAATGTGCAGCTAACTCCGTCATTTCTCATAAGAGGCCACGTTGAAGTGGCTTGTAAAGATATAAAAAGAATTACAAATATCTCGCTTAAAAACCCACCGCGGATCGTAAAAATTTGTACGAGTTCTTTTTACATTATAATCGAACATTCTGCCAAGTTTGGTATTTTTCTGTCCATCAATTCTATTTCCTGCATTACTTCCTTAACAGTTTCAGCACGCAGTATTACCAATTACGCGATAGCAAATTAATTATTACACTGCTAGAACTAAGTTTTCTTCAAAGGCTTTCAAACATTTTTTCAAACGTGTTGTCAAATGTTCATTAAAATCTTAGTCGCTATTTTAACTTTATTACCTTCAATTTTGAGTCGGAACAATTTTCTAAACTGTATGAAATGAACAATTTACAGCTACCGAACAAGAATCGAGGCTGACAAGAACCGTGCCAGACTCTTCGATGTCAGTGACGGAAGAAGAGGAACAAATAGACCTCGAAGACGTGGATATAGTTTGTTCAACCTCACCCGAGCCCGAAATCAGCTATGGTAAATAACCGATATTATTCTAACACAAATAATTAACTTGCCTGTTGTCGGAGGAATTTTACGGCTTTCATCCGCTTCTATAAAACTTGTACTTCGTGGAATGGCCAAGTTCGGATTCTGTACCAATAGCTGTATAATATTGGTATAAGATTGCTGTATACGATTATTCAACCTAAATAACGAGCATTGTTAATGGTACCTGATAATGGTAGTCAATAGATCGACCGATACAAATCTTTTTCCTCAAGTATACAAGAAAAAATCATGAAATGTAATTGTTTAACGCAAATAATTTACTTGTTCATAGAAGAATCCCGTTCGTGAAGCTTATGAGATATGAATTACAAAAGAATTAGTTGAACCATCAAAGACGAAGGTGAAAAAACCCCAGCCTGTTCGTCGTTGAAGGCCCAAAAAAATGGCACGACCTCACTATAATCGAATCTTGAAAGTTTTAAGTAAATTTGTCAAATATCGTGCCAATTACCCGGGAGATCGGTGGCTGCGCTCACTCCGCCGGAGTTTGATCCATGACTTCCGCCGTCGTGACGCCCAGCGTCGTTCACGCCCGCTCTGTGTTCTTCGTTTCCTGATGTTCTTCACTTTGCGCTATTAACTGCGCATTTCTCCTCCTTCCTTAGCTTCGGATGACATCCGTCTCCCGCGGGTGCCGCGACACTTCTTCTTCGTGTATTTTCAATTGAGATAAAATTCAAGACGTGCTAATACATGCGATCGGTGCTTCGAGACCACACGATCCATTCAATTCTACACAAGTAAATAATTTTGCCGCATTTTTTATCGGTAACTACACTCAATGATTAATAATCACTGGTTCAGTTCACTATAGTACAAATATTTTGGAATCCATAGCAATTGAGTGGATTGTTGTGGAAATCAACGCAAATTCACTATTACATAGTAACTTTAGAGTTGTACGAACGCACTTCAAGTACTCACAATCGCACGTGAAGTAATTTGAAGTCAAGTTGACGCTGATCCTCCGACTTGACGGGAAAAAAGTTCATCTGTCCTGTTCAACCGGCTCGTATTCCTTGTTGTAGCTTAGCGGATTTGTTTAGGCTGATTCACTCTGATTTAGATCGAGTCGGTGCGGTTCGGCGGCCGTAATAAATTCGAGGATCCAGGGAAACGCGACGCAAAGAATTATTCTACACTTGCGTCCTGCGTCCTGAAACCTCGGTCTCGGTGGTTGAGTTATGCGATACTCGGTACGAGTGCAGTTTAAGACGCAATGCGCAAGAAATGGGGGAGACGCGAGTTCAACCACAAAGCCATCGGAGGCAGCGTAAATCTTGAAGAGACACGCGAAGGACCAACGACCCGACGTGCCCGGAGATATCCAAAGAGATTCAAAGGAAAGATGAAAGTGGCTGGGACACCTCGTTACGACTCTTCCCCGTTGTCTTGTAGTCAAATTAAGTCACGTCAAAATATCGTTCGTTATTATCACCATCGTCATTCGACCGAGACGCTTCTTACTGGCCAATTACTTTTGGTGCGATCGAATATTCCAAATAAACTCGAAGACCTTTCAACTAACCGAATTTCCAGCGGCTACACTGTGTCAGACAAAGATAACAGCTGTACCTACTTAAATGATCGAAAGAATTCGACTTTGTCTGGTTTAATACAAGAATCTAAATGACCGATTACGATTTCTTTGAAAAACTAAACCTCAAATGCGCGACTGCAATCGGCATAGCGTACATTCCAAAATTCTAAGTAGTACTTCGGGAATTTTCATAACACGTTATTTTTACTGGGTCTTGCACAGAATCGATTACGAAATGTTAAAGAATTGTTATCTTCGGTTTATAGACTAGGAATATTTCGTGGCTGCACGTCTTGTGTCCTTCTGTAAAGGACTCGCATCAGACGCGCGAGATATCGGATGAGCGTTGGAACGGGAAGGGTGTGAGTGAAATTAGCGTTTCTTATCGGACAGTTTTACCGTGCGCCTTTCACTATCCAGCGTCTCATTCATCACTGAATAATTAGGAGACAAGTTCAGCGTCACCCGCAGCAATTAGACAAACTGGAAGGCGTGGCATTCTATTCCTGCGGCGAAGGCTCGTTGCTTTTGCTCACGTCGTATAAGCTCTGCTCTGTTTTCTTCTTTCTCCAACCCGCTCTTTTTGCAGGTTCAGGTTCTCACTTCCTTTCGGTTACCCTTTGAGCTCCTTTCTCGACTCGCAAGCTTGGAAATCACCGATTCGGAACTGCGTTAACGCGACACCCTGTCTTTCTTCTGTTTTTCGTCCTTCCGGCGCACACATGCGCGCGAAAGGAAAATTTTTTTTCTATTTCTCGGTTTAAATCGCTTCTAATTGTTTTCACTAGTATAATTTGAATGAATCACACGCTAACGAAACGCTTGTTATTTTCTTCAGAGATGAATGAGATTATTTACGAGAAGCCGTTACTTGTTTCTTTCTTTGTAAATGTTACGAAATAAAGTCGGAATCTAAATCGCCGGATATTAGCTGGGATAAATAGGGTCGAATTATGCGCGATGAGCGAGGTAAAGATCACGACATAAAGTTTGTCGTGTAAGCTGTGGGGTGATAACTTGCCCTGATATTCACGGTTTCGTAATCGTCGTGGAACGAGCGATAGACTTTTTTCCTAGTTTCAAATCTGGGAGGGGCAGCGGAAGAAAAATTGCAGCGACAACTATACGACTAGCTTATTAGTACTCATTTGATACATCGCTAACACGATAAAATCAGGTTTGACGAATATTCATTACCCAGTCACACCGGTTCACGCTCAATTAATTAAAGACCGTTGTTAATTGAGTTGTTCCAGAGTCGACTCGACCGGCACTAAAGTCCTACGTCTTCGTTCTCTTGAGTCGGTATATTACATTATAAACTGTGTCCACAAGATGATGAATTTAATCGAATTAAAGTTTTACACGTGTGAAAAGACGTCTGAATCAAGCATTGAGATTTCTTATTTTGCTATACGATATTTCATTGTTTAAAAAAATAATCGAAGAAATCGTTATAATGATTTGAAACTTGGCTTGTTTTTAGGTTAGTAACATTGGGGAAAGGAAAAGAAATCGATAAGACTGTCTCCAAGTCCCAAGAATATTTCAAATTTGTAAATTCAGAGTAGGTTATACACTACGAAGAATTTCATTTGTCATATATATATACGAGAAAATTGTAGAAAAATGGGTATTTTTTGCAACGGTTTCAATATTGTTAGAATTAATCAGAAAATAAAGTGCAAGTAATTATTTAGCATACCTAATTATAGTTGTCAATACTATATTTTTTGGTCATTGAAACACAAAATTATTTTGTTTAGTTGCCTAAACCCTTGTCACTTAAATAAAAGATCGGTAACTCGTTACAGATTTTTTGTTTACAGCCACAAGACTCATTTTCATTTTGTACCCATAGCAAAAAGTTTCTCTCGGTGTACCCACTTCAAGGATTTCGCGGAAAATTTTTTCTCCCGCCTCGAAGGGGTGTAATTAGTCAACTGGTCGGAGTGTTTAGACGTTTAGTGTTCCGAAAAGTCACAGCAAAGCGACGGTACCGAGTGTCTTTACGTCGTCAAGTAAGACAACGTCGGAGCTTGTGCGAGAGTGCTTCCTTGGGCATTAGATGTGTAGGGCAGATGCTGTGATACACATTACACACATTGCTGGCGGGCGCGGTTAGTTAGGCAGCAGGGTACGCATTTAGCCCGCTCGTTTGGGTTGGCCAGAAAAAACGCGAGACGGCCGACAATTACGTCGCGATCTGACAATTAGTAGCCGGTAAACGATGCAGCGATGTTCCTGTTCCCGAGACCGATCCTTCCGTCCCGCGGGTTTCTCGGCATCGCTCGCTCCTGCTGTACTCCGTACTCTCGCCGTTTTGCGGCTCTACGAATAGTTCTCAAAGATATTTACTGCCAGGGCGTGGCTGAAATGTCACCTGAAATCTTCACAAATTCTAGCACAGTTCGAGACCGCGTTCTCAGACCGCGCGTTAAACGCATTTATCTACTCTCTAATTTGGGCCTCCATTGCTGCAGCCGGAGCGGCTTGCCTTTTTCAAAATTCGATAAGAGACTTCTTTCGACGTGGATTATGAGTACATGATATTCGATGTTGATGCTTGAAACTCGGGAAGTCACATAAATCGGTCTACACGATGTCCAGGGAGTAAGCAGTTCAGAATTACAGGTTTTGCAAAATGAAATGTCTCCTTGCCCTGTGTCAAAACCCGTTTTGTTCAAGCATCGTATATTAGAACAAGTCAACTTGCGAATTCTTTGTCTGTACCGATAAAGTTTTATTAGCGTTCTTAAACGTGAGATAGATGAAATTCAGAACAGAAAATAAGCGAATTTCGTTTTTACATTATACATTCAAGTGTTATTGGCGAAGATTCGCAAATTCATGCTCCAGGGCAAAGTATACGCGTAAATTAATATATATATATATATATATATATATATGTATAAACAAGACAGTGTATAATGAGGAAAAATTCGAACTTGAGTTTAACCTGTGCAGAATTATCCAGACCACTTTTAAAGATGACGAAAATTGTCAGACCACCTCAACAAGGTGTCGACAGATTGGTTTATTAAGTACACATTTCAAGTTAGCGGTTAAACTTCGTTTCAAATACTGATGGCGAAATTTCCTGATGTTTTGAGGATGGTGGGATACTCCTAAGCCGTCCTTTGCACTATACATACATATACAGAGGCACATAAGTGGGCGCGGAAATTTAAGAGCGAATTCTCCGAGTTCGGATTGTTCAATTATTCTCAACCTCGGACGTTTTCACGCCCGTGAATCGTTCGCGGTGGAATGTCTAATTAGGGTTATTCCTTTTCTCTCGAGGTTAATTTGTAGCCCAATTACAAAGGCGACGACCTCGTGTATTCTTTCAGCCGCAAACGCTTCCCCGGAATTTGTTTGCTTACCCCCAAAGCATCCATCTTCTTCGGTTTATTATTCGCGATGCAAAACCATTCGCGGAAACCGCTGCGACACGAAATAAAGCTTGAACACATACATATGCCGGTGGCTTGGGTACCAACTCACACTTCAAGTTTCAAGTTTCTAGCTCCGCGTGTTATACCCAACATGAGTTCCGCCAGGACGGAGAGTATAAATATCTCGACTTTATTCCGATGCATCTCCTCTCGACGTTTTGCTTTTATACGCACATAAGCATGCAGGCATGCATACATACACAGATATATTCACGGTTTCGTCCCGGTAGGACATTTGTCACTGCGTAACTGCCCGCCTCCCTCGTCTGACAAATGGCCAGATAATTAGAAGATGATCCCAGACACTTATAAAGTACGTAGTTGCGGTGGAGAACGGCTTGTCATGAAATTTCTACGCGAACACATCCGGCCGAATGGGTGAAAAAACAACGCTACCTGATACTCGATGTACAAAAATCTTGCACGATACTTTCGCAGAGGCCTGCACGAGCAGCAGTGGAACACACTTGTCATCGAGCAGCATCGCCGGGGATGACAACCCCTTGGGGCGACCCGGAAGCGGCTGTGGAACCAGCGACGAAGAGCGGAAGAAGCGACCACGCACCGCGTTCACTGCCGCCCAGATCAAGTCCCTGGAAGCTGAGTTCGAGAGGAACAAATACCTGAGCGTCGCTAAGCGATTGCAGCTGAGCAAAAGCCTCAAGCTCACCGAGACTCAGGTAGGTCAATTTGTCACAACTCGCGCGAAGTTCTACTTTTTGTCAGACAAATTAGTCTCCGCTCTGCTGGCGTTGATCCACGAATATAATATTATAGTGCACGTGCTTCTGTAACGGGAGTCGCGAAAGTGGCGTAAGTTCGGATCACGTAGACCCCCAAAAAGATCTTGAGGTAACGAATCTCTGCGCGTTCAACTACACGGGTGTGTGTGCGTGTGTAGCTGAGAAAATTTCAAGTGTAACATTACAGTTAATAGCGTGTAAAAATGGGATGATTGTTTGAAGGACAGTTGAGTCCTGTTAATTATCGTTGGCCTTCGGTGTCTAGGTTTGACATGAACAGACGACTGTCACTGAAGATTAGGAATAACAAGGTTATTGTCCGACGTTCTTTTGGCATGATCAACTGGATTCTACTGTTTAATCGGTATAGAATCCGTACACGTTGGAACCGTGATTTACTACTCAATACGACTGCACGGTAAAAGGAGGGTAAAAAAAAGATCTTCCGAGACTTTTTTATCATTCTTCAAACACGGTATCGACTCGCGTCGTAGTTTTTTTTTGGCAAAGACAGATCGTTACATAGTGTTTCATAAGACACCGAATCTGAGTGATGACGGCGACGACACGCCGTCGCCTGTAACCCGGAATACGAATCGTTATGAAGCTTCCGGTTGGCAATCGTCTCGAACCACGCCCAGGATGATCAAACTCTGAAGTCAGCTTACCAGAATATTGAGGAATAAGTTGATTCACACGGTTCGCTTCTGCGCTCCATGACCGCACAGGACGTTTGTTCGATCCTTGATGGACGCGTCGACGTCCTCAGAGAAGGAAGGCGTCGCGCCAACACGTGACTTAACAGATCCTTCGCACCCTCCGGTTGCGAACCTCGGAAACACCGGGCCATGCCCTAATAAGTTTTAAATACCGAAAGCTCACCCTCAGCCGTGGAATTCGGAAGCTTGGCGCCAGTGTGAAATCCGTACAAGAACATCCTCTACAGGAGCCGAGGAATAGACTGCTACAAGGTTGAAGTTGGTAACGTTGAAGCAGCTGAACATTGAATACAATCGCTATTTCGCAACTTTAGAATGACTGAATAAGTTCAGTTTGCAAAAGTTTCGCTTTTCTGAATTTCGAACGGTCCGTCATGATTCTTCCTAAACATGCATCGTTACATCGACATCAAGAACGTCGACCTCACATGCTGCGTTTTGGGGTGATCGTTAACTTTTCAAGCGTCTTTTTTAACTAATTCTGCACCGAACTGCTCCCGGAACGAATAGATAATTGCAATAACCGACTGAAGAGAAACACAAAACACGATAGTTTGAATTGACGATACGAGCGGAGCATCCGGACTTCCGCAGTCGCAGACTTGATCACCTGAGGTAGTTGTAAGTCTCCGGTTTTCCGGCGCTTGCGTCCCCTCTGCACCAGAATTTGGGTTCAACTAGAATTGAATTATGGGCGTCCTTTGACACACGTGTGCAGACGCCAGCGGAGGAGAAGATTCTGGCGCCACATTGAGGGCCGGTAACGCGAGTGGAAGAAATTAAAGACAACCGTAGTGAACTCCCCTATTAGCCCAATTAGCACCTCTCCACCCTCCGTGGTTCTGCCCCCTTGGAATTCTGAGTATTTCAATGAAGTTTCAATCCCACCACGAGTAGTATCCTTAATAATGTCTTCATTTTTCGTCTTCTATGCGAACGATGTGAATACGATTCTTACTCTGCAACGTCCCACGTTTGGTTCGGCGGCTTAACACTTCTAACAGGCATTAGTGATTTTAGTCTTGTATTGCGTAAACAGTAGGATCAAATTAGGCACTGATATTGAGCTAACGATTCATAAACGGAGTTAAGGTATACTTACAGATCAAGTGGACCCGGAGGAAAGTAGAGGATAATCTAGAAATTGTAGGCAAAAGAAGAAATTGTGTAGAGTATAAAAGACATCTGTTTGACAAAATTCTTGTCCGATTACCTTCAATTTCGAAAGTAGTAAGACATTTTCTCGTGTCGAGCTGTAATCTGTACGCTGGGAATTGGTCCGCACAGTAGAAGCGATTCTTCTTTGTCAATTCCTTGCCTGGGTTGGGTTTGGGGGTATAGAGTTACCACCTTCCAGACCTAAAAACACGGAGGGTGAAAATAAACGCGATGCAATATATCCTAATTAAAAAATCGACGCCTGTCTTCACCGTCCTGGTTCGCATGCACCAGCTTCTGGGCGGATAGTCTTACGGGGCGTCGGAGCGCGTCGACGCATCCGAAGACCATCTTTGCGGCTAAAAGGGAGCAGCCGACGGGTCCGTCGCAGCTTGTGCCGAGGCTGCAGCCACGGCTCGTTAAGACTGAGAAATATTGTGACAGTTATGCCGAGCTATACGTCTCCTCCGCGCTCTTTCTACAACCGTAGACTCGGACGCGAACGGATCCGTCCCCGGAACCCGCAAGACTCAATGCGACGCCTTCGTCTCCTCGCATTTTCACCCGGCACCCTGTCGCGACGCCATACGAGCCGTGACGTTTGTCATTACCGAGGTAATCGCCGTCGAAGTATTACTTCCGTTTGATTGATGACGAGGAACGCTCCGTCATGATTTTGGATTCGAGCGATTGACGGGTTTCAGAGAAAGGAACAAGAATTAGAATGTAATTTGAATTCGTCATTGGAGCCGGAATGAAAATAGCAGTTCCACGTCTTTTTCGTTTCTCAACGTCGCAGGAAAAGACTCAAGATCTACATTCTGTTGTGTAGACTATTTTTAGGAAGTGCAGGTTACATTTCAATACCACGGCTTCTTGGGTGAATGTAGCCAAACGTCACGTCTTGATGTAGTGCCTCGAAACACGCGTGGAGTGTCAAGTGTAACCGCACACCGTCTCTTTCTGGGGTTTCGTAATGTATTGATATGCCCATTTCAAGTGGGGTTCAAGGAAAAATATATGGCCGAAAAGTGATTTCAGACAGAGAAAATAAAAAACGCGGTTGATCACGCTGTGATATGTTAAACGGACTCCCGTAAGATAATTCCTGAATAGCGGAGCGACCTGTTGTTGCAATAACCTGATATTCAATGTTAACAATAGTAATAATATGAGCGAGTGAATATAGTTAAAGACACGTATGAAAAAATGTCCAAAATTTCTGTTACAGATTAAAATTTGGTTTCAAAATCGACGAACAAAGTGGAAAAGAAAGTATACTAACGATGTCGAATTGCTAGCTCAACAGTACTATTCCAGCTTGGGAATCCCAACGCCAAGGCCTATATTTGTTGGTGATCGTCTATGGTAATTGTCCGAAAGTAATGTAACTCATCAAATATTTTCAAAATTCCGCAATGTTTGCGAAATATTAGACACACACGGTATTCTTGGGTTAAAAATAAGAAAGGCTCAATCAGGAAACATCAATATTGCAGGTTTTTCAACTACCCGGGGCAGCCAACGCACCCGGGAAGCCCGTTGCTGCCGTCGCTGTCTCACCTGACTCCGATGGCTATGCCTCCATCAATGCCGAGTGTGCAACCATTGCCGAGCAATCTTTCTCCTGGTCAGCACGCCGCCATATTCCAGGGCCTACCTTCACCCCACTCTTTGCATAACGCGACGCAACGATTAGACTACAGACTTGTTCATCCTCATCGCACCGAGGAATCATGAGAACGGCATACGTGCAGTCGGAATTACAAGATTATGAAATTTGAATAACCGCAGTCGTCATTCAACTAAAAATTTGGCGTTCACAGTTTCGTTTTGGAACTACACGAAGGGAAAGAATTATTTGAGTCAAGTGATATTCGTTTGAATCAATTATGTAAATGCTAAAGTCAAATGTGGCAAACGCAATACTTATTTGATTATAACAAAATACTTTTGTCGGACGAAACACTCGTGACAACTTAATGTAGACCTGAATCCAGCCTCTGAATGATTATGCCGACTCTATCAATTTATTCAAAATAACACGGCGTGAGTTCATTGCAAATAATGTGAATTTTCTATCAAGAAAATTTGTGATTGGAATGACTGAAAATTTGATTGAACACACCGCGATCGTCCTGTTTTAAAAATATGAAGTTTTTATATCAAAACAAATTGAGCTTGTTTTAATACATGTTTTGTTAAGTCAAGAGTTCAATGATCGAAACAGGTGATGAAACTTGTTATTAAAAAAAGTCATTTGCATTGACTGGGCATTAGAAATATTCAAGATCCAACCAGTTATGCCAAATGAGCTCCGGTTGGATCAAAAAAGTACGGCATTCAATAGGTGTAAATTTGTTTGGCTAGATTCATGTACCTATTTTAACTGAAGTACCTAATTTTTTCTGTCAGCAAACATGCGACTTGGAAGAACAATAAATAAACTTCAAATGAAATGATATTTAGTTGATTCAATTTCGAAAACACATCAAAAGGTTCGCTCGAATCGATACTTCATACAATCGCGACAAGAAAGGCTTTTGTTAAATCAAAGCATTCGCTTGACTAAATCATTTTGACGTACTAACTAAATCGAAATTGTTAAATTGAAGTCATCGCATTCCGGACAAATAAGGGATACTAGATTCAAGTGAATGAACTCGGAAAAAATCTGTTTTGTTGGTTCAAGAATTCCTTTCCGTCTGTGTTTTAAAGCTACATACCGGTCTTCTTTTTTCGATTGACCAAACTGTTAAAATATTTGAAAAACTATGGGAAGCGAATGAAAAACCTGAGGAATGATAGATACGGAAATAACTCATGCGTACAGGTGTAGGAAGAGAATTTAAGAATAATTTTACGTACCTCGTGATTGATGCTGCGCCGTTTCGAATCTTCGCTTTTATATTATATATGTATGGGTATCTGTAATTGTGCAGGAGTTTGAAGAAATGGGATAATGAATATGATTTAAATGAGATATTTTACACTGAGAGAAAGAGTTTTTACGTATCTTGATATCTGTATGACAAAACAATTGTATTTATTTAATATTTATGTTTACATGAAGGATGATTTTTTTTCATATTTACAGTAAATATCTCGGAATTTATTATTTATTTTTACAACGGATGCGATGTAGGGTGGGTGCACTGCTTTCAATCACTGTTCTCCCCTTGCTCCACATTTTCAATGACAATTTTCACTTGGCAAATTTAGTTTGTTAATCTGGGGGAAGTTTTAAACTGAAACACGATAATAATGTGGCGTAAAATGAAAATGAAATAACTTCCAATGCAAGGCGCCAAAACAAAAAATAGTTCAAATGATTGTAACCGATGCACTCACCCTACTTCTCTATAAGACTAATGTAATTTGTAAATATATAAATAAACGGATTTTCACTTAAATGAAATTTGAACTAAATTTGTCGCTACAATCACGATCATCGCATTACGGCATGTCAAATTAAATTAAATTGTACGCATACTATTGAGCTAATTGAATCAGTCAATTGGAATGTGGGTTTACCAGTCAAATGTCGGCTCCGACTTGTCAATTTTTAATTTATCGATGTACTTTATTATCAAAAAACTCAATAATGTTGATCTAACAACACTTTATAAATTTATCGCTTGCTTGATACTCTCCCGTGTAGAAATTTTACTGGGCTTGCCCACTATTAGACTAGCCCCCGAACGGGCGGACCCAAAGATCGCCCTACTGTTGGGGCGCTAGACAGTGAATAGACAGTTTGTCTGTGAATAATTTTATTTGGGCGGGCTGTATAGCACCTGATTTTGAAAGTTATTAATCTTCCCTGTAATAGTTTCTACAACAAAACTGGCACGAGCCTGGACTGGGAAATCCCTGACTTATATTTTTGATCCTCATAATTATATCATTGTTTGATTCCTTGACTCAACAATCGATAAAAAAAAAGTTTTTACGTTGTAAGTACATATTTGCAATCGGACGAATTTGTTCTTCAATTATTTCACGACTTTAAGTGGACATATTTTTACATTTTTTCTTATTGGAAGACTATTATATATATATGCTTCATTGGGAATTCAAACCTTATTGTTGGTATCGTTTTTAAAGTTCCTCGATTTTTAGTAATCATTCGATTTTCTTGACTGCTGTAACAAAATTATACGTCGCCCCCATTTTACATATCCGCATGTTCCGAAAAGCGTGACCACGTGGCGAAATATATCGACGGACGCTGTACGCGTGTCGCGATTCCAGGTTAAGCAGTATATACACGCCTGATTTGCACGCAATAACAATAATACCACGTTTGCGATATACTTTTTACACGCGTGTGTATTTATATATTTCACGCTGTATCAATATAATTTATATGCTGTGAAATCGCGCGTCGAGTAGTTCGCCCACAGTATACGTGAAGTTAGGTTAAGTGAAGTGTGCTAATGGATAACAAAAGAAACCGTGAATTAACTATGATGGCCTTAGGATTGCAAATTCTTCATTTCCGATCTTTCTTGGAACAGGAAAAAATTGAAATAACTGATGATATATTTCAAGAATTGCAAAGATTAAAATCTTGCCAAACACCAATATTTTTTATTCACGACGAAAAACTCAAAGAATTGTGTGCAAATTATGCTAAATTTGAGGAACAAACTCTCCATGGTGATTTTGGTAAAACTGCTCAGTTTTATATGGTGTACGTAAAGCTTGTACATTATTATTTAACTCTTAGCAGAAGTATTCGTTTGGGAGATTTTGAGTTATTCAAAAATATTTTACCTAAAATTACAAACTTATTTTTTTTATTTAATCACCAAAATTATGCAAGATGGACGGTTACGTATCATTACAACCTTATGAAAGTTGCTTCAACTCATCCAGGGCTAGAAGAAGATTTTAAAAAAGGGTTCTTTGGAATTAAACGTACGGGAAAACCATTTTCGAGGCAGCCGATTGACTTAACTCTAGAGCAAACGATCAATGCGGATGCTGCTAGGCGACTAACTGGAATCACTCATTTGACAGATTCCATCGCAGCTCGTCAACGTTGGGCTCGTAGTCATGAAATTCGATCAACTATTATCACCCACGTTTTGGAAGAGATAGGCATTAATAAAAAACAAGATATTTCAGTACAGCCATCGAACATCAAATAAAATTGCGAGCAACTGGAAAAGTTTGTAAAATCTTTTGATCAATACATCAATCCATTTAGTGCCCAGTTCCCTCCGAATCAATTGTTTAACATATCATCTGGTAAAGCTGCTTCAACTCAAGTAGAAGACTTTCTTCTGAACGTTGAAAAGATTGGTGATGACCTTCGCAAAGCATTCATTTCTGAATGTTCATCAGATATTAACCGGTTTGATAAAGCAATCAAGAAAATACCAATTCACAATTTTTCAAGTCAGATAGAAAAAAAAAACCGTGAAAGTTGGAGGAAAAAATCAAGAAATCAAAATACAGCGGGATTTATTTGGACGCATGTTGGGGCTATCAATGGACTATAAGATCGATGTCCTCAGAATTTTATCATATCCGATAACTCCTGTGCCTCTTTCTCTATGCCATTTGGACGGAGGAATTCACAAAACAGATAAGTCAGCGCTTGCTAAAACTCTTGAGGCAAAAATCGACCATGATCCACCAAGTCACGCTGATGTATATTTGATTGACGGTTTCATTATTCTACATGCTATGAAAGAAGTACCCAGGACTTTTGGTAATATTTCAAAGAAATTTTTGCAAATGATTACTAAATTTTCAGCATCCAGAATAGATGTTATCTTTGATCAATATTGGTACCCTTCCATCAAAGACAACGAACGGAGTCTTCGACATGAAGCACCACTAATTGATTACTCGATTTATGGACCAGACCAAATCAGATCAAGTGACTTTACGAAAGAAATGCGAAATACCAAATTCAAGGAAGCTCTTATTGAATTTTTCACTATACATTGGGCAACGGATGATGTTGCGCCGTTTATTGGAAATAAATTGAACCATTTGAATTTCAAAAATTGTTATTCATATAGATCCAATGACGGCAAAGTCGAGTCAAGTATCGTTGAAGATTTGTGTTGTAAATCTCATGAAGAAGCAGACAGTAAAATTATTTTCCATGCTCGTAGCATTATTGATCAGTCTAATATTGTTATTAGAGGTTCAGATACTGATATTTTAATAATCATGCTGGGCAACATGGTTAACTTGAAAAATCCTTCTTCTCACATTTGGATGCTAACCGGGACAGGAAACAACGAAAGGTTTATTGATGTCAGCAAAATATATACAGAACTTGGTCCACTTTTAGCTAAAAGCTTAATTGGCTTCCACGCTTTCACTGGTTGTGATTTCAATCCAGCTTTTTATAATCGGGGCAAAAAAAAACCTTTCACGTTACTAAAAAATAACGTTGAATTTCAAAAAGCATTCGCTGCTTTCGGTGACATTGGCCTGACTGAGGATACCATACGTGAACTGTTTAATGTTATCCAGAAGTACACTTGCAGTATGTACAATGCTAAAAAATCCATCGATGTTGATGATGGGAGATTTCAGCTGTTCGTTAATTCCTACAAGGCTGTAGATATGAACGAAAATTTTAATAAAAAAGTCCGGAGCTTTGATGCAAGTTTGATCCCTCCGTGTAAATCTGAACTGTACCAACAAGTTTTGAGGACGCATTATATTTCCAGCATTTGGAAAAATGCTCATGCGAATGAGCCCACATCACTGAATCCCCTTGAATACGGCTGGATGGAGATGGAAAACCGTTACGTATTTAAGTGGTTCGAAGGAGACCAACTTCCTTGCTTTGTCAGCGACTTGATTCTAAATCCTGAAGGTAATGACAGCATTGTAACATTTATTGTAACAGCATTTTAATTATCATAAGCTTATTTAAAAATTTGTATTTTATTTTTACAGAATCTGACTTGGAGGATGAAGATGACTTGTCACTTTCTGAAGACGATTCCGAAGATGAAAATTAATTATAAAATATTTCATGATTATTTCATTGTTATAAATTATTTCCAAAAATAAATATATTCTGATATGAATAATGAATATATCTAATTAATGTTTGATTTTTTTTTTCCATCTTTATAATAATTTTATATTTGTTAAAGCCTTATAATGAACCTTTTTTTCTTTATTATACACATTTAAAGTAGTAGATCGTTCGTTTCATTGTGTATTTATAAAATTTTTTACATTGATTAATATAATTTTAATGTTATATAAACTTGACGAATGTGAAAATTACAACTGTGAACATACATATGCACGGACTACAGGTAATGTTTCGCTGTAAGCCGGATAGTTACAACCGGAAAAAATGTCAGCCATTTTTAATATTGGCTTAAAATAGTTCAATAAATAATATATTAAAATGGCTGACGCCGTAAAATACTTTAAAAATATTTTTTTTTTCCGAATTTTGAAAAGTGGCTGCCAGGATGTTGCAACCTTCAAAATCAGCAGCCATATTTATTTTTCAATTTTTCTAGAGGTATATTATGACATATTAAAACGGCAGACGCCGTAAAATACTTTAAAAATTTACTTAATTTTCATACCTGACTCACCTGAGGCACCCCAAACCTACCGCGGCCGGGCTTAGCTAGTACCCATTGCTTGTTTACTGGGTATAGAAGTCTCACTGGACGAAATTTCAGATACCGTAAAGAATGTGTTGTCAGATTTAAGCTGGCTCTTAGACTATCACTGTGAGCTTCATACCAGTGTTGAACACGATAGAGGAGTATTAGAACGTCGAGTAGAACAAGAAGATAATGTAGAACAAGAAACCGAAGAAGAAACGTCGGAAACGTTTAAACATGTTGGCGTTTTCTAAACAATTAAACTCTCTTTACCTGACCGGAATTTTCGACTAAACTTTGTTCTTCAATCAACCTCCTGGTCAAGAATTCTTCAGAAATCTAACGCATCGAAACTGCTTCGTGGACGTCTCGTACCACCATGAATAGACGTCATACCGCACAATTTAACTTGAGATCTTCATACTCTACAAATCACTCACAAACAAAGAAGATTTGGAACTACCGGAAGAAATTAGCACATACCAAAAACCGTAAAGTTTTCCTTCTTAAATGCCGTCAATTTGGGATCATTCCAAAATTTCTACAATTTAAAATCAAAAATCTACAACATTTAGCAAAGGAAAAAACCTTCGCCAAAGCTTTACGCTTCTTACAACAGAAATCTCTATCTCTTCAAATAAAAAATTGTTATCGACATGGAAGGTTTCTAAGCCAAGAACTAAATCAGAACATTAATAACTTCTTCTCAACTCAATTTACTAACTTAGAATACAAAAACTTCAACTTAGACATAGAGAAAGCCAATCGCCTTTTTAATGCCATTAAAACTGATAATGTTAACAAATTGAACAAACTTAAGTCTATACAGGCTCCTAAAGAAATTTACACTAACGAATGGTTAGTGAACTTATCTAAGACAGAGTTACCTTCTGAAATCAAAGATACTTTATCACTTGGTCCTAATCATGGTCTACCTTATAAAAATGTAAATTTACCTATTGATGATATTTTAAGTAGCGTAGAATTAGCTCTCATCACCAAAGATGGCATCACCAAAGATAGAGTAAGATCAAATATTAGCAAACTCATTGGAAACAGACTCGTCAAACATCCTCTTCAATCTGACCGTCAAATAACGTCCAAAGTTAAACTATTATAACTAAAGAATTTTTAAGGGGTTAGGGGTAGTCAGAATTTTCAAAAAATCGTTTTTTTTTTTTTGCATTTTCTTAAAGTATAATATTTTAAAAATATTGTGTGAAAATTCGAAGTGAATCCGAGAAATTCTTTCCGAGTTATTCAACAAGTAACAAAGTGCGCTCGGGCGCTACTTGGCGTTCGAGAGCTGGTAGCTAGCAGCAGTTGCAAACAACCGATTTCTCGTGTTACATTGTCATAATATCTCCCCATTCCATACACATATAAATACCCTACTAAATATATTCACAATTTCTAGGTAGTACAAGAGCAGAAAAATATTTTTTTGTTGCCAGTATGCCTGTAGTCGTTGCACTGATTAGTAGATCGTTTTGTATTAAAATAAATTATTTCTCAAGTGATTTACCATGGGACGTGATTCTAAAAAGGTTTCAAGAGAACTTCGGAGTTCTGAAAAGATTAATAAGTCGCGTTCAGTCAAACGAAAGAATGTGTATAATCCGAAAACAGCGGAACGTGATCAAAATATTCAGAGTACATCTTCTAAAAAATTAAAACAAAACACTGAAGATGATGTACCTGAAGACAGCAGTACTGAATATCGAATAATAAATTTCATTAAGGTATTCACTGCGATTTCTGCTCTTATAAAGTGTAAAAAATGTGATGGAAATGTACTGTTTCAAACAGCAAGTACACGTGGGCTGGGATTCAAGATTGTAGTTGCATGTAATAACTGTGGAAATGAATATATTCCTTCCTGTTCTTTCATTGGGCATTCTTATGAAATAAACAGACGTTTCATTTTTGTAATGAGAATACTAGGAATAGGATACGAAGGATTGTGCAAGTTTTGTGGCCTGATGGACATGCCGTCTTTTTTAGACAAATGTACGCATACAATTTTACTGAAACAGATTTTAAATTGTGGTAAAACCGTCGCAGAAGCCTTCATGACGAAAGCTGTGAATGATGAAAAGCAAGCAATGACTACAACTGAAAATGAAGATATAAATCATTTAACTGTATCGGGAGATGGAACCTGGCAAAAACGGGGATATACATCGTCATTTGGAGTTTCTTCTATAATTGGCTATTTTACTGGAAAGATTCTTGATATAAACGTTAAAAGTGCATATTGTAAGCTATGTGAGTATTGGAAAAAAAAAACAAATACAGTTGAGTTCCAGGAATGGTATGAATCGCATGAATATGAGTGTTCTGCTAATCACAAAGGGTCTTCTGGAAAAATGGAGGTGGACGCGATGGTCGAAATGTTTTCGCATTCTGAAACAAAATATGGAGTCAAGTAATCGTCCTGATCGGAAAAAGAAGAGACGATTTTCATCGAATCGATACACCGTAGAAAGTGAAACTAGTTTTACAAGTGCTTCTGCAGCTAAATTAAAAAATTATGGAGACGAAGAAATAATAATTAATAAAAATTTTGGGTACTGTCTACTGGAATTTTATTCAGTTTTACAAACTCTCTCCACTTTAATTCTATGTGCTACCTGCAAAGAGAAAATTAAATTTTCTCAAACAGCACCACGTGGTCTAGGATTTAAAATTGTGTTGCAGTGCAGTTGCGAAAATAATAAGTACATTCAATCATGTCCTTTGGTGAATAAAGCATATGAAATAAATCATCGAATTGTAATAGCTATGAGACTTTTAGGAGTAGGACGAGAAGGAATAAATAATTTTTGTAGTGTCATGGATATATGCCAAGGTTTATGCATCAGTACTTACTACAGCTGCCTAGAAAATTTACATTCAGCCACAAGTGCAATTTACGATCAGGTAATATCTAAAGCAGTAAAAGAAGAGCAAGAGTTACAATCTGAGTCTGAGCCTCATGAAAATCCAACGCACTTGACGGTTTCTGGAGATGGTACCTGGAAGAAGCGAGGATTCACTTCACTTTTTGGCGTTACAACCCTAATTGGTAAATACTGTAAAAAAGTTGTCGATACTATTGTAAAATCTAGCTTTTGCCAAGGTTGTAATCTGTGGAAAGGTAAGAAGAACACAGATCCTCAAGCTTATCAAGATTGGTATGAGGAACATAACGATTCATGCACCATCAATCACCGGGGAAGTGCTGGAAAAATGGAGGCAGATTCTGTGGTTGAAATGTTCAATATATCGGTCGAAAAGCACGGAGTAAAATATATCAAATATATTGGAGATGGAGACTCCAAGACATTCAAAGGTATTCTTGATATGGACCCGTATGATAATAATCCAGTTGTAGTGAAAAAAGAGTGTGTTGGGCATGTCCAAAAACGTATGGGTGCCAGGCTACGTAAAGCAAAGAAAGACAATAAAGGTATTGGCGGCAAAGGAGCTGGTAAATTAACAGATAAAGTTATTAATGAGCTAAGTTTATACTACGGTCTGGGAATTCGTCGGCATCCTGACTGTGTGCAGAGTATGAAAAATGAAATATGGGCTACTTATTACCATCGAAGTTCAAGTGACGAGGATCCACAACACATGTACTGCCCTACTGGTTCATCAAGCTGGTGTAAATGGCAACAAGCCGCAGCCAACAACACTCTTGAAGGCTTTGTTCACGAGCACCCTCCTCTGGATGTTAAAGTATTGGATATAATTAAGCCCATTTATACCAGCTTATCATCTGATGATTTATTAGAACGATGTTTAGGATCCGAAACACAAAATAATAATGAATCCCTCAATTCATTGATATGAACTTTTGCTCCAAAGCATATTCACGCTGGAACCCAAACTATCGAAATTGCAAATCATTTAGCCGTTGCTATTTTTAATGAAGGCTTTTTAAAGATTTTAAATATAATGGCACTCATGGGCATCATCGTTGGTACTGAAGCTCACACATTTGCTGTTAGACGTAACGAGCAGAGGATTGATCGCTCTGAACTACGAGCTTCTGCTGCTTCAAAAGCAGGCAGAACAGCTCGTTTAGAAGAAAGAAGTTCACAAAATCTCGATTTTGAGAAAGAAGAAGGTCCAATGTATGGATATGGGATCGCCGATTAATCCAAAGTGAGTATTAAACATAATTATCTGAGTTATTTAACTGGAAATCTTTCTCAAACTTCAAACGCGTTTTTCTCAAAACTCCTTTTGTTGAGGTGGTTGACACGATATCTGAAGTTCTATCTGACCGATTCCTTTGAAATTTTGTGAGAATCTTTTTCATACATCTCTTTATCACTGGAGCTAAGGATTTTGAAAAATTTTAATTTGAAGTATTTTTAAAAAATTCGTAAAGGTCGAAAAACAGGGGTAAAAAAAATATTTTTTTTTCAAGTAGACGCCATTTTGTGAATTTTTTTTTTTTTTTCGGCCGAAGTTCAAGATGTAGCGACATCTTTACTAATTAAGAATTTTTTTTGTTTGTTCGATTTAGATCACTACAAGGGTTGGAATCATGTCAACCAGGGAGCACTGTTTGACTAGCAACCCCTACTTCACCGACCTGTCACTGAATGAATTTTTGACTTTTTTTTTTTTTAATTTTTTTTATATACTTTAAAAATCAATAAATATTATATAAAAAAATGGATGGTAAAAATGTTTTCAATTTTTTTTTTATCCTAGTTTGAAAAATACCCAAAAAGTAGGGCTCTAGACCAGAATACCCCCTTAATAACGTTATCGTAACAATTTATGCTGAGGAAGCACCATTATTTCGCCATGTTGGAACTGTTTGAAATTCAGTAAACCGTAATGAAACGAAACACTCATATATTTCGAAAGCTTAGTTCCTGAAAAATCATTGTAAAATTAAGAAAATAGTGATTTTTTCCCCAATGTTTCGTCATTACGATAACGTTACTAACTTCAAACTTCTCAAGATTTACCTTTTAACTGAAGCAAATAATTAAACATTCACTTACTAGGTAATTGAGAATAATATCGTAGTAATAAATGAAGAGATTGGAAAAAAAATATCTCATCATTTCTACTTACTACTTTAACCATTCGTTTCTCTGCGAAATAAGTATATTTTATTATTTATAGATAAAACTATGGACATGTATCCATTTCAATTGGTACAGTTTTTACCCAAAGGAAAAGGCGTCGATATTGACTGTGTGCCGCTGAGTTGGCTCGATTACAATTCTGAGAAGAAAGAGTGTGTTGCAAAGTTTATGCCTCCACCATACACTAAAGCTAAAAGTAAGCTTTTAAACTCATTGATAAGAGATCTAAAAGATCCGGATCCTGACTGGCCGCTTTACGAAGTACTGATGCGTGGCCAAGCAAGTGAGTTCTAATGTGAAACTCTTTCAAAACTAAATTCGAGCAATCTTTCATTTTTCAATTTTGACTTCTTTTCTGTGTTTGTTAGATTTGTTTTATTTGTTTCTTTGGCAGACTAAATTTAACTATGATAAATATTTTGATAAGCTATTAATTGCTATTTCTATTTACCAGAAACATATGACGAAGCTATGTTACGTCTAAATGCTTTGCAAACTCAAGAATATGCTTACACAACTGATTTCGCAGTTGAATTGCATTCATTTGCCGAAGAACCCATGGAACACGATCAACCTCGCATGACTGAAGCTGCGATGGATAATCTCCTGAAGAGGGTAAAGTTGCTGGAAAAGGACAGTCATGACCTTCGGAAAGAATTGCGCGCCTTAAAAAAGAAGTTCATAAATATCAACGAACGTGAGAATCGAGTAAAGACAAAAGCTCACACGTTCACTAGGAAAAGTACACGTGAAATAGTTTTGTCACTTTCAGACTTATCGGCAGGTGCAAAAGCGATGGTATGTTTGCAACTGCATACTGCAAATGCGCCCTTCTCGGAGGAAGAGAAAAATTTGGCAAAACTATTGCACTATTACTCTCCAGTTGGCATGAGTCGACTTAGACAAGCAGAATGCAACTTTCCCAGCTCATCTACAATGAAACGTTGGGCTATGGATTACATCAAACCTGGGTTTACTGAGTTGATTTTCAAGGCCCTGGGGGAGAAACTGTTGAATTTACCTCCCGAGCAACGCGAAATACTAACGCAGTTGTGGGCTACCGATGCATCAATCGAGTTTTTACAATTCACGAGGAAAGTAATCTACGCGACTATTTAAGTGCTCGAGAGTTTATTTTGGGTTATCTCTATCTGAAGTACGTAAACTGGCATACGAGTTGGCGATTAAAAATGGAAAAACATTCCCTGAAAGGTGGCACGATAGTCAAATGGCTGGTAAGGAATGGTTGACGGGTTTTTTAAAACGACACCCGAGCCTCTCTTTGAGATCTCTTCAAGCAACAAGTCTGGCGCGGGCTTCGAGTTTCAACGAACATAATGTGAGCAAATTTTTTGATAACCTTGCTGAGATAATTGATAGGTACAAATTTGAGCCAAAAGATATCTGGAATATGGATGAGACAGGGGTGACCACTGTCCAAAAACCTAGCAAGATTGTAGCTCAAAAAGGAACTAAACAAGTAGGTGCAGTAACCATAGCAGAACGTGGAAGATTAATAACTGTTGCTGTTGCGATTAATGCTCAAGGAGGACACATACCTCCTTTTTTCGTATTCCCATTGAAACGATTCCAAGACCACATGATACTTGAGGGTCCTGTTGGTTGTGCCGGAGCTGGCAATGCTAGTGGATGGATGCAGAATGCAGAATTTTTACTGTTTCTACAACATTTTAAAAGACAAGTCACGCCAACAGTTGATCAAAAATGCTTATTACTACTCGACAATCATATATCGCATATATCTATCCAAGCTCTAAATTTTTGTAAAGAAAATGGAATAGTATTGCTGTCGTTTTCACCCCATTGCACGCACAAACTTCAGTCTCTGGATAGAGCAGTATTTGGGCCATTCAAAAAAATGATAAACACAGCTACAGACAACTGGATGCGAAATCATCCTGGTCGAACGATGACTATCCATTACATTCCTGGGATAGTCAAAGAAGCATTTCCTCTTTCTGTAACAGATAGAAATGCAATTGCCGGATTTACCTGTACCGGCATAAGTCCATTTAATAGGAATATCTTTACTGCTGCTGACTACGCGCCATCATCTGTGACTGACCGGCCATTACAATTTAACAGTCAAATTCCACCAAATGATCTGTTGAACAGTTCTGATGCAACATCCTCCATTCAAGTTAATCCAGGTACTCCAGTTGGTGATCTTCCAATATGAATTGACCAGACTGATCAGCGTACAGACAGCAATGATGATCAACCACCGGCTGTTCAAAATTTATCGGACTCGATCTCTGCAAAGACTGATTCTCTGTTAGCTGTCTCAGTTTTTGATCCAAATCACCATTGCCAGGACCTAGCCAACGAAGATCGAGTCACATAGAAGCGTACGGCCTGCAGGTTATTTGTAGCAAGAAAAGTTGGGGTGTTCGGACGAGCTATCACCCCAACAGCTAGGTGTCACTAGTGGCACCTTTACTTGTGTGGCTCACGTACAGCGTTCTATACTAATGCGTACAGTGTCGGTGTGTTGGCTCCGACCGGCGAGTTGGGGATTATCTTATCAACACTAAAAACGCAAACGCTACTAATGCTGTTCGGAGAGCCAATTGCGTGTCAGCGATTGCAAGCTCCATGAACGCTATTTGCGTTGCGATCGTTGCGATCACATTCGGCCATCTTAATACATTTGCGCGGGACTTTACACCGTGCTTGAGTGAAACATGGAGGATCGTAGTGATTTCTTGCGAATATTAACGATAATAACGCAGGAAATTATCAACGTATCATCGAGTGACAGTGACGACAATGCCAAAGTCTTGATTGTGCAAATGTCAAATAAAAGACGGAATTGTTCATTTTGCTGTCGGAATGCTGGTTGCTCGATGAGCGAAGGAGGTTAGGATCACGATGAGTAGTGATAGCGTTCGAGTTCACAGAGTTCGCAAACACTAACGCTGTCATTACACCACCTCGGAAAAAATATCATTGACAGTGAATTGTTATGACGTCACACGCCATTATTGATGACGTCACGAACACGTTTGATAGCACCACCGTCGGGCTCCGTGGGTGGAGTACAAAATATTGTACCTTCATGGATTAAAACGGCGTAGGAATATCCACGCTCCTGGGTACTGTCTAATGCAGTATGACGGTCAGGAATTCCCAGATTGGGATCGTTTCATTAACGATAACTTCCGTGCTCTAGGAGATTTCCGACTCGTCAATGAGAATGATGATGCTGGATTGCGCACTCCCCATTTCTCAGGAGTCTCCTCGACTAGCAGCCGGTCAATAGACCTGGATAGATTTATCTCCGCCCACTTTCACGTGATTTGTATTGTATTGGTACAAAATATTGGTGGGTCAGAGTGGGCTTTCACCAAAACGTGGTGGGAATTCGAAAAAAACAACAATGGCGACGAGACAAATAACTTTGTACAATCCTGAAACTGACATTGCAGTGGAAGTGACAGTGTCAGTGGAGGATGCGAGGCGTGCCGAAAATGGTTAGTGGCCCCTTGATTTTAAAGATAAAATAATTTTCAATCGAATAACTTTGGTTTGGGAAAAAATTGCGTTTTTCTTATCCTAACCTCAAATCGAACTTTTCGTTGTGTACGTCATTCTATTTGTTGAAAAAAATGGAACTCATCATATTTTCTAAATATCAATATAAATAATTATTTGAGATTTTGTTTCATTCAATTCCAATTATTTCTTGCGATAGATGTGTTCATGAACGGTCATGTATTTTCATCGTTTCTAATACATTTTCTAACGAACTGAGTTTTTTTATTTCAGATTTACACTTTGCAACGGCACTAATGAATAGTGCATTACAAGAAAAGGCCGTAACGATTGTGGAATTGCAGCAGGAAGATGCTGACAATACTGATAGTGGTACGCAAGCTCTATTTTCTTTTAAACAATTTAAATATGCATGTATACAAATGGTTTGAACACATAAAAATCTGTAAAAGTTTTTATGGCGTGGCTATTGAAAAGTCAAAAATAAAATGGTTATTACATTGTCGTTATTTTTGATTTAGCAAATATAGAGGGTCACTCGCAATCAGCGCAGCAGGGTGATGCTGTTACCTGCGAAGAGAGTGGTACGTCAATCAGTCTGTGGTATCTAGAGCATATTACCCAAATAAATTAATGCAAACGATAATTTTCTGAGGTGGAAGAGGTAGAGGACGTGGCGCCTCATCCCGGAATGGGAGTGGAAGAGGAGGAGGTTTTAAAACAAAACCTCAGCCCGGCCCGATCGCTACAGCACCAACTTTGGATGCGTCAGCGAAACCGAAACCTAAAAGTCTATCCACAACAGAAACAGTACCGAAGAATGATCCCATGTGGATCGATTTTGACGCGGAAGGCTTCGAAGGCCTTACAGCATACGCAGCCCACAATGATTTCGCAGACACCTTTGAAGGTTTCATCCCATTGGTCGAACGCGAATATGACCTTATTCATACGGTCGATAAGAATTTCGCGAAATTCGTCTCGAAATCAATGTTTGTATGGTATAGCGTCCAGCACCTATACGCGCGGAAAATATCGATAAAAGCCACAAGAGGATTGACAACCTTCGATGAAGATAAACTATTAGTTTATATCAAAGGCAAGATAATATCAATTTAACAAAAAATAAAAACTGAATCAATTCACTACAATCCGCTCCAGAATCGTAGACCGTGTACTTTTCCATTTCGTCAACGATTAAACAGTCCAATGAGCACTGGCAAGCAGTTTCGGCTCTAATTAACAACATAATTTATGGCTACAGTGGGTGTAACTATATCTCACCCCTACACTGTACAATCTAATGTAAAACTATAACAGAAAGCAATAATATTATAAATTACTGCGATTAGAAAAACATACTGTGGGCCTCGGCGGTAACAAGAAATAGCATAGCATATTTATACTATTTTATATACGTACCTGGCCCCTATATCTCAACAATCAACCTAGCTCTGGTATTTCAGTGCATAGCAGAACAATTAACAACGGCGCTTGTCGATTAATGTAAGTCTCATTAAAAGAATAATCAATTATAATATCGCGTAACAGCATTTTAATTATTTTTCACGATGTTCGCTCTTTGGGAGCTTGTAGTTCGACCGAGCCGCTTGGAAGGTGTGAGTCGCTTGGAATCAAAGATGAGTTGTGGTGTTGAGAAAGCCAACGTCTACATCAAGCGGTGATTCTGAGCAGCTTGCTGTAGCTGGAGAATAGACTGAGCATCTCAGGTTCAGTTGGTGGTTCTCTGGCTGTTGCTGCATGGGCTGTTGACCTCCCTTCTGGAAGATTGGTGAGATCTGTCTGGAGATTACTCCGTGGAGGTTTCTCATCATTGGAGAGAAACTCTGGTCCCTTCCACCAAAGTTGGTGTGTGAGTAGGTCCCGTGGTGAGAGCCCTCGTGATGCGCAATCCGCTGGGTTGTGCTGACTCGGGATGTGATTCCATCTGGCTTCTGGAAGCAATGTTTGGATCTCAGCGACTCGGTTTGCTACGTATGTCTTCCATCTTCGTGGAGGTGCCTGGATCCAGCCCAGCGTGACAGTGGAGTCTGTCCACAAGTATGTAGTGATGTTATTCCAGTTGGTCAGCCTGAGTGTGTGGTGAGCCAACTTAGCGAGGAGATGTGCCGCACAAAGTTCCAGTCGAGGAAGTGACACCTGTTTTAGTGGTGCGACCTTACTCTTTGCAGCTATCAATGATGTTTCGCTCCGGCCGTTTTCCTGGAGAGCTCGCAAGTAGAGGACGGCCGCGTAGGCTTGTTCGGAGGCGTCTGAGAACCCATGGAGTTCTATTTTGTTGGTCGGAATTAGCCAGCGAGGAATGCGAATGCTGGAGAGTGTTGTCCATTGGTCGTGAAACTCCCTCCAGTCTTGTGAAATGTGTTGAGGAAGAGGATCATCCCACTTGGCGTTGATCAACCATGTCGACTGAATGGTGATTTTTGCTCGGGTTGTTACGGGTGTGAGCCATCCTAATGGATCAAAGAGTTGAGCTGCCTGAGATAAAATTGATCGCTTCGTAATAGCTTTGGCGGTGGTTGGTTGGACGGTGAACAGGAAGGTGTCTGATTGCTGGCTCCATTGAAGCCCTAGAGTGGAGTGAGTTTCCTCTGTAGGAGCCCAAGACATGTTGCCCTTTACCAAACGATCTGACTCTGGAATGTGTGTGAGCAGAGTGGAGTCGTTTGACATCCATTTCTTGAGTGGAAATCCGCCCGCCATGCATATCTCTCGAAGTTCCTTTTGCAGATTGAGCAGTTGCGTTTGATTATCTGCTCCAGTAAGGATGTCGTCAACGTAGATATCTCGTTGAAGAATAGATGCTCCAAGTGGGAAATTCGCCTGCTCGTCGTGAGCCAGTTGTCGGATGGTCCTGATGGCTAGAAAGGGAGCGCAAGCGAGACCGTACGTCACGGTGTTGAGTCGATATTCGCGTGGGTCTTGATCTTCCTCGGTTTTCCACAATATTCTTTGGAGGTCTCTGTCATCTGGGTGTACGAGAATCTGTCTGTACATTTTCTCGATGTCAGCAGCGATGACAAAGCGATGGGTTCTCCATCTGAGCAAGACGTCAGATAGAGCTGGCAGCAGATTCTCCCCTTTTAGCAGGAAATGGTTGAGGGAGATTCCTTGGTGAGTTAGGCAGGATCCGTTGAACACTCTTCGAAGCGGTGTAGTGGTGCTGGACTCTCGCCACACTCCGTGATGAGGAAGGTAGCAGACGTTGCTCGTCGGCTTGGGTTGTTCTGCCACCTCCATGTGTTTCATGGCTTCGTAGGTGGACATGAACTCGTGGTAATGTTGCTCAAGCCCCTTATTGTGTTTAAAGCGCTTGAAAGTGTAATTGAGACTTCTTTCGGCAGCTCTCCGGGTGTCCGACAAGTCCATTATTTTGGATGAAGTTGGTAGTCGCACGATGTAGCGACCTTCGGGTGTTCGGGAATGTCCGATGGCGTATGTCTCCTCACAAATTCTCTCGTCGGGAATCAAGGAAGGAGGAGCGTTGGGCAGTTCCTCCTGTTCCCAGAATCGTCGAACCATGGATGATAGCGAGTCCCTTGTTGAACAGTGGTGACTCACTGTGGTATTGGTGGATGCGTTTGACGCACTGGTGGTGCCTGATAGAATCCATCCGAAGATGGTTTTCTGGGCGATGGGTTGATTTCTGCCCCCCTTCCGGAGACCGGTGTCCATGATTTGAGCATAGATGTCAGCCCCGAGGAGGACGTCGATGGGATCGGAGGCTTCGAAGTCTGGGTCTGCTAGATCGAGCCCCTTGATGTGATTCCACTCCCGCCTAGATGCTTCCACGTTGTTGCCGTAGAGGGTCAGTTTGGGGAGAATCAGTGCTGTCGTTACAATAGTGGTGTTCTTGTGACGAGCTGTAACCTTCAGCTCGACTTTCCCCTTTGCTGTTGCGGTTTGGACTCCACCTACTCCGCATATGGCGATTGATGCTTTAGTCCGAGTGATGTGGAGGCGTTGTGCTAGCCTCTCGGTGATCATGCTCGTGTCAGAGCCTTGATCGATAAGTGCACGTGCATGGTGCAAGTTGCCGAAACGATCTGCTACCCGGATGCGGGCTGTAGCTAGCAGAACGGACACTCTTGTTGATGGGCGCTGCTTGGCGATGAGGCAATTGGCTGAGGTTGCTGGCTTTGGAGCGGCCAAGGCATCGTGGTGTGATGTCCCTCCGAGCAAGTTCGGCACGTCTTCTTGGATGGACATTCGTGGTGCTTGTGTTTGCCCAGGCAGTTGGTGCAGCGGTTGTGTTGCGAAATTATGCTCAACCGTTCCCTGGCTGGTTTGTCCTTATAGGTTGGGCAGAACATAATGTAGTGTGCCTGGTTACAGATGATGCAGGTTTCTGTGGGTGCACTGCGTCTCTGTTCTTGTTCGGGTTCGCTTGCCTTCTTCTTCCCATTGTTGTTCTGGGCGTGATGTGTGTTTTTCCACCGTGGTGATGGTTCGGGAGATTTCTGTTCTCCCTTTGGTTGCTGGATTGCTTCGAGCGTCTGGATTCGGCGTTCGAGGAAGTTCCTGAGGTGTGTGTAGGTAGGAGGCTCCGTTGTCTCGGCGATAGAGGCCTCCCAATCTCGACGTGTTTTGTTGTCGAATAGTTCGACCACCAGGAAGACATACAAGTCCTCGTGCTGCCCGATGGGTCTTCCAATGGCGTCAAGTGAACTGCAGGTTGAGATCATGCCGTGGAAGATTCTTTGAAGTTCGTTTGCTGACTCCGCCTTTGCCTTTGGGATTGATGTAAATTTGGTGAGGCACGATCTGATCAATGCCCTTTTGTTTTCGTACAAGCCGCTCAAAGTGTTCCAGGCTTGTTTGTAGTTTTCTGCGGTGATGCTGAGAGTTTTGATGAGTAGGCTGGCCTCCCCTTTCAGGCTCGCCTTGAGGTAGTGGAGTTTTTCGACCTCGCTGATTGATGCATCCTGGTCGATTAATGATTTAAACAGGTCTCTGAAGGATGGCCAATCTTCGTAATTGCCCGAGAACATGGGCAGCTGGATACGAGGCAGTGAAGCTCGGCCGTTGCTCTGCTGTGGTTGGGTGCTTGCAGAAGAATTCCTTGTTTCTCCTGTTAGCTTTGTAGCGAAGTCCATGAGCATGCCGCGCTGCGACATATACTCTTCTTCCACCAGTGATGAGAATGTGGCGTAATCGTGCTTCTTTAACTCATCCTTGAATTTGTTGAGAAGAACTTCGTGTTGACTCTCGAATTTCTCCCAGTATTTGTCGAGATTGAAGATGCGTGCTTGGACGGCTCCGGCGCTAATATTTGCCTGGCCGGTCTTCCTGAGGTTCTCGACCATCCTTGCCTGTAGCTGCTCGTAGCAGCACGCTGCAACGGTTCTATGTACTACTTATATGAGTATCGTATCATTAAAGAGGTGAACACAGTCGTCTATAGTTTTAAGAAAGGGACAATAGGAAGTTACGTGTCGAATTTCCATATTTGCACGTGTGGAGCGTACTTCAACCCACCTGTAATAGAGGTAGGGGTGAACCAGGTAATAGCAAGAGGAACAATATCCTCAAGAATCTCTGAGCATATAGGTTTCCGCGTAGAAGAAACAGAAGACAATTGGAGACAACTGTTGGAAAACTGTCGTTTTTCTTCAATTCCCAAATATTTGGATGAGCGATCGTCAGTATGGCTAGCAAAGGTAAACAGACCTCGAACTCCTCCGGAAAACCGGATAGAAATAGAGAGAGGATGAGAGCCTTTAACGAGTCAAAGGCCCAGGGCAATTGGGCCAAAGAAGACGAAGTCGAACAGCGTTTCGAACAAGAATCTGCGAAACCGCAGAATGAAGCCAGGGTTCAGAAGCAACGCACTAGAACCCAACAATGGCGTGAAGGAAAGGGAAAGGGAACACCCGCCCCACAAAAGAAGATGGAAGAACAAATTCCCAACTTCTCAGCGAAGGAGGAAACAGCCGAAGTTTCCTCCCCTCTTTATTCAGTCGGCCCAATCCAGGGGCTGACTCCAGTTAGGCAAAGTTATGCCCAAAACTTGGATTTTTCAACCTTTCCACTATTAGTGGAAAGAACATATAGAGACATGATGACAGTTGATGAGCGAATTCCTCGGAAACTGCCCTTCTCAATGTTTTTACATCATTGCACAGTAGCATTGAATCTGCAATTGATGGTGATCTTGCAGGAACAAAACAGAGAAGGCGCCGCTAGAATCGAAGGTGAGGCGGCCACCTACTTAGACACGATTGTTCTTCCTGGACCCATATCAGAATATATTTCTATGATAGGGAAGACATCAACTCAAGCTGGGGATGAGGTAATGCTAAATATACCCCTGGCAGCTAGGCCCCGGATTTCCGACCGGCCTGGAGAAACTGGATCGTTCGGTCCTATAGATGAACGGTCCCATAATTTGTATGAGTGCTATATGTCACCACGCGTGACGAGAAATCGTATAGAGGCAACTCTGAGAGGAGAGGATGATTGGCTCCCCCTTACAGATGAATTACTGCCACCCGATTCTATTCCCACGCCAAATTTTCTGGGCTATGGCCCTATAGATACCCTTAACGCGGAAGGACGATCCGCATTAGTTGGAATTAGATTTCCTGATGATGGATTCAACTCAGGAATCGAGTCCCGCGTCCAATTCAGCCATGAGCTTGCTGCACGCACTTCTTCTGTGTTGAATTCTCTTATGCAGAGGTATAAGATGACCACGGGGAAAATCGTTCACAAGCCATGTCCTGGATTCGTCGGTTATCTTGAAGTCATTCAACCGACTCACCCACAGATCAATCTCGCAGAGATTAATGCCCATCTGTGGTCCCCAAATTCTGCAGGAGCATCTCTTGCTAATATGATGTATTTACATGGCCTTAAACGGCGAAGAAACCTGCAAGCATCCAAATACATCTTACAGCTCGTGTAGGAAAGGCTGAGATAAGGCATATTTTCGAAATTCTTCTTCGCAAATACGAGTTTCATTTTGGACTATCTAACTATGTCAATCGAGTATCATGCCTTGGGCTCGAAGCCTGAGGCATTGGCTGCTCATATTATAGAAAAGACATATGAGATAACCGGCGTCAGTCCAGAAGACTTTATACGTCTTCATGCAGCAGATCAATTTAACTATAATCTGCTCCAAAATGAGTTCAAGAAACATTGTATCGACTACTGTGATGAACTGCAGCCAGGGTTGCCGTCCATGGCTGTTGACTTTTGCGCCAAGATCGTGTTTGAAATAGGCCCTGAGTCCAGAAAAATTAAAAAGGGTACTTCAGACAAGGTTTGGAAGTTTATTTTTAATAGAGGTAATGTAAAGCATGTGGTCTTCGTGGCCACATACAAGCAAGAGACTTCCGACTACAAACCCGAAACGGCACATAAACACATGGTTGTGTCTCTTAAGCAAGCAGGATTGCTTGCTTTAGAAACGTTCACCAGGCTTGCAAAGTTTGCCTATGATACCACTGTGCCGTATATTCTTCTGACGCCCTTAGCAGGTGCTATTTTTAGCAGGGATGATATCCCTGAGATGGCAAGAGAATTGGAGACCCCAGTAGTTGATGTCATAATCATGATTAACCAAAGCTGCCAAAGTGGTGGTCACTACCTAACACAGTCAACTGCTGAGATGGCAATGTGTGCATCTGTCTCTGCTACTAGAAATCTCAAGGATGCATCTATGAGGGCAGCCATAGTGTCAAAGGTGACCAAGCAGTATATTATGCGCAGTAAGAAACCTACTATGGAAAAGTTTAGAATTATCGCAAAATATGCTATTGGGGGAGTACCGTCCGAGTTTCAATACGAGAAACTCGTCGAGGAGTATGATAGGGTCCAGATGACAAAGGTCTCAGTAGTTAGACAAAGAGCAGCAATATCTCAATCCATGTTGCAGTCCACTATCCAAGTGCCAGCAGTAGCTGGGGGCAGCTCTGAGCCGCGTACTGGGCCTATGCCAGAGGCACCAGGAGGGTCAAGATGAGATGATCCTTCCATGTAGCTCCGTCTGGCTCCGGATCAGCTCTTCGAATGAGCGATCCATGATTGCGGTGGGTGGTTATATAGGAAGACGAAGGTGCTGTGTTGACGCGTTGACCTTGTCCTCTGTATCCGGCTCGAAGGACCAATAAATGATCGCTCTTTGGGAGCTTGTAGTTCGACCGAGCCGCTTGGAAGGTGTGAGTCGCTTGGAATCAAAGATGAGTTGTGGTGTTGAGTTTATTTTGTATAATGCTAATTATTTAATTTATTTACATATGTACAGTTATTTGCATGGTTGCCAAGTAATACATGGTGCAGTTTTAGTGATAATGCAATGTGGTGGAGGCGTCAGTGTTGATGTCAGTCGTCTAGGGGGATCGGTCACGGTCCTGGGTGGCGGAGTGTATCTGCTTTCCGGCGAACTGGGAGGCGTTGGGGGACGGCGGTTCTCAGTTGGTTTTACCGGAGACTCCCACTCGCTGTCTGTAGTCTGGGTGGCAATTGTCGCAAAAGAACGCTGCGGCTCAGGAAACGGTGACACGGGAGGTGGGATGTGCCGGTAATAGCTCGGAGAAGTCAAGCGCGCTCGGCGTACATCCCACAAGGAGAGAAGCACGGCTGGTGGTCTTGTCAGTGGTTGAGCGGGAACGTCGATTGGGTGTAGTGTCCAAGGGACAGGCGGGTTGGATGCAGTTGATCTTTGTTGTTCGCTGGCCGAAGCCAGATAAAAAGAGTCCGTCATACAACGTCGTGTCGTCAGGTCTGTTGTGAAGTCAGTCAGCTGTCGCAGAGTCAGTCAGTCGTTGTAGCGTCGATGGGCTGGAGCAGTGTCGTTCAGAGTCAGTTGGGTGCGTCAGAGGCGTTGAACCCGAAGTGTCCTGCCGATCGGTCTGATCGGCCGTCTCTTATTCCAGCCTCGGTGGATCCTTGATAGCGGGAGACCATGTTCGGTGATTAAGCAACGCGCTCAGCTGCGTGGGTGGCGTGAGCGGCGTGCGTGACGTCACACTTTCTTCTGGGTCGCGTGATTAGAAAGTGTGCGAGGCTGGTTGCCTCGCGTGATTTGGAAGGCGCGCGACCGACGTGTTGCGTTCACAACGTTGTTGTGAACAAAAATGCTATATGCCTTCTAGGATTATATCGTTAGACTACGGAGATGGTGCTCTTCCTCCTCGATACATATACATATATTAATACTGCGCGACGAAAGTCCGTAAGCGGACTAACAACGTTTGATGAAACAAAGCGCGTTTCAATACGCTCGATATGCGCCTTTGCATAACTGCGATTCTCGCAAAGAGACATTGTTACTCACGGCAACAACTGCCTGGGAACCTGCTGATCCAAGCCCCTGCACATCTTGCACATTCAGTGAAAATGATGCATTAAATGCTACTGATATGGGAATGGAAATAATTTCCGAGGATCCCAAAAAATGGCCAAACAGTTTTCGATCAGACAAAGTTCATTGCAACCTTGTAGAACGAGGTCCTCAAACAATTGACTTAGATAGCTACAAATTTCCTTGTACAGATGATGGGCGACACTTTTCTCAGAATTGGATTTTTAAAATTTTACCAAATGGGGAAAAAGTAAAGAGACAATGGTTGTTGTATAGTCAGTCAAAGGACGCCTTGTTTCGGTTCCCTTGCCTCCTCTTTTCAAAAGACGATAAAAAGGACAAATCAGCTTTCTGTAGTATTGAAGAGGGGTTTAGTGATTGGAAACATTTGAACCCGTCTCTTGTCAATCACGAAAGATCGATACCTCACCGAAATTCTTATGTCGCTTGGAAAGATCTAGAGATTGGGCTGAAAACTAGTAGGTCTGTTGATGCAGAACATCAAAAATCGATACAAGCAGAATCGGAAAAGTGGCGTAGTATTCTTAAATGTATTGTGGATGTGATTCTTCATTGTGCCAGGAATAACTTACCTTTAACCCCTTCAATAGCAAACACAGTACAACTGACAATAACAAGACGCGATTTGCTCAGTAATCAAGCTTTTGCAAACTCAGTAGAATATGTATATCATTACAGGGCCAGTGCGGAAATCACCGACCACGATGAAATACCGTACACAATATAACTTGACGTTAATCCCGGCATCCACTTTGAACAAATAAACAATCTACGGACATTCAACGAAGAATGGACGCTAATCAACTATGTGGATCTTGGTAACATGTTATCCCAGTTATTAAAAATTACAGAATATTTGAACAAAATACGCGAAAAATGTACTACCTCAGCAAGTAGATGCGATACGAGTGACCACATAGAATTGTTAGCCAACAGAATAAGTACAATCAAAGAATACCAGAAGCAAATAAAATCATTAATTGGTCATCGCACAGTTAACAAAGCGCATTGGGAGCTATCCAAGTTAGCAACGCGCCGCGACAAAAGAGGAGCCTTAAATCTTGTGGGAAGCCTCTCCAAATCACTTTTTGGAACACTAGATGTAGAAGACGGTGAATACTTGAACCAAAAGATAGATAATCTATACAACGATACAAACCATCTAGCAATCCTGCTAAACAAACAAACAAATATAGTGCAATCGACACTGGGCGCATATCGTAACGAACTAGATAACGTTGCATCCTACAACGAATTACAAGACCGCATGTTGGCAACCCTAAGCAACCAAGTGACTATCTCGGGAAGATTCACGTCCACAAGCAAGACTGCAATCTCACTTATTAGACACCTCATTGACCTAGACAGATACATGAATAATTACGAACTTGATCTCAACAACCTAATAGACGCTATTGTCATATCCTCGATGTCCTCTGCCCCTACCCACTAGTTTTATTTTTTATTAACTTTCAATTTATCATTTAATACATTTATATTTTATATTTTTTATTTTGCGTCTCCGTATGCATTGCATGCATACGGCTCTCTTCATCACCTTTTTACTACTTCTGGAAATGAACACCCTAAGCTATCAACCATCTTACTGTTTAGATAATTCTTCGGGACAATCCTTACCCAAACAGACTCCTATATACAAACTCCCTAAGAGGGACCAAATGATCTGAACACGTGCAACGGATAGATCCGTATGGGTCTATCTCAAGTGTCTGTTTGGGCAGTATTGGCCCGAACATAAAATAAGGATATCTTTATTATATACAAAACACAGCACGGAAATCCCTACCCACACGTGTGGAAAAGGCGGGATAGTTAATGATAAATTCTCATGCTACACCGTACCCGATGGGCGGGGGTAGTTTTGACAAATGAAAAAACTCAAAATTTTATCAGGGCCTCCTGATTGGTCCAATATCCCTCAAGGATACTGGTAACCAATCAGGAAGTAGTTTAGACAAAACCACGCGAATCTTTTAAAAGAGAACAGTCAGAGAGAGTTAGCAATCAGTAGTCAATCAGTCGTCGTCAGAGAGTCGTCATTCAAGCTTCAACAACAAATCTTTCTCTCAGTTTCTATTACCAAAGAATCCAATCACGTCAAGCGCTAAGTGAATTCCGTGTTATTTTACTTAAATATAAACTTTTTTCTACTATTATATATAACTACAACCAGTTTAACCATCTTCGTAAACCTAAATTGAATAAACGTATAGTTGTGTTTTAAAACCTGTATCATGAGTAAACCAGTCAATTAATACCGTATCCAGTCCTCGCCGAGCACGCAGAGCCACCCCACAGAGCCCGAATCAATAGTTAAGGGGTTAGGTGGGTTTCAAAATTTCAAAAAATCGAATTTTTTTTTTTTGCTCATCTTATAATTGAATATGTTGAGAATATTCCTTTAAAATTTTAAAACGATCCGAGTCATATTCTAAGAGATATAGCCTTTGGATGTTTCACCCATCAGGCTATAACCGAGCGTGACGCAGGTATATGGAGGCAGGTATATCGAGGCAGCTGCTTAACTATTGTTCGTTTATTTTTGTGATGCGAATACTAGGCTTAGGACTTGCCGGATGTAAAAAACGGACATCGAGGTTTCAGTTATGGCAAACAACACCAAGTTTCTGGAAGCTAAAGAAGAACATAAATTTGAAGATGTGGCGTATCACTTGAGAAGCTGCATCAAGAACATTGATATTCATTCTCTGCCTAGCAGACATGTGACAGCTGATGATATTATACGAGGAGAATGCGAGATTCCTCAAGAATTATTTGATTTCATACGGAATCTTGTCCAAGGACCCAACATTTACGAAGAAAACGGTAACTCAACAATGACAAAAATAACCTCAATATGTAGTGACATTATATATGCAGCTACCAGAGGTAGATGTAAACCTTCAAAAAATTTAACTCTTGGACTAGCGATAAAGTCTTTAACGAATTCTCGGCAAGTTATAACGATGCTAAATAGATATGGTCATTCGATCGGATATAACTTAGCAGAAGAATTAGAAACTGAAATGACTTACACGTCAATCCAAAATAACATCGTAATACCATCAGGCATTACTGCACAGAATGGACTCAGTACTCACGTTGCGTTTGACAATTTTGATCGCTTTGTCGACACCACTTCCGGGAAAGATACTATGCACGACACTGTCGGTATTATATACCAATTCCTTAGTGCTGTTAATTTTGAAAATCTTGAGGCTATTACTTCATCGGCATCAGAATCGAATGTCAATGACGAAGAAGAAGGTCCGACACGGAAAAGAAGACGTTTCAACGAAATATCACGAGAGATTCGACCATATTATTCAAAACCGAAAACGACTATGCAGCTACTTACCGTGGACTCGTTTACTAACACAACAGAGAAATGTCAAGGTGCTACAGAAATAGCAATAGATAAAGATTTGTTATGGATAATATCTTTGTCAAGTTTAGATTCTATTCCCATGTGGTTGGGTTTCAATTGCTTGGTGTCTAGCGATGACAGCGAAAAGCAGAAGATTGAGTATTTACCTCCAATAAACTCTTTTCCGACGTCTTATGCAATAGTAAATGAAACGTTAATTATGGCGACCGAGATTGCCGAAAAATGTCAACAGGAGCAAATAATTGTTACTTACGATTTAGCTATAGCTAAAATGGCTATGCAAATACAAGAGAAAGAAAGGCCTAAGTATGATAAAATTTTTGTAAATTTGGGAGCATTTCATATGGAGATGGCATTTTTCAAAGCGGTTGGAAAATATATAGATGGCAGCGGATTAGTGGAAATACTGGTTCAAGCCGAAGTTTTAGCTGGCGGTTCGATGAACAGCTTTTTAGACAGCAAACACTTCAATCGTTGCAAACGTTTGCATCCACTAAACGCTGCTGCCTTGCAAGTATTACACTTTGAGCAGTATTTAGCCACAACTAATGTTTCTTGTCAAATGTTAACCGATACATTACAAGCACTAATACCGGATGGATCAAATAAAAATGCGGGAAACGTCAGCGAGGTTCTGGAATTACCGGATTTATTAGTTCGTATTATGAACGGGTATAAGGAGTTTTGCCGCCAGACTTTGATGGGTGAAAAAGGCAAGACTGCTCAATTTTACTATCAATATTGTGAATTAATTAATTTATTCCTTCGGTTTTCAAGGAGCATCCGAACCAGTAACTTGGAATTGTACATGGACTCAATTTATAACATGGCTGATTTCTTTTTTGCCCTTAACCAACCCAACTATGCCCGATGGACTCTACTATACTTGAGTAATTTGATTGATTCTTACAATAAAAATTCGTCTTTGGTCGATGAATTTCGTCGAGGCGCGTTTGGGATCAAAAGAACTAACTCTAAATTCGCTCGATCGCCAGTTGACTTGACACTTGAACAGACCATCAACGCCGATGCCAGCAATCAATTGACTGATAATCTCGCCGTTGACTCCATATCTGCGCGTCAACGATGGGCCCTCAGTCACAGTATGCGCACGAAAATATTATCCACAATTAAAGAAAATCTCGGACTTACAAGAAAAGATGACACTTCACACTCGTTGGAGAAAAGTAAAATCCGAAAGGACAAAGAGAGCCTCGATAATATGATTAAAGCTATTAAAAAAGCAATGAATCCGTTTGACGACGCCATCGATAAAAATCAGTTATTTAATGTTTCGTCTGGCAAAGCTACCTCTCAAGAAGTTGGCGATTTTCTCCTAAACATCAAGGCAGCCGGTAATCGACAGAAGTAAATGCAAAGCAAATCACACTGGTCCCGCTGGAAATATGGAGGTATCGGCTATAGTCGAAATGTTTCAAAGGTCAGAAGAAAATCTTGGAGTTAGATACCGCAATTACATCGGGGATGGTGACTCGAAGACCTACACAGGAGTGATCGATGCCAAGCCTTATGGACTGGATTTCATTGTAAATAAGAAAGAATGTATTGGTCACGTACAGAAACGTATGGGGTCACGCCTGCGCGGACTAGTGAAATCGAGCGTAGTTGACACGCAAACTAAGACTGGAAAAACTATTAAAAAGAAGAGCCTGTCTGGCAAAGGGAAGCTGACTGCTAAATTTATTGACAAATTAACTGTATATTATGGACTAGCTATACGTCGTAACCATGAGTCAGTCGAGAGTATGAAAAATGCAATATGGACAACGTACGATCACTACAGTTCAACGAACAAGGGACCGAAACACGAGAGATGTCCTATCGGTGCAGACTCTTGGTGCGAATGGCAGAAAGCTGCAGCTTCAGGTGCCCTTCGGAAGTTCAAGCACAGCTACTCAGCTCTTCCTACAGATGTTCTCGAAGCTTTGAAGCCTATCTACGAGGATTTGAGCAAGGATGCTCTCTTACAGCGATGCGTCGATGGATTCACACAAAATAATAATGAGAGCTTGAATCAATTGATCTGGAGAATTTCTCCAAAATCTGTGAGTGGCACATCAACAATTGTAGAAATTGCGGCAAATGTGGCTGCATGTACATTTAATGAAGGAAGTTTTGCCCTATTATTATTCATGCAAGAGATGGGCATAAGCATGGGGTCGAGCTCTCACGAATGGGCGCGTCAAGTTGACGATTTGAGGATATCGAGAGCAGAGGAGCAGGCAGCTCTCGACAGTAAAGAGGGACGTATTTTACGTAGGCAAGCCCAACAAGGTGCTCTAGATATCCTGGATGAAAGCGTCTTACTGTATGGACCCGGCATAGACGATTCTGTGTAAGTATAGAGTGATAATCAACCGTTACTCCAAATTTTCCAGTTGCAAAACTTTGAACCGCTCTCCTGAAAACCTACCATTTTTCAAGTCCGTGAACACGATAACTCAAAAAGTTCTGGACCGATCCTTACGAAAATTTGCACAGTACTACTTTATATGATTCTCCAGGTAACAATGGAAGCTTTTGTCGATATTTTGATTATTGTTAATTTGACAATAACAAATAGATCGATTTTTTTGACGAAAATCGCATTTTTGACTTCAAAGTGCTCCCAAAAATTTAGAAATCGAAAAATCGAAAAACCCCCACATCAATACCTGTAAAAACATCTCCTCTAACGAATTCTTTTTGAATTTTTGGTTTCAGATGATCCTGCGGTCACTTATCGTGTTCACCGCAAAACAACTTTTTTCCGAGGCACCGCGGGAGATCTGCTGGGAATTATTTATTTATTAATATTTTTCAACAAAAATTTACCAGAATGTTCTTGAGATGATGTACAACAACATAGAAAAACATTAAATGTACCAACGATATTTTTATCGCCAGGAAAAATTCACAAAAATACGTCTTATTTTGACCGAATTAACCTTACCCCCCCCCCCCCCCCCTTAAGCCACGGGGCCGCGCTGGCAGACAACACGATTTGAACTTTGCTACACAAAGGGATCCTTTTAAAGTAGGAATCAGCCATGTATCGATGACAAATTTTTTTATGTAGTCAGCTCTTAGACTATAACGCTACGACAACTTGTTTTGGTTTCGTCATTAATTTTGTTTAGCTTTATTAGACAACTGGTGATCAAGTTGTAACACAGTTAGATAAGTATGGTGACGCGACATACAATAATTAAAATGTTCCAACATGTTCTTTACAACAATTTGCTTATTATTGTTATTATTATAACAAACGCCGGTAGTTGATAAGATAAGGAAACGTGTTTTTGCCTTCATTTTCCGTGCCGTTGAGAAATTGTTTTTTATTTGTATCTCTGATTATACCAGGCAACGAGCTATTTTCGGCAAATTTAGCTTCCGAAGATAATTAAAAGTGAGGCCTGCGAGGTATTTGCTAATGAATTTGTCCATCTTCTCTTTGTGTAGGCGGCGCCGCGCGGCGTTCAATCGTCCAACAGACGAAGAAACCGCCAACTCTCCGGCTACGATAGCTGCTGCTACGCATGCCGAGACCCCGCCTGCACAGGCAGGTGAACCATTCGAGGTCGTATTGAACCCCGACGAACCGAGCACGTCTGGAGGTACTCGCCGACGCATGTCGACTCCCGAACTGTTACGCATCTTGCAATCAGAAGATGATGATAGCGACGCAGAAGAACTTGAGGACCACGATAACGTTCGCGACAATGATTGCGACATAAAGAGAGCCGCTGCAGTATCCGACTTTGAATGGCCTGTCCGATTACGAGTTGGTTGTATCTGACGCTGAACCCGACTCGTACCGTTTAGAAGAAGCGCACATCGATGGCCGCCGTATTGTAAACTTGGAGCATCTTTTCACTGATTTCATCCGGAAATTCGGGAATCACGCACCGGCCCTAAATTGTCCGATGCGTTCCCTGGTAATCGTGGAATCGCGCCAGCAAGGCTTGAAGAGACAAGTATTTTTTCAATGCCAAATGTGTCTGTATAAAGACAGCGTCTGGACAGAACCGGAAAATCTTTAATCCATGGACATACATCATAGCGCGGTGGCCAGATGCATAACGAGCGGAATAGGGTATTCACAATTGGAACAACTCCTTGCAGCGGTTGATGTCCCAAACATCTCGCAGCGGACCTATTTGAGGTACGAGAACGATATAACGGTCCAGTTCACGAATGCCGCCCACGATGAAATGTGAGCTGCTGGAGAACTTGAGAAGGAATTAGCTCTCAAACGAGGTGATGTCGTTGATGGCATCCCTCATATCCCCGTCGTAGCGGATGGTAGCTGGATGAAACGATCTTACGGAACCGGAAAGTAGGACTCTCTGTTTGGAGTTGGAGCGATCGTCGGGTATCATACGCAGAAGGTCCTCTGCATCGGGGTGCGTAACAAATTTTGTACCACGTGTGAGAGGGCGGCCCGTACTGGGAAGGAACCTACGGAGCACATGTGCTACAAAAATTGGGATCGAAACCGCAGTTCGACCAGCATGGAAAGTGACGCTATCGTCACCAGCAGTCATCCAGCATTGATACGCATGGACTTATCTACTCCACTTTGATCGCCGATGGAGACGGCAGCGTATACAAGAAGATCTTGGACAGCAACCCGTACCCGAATATGATTGTCAAGAAGGTCGAATGCATCAATCATTTGTTGCGTAATCTGGCAACGAAAATAAAAGACACGCTGAAAAATAAAGGTCGCATAGGGAAATTGCGCCAAGTTGTAGAAGGTTACGTACTCAGGCTGCGAACTGCCGTTTCGAAGGCTGCAAAATTCAGATCGACGGAAGACGGTCCCACAAGCCTGAAGGCCCGGAAGCTTTCTGGAGATATTTTGAATATCCCGAGCCACGTGTTTGGTGAGCATAAGAAGTGCGCTGAACTGGGGTACTTTTGCGATGGATCGTTGAAAGAAGGCGAAGAAAACCACGTTTCAGCTCTAAAGACTTTCGGACTCTACGACAAGATACAGGAAGCTTTTTCTAGTCTGAGTTGCTACTCTGACAGCATAATATTAGGCGTAAACAGCAATAGCGTGGAGAGGTACAATTGGGTATTTGCATGATTTTTATATTTCTTAACTTTTGATGTTTTTCGATTCTATAAATTTTTTTAGAATTTTTGAAAAAAAAATATTTTGTTTTTGTTTATAAATATTTAAATAATTTAATAAATAAAAGTGGTCCTAAATCACATAAAAGTCACGTGACATAAAACGGAATGTGATTGGTTTGACGTCATTGTGCTGCTACTGGCGCGTTTATTTGAATCCGCAAAGAGTAATGTACAATATTTTCTAGCGCTAAAAAAATTTTAAGTAAGTTTTTTAAACTGTAAGTTTGATACATTGTATAATTAATGTCAGACTTCGGTGAAAATAATTAAAATAGAAATCAATTTTTGTGTGGTGTTTTTTTTTTTTTTAACTCACACGGATAATCGTGTGGAGGTTATGATCACGTCAATGTTATTATACTAAGATTGTTAAGCAAGCATTAGTTTGACAGCAGTGAAGTTAGTGATTATTAATAAAATAATAAAATGCCCCGACGAAAAGTGGATCCAGGTTTTAGTGAAGCATAATAAATAAATTGATGCCTTTTTTATCAAAAAAATAAAAATAGTATCTTATGAGATAGTGAATAAATGATCACAGTTATCTTACTATTTGGGTTAAACTGCTTTGAATTATAGATCAGGGAGAAAGTCATATGGAGATGCAGCCATCGAATTTGTACAGCTGAAACTTCATGGATCTGAATGTACTCTCAAGTGTCTTATTTGTCCTGAACACAGAGTACATAATAAATCATATCGAATGACTTTAGTCTTGAATATTGTGGACGAAGAGATTTTATCGACTCAATGTCATGATTGTGCGGCATCGCTAGGTGAATGAAATAGTATAACAATATTCTAGGAATAACCAGTCCTGTTATTGTTTCTTTTAATTTTTTTTTTTTAATATTTATGATACACTCGTTACATGATAAGTTAAAAATGCTTTGAAAATGTAATAACTTCAATTAACTTATTTTTATATCTTTCCTAGGTGGATGTAAACACGCTATTGCATTTCTAATGTGGTTACACAGAAGATCTGAAGAACCTTCACCAACAGATGTTGAATGTTACTGGCGCAAATCTGTTTTATCTCAAGTTGGATCATCAATCAAATTTATTAGGGTGAAAGATTTTGCTTCTGATACAGATACTACTGCTATAGCTAAACCTTTAAATACACTACAAGAATTTGTGAATAGAACAAAACAAAAAACAGTACAGAGCCAAATCTTGAAATATTTTAGTTCAGAAAATACTGAAAAAAGCCTATCAATTCATAATTTATTAGTGGACTTTATCAATTTAGGAGGAACATCATGTGACGATTTCTTAGATTTTTGCAACAATCGAATGTCTCCAGATTTGTGTGATAATATTGAAAAATTAACTCAAGACCAAGCAGACTGTGATCTTTGGTTTTCATTGCGATATGGACGAATCACTGCTTCAAAGGCATATGAAGCGTCCCGGTGTCATACACCTGATGGAACGTTAGTAGAGTTGCTGGTTGGTGGTCAAAAACTACGTAATACAAAAGCTATGGAAGGAGGCAAACAATTAGAAGCTATGGTTTTACAACGAGTTGAGCAGAAGTTGAAAAGAAAATTTCAAAAATGCGGTTTATTTTCATGCAACCAGTACCCATACTTGGGAGCTACGCCAGATGCAATAGACAAAGAGTTTGTCGTCGAAATTAAATGCCCGAGGTCTGAAAAGAGTACTCGTACATACATTGACACTACAAATTACAATAAAGTCTCAATGAAATATGTTACTCAAATGCAGATGCAAATGCTTTTCACACGAAGAAGAAAAGGCATTATTTATTGTAGCAGACTCGAATTTTGAAGAAACACGGGAATTCAAATCTCTAACTATTGATTATGACTCACAATTGGTGGACAAATTATTAAAAGATTTGAATAGGTTTTGGAAGAAATGTATTTTTAAACGTTTATTCAATTCTTTGCAATAAATTAAGCTATCAAATTGTAAAAATACAAAACTTTTATTTGTTGGCGAAACAGTTTTACTTTTCACTGTTTTCGTATTTTATAATTTCATATAGAATAGCTGCTCATCGGTCAAAAATGCTCGTGACATTGAATCACAATTATTTGGTCGTTGATAGGAACGGATCACGGAAGCTGTCCGGGTGGCAGTGGCAGCCGCTATGCCCACCGGTGGACCCGGTCCTCGAGGGGAAGGCAGTCGCCGGAACCGGCACCGCCGCCGTCGTGGAGGTGGTAGAGGAAACCGCAGGGCGAGAGTGGGGGGCGGAACCAGCCCAATTTCAATTTTTATTAAATTTAAACTTTTTAAATAAAAAATAATTTTGTAAAATACTCTCCTTGATTTGGTCAGTACTATTCATCCCACAACTTCCCATAATCCTCCTATTTACGAAACACGTTGAAGAAAACCCTACTGCGCAGCCTGAGAGGGAAATAACTGGGGAATTGTCCTGTCGATAGGTTTGTGAATTCATTATAATGCACCTGAATTAACCAATTAACGCCCAATCGTCCTGATCCGGCGTTGAAAAAATTTTGTTTTCAGATATTCCAACGTAGAATTTTATGCGCTTTCAGAATACGGGCTCAAAATTCCGATTAGACATCAAGAAAAAAAATATGGCCGATTTAAGCATGAAAAACGTGAAAATTTTTGAAAAAATTTGTTTCCTGGATTTTTTCTTGCAATGTTACCGCAAAGAACTCATGCTGTAATCATGATCAGGGGTGTTCACGATAGTTAAAGTTTGACAGGGAATTTTTATGTAATCATTGAACCACTCCTTTTTACAATGTGGCGGCAAGAACTTAAGGGTAGTTCTCAGAAAAAATCGAAATTGATGTCCTTGATGATTTCTACAGGCGGGGATCGTCGGTTATAAAAAGTTTTTTTTTTTTTATGAAACTACTGTACTAGGTGTACCAAATTATGAATCAAATTTATTTTTCATATGATAGACAAAGAAGATATGTCCAAGAAAGTATGCTGAAAATCATTCCCTCACTATGTCCCATCTGCTAAATTTAAGTAGAGTCATGAACCTAAAATGAACAATTTCTTACAAAATGTTTATTATCTTAGATTTTACTTATACATGATAGTACTGGCTATAAGTACATAAGTTCATAATTTAAAAATACTTGATGGAAGTATTATTAAATATCTGTCGAAATTTGTCCTTAAAAAACCTATCATTCCCTCACCGTTTCAAAACAGTGTGATTGGAGCAAAATTTGAAACTCTACCGGATCCCGCTTTATTTTTTTTAGAAGTTGGCAATATTGGTGTGAACATCATACGATAAATCAGACTGTGGGTGGAAAGATGTTTTGTTGAAACAATTTTAAATGCAAATTATTTAAAGGTTACATTTTTAATGATCATTACCTCACGTAGCGTTATAAAAAGGTAAGCACTTATTTTTGTAATATTTATTGCATATTTGTATTTGTTTCCGGTAGTAATATAGTACACTTAACGGGTTCACAGTACTATAGAAAAGTAAGGTTATGTTTCCGAGCTAATGGCAATTTTTCTTCGTTTCGTCATTCCCTCATCATCATTCCCTCACAAAATTTTTTGATGAGGGAATGATAATTGCGTAAGGGAATGATGCATTTCTCGATAAATATTAAATATTTATGGTTGATTGATTTGTTTTAGGACACTACAAGTAAAAAATGTCAAGAGGTAGAAAATTAACCGCTTCTGAAGCAAAACTAAAGAAGAAAGAGTATGACAGGAGGCGAAGAGAAAAAATGAAAAGTTGCCCTGAAAGTTTGAGAAAACTTCAAGAACAAGAAAAACTCAAGTATTTAATGAAAAAAACAAAAGGTCAGGTAAAATCTGTAAATTCTATGAGTTCACGAGAGAAGAGACGAAAAAGAAAACAATGGCGATTAAATAGTTTACAATACAGACGAAAAAATCAAAATTTTCGTAGAAATCTAGCAAGATTGATGGATGAGACACCACCTGTCAGTCCAGTTTCATTGAATGTACCTGGTCTGCGAGGAAATGCAATTAATCAAGAAACTGGAGCTTTACGACGGAGGCGACAACTCAGGAATCGAGCGGATATTCTCACGGTGTCTGGTGATGGATCCTGGTCGAAGCGCGGTTTTACTTCGCGCATGGGTATCGTGTCTGTGATTGGAAAATACACCAATAAAGTCCTGGACGTTGCTGTTCGGTCAAGCTTTTGCAGAGCTTGTTCACTTTGGAAGGGAAGAGAAAACACGGTTGAATACGATGCATGGTATGCGACGCATGAACCGGAGTGCAACGTAAATCACGAAGGCAGCGCTGGAAAAATGGAGGTTGATGGTATGCTCGAAATTTTCAAGAGATCTGAGGAAATCCACAATGCAAAATACGGATTTTATATTGGAGATGGAGATACAAAGACCTTCAAAATGTTGTTAGAAGCCAAGCCTTATGGCGACGAGCTCACGATAAAAAAAAAAGAATGCGTTCTGCACGTCAAAAAACGTGTTTACAAAAGGGGAAACGAAGCGAGAAAAAGGTTGGTCCAATTGAAGAAAGCCAAGAAGCAAGTTGCAGAGAAACAAGTGGAGACTGAACCGAAGAAAAAAAAAAACTCGTTCAAGTATTGCGAAAGGGGGAAAAAATGCAATGCAAAAACCTGCTGCTGAACCAAAAAAAGTGCAATTGACACTAAAGTCGTTAACAACTCTTTCGGAATATTATGGCTTAGCAGTCCGTCGAAACTCCGATTCCGTTGAGAACATGAGGAACGCAATATGGGCGACGTTTTACCACAAAAGCTCAACTGATGAGAATCCCCAGCATCAGTATTGTCCTTCGGGAGGAGATTCGTGGTGCGAAATTACAACAATTTATACAACAATGATGCACTCAATAAATAAACTTTAAAAAAATCATTTTGTATTCTTCATAAAATCAGTGATTTTTCGGAGGTCACACTGAGACGATCCCTTAAACAAATCTGTATTAAATTCACTGAAAGCTAAGTTCAGACAAGCTCCTCAAAGTGACAAAATAGTTTCTTTAATACTTGACGAAATCAATCTCACACCAGAGGTGCATTACGATCCACATTCGGACAAGTTCATTGGATATGCTGACGATGGTGAAGTACGTGATCCACAAGTTGCAAAATCAGCTGTGGTTGCAATGCTTACGTGGGTTAATAAAAATGTTAAGCAAGTCATAGGGTATTATTTTTTAGGTAGCACAGGGAACTCTCCCAAAATTCATCAATTAATTCTCGATTCAATTGACAAGGTTTCCGAACAGGGCCTGATCGTAAAAAGTGTTATATTTGATCAGGATCCAAGAAATCAAGGTTTCCTCGCAAATTTCGGAGTGACGACACAGCGTCCATATTTTCATCGCAATGGTGAGAAAATATATAATATGTGCTTTATGATCCGCCTCATTTACTCAAGTCAATCCGCAATAATTTGAAGAATAAAGTATTACGATATAAAAACGGATTAGTGGATTGGAAAGAAATTTGTACGGTTTTCGATTTTAGTAAGAGCAATCCATTGAACTTGCTGCAAAAAATTTCTGAAAAACATTTTAAGCTAGGTAAATGGAGCAAGATGCGTGTTTCGTTAGCTGCGCAAATATTTTCCGAGCCTATGTACACAGCACACCTGGTTTATAAAACAATCTTTCCGGAAAAATTTAGCACTAATTGTAGTATGACTGCTCAATTTATAATAGACATGGACAAATTATTCGATTCTCTCAATTCTTCACTATTGAAAAAAAATCTTCCACAAAAATTAAATTACGCCATCTCATCAGAGTCAGAGCATGTGGGATATCTGAATTCAATGTTGAAAAATTTCGAGACAGCTGAGTTTGTTACGGGACGACAACCTCCGTGCATTGGAGGTCTTCAATTGACGATTAGTGCTGTACTACAGCTTTTTGAAGATTCATCAGTGAATTACAATATAAAACATTTGTGTACGCGACGGTGAAACCAGGATCCTTTAGAAAATCTTTTTTCCACCGTAAGACGACAGCACGGCTGTTCGATGTATCCATCTCCCATGCAATTCGAATCAGGATTGAGGCATATTTTGATAACACATTTGACGAAAATTTCCAACTTGAGCAACTGCGAAGCAGATACAGATCATATATTAGCAAAATTGAGCTGCATTACAGATATCCAATCTAAAGATGCTACTCCCAGTGCGTCGTATAATGACATTTGTATTACAAACAGTGACCTTGTCGACTCGGCTCCGCAATCAGAAATCCAGGAATTCACCGAGTCGAATGCAGTTTATTATATTTGTGGATATTTATGTAAAAATTTTTTATCCCATCATAATTGTATAGATTGTAAGAAATTACTAATTGATGAAAACGATAGTCTAGATGCTGAACATAAATTATATGTTATCATGAAAAGTTATGCCGATACGCATGGATTGGTCTATGCAACAAAGACGTTTTCGAAAACATTATTGCATGGGAACGCACGTTCAAAAGTGTGATTCAAAGCATCGTACATTCGAATACTGTCACTCAGGTTCTCTCTCATATATTATTACAGTCGTGCAGAAAGCTCGAATTATGTACAATCGATACTAGTGAAGCATTTTTAAAGTTATTCTTGAGAATACGCTGTCACTGGGAGGCCAGGTTCATTCGCAGAAAGATTAATGAATCCGGCGGAAAAACAGAGAATAAGCCATCAATCCGTTTGGTAAACAATTAAAGATGTTAGGGTGTTTAAAACCAGTTCAAAATGATCGATCACCTTCACCGGGAAATTTGCCTTTCATACAAACAATTGATCTACTACATTTATTGTCACATGTTTTTCACGTGCCGAATACACCATCAATTCTTTGTATTAAAAGCATACATAAATAATGGAAGTCAACGAGAGTGATCGTGCAATGCTAAGACTGGCAAAATTAATCTATGAATCTGGAGATGTTACTCCTCTAGTGATTCTTTATGAAGAATCACCATCAAGAACCCTACTAACTGAATTTCTCATGAATACATATGGTTTTGATCTGCAAGAAGAATATCGACTATATTTTCAAGCCGCTACATTTGAAGTCTATTTAGCAGATATGATAGAAGAAGATGATGGCTATGTTCCTGAATGTAACATTCATACCACTGTGGCTCAAATCAATGATGCCCTACGTAAAGATTCATCCCTAAGTGACTTTTATGGCGATTCATATGATGAATTCGCAGATGGTGACATTTATGATTTTCTGCTTAACGCAGGCTTAATAACAAAGGGTCAGACTTATGTCATAGACAAAAGTGAAGAAAGAATGAATATCGATGTAGACTGCGAAGACCAAATGGATGTAGAAGACTGTCCATTAGGTATTGAAACCATACAACATATTAGCTCCTACGATGCCGTAGTTGAGAAGCAGTCTTATAAGTATGTTGGTAACAATTGTGAGAGTGACGGATTGTCGCCACAATATGAACACGATGGTAGCAGAAACAGAAAGTATCCTAAACGAAACAGAAAGTATCCTATCTTACTCCGATTAATTTATCACCAACAAATATATCAGTGGTAGTGTATACTATGGAGCAAGCACAAAACGTAGGTAAAGAATGTGGCCAAAGTTATGTGCAAGTCACATATGATTTGGCGATAGCTGAAATAGCTCATAAAATTCAAGCAACAGAAGCTCCAAGGTTTAATAATCTCTTCATACATCTTGGTTCATTCCATTTAATGATGGCCTTTTTTAAGGCTGTTGGAACTTTTATCAATGAGTGTGGATTGTCTCACATGATGGTTGAGAGCAAACTTATCGCTTCGGGCTCTGTAAATGGAATAGTAGAAGGTAAACATTTTAACCGATGCAAACGTCTCCATCCGTTAATGGCTCTAGGCTTACAAATTTTACATTTTGACCAATTTTTAAAAACTAAAGGAATTGAACACGATTTCATGAAAGGACAAATTTATGACGATCTTCTAGAGTATCAGGATAAAAAAATTCCAGTTTCATTGACGTCGACAGAATTATTACCTAATCACATATTATCACAAGTGCTAAATTCGTATAAAAAATACGTTACAAAGACAAGAGAAGGTAATCATGGGAAAACAGCTCAGTTCTATCTGATTTATATTCAACTTATAACCTACTACATAACCCTTTCAAGAAGCATACGTATGGATGATTTCCAGATGTTTAAGCATGTAATTCCAAAAATGGCTAATTTATTTTTTATGTTCAATCAATCGAATTACGCTCGATATTGTGTGAAATATTTTGATAATTTAAATAATATCAATGAAACTCACCCTGGACTAGAAGATGACTTTATGAATGGATGTTTTGGTATTAAAAGAACTGACAAACCATTTTCAAGAATACCGATAGATCTAACACTTGAACAAACAATTAACGCTGACGCAGCTAAACGTCTCAGTGGAATTGCACATTTTACTAATTCCATAGCTGCACGTCAACGCTGGACTAAAAGCCACAGTATTAGAGCAGCTTTAACCCGTTGAGGACACATGGGGTCCAACGGACCCCAGACAAATTTCAATGCAATTTTAAATCTACAAAGACCCTTAGGAATTAGATATATAGCACCATCTGTTGTTGTTTGAAGTCTCCACAACAAGTTTTGACACGTTACGAAGGTCTCTTTGGCATTAGTCATCCTGCAGAGACATATTAGTACGCACGTGTTTTTTTTTGGGGTTCTGTAGACCCCGTGTGGCCTTACTGTGGCAAAATCTTAAAAAAATTCAATTTTTTTTTTATCGTTGATTGATGTTATATTGTTTCTGTAAACGTAAGTATTTATGCATGAATTGAATTTTTTTTTTCAGCAATAAATAATGGTTATTAATTAAATATATATGTGTGTATATATACAGATGTCTTATAATCTTCGACCTCGAACTATCGCCAGCCGTCTAATGGAAGAAAATGAAGATGGTGGAGGTAATGATGACAATGGATCAGAGTCAGAAGACCATGTTTCGAATCAGTCAGAATATTTAGATACGCTAAGTGAGGATGATGATACGGATGCAAATGATGACATGCAGAGTGATTGGGAGAACGCGTCTTTAGCTCATCGGTTGTTAGAATCTCCTGCTCGAGGTCGCCCCAAATCTCATTTGAGGGGAAAAAATGGCTTTGTTTGGAGTACAAAACTTTCAAGCCGTCGGTCAGGTATGTTGTTCAGGTATAAAAGTATATATTATAAGTAGTAAGGGAACTCAGGTGTATATACAAACATAATATCTTACTGTGTAACCCAACTCGTAATTTTACTTTAGCCTACATTTTTTCTTTACAGATCGATTTAGCGTCCCAGATCCGGTGTTTGTTCCAAAACCTTCTGGACCAGCAAGTGATTTACAAACTATTGAAGAATTTTGGGATGTACTTTTTCCTCCGGATATTATCAAAATAATCGTCGAGCATACCAACACGGAAATTGAAAATCATTGTGCATTACTAATACAGCAGAGAGAGTCCTGTGCTCTCTCACATACGACTTCCCAAAAGAAAGGAGATAATTCGATAATCGAAACGATCGGGTGAACGGTCGTATGGTTCCGGATTCTCCGAACGCGGGTGAACAGCCATACGATCCTCGATTCTCCGATCAAAAAATCAAACGCAAACCGAGGATTGCAATGGCACGGACCAAACTGGCTTCTTGACAAAGGAAAAAACGTAAACAATATAAAACGTCGTGGGTTTTTATACCGCAAGGCTTTTCCCACAAGAGCCAATAAACGACAAAAATCCGATGGCTCAAATCGCGAGTGTACTTTATTTTGAAACCAAAACCTTCAACCTTTATCCCTCAAAAGAAAAAATCCAAAAAAAATTAAATATACAGAATCACGAGGCGACTTTGAAAATAAAGGAACTTCGACTATACAATAATGTGGTTTTTAATTTTAACCACATTATTGCGGAGGGCGCTGACATGCACGGTTCGGGCTCAGGCGCGTTGGTGTTGATTTGAGCGCCGCGTTTCCCGCTTCCCGCCAGTTCCTGCCGTCATTCCTAGTGTATACAAAAATAATTCAAATAAGTACTTTCTGGTCATTTGTACAATTAAATGTAAGTACGCACGCGTATCCTAATGGATAGGGATAGGATTGAAGATAATAGTCCCAGTACGCCCCCCCGGAAGAAGGTTAGGATTGACACGCGACGTCCCCAAAAATTTCGAAACTTTTGGACAAATGAGAGTGATTTCAGGACATGGCTTAGCCCTGATCCAAGCAATAAGCACAAAGCCAAGTGTACTCTATGTTCTTTGACGATCAGTGCCGGCGTTAGGGGGGGGGGGGGGGGGCGCGATGGGGCGATGGCCCAGGGCGCCAAATTTTGGGGGGCGATTGGTGGAGGTGGGATACTTCCCCCACCCCCCACCCCCCACCAAACTGGAACGCGCGGTGGATGATGGGGATAGCTAAGGGCCGTATTCACAGTCGAGTCTTGAGAAAGATCTTAAGCTTGACTTGGATAAGACTTGCTTATTCATATAAGCTGATCTGAAGACTGCATGAATTCACAGTCAGAGAATAAGATTTGCTTTATTAAGTAAATGGGTCAAGAATTTGCTTAAGAATGACTTATTCGAGCAATTACTTGAGAAGTTCTCAAGTGCCATTCGGCTACTTCCGTGATTTTTCCGCTGTATTGGCCAATCAGAATATCTGTGGAAATCACTTGTCACGCCAGTGGCACAAACAAGAATTAACTTTTCGCGGGATTTTTTCCCTCGAAGTCACGTGGGCTAAGTCATTTTTACAGTTTCATACAAGAGTCAATAAATTAAGCCAAAAATCGACATCCAAGAAAAACGTTTTTCTATCTACCCAACATTTGTCAACTGTAAGTATTCAATTATGGGTAAATTATAATTTTTTCTATCATGATGAAAGCAATGTGATAATTTAAATATATATTAATTTTCTAACGTGATTATTTAATAATAAAATTTCGAGATAAAAGCATTTTATGGTTAAAATGTTTCTTCGTAGGGGTATAAACATGTCCGGAAAAAAACACTATACGGAAACTGAGAAGCGTCTGTTCCTCAACATTTTGAAGAAATTTTCGCACATATCTAATAGAGAACAAAAAAAGCGATACATCAACGCTTAAAGATAAAGAAGAGGCGTGGAGACAAATCGCAGAGGAATATAATTCGTCTCTCATTATATCAGCAAAGGTACTTTGAAAGTCAAGTTTCAACTTTATACGACAGCGGAATATTCAAGAACTTTATTCAAATGTATGGATTGCATTCCGGATTTTTGCAACGATTCCGGTTACAGTTGCAAGTGGAGAACGCAGTTTTTCTAAACTAAAATTAATAAAAACGTATCTCCGATCAACAACCTCTCAATCGAGACTCTCTTAACTTGGCTACTCTGTCGATTGAAAGTGAAATCGCTGAACAATTGGATTTTTCTAGTTTAATTCGTGTATTTGCTGACAGAAAGGCCCGAAAAGTAAAATTTTACTAAAGAACAGCAGAAAAAAAAGGAAGAAAGTTATTCAAAAATTAACAAAGTATTAAATCAAAATGAAGAGTAATTAAAATATAAAATGTGCATTAAATTCATGCAAAAACAAATTTTGGGTAACAAAAAAAGGAAATCAACAAAAAAAAAAAAAAAAAAAAAAAAAAAAAAAAAAAACAACAATAAAAAATACAAAAAAAAAAGAGGAGCTACATAACTTTCTACGTCCACGTCGTTAACTCTGGGTCACGCTAAAGGAAAGATAGAATTCTTAATACACGTTCACATTGGTTCAGAAAAAAATTAACTCTCGATTTTGATTTCCTTAAGTGGGCGCCAATCTTCTTGCCCAGGGTATCAGTCCCTCTAACGCCGGCACTGGGCTGGAAAACAGGCAGCCCGTAAAGAAGGTTCAGAGTGCCATAAATAATACCACGAACCGAAGTACGCGAAGTACGCCATGAAGACTGCTGTATGGATTCAAACCTCGCAGTATGGCCGATGCGGTGTTGATATCTGCAATTCAGGAGACCTTGGATCAGGTGGACTTGGAAGAGTTGCGGAAGATGGCAAAGGACAACATCGCTGTAGAGCAAGGGAGGCAGAAAAGAGCGTTTGATGCGAAAAGGTTTAAACCTCCCCGGCACGCGGTCGGCGACGTTGTCATGTGGAAATCCAGCGCTGCGCCTGCCACGGGCGAGAGCCGGAAGCTGAATGCTAAGGCCAAGGGGCCGTTCAAGGTCAGGGCGGTCTTACCAAATGACCGGTACGAGGTCGAGGACCTCAGGGACATGAAGAAGACGCCAGGGCAACGAACGGTAGTGGCAGTGGATCAGCTGAGTCCGTGGGTCATTTTTGATGCTACGGCATAGTACTGGTAAGGCCACGTTGGAATTTCGATGAATGATAGTAATCGAAACAGGCGAATGATAGTAACCTTGTGTGGCGAAAGATAGTAGCCCAAAGAATTTTATTTCGATGAATGACAGTAATCGAATCAGGTGAATGATAGTAACCTTGTGGGGCGAATGATGGTAGCCCAAATGTATTTAGACAATGACGAGAGGTGGCTGAAACTCTTGGATCGGACTTGATCACTCTGATTTCGGAGTGAACGCCGCACCCGCCTATTGTCTTGCTATATACGGAAATTTTGATAATTTCGTATGGTGGACGTTTATTTTCAGATTGACAGGTGGACGAAGCTACGACGAGGACGTCGTAAAATCTAGGAAGGCCGAATGAAGTCAACGTCTTGGTATGGACCACGGCGGTGAGGCAGGGAAGCCGATAATATTTCGAGAGCCAGAACATAGACATTGAGATTAGACGGGTGACGAATCGAATGCGGTGGGTCTAGAGAGCGGGTGTCAAAGGGGCATTACGTGACGACGCCTCGGAGAGTTCACATCGATTGAATACCGTGCATATCGAGCATTACTACACTTACGCGGTTGCAAAGCTTCAATATACTTGTATTCACATATTTAACGTAGAATTTTAAGAAGTTTTCAATTGAATATTACAATATACATTTAATACGATTGACATTATAACTTATTCGAAAGATAGCTTCGTTATCTTATATATTATTTCCTACAAAGCTAAAATCATTTTTCTTACTTTATTCAATCGCATTTTTTAAGACGAAAATGTCATATTAGGTTTTTGTCGCATATCCTATTCCATTATTCAGTCTTTCAGCGTTCAATTGGAAAAGAAAAAAACTCTCTACGACAAACAGTCCTCTAGCAACGTTGACTTCAAGTTCTGGGGTGCGCGTAACCCGTATGTAGAGTATTTGTTTCATACGGATAGTGTAGGGTCCTAGGGTTAAACAACTTCTGGGCCATGTAGTAGACACTTCAAGAAGTACCTAACCCAGAATTTTTTCAGATTTTTTCAAAGCCTAGAAAACTCCAAAAACTTCACCGTTCCCTAAAAGATCCAGTGTTCACACCAAGGACTAAATCGGCCAGTGAGGCGCTTTCGGAAAAAACAGAGTTGGCTGTTGATATGCTGTCGGAAGATGACGAAGAGAAAGATCGTGTAGAAATGATGTACGATTCGGACTCAGAGGGGGATGGAAATGATAAACCTCGGGCTGGATAAAAAGTAAGACGTGCCATTTGTCCACGACTAGCCGACCGAAAAGTAAAAACTTTCTACGAAAACTGTAACCGACCTGTCTGTGACGAGCACAGTTCAATTTTTTGGTAAATTTGTGCCACAATAAACCGATCGGTATACCATTAAGCCTCGATGGTTATTTTCTATATTTATAAAAATTGTTTGTTGAATAAAAAATTCATTCAAAGTTGAAAAAAAGATGCAATATGTAATTTTTCATTGACTTCACCCATTTACGGCTTTTTGTTATTTTCAGTTTTCGGATAAATAAATAATTATACTTTTTGAAAAAAATGAATCGATACACCATTTCATCTCAAGGCTCAGTGTATTCCCTTTCAAATCCCGTTAGAGTTTTGGAAATCGGTTAATTAGAAAAAGAATGAGACTATTTTGACTGAAAAATAGTCATTTTTAGCTCTTCACCGCCCTTTTTTTTTTTTTGCTTTAAACAAGTTCTTCGCGTTTTCATCTCAAAGGAAAGGGATTTTAATATATACCTTCGTGTTTCTGATTAAAAAACGAAGAAAATGATGCATAATAAACCTATCTTATTGGAACTAGAAAGGCTTGCGTTGTTTGGAAACGCTTGGGGTACTCCGATGCCCCAGTTACCCCGTAGAAGGTATAAAAATTAGGTTGCCCCGTCTAGGGTTAAAAAATGCAGAATTCTCTAACGTTTTTCCACAAAACATAGGTAATGTGGAGCAGCTTTTATGACGAAAAGCTCCAGAAGTTCCGCACCTTGAATATATAAATTTGGATCTAAAAAGCACATAGTATTGCTTAGTTTCACACAAATACTTAGAAATTGAACAATACCATTTTAGACGGTTAGCTTAACTGAATTTACGAAGCTCAGTTGAAGTTTGAAAACGATTTATAGAAAAAGTACGTTTTTCTTTATAGTCCATCATAATTCTTTGATTTTTCCCGGTCTTTTTCCAATATACGAAATTCCCTGACTATTCCCGGTTTTCCCAGTCTGTCGCCACCCTATCATTTCAACTGCGAACTAAGGAGATACGTGGTTATGTAATCTTTGTGGCTGTTTCAGTACCAAAAGCCACGGTGGACTTAGGTTTCGATTTTCTAAATTGGAAACTTCAGGTGTTGATTACACATTTGAAATAAAAATGTAGTAATTGGATGATAAGCAAAACACGGTTGTTGTAACGTAGCGTTAAATCTTACAGTGTTATTTGAGAAATCTTCAAGCAGATAAAGCAATCAAGTAAATAGTTTTGTACGCCGATTGCACCGGATACTCAGATTCCAATTAACTGATTCATCAGGACAACGTAAATTGAACATTGTTTTCCTCTACCTAAGGTACTCCGAATAATTCGCATATTTGTTATCCATTAATTTGTATATGGGGCATTCCACGTCAACTTCGTCAACCGAAAAAAAAATGTTTCAAAATTTTCAAAAATAATATACTTGATGGAATTTTGATTTTTTTATTTGAACATCAGTTACGACAGCTTAAACGTCGCGGAAAATATCTGCAAAACATTTTTTTTTCAAACACTTGAATTCAAGACGAATCGAAACACCACCTTACTGATTTTGATACGATTGTTCAATTTGGAGGTATCATCGATTAAAAGTTCGTAAATTTTTGAATATCGTAAACTTTAGGCTTGCAAGAACTCCGGAACGGAGGCTCCGAAAATTTTTAAATAAATCAGAGACACCACTTTCGCATGGTATAACAAAATCCTAGAAGAATGAAATCAAAGGTAGTGAGGCCTGGAGGTGGCTGACTTGACGTGGAATGCCCCATACACGCGTTTCGGCCAGCTGATTTACATTAGCTTACGATTTAGTGAAAAATCATGGCTTTGGGTACGAACATATTTTATAAGGTACTGGAGATATTGGAAGCTTATAATTACAAAATGAATACCTATGTACTACGCCCCGAGATTGTAGTCGTTAGAGATACACAATTTTTGACAGTAACTGAGAAACAATTATTCTGTTTTGTTTCCAGTTTTTTTTATTTTACTGTCTTTAATAGCACATTATGTGATAAAGAAATAATAGTCTTTATACCCGTGTTGCATATAGGACTTTATTCCGGACTTGACTGTCGCAACTTTATTGACTTTAAAAGTTAAAACCGCATTTAAGGGAAAAACAAGGGAACAAAAAAAAAAAAAATTTGCGGAGAAAAGTACAAGAGGGAATTATAAGCTACTTTTGTCGGCCTTTGCAGGTCAATAAAGTGGCCATTACGGTTAAGTTAGGAATAAAGTTTTATTGCTGCCTGAGTCTACTTCAAAATTGAAATTAAGGGGATATCCAGTTGTGATACAGTTTATAATTCTTCAAGGATTTCAATTTTCAAAAACACTATTTTCATCTACAAAAATAAAGTGGTGTTCATTGCTTCTAAGTATTGTATATGTTATGAAATATAGACTTTATTGTGAGCTTCGCTAGTTTTTATTTATATAGCAGAATTTTACCTTCAGAGTCTAGTTGTAAAAGAAAGTTGATAGTACAAAATTCAAGAAACTAGACTCATTTTACAAGTTTTAGAGAATTATCAACTTTATCATGTCGCTAGACACCCAAAATGATTAAACCATGGGATGGAAAATGTGAAACTGTTGTCTTGAACATTATGAGTGACAGTGTCAAATACAATTGAATCATATGGGTTCAATCAGGATTTGCAGTGAATACTCAAATTTTGTAGATCACTTTTCGTAATTTCAAAGAAATGAAAACAAGATGTAGCACAAAAGAAGCAAGATATGCTAGTGCAACTGACTGAATATGAAACGATGATAACTGAAATATCACACAGTCCTCTACGCCCCGTGCTTAAAGATTACTTATTTTCGTAAGTTGAAGTCTTTTGAGAAATTTAGTGGCAAACCTTTCGATGCTACAACGCCGATGGAGATAGAGATTTACTCACGCCCAATACTTTCTCGTCATGCTCTGCTTGGTCTTGAATGATTTTTGCGTATTTTTCATTATCCCGTAAATCATCCTCGTCCAGCATGTCCTGCATTCTTTGTTTGTAACTGAAAAAGTTAAGTAAAGGTACACAGTTAAGTGAAGAAGTAAAATGTAATAACTTAAGTAGCACAATTAGATGTTTCGGACTGGCATTTGGTACTTGAATTTGAAGACCAGCCTTACGTGCGGACAAAATGTTTGGCAAAAATTCGTGAATGCAAGGCTTACATTTCGCTGTCTGGATTATTCGCTTGATTTCGGCACTTGTCCAGTTTCTTCTCGAGAGACCGGACCACTTCTCTTGCTGGAGGCTCAACACACTTGGCCATTGATCTTATTTCTGAAAATTTAATATGACATAGTTACAATCGGTGATAATGTGTCAGAAGAAAAATGACGAAGATGATGAAACATCCCCAAAAACAATTATGATCGACTTACTTCTAACAGCCTCGATGATTCCTGGCAAATGTTCCCTCGAGAACAGTGTGTCTGTTACGTAATTGTCTAGATTAGCAGCAGCTCTCGACGCTGCGTGCAAGGTGGCAGCCAAAGCAATTTGACTCGGAGCGTAAATCAGAATACTATCTGTGAGAAACACTCTTTCAAGAAAATCGTCGATATGCGGTCTGAGCTTCTCTGGATTTTCAAGTGATGTGCATCTGGTCTAAAAACACAGGAAAAATTAATAGAAAATTACAAAAGGCTCGATATGATCTTGATGAGTGAACCATGAATAGCAGAAATAAGGGCTTAAGTTAAAACTGAATTGTCAAGAGAAATTTACAAAATAAGAGATAAAAATTTCAGCCAATGATTCTGCAGCTTGGAAAATAAGTAGATTCCCTTCGTAAGCTACACTCACCTTTATATCGATCATCAAGCCCTCTACAGGCCTGAAAGGATTATGGACAGTCAGGTTATAGTTGAGCTGCTGCATGAGTAACAATTCGTTGTTTAAAATGATGTCTGATGCCTTTTCTCTGTCTCCTTTGATATTCGCTACGAACTGGGATATTGAGACATTGAATTCTTCTACCTAAGAAAGAGAATTGAAAAAATAATAAAATCTGGAAACAGTTGAAGTTTTGTTCATCGCAATAAAAAAAAATTAATTACAAGTCATCTCTGCAAGTATGTTAAATTGTATTCATATTACGAATACTTGCCTTGCAGCCAAGGTAGACGCACGTGACAAGGATTTCCTTAGGATGGTAATCCATAACGCTGTTCCTTAAATAGAACCTCTTGAAGTAGTGAAGCGCAGTTGCTACGGTAGGTCTTGGCATGGGCGGAACAAATCTGCGACAGAAGTCTCGGAGTTGTAATTCATAGAATTTGAGTAATATCCGTTCTTCCGAAGTCGTTAGGAAATGCTCCTCTCTTTGATCGCGCTGTACGAGTGGAAAGAACGAACCATTTTTCAAAGACAAAGTATTACTCCTTGACGGAAACGCAAATGTATGGGACAACATTTACACAGAGCATGCCGATCGAATATTAGGCAAGAATTTTTATGTCCGTATAAATATCAGTCTTCTTCCCACAAACGGTGAAGACATTTTTACCAACATTATTTGGCGTCCCCAAGTTTATAGGTATTTAATCAACAAACTGCGTGAGCTTTTATGTACGATCAAAGATTCAAAATAGCGTGTTCTCCAGTACACGTTGTGTATAATTAAAATTCTCAAATAAATTTATCCACCCAGTAACACCGTAATTGCTTTGCAATCGCGCGGAATGTTCATCACGTAATTGATACATATGTCAAAATAAAAGACGATTAGAGAGTACGGAGATTTGCTTGCGAAAGATGGAATATTTTCGATTGGTGAATCAAATGTTAAAACGCACGCTGTTCGAAGCTGATATAATTATCCATAACTTTGTATGAACTGGCTTTTGTTCAAGTAATTTCTTTCGAATTGACAAAACACGCTTTTTGGGTTATAGCTATAGATATATCGATTGGGAGATAGAATAAACTGGAATAAACACTCACCGGCACGTTCACGCCATGCTTGTCGATGAATTCCGAGTTAGTCTTCTCGCGAAGTTCCGTGATGTCATTTTCATCACTGAATATCCAGTACATCTTTTGAGAGCTCATTGGAAACATTTTCAATATATTTATTATCGCGTGAGCAGCTGAATCGCACAGTAAAAGACTCCCTAATCAGATACCCTGCGACGAACGTTTTTGTCCTCCAATGCCTTCCTACCGCTTCCTACTGCGCTGCTCACTAGTGCTCACTGAGCAATGGCGTCAAATGAGACTCCTGCTCACTGGTCAGTTTCAGCTACTTCGTGGTTTCCGCAATCAGCAATGGCCGCTGGGGCTTGGCGGTAAATTTGAATACGCCGGGTACTGTCATCACGCTGCCATGTTTGGCATATGCCGTTGACTGATAGTCTTCAGTCAACGCATATGCGTTGTATATCTGAAATATATATTGTTTTATATTGAAAGAATATACTTCAGCCAATGTATTTCTGTACTAGATAACGCTGCGGAGGCGCGGGAGGATTTGAAATTTTCTTATTATTAAAACTTTATAATATATGCGAATAAAGTTACAAATGAAATTATTATCGCCTGAATAAAACTAAATAGTTTAAAAAATAACGAATGGATAGCTATATTAATACACTACCGATCGAATTGAAACTACTTATTAGGTTGAGCAAAGAAAATGTGCAAACAAATCATGAATCGGTACAGGAACATTTCAATTTCAATGGAAGAAACTTATCATCTTTTTGATACCAGTGTTCAGGGAAATCTCCAATAGCTTATACAAATGACACAAAGTGTTTAATTTGTATCGGTATAGTAGCGTTCCTGCAGGTGTTTCATATGAAGCTGGTCAATTGGTGTTGCTTCAAAGACTTCACGAAGCTACGGATAGAGCTCGCTACTCTGCAGTGCAGTCGGTTATAAAAATCCTTGGATTCCGAGTACATCGACAAGTTAGGGAATATTACGGGAATAAATTAATCACAATCATGAACACTGATATCGTTATGCGATACTTCATACATGTAGAGTATAATTAACATTCCGTTGGTAGAACGATATATTTTGCACGTTGTTGGATTTCAAGTTCTCGAAATGAGCTGAATTATCCCGCAGGTGGATGTCATGGTATATAAATTAGGCCTAATTCATCGAGCAAAAGTTGTAATAAAGCAGTTTTTAATATGTCGCATTAAATGTCCCATGTTATAAGTCGAAGGCTGTTTTCGGGTAAACAATCGCTATACGTTGCGTTGCCTATTGTCTGCAATTTTGAGCAAAGTCGTCACTGTCGTCTTAATTAACGAATATGACTTCTATTATGTACTAAAAACGACTTGATGTGTAATTAACGACTATACTCGCGATGAGAGTCTTAAGAAGAGTGTTCAAATTGCGATTTATCTTTTCGCGGTATTGCATAAATAATATTCATGTTTGATATTAAATGCTACTTGTTCGTCTCGCAATAATTGACCTCGTTGACCTTTTCTTTTTATGAAAGTATGACTGACGAATTTACGGCGGCTGATATCATGTCGTATAATCGACTAAAGCGATTATGAATTGCAAGTCACCGCTTGATTACTGGTTGTAAGCTCGAATTGTGTTTGTATCACATTTGACCCTGTCGGCAGGTGTTACATCCCAACCCCATCTTAATTAGTATCGACAGTTGGGGAAACCTTCAAGAACTCTTCGGGGTCATCCGACTTCCGGGGGAATAATAAAAATTCATTCGCGTAACGAGCCGAGTTTTGCAAAGTAAATTTCAATCCATATGCACGCCTCCCGATCCCAAATCGCGAATCGCCAATCTCAAAACGCTCTTCTGCGGAAGGCGGTCTTGGCGCCTTTCGTTAGTCACGGTTGTTGTGATCTTATCGCAGCCGAACGAATCTCAATCTGATTGTCGGATACAGACCTTTTACTCGTCGGAGTTTACCTGCTGCTTTAAACTCGTATATGCCCACGTGTAATAGTTGCAAGGATGTCGAATGGTCCGTCAGGCTGTGCGTGAAGTCTAACATTAGACATTAGAGGCTGACTGCAGCAGTATCGCGACATATTATATATCGGTCGAATTCTGTAATTTTCTCACGGTCAAGTCGACAACGTCGCGGAGCTTCTACGTAATAAAAATCATACTCGATACTGTATAAATTATGAATTATTTGAAGCGTTTCTTCGACTCGGGAGATTCGAAGAAAGAAAAATGATCGAGCTCAGTTTTATAGTGGTTAGCTGTTAACGGTGTAGCTCGAGATTCGAAAGCATTACCGACGGCAAGTCAGAAACTCCGCCTCGTCCGACGCCGGCTTAACAATCAACGGCTGCGGCGCCTCACGCTAAATCCAACTGATGCACCTTTGGCGTGCACCTTGGCCACGATTGGAATTATTCTTTCCCTGATGGAAGCTAATGACGGTGCTTCTGCCAAAGAAGTTCAATTCTAGTGCTCGATCGATAGTCCTAGACACAGGCACAACGCCCTCTTCGATGGCCTTTGAAACGGTTCTGCAGAAATTACTTTCCGGGTAGCAAGTTTTTCTTGAAAACTTGCATGATTCTCGGAATCACGATGCTCAAATGTAATTATGATTTACATTTACTGTGCAAAATTTCATTCGATGGGACAAAATACGGGATATGTGTCACATACTGTTGAAAATTATTGTGAATTTACTAGACATTTACTGTACAAAAGAATTGTCAATTTACGAAATTAGACAACAAATTTACAAATTCGGTGCAGTGACGTAAATTACTATGTGTTTGTCTTAAGTTTACAAGGAAAATTTTTCATTTTACTAAAATTTACAGGAAAAAGACAAGAAAGTAATTTGAATTTACTAAATTGTGTAGTAAATTTATTTTATATGTAAATTGATTAAACAGTAAACGTATGGTGAAATTACAGAACTTTTATTACAGCGCATGGCAGTTCCATACAAAAATTTTTAACAGTGCAATCAGTACAGTCGAACGTTTCGTCACCCGAAACGTGAGGGTAAAGCTTTTGAATATCTTGAAGCTTCAGGATCGAAGGGGCAGATCAGACTTTCGACTGCATCGCGATCTCTTATTGAAATTTGGTGTTTCAAAGACCTCGAGGTGTGAAAGTAATCGAGTTTGGTCGTAACACCTAATCTCCCCCCACCCCCTTAATCATCCCTCATCAGCAGTCGGCAGCCCCTGCATTGATTCCGCATTAGCGTTGCTTCCTTTCCGCGTGCTTGCCGTCGTCCCCCGACAGTCGATGGTGTGTGGCAAGTCGGTTAAGGGATGTGGCGAACGGGGGGTGAAGGAGAGGCAGGAAGAGGGCGCGAGGGCCGGTTGTGCACGCGAGCGTGTACTCGCGGGGGCGTCGGCGACCACAATATTAGATTAATGGCCGCCAGCTGCCACTCCACCGCACTTCGACTTGTCCTGCGGAATTTGAAGAAGTCGGCCCAAGACGCGTGATGGTGTGTGTGTCTGCATCGGCGTTGCGTTGTTCCCTTCTCGTTTCGATTTCGAAGAGTTTAATTTCCCTACAGGATACTACACAATTATGGTGTCACAAGCGTTTTTCTTTTTCGCAGAATGTGCAAGGTGGAGAGTGGCGGTCAGCTTACCGAGGTACGCTAACACCTCTTGTTGAATGTCACTCGTCATTCGGTAAACCAGGTTTTCGGAACTAGGGAGATGGATTAGGTGAAGCTTTCATGCATCCTGTAACATGCGTATGAATTGGTCGCCGATCAACCATCGTCCATTTTATGGCACACTGTATGTACAGTTCCGGCCGAGTCGTGGCCGATTGATATTTGATCTAGGACAATTTTGGGCAGTCGCAAATCACATACCCCATGAGTGTGCGTTCGATAAGCCTTGGCCAAGCTGATAGGTGAACGAAAAAGGTCTGTAGTTAGGTCGCGGAGCGGTGTTCGATTAATCGATCCCAAGGTACATAAAAAAATGTTTTAATCAGACTGAGAAGGTGCGGTTAATTTACCGGCATTTTTTCGATTACGATATTTATCAGGTTAGTAATTCGCGCCTGTTGACGGTGCGAAGACTTTGTAGTATGGCGGCTGAGGAAAATGCTGGGAAATGTTTGTCACTCGGGTAGAATCTAGGCTGGACTTAATCTTTCTGAAATATGATCGGGCTGTACAGTTTAATCTTAAATCAACGTTTCGTGGTTTCCGTCGTCCCATCGGATAGATGAATAATTCCACTTTATTTAGTTGAGAATAATTATTAACCCGCGGCTCTTGACCTACAATTAAAAATCTGTTTTGGCACTTAAACGAAAGTTGTCGTGCTGACCGGCAGTATTTTACAACACCACTTACTGTATCAGCGCCGCGGCTGCGTGAAGCCTTCCTCCGTAATCCATATAAGCCTCCCCGCACGAGTGGGCCTTCTCTTCGAGCCATATAAGTTTCGCAAAAACTTATTTACAGGTACACCCGGCATGTTTAATGCATGCGCGTATCTTCCATACATCACCGGGTGGAAACGTTTATTCCCTCGCGATAACTCCCACCGCAATGACGTCACGGGATCTGACAACCGACAACGCTGCATACGTGCTAAACTATTTACGACCTTGGTGTAACGCCGTACTCTTACAAGCACATGTTTGCAGAATTGTAAGCCATCTTCATCTTGCGTAACGTGATGAGCATTAGTTGCATACACGGGCAAATATTTTCTACGAACATCAGTTACCGTTATTTTTTGTATAATGTAAGTGTACCAGTTATTAATACGTTTAGAACCAATTATTGACCAGTTTTTTTTCCAAAATTATAAACTTGTGGCAGAGGTTATGAATTTTTTGATAACTAAAACCAATTGCCAGATGATTAGACGCTACAAATTTATTTTCTGATAATTTTAGATCTAAGAATCAAACAGATACAACAAAAAAAGGTCAATAACTTGAACAGGGTCAATAACTGGTGCACTTACATTAAGTTTGCAAAAGAGTCTTAACCTAGTAATCTGTACTCGACATGATATAGTAAATTTGGTTTCGTAACCCGTTTTCGTAAGATTCAAAAGGAGCTTTTGTGAAGACAAGTCGAAGCATTTGCAACCGCGGGTGAAAGAATTATGTAGCTAAGAACGAAGCACCGTATGTTACAGGTATATAGCTGGTTTGAAAATATTAAATTTTGAATCGCTCTGTACGGAGCTTTGGACACTAGTACGAGGTGCAGTTAGTCATTTTGGTCCGATGTTGGGAGGGTCTGAGGAACGTTGGCGAGATCGGGGCTCGCCCGTTCTCCGAAGGCCTTCGAAGCAGACTGCCGAGCGCATCTTTGGCCCGGGGCAGGACCAGCTTCGAACAAAATACACGAGGAGCAACAAGGAAGAACGGAGGGTAGTACGTATACGATATAATTACAGAGGACAGAGCGGTGGCTAGACCCGCTGCTGCAACCGACGCCCAAGGCAATCGCGGCGCTCGGCGTCGAGGGGAACCTTAAGCACTCGATCCTTCGCGGATGGCGCGCCCGACGTCCTGACGCCGAGCTCTTCAATCCGGTCCTTGCGCTACTCTTTGGCGACAAAAGAGACGACGTTTTCCACGATGGAGATCAATTTACGATCTTATCAGTTAACTGGTATTCGTCACACTTTGTGCTATTGAAGGTATAATGGAACATGATGAATGCACCGGGGAATGGCTATTTCAGCACTCCCATCATGGCCATTCGCTGCCGCGGTGTTACCTTTCCAAAGAAAAGCCAGGGATTCAAACCCACGAGGAAGAGGTGTGTTTAGAAAAATGCAGGTGGGATTTGGTTACTGTTTCACCTGGCACTGCAAGAACCCTGACACAAAAACCCCGTTGCTCTAGAATTACGTAAGCAAATTAACGATCCCGTGAGGTAGATAAGGAATATCGCTCGCGGAAATCTTCATAGTATGAAATAACCTGACCCAGGTTCGGACCAAGTATGGAGGTAAACGTCTAGAACGTCTGGACAACAGACGAAAGAAGAACTACAGAGAATCCAATGGGTTGAGAAAACGCATGATTGGTGTAATATTTGCGGTCAAGACAACATTGCTTCAGGTTTCGGTTTTCATTGAATCGAGACAGTTACCCAAAACCACATCATCAAAGACGAAAACTTGGGAACTCGTAGGTGAAAAAAATTGGCGTAAGACCAATGGGAACATTTCGCATCCCCTGTTTTTACGACCTATGTAATTCTGTCTGCTTCCGCTTCGTGTATATAAAGCAGATCAATGCGGGAGATGTTTAGTTGAATGACGTTTGCCGTCGCTTGGTCGAAACTGCCGATGTCTGGAAACCATCCGACGGGCGAGGAACTGATCCTTAGAGGAATGTAGGACCTGCCGAATGAATTTCTGATCAGTGCGGATATCGAACGAAGATGGGCTAATCCGGAATGAAAGTTCCAGAGAGTATTTGGGTGATGGGTTCGGTGCGAAGGCCGGAATTCCGTGGGCAATCCACGTTGCGATCTTCACCCCTGGATAAGGAAGATCGAGCTCTCCGGATCCACACATAGTAGCTCTTCCATAGTTTTTAATATCTCCGGAATCTTTCGGCCGGCACGCAGGGCAACAGCTCCCGCGGTTGCAGCGCTACCATGTAATTATACAAATAAATGTTTTATACCCGATATAGGTATGCACGTACGTATGCCCGCGATACGGTATAGCGTGATGTTAAAATATATCCCGGTGCGTATAGCTGCGAGCGTTTCCGCCCTAGCCGCGAGCCTTCTCGTTCGAACGAGAACGCCTCCTGCCTCTTGCGTTCTCCTTCTGCGTTCATGCGTATTCGTGCTTCGTGTTCCATGCAGTTTCTCCATCTCCGTATTCCCGCTGCGTTCTGGACTCTGCGTTTCCTACGTTCGCGACGTACGCTGCCCGGCCCCGAAGGAGGGGCCGTTTAATTGTTTATACAACTCCGCCGACACTCTAGCGTGATATTTATTCTCTTCGTGAGTACACCTAAGTACAACCCACTCATCCAGAGCAATCTCTCTCCCGGCGATGAACCAGACCTTGAGTTGTCCCGGTCGGATTATACGCTGCTAATGAGCGAGCTGCCGTTTTATCTTGAGGCTGATTTTCACAGCGACGCTTTTAACATGCAGCATCTACCACACCCCGGTATCATATCACGTTTTTCACAGCCGCGGACAGACGGGACATGGATTCAGATGCATGGGTGGAAGAATTAAGGAAATCGGAACTGAGAATTTGATTATAGTTTCTGGACTGTTTCATCGTGCTTTCAACTCCTGATCTTACAAACGTACCTTTGTTTCGTAAGAATTCAAAATTATCGGTACATTCATTCTCCGCGGAAACCCATGATAGGATGTTGATGTGTCCGTTTTGGTATCTGGCGTGACACTGCGTGCTCTTTTTTCCCCTCGTCTTTTGAAGTCGGCAAGAATGTCAATGGGATCAAGTTCAAGGTAAGAATTCGTAAGCCAGTCTCCATGAATCGTTACACGAAACTTTAGTTCACTTGAGTTGGACTGCAACTGCAGATTCAAACGATCGAGGATGATGATAGCAAAACGAGGGGGCCAAGAAGTAGCGAAATCTCAGCCTTGTATAGAATATTCCGAGCTTTGTTTCGCGTTAGCAGTCTCCAGCTATCGACAGCCCTCGTTGTTCTTGAGACCGGAATAATAAAGGAGCAAGGCAAAGCGGGTAACAAAGTTAATTTCTCGCGCGCATTATCCACTTTCGCGGTAATTTGAGTCTTCCAATGGGAGTCGAGTCGAGTGCAAGATGGCCGCCGATCCCGGTTCGCTGATTGGCGAGTGCAAGGCGCGCTATTTGACCGGCGGTTGGTGGTTCTGCGGCAGAACTCCGGTAATTTTGATCGTGATTATACTAATTTCATAGTATGCCCCTCTCGGCCGGTTAAGCGCCAGGCAAGTTCCCCGAGTGGCGGAGAACCGCATCGTGCCTCACAGAATATTCAGTTGTGAATAGTATAAAACCTGAAACTTCGAAAACTCGCTCCTGCCTCTAACTCCGTGGCATCGTAACCGTGACAAGTGTCGTTTTGAAAGTCACACCCGAGATTCACGTACGGATCACGTACATCGGCGTTCGCATCGCGATACGCGCGTCCCTACTATCAATTATCCAGTATTTTCTTCGTCTTCTCTCGCAATTTACCAAAGCACGCGACTGAAAGTGTCAACGGTGAATCCCCGGACGCGTTCCTGCATAACGGACGGTGTTCTAAAAGTGCGGCAGTCCGATAAATTAAAAGTACAACGTGACATCGTTAGTTTCAGAGGGTAAATGGCCGCATCGAGCGAACGATGCTGAGGCCCTCTCGGGGAGTGCGCAAGTGTGTGAGAATTTGTTTCACGCAGACGGTTCTTCGGTGGAAACGTACAGCTGATACAGCTTAAATGTTGCGCTCCTTTATCCAGTGCGGAAAATTCGCCTACGAAAAGCATTACCGCAGCGCGGTGGGTTCCAGGGTTTGCAGAAACAGCCGCAAGTTTCACAAGTCGAATAGTTGCAAACACGGAAATTTAAGGAAGAACCTCGATGAACTTTCGAAAGGATGACGCGGGCCACTCGGCTTGATCGGGTCGACCTCATTTGTGAAATTACTCCTGTTATTAACCTGATAGGTATATGGGTGGTTATCCCCCGTGCACACAGACACGCGTGTGCATGAATGCGTGGACGCGAGCATATATCGAACCATAATTGTCCATTCGCGAGGCCCTCGGTCCGATCGGCGCCGCATCGTCAAGTGGCGGGCAAGTGGCGGAGGCGGCTGATCATGGTGGGGACTAAATTACCACAATTTTGTACTCCTTTTTTTCACTCGGAAAAAAACAACAACAACGAGGATGATCATTTTTGGTGGAAAAGCAACAATTTTATCGGGCGTTGTTATACGCGATCAGTTGGCGTCTACTGCGGCAACGCTTTACACCTGCCCCTCGTGCAGCTCCCGCGGGATATCCTCCGAGTCCGAGTGCATTATATCCTCATGCGCGAGGCGGGTTTCTTTAACGGTTCCTTCCTTTCGCCACCCGATATTTTTGCCGTTATCGCTTTCGATCTTCCGTGATTTCGCAAATCTTTCTCGCCCCAAAAATTTAGTCCACGTATAACCTGTGATCGTGAAAGTACTCAAGCTCCGTTCCAAGCATGGCCGACTCGCTGTATCTGAGTTATTCGATTTTTCGTTAAGGATGTAGTTCACACGCTAGTCCTTCACTGCCTCTAATCTCCGACGAGCCACGATAATTCGCTTGCTATGTCGGAATCGATGGATCCCAAAGTACTCACGTAAGTGAACTTGATTACTCTGTTTTACCCATGCGTCAAATTTCAAGCTCGTTTCATCAAAATTACCAAGCCACATAATGTTCGGATCTAGAATTAAGAACAAGGTCAATGAGCTCATGGTGAGAATGGATAATATAGGCGAAAAAGTTTTTCTTGCAAAGTGAATATTGATGTAGAATTTGTTTTTTATCGACCATGGTAGTGACGACTTGTGTGAACTATATTTCTTCTCAGAGATTGAGGCAAATTTTAGCTAATTTAATATTCGTCTTCAAAATTGTTGCAAAGTGAAGATGTGTGTAGCGAAGTTTAAAAAAGGTCAGTTCATACGTTTGAGGTACTTCAAATTTTTCAAATGACAGTAAGCGATTTTTCCTTAGATCATATTTTTGGCTTTTAGCAGGATTTCACTTGGTGAATAATGATACTCGGTAAAAAAAAACATTTCATTTGTGATAACATTCCGGACATACGCTATGCTTTCTCGATTGTTTACCCCGTCAGTTAGTAATTTCATGTTTTCTCAAATTTGGCGTATAAGTAGAAGCATGTAAAATTCATGTACAAAACATTATAGGAATTTACGAAATGAGCAAAAAATATCTAACCTTCAACCGATTTGCCTATATTTGACGACTGTGTAAAACAAGCTTTTGCATGTAGTACCCAGAGTGCAAAAATTGGCAATATAAATTTGACTATAGTCTTGGAAACAATCTCCCGTTCTTGTCGCAAAATTACTTTTGAACAAATTCTTGGACTTAAATTCTTTGATCAATTTTGACGATTTTTTCGATTTCCCTTTTATACGAGGATTAGATTGACTCGATAGATTTAGCCTAGACCGTTGTGATCTCGTAGGTTAGTTCGAGTCCTCCGAGAAGAACGCGACGTAAACCTTGACGGCGTCGAATCGCGCGGCGGCTGCAGCCTTCGGTCCCAGTTGGGCCCCGCGGCAACCGCAGGGCATCACTGTCCCGAAAGATTTATACACTGCACAGTCTGCTGGTTTTTGGGGGATGGGCCTGCTGCAGCTGGTAACGGGCCATTTTCTGTACTTTATTTGCGCTCATGAATTCCTCCGGCCACGAGTCGACTCGAATATACACGCGTTACGCTCGCACTCCAAGCAATTGTAACCTAGCATTAGATTTCACGCTATTCATTTATACTAAACAAACTGAAATTACTGGGCAAGATTATCAGAGTCGACAAATTTCATTCTATTCGGTCTCTGATCTTCCTAGTCTTCGATAAAGTGCAAATGCGATGGAATTCATCTGCACTGAAACAAGTCACATTTTCACGTGTCACAATGTTCGGTGAAAGTTGAAGCATGCAACCGCACGTACATAAGATCGGTGAATGGCGATATGGATTCTGGGCGACGAGGATCCCAAAGAATTTGATTCGCCTTCGGGGCTGCGTGAATGCATCGCGTGCAGCATGGCATGGGATATACTGTTTGTTATAAAGTAGCGATAGCGAGAAGAGGAACAAAGAACTATCGAATCACGCGATATTGGTATCGAAGACGGTCGCATCCTCGGTGTAGAAAAACCAAGTTATACTGGCAAGACAACACTGAAATTCCACTAGTATAATAACTATACTGGATTATAATACGTCATCGTACTTCCAGATCACCTGCGAAGTTCGTGCTCTCTGAAAACAGGCATGTGTTATTATGACTGTCCCGATGCTACCCCAGATGGCTAGGGCGTTTATTCTGATTTACGGTTTCAGTAGATCCTTTGCGGAAGAGGGTAAACCATAATTTCCACGCTTCCCTAACGTTCTCTGCGTCATTCTTTAATTTTTCATTACTAGTTACTCGTTGGCCGTAGAGATTAAATTCTTGATCACGTTTTATCGCACGACGCACGAAAAACACGCCACGCAGTAACGGCGTGACGGAGTCGCGTCGACGCAACTCCGTTCGAAGCTCGAAAAAAGTATCCGCTTTTCGAGCGCATCGGCAAAACCAGTCGGGGATCGGGGCCGATTAATTTAACCGCGATAGTTTTCGCCGACGGGCACAGGAGCCGAGTCGATAACGAGAGGATCTTATCTCGCGGGCTCCCAGTTTCAGCATAACGCGCCCCCTCCGATTCACCGTCCTCTTCGTATACCGAACGAGAGAGAAGACGAAAGTCCGCTTTGAAAGGGCGCCGCATCGCCCGGTTACGCCCCACGTCCTGCGGTCCTCTATTTCTTTCTCTGTTCATGCTTGGCAGCGGTCCTTTCCTCTTTTCGTCTCGGACCTTTGGGGCAAAACCTGCCCCCAGGACAGGCGAGGAGGTGGATCAGGGCGACGGGGACGACGGGACGGTCGGATTGTCTCGGCGGCAGAGCGGCGCCTCCGATCGCTTCCTGTCCTCGCATTTAGGATGTCTGGCTCCTCTTTTCCTCCGGGATATGTTTTTGGATACGTCTGTGATTCTCGGAACGCGGATGAATATCCTTGCTGTATTTTGTCATCTCTCTGGATCCAGGATACGTGATTCATGCACTCACTCTCCCCTTCCTTATATACGGCTTCTGCTTCGCGGGTTGGTTTTCATTCGTTTCAAGAACTGTGCAGATCCATTTCGACCAAATCGTTTTTACACTAACCACGTCTGTGATTAACTTCTTTAATATTGATTAAAAATGGAATCGAATAATCACCTCGTCGAATCTGAATCGAGGCGAATTTAAGTTCCCCCATCAGGACCTTGAAGGCCTTCCGTAGGAACATTGGTTCAGCATCTGGCACTCAGTTGTCCGATTATTTTTCTATGCATCGCTTCGCACACTTTCTTAAGGAATCATCCGAATAATAGTCGCGACTTCTTGAAGAAACATTTGTACCTATTCAATTCGTGAGCGGATTAAATTATCGGAAGGCATAACCGCAGTCCGTGACCTTTGCTTTCACGCACAATTTTCCAGGTGAACGAGGCTATGCTAGAGTCAAGTTAATCATGTATTATATTATATCCCTGCAAGTATTCGTGCCTTTGCGATGGTTATTTCATGATTAATATCGAAATCAACGCGATCTTCGTTTTTTCGTTTATCGTTTGCTTATCGGTTCTCGATGGTCTGCGACAATTTAACAACCGAAAGTTTGGTCCCGCTGTATTTCTATACAACCTTCCAAAAATTGTCGATTTCAATTCACGAGGAAAGCAATCCAGTCCCCTTACCCAAAGATTTAGGTTCTCCGAGTCTCATGGGGGGTACAACGAGTGATGGGGCCAACGGGCAATGAATAATTCGAATGTACAAAGTCGCTGGCTCGCAGGTAGTAGGTACAAATTTGCTTCTGTTGTCACAGCGAGAGCGCAAGAATCGGTCTCGACGTAGCTTAATTACTGGTTTGGTTAATTGGATGAGCACGTCGGTAGCTCGAGAATGCCGAGTACGGAAAAAGCGAGAAAAAAGCGCCGGAGGATCGGGGGGAATAGGCGGAATATTAAGCGCAACAGACGCAAACCGGAGCAGAGCGCAGCGGGTCTTCTAAACAGGCGATGTACAAATTAGCAGATAATCAATTAGCTCGAACTTCCGGCGTGTTTGAACAAACAAATGACATTCGCGGCACTCGGGTCGTAAAACACCGAGTAATTAAAGGGCGCTCCGAGGACGGGGCGGGCTGCATTGGGCCTAGGTTTTGTGCCGCTCTTGGCGTTCCGTTTCAAATATGCAATCAAAAAGGAGAAAAGCGTGAAAGTGTATAGGTATATAACGCCACCACAAACAACTTTTAGGATCCAATTTTATTTCACTGGGCAAAACGTACTAACTGAGTTAAAATCTCCATGTAGATTACTAGTTCATTCGCGTAATAGAGTAATCACAGGAGCAAATGTCGCAGCTGCTCTTTATAGACCCTTCGAAATTGTCTCTCGCGTTATTGTGGTGTCTGCTAGGCGTACGGATCACAAACACGTACACTTCTTTTACTCTTCAGGTCCATTGAAATTGTTTTGAACGACAATCATTCGAAAATTTATACCAGGGTAATCATTTTGGCAAACTCGAGTTGTGATTATAACTAACGATGCGATTAAACGCGTAGACTGATTCAAGTGGTCTATACTACTATATAATGAGGAACCTACTCTCTGCTACTAACCAAACGACATCGAATTATACGTGACAACATCTTTGCCCTCTTTCTATTTGGTATACACCGCTTTATACGTGGTACCACTGTCAAAGTACTGCTATTGACCTTGACACGAAGAGGGATGATAATCGGTGAAGAACTGGTTCGAATCAGTCAGACGGCTCGCTCGGTTTGCGGACGGCGACGAGGTCGCCCTGGTCCCAGGTGATTTTGGGCCCTTGCGGCATCGCGCGGAGCCGTTTAGTTCACGATTCGGGGTATGTTCGGGTTCCTGGCACTGCAACACTAACGTAGACGCCACATAATGGTCTTGAATCTTCGTGGTATCGTCGCTGCACTCTCCGTTCCTCGGCGTGGATGCGAGCCTCGCGGCTACACGCGGCAAGGCGAAAGCCCCCCGAGTGCGGGGCCCGTGTGCCCTTCAGGGACGAAGGCCCAACCTCAAAGTACGCAGATAATTGGGGATAATACTGGGGTTGGCGGGCTGTTGGGCCCCCCTAATTGCGCGAGACCCGGGCCTCTCGAAGTCGGAGAAGAAGAAGAAGGCCCCTGCGCTAGCTGTCTGTCTGTCTGCTTGCCCGTCCAATCGTCCGTCCGTTAGTCAGTCCATCTGTCCGTCGACTCTCTACACCGCTTCAGACGCCGACTTCTCCACACCGCAGCAACCTGCGACCACCACCGATAATAATTGTGCCTTCATTCCTTCGTTTCTGGGTCCTGCCATGTTATTACCTTACACCGTCTCGTTCCATATCCGCGTGATGCTCATTCCGGAGTGTCCCCCTACCATTTATTCCAAGATCGCGGAGGCCCAGTTTCTCTGCCAAAGGGAAGGAAACGGTAATCGAGAAAACCCTACATTTCCACAGTTTCAAGGGGGAGGCTTCATTCGTGAGTACGACGATTTTCGGCAACCCAAAGATGGTAGTCATCCTCGGATCTCGTCCCGTTTTGCTTTCATTCCATTACTCGGTTCATGCAATTGCAAAACCGCATAGTTTTACGGTCAGGGACATAAAGAAAATGACCGTTTCGACACACTCATTATGACACTCATTATGACACATCCTCGTAGTGATTCACTATAAGAGTATTTATCTGCCGTAACTGGTAATCTGTTGGTGCTCGGACCCTACATCCTCATCACTTACGACAAACCACCCTAATAGTTAGGCCACGTCAGTGGCAAGTGATGTTTGAAGTCAAGAACTTTAAGTATTAGGAGCAACGATTTCTGGTCGACTTCTTAAACCATGAAACAAAAATTTCCCGAGCTCGACGTCCAACTCCAGGGTCTACCGTAGGATCCTACTCCATAATAACTGCACGCAAATTCGGACACATGCTCCGTAAAACCGGAAAGGTAACCGTGCGCCGGACGCCGAAGGAATGGTTTCCGGTCGCCGGTGGTTCATGGCTGTACGCCATGGATCTTGCATGGGGGTTGGGATACGAGGAGGTGGCCGTTATCCCAGTTCGATATATACTCGGGTTACGTTACGATAAAGCTGAGACATTTGCATGCGTGCATAAACGGACGTTCCGAATCTCCGGGTAGTATCTGATATTAATCGAACTTTCGCACGAGTTCGTCCTTATACGTACCTACCTGCCGATGATGAAGGTACCTAATGCTGAACTTGCGTCATGAATAAGGCATTAAAGCGAGACTATGGTGGTTCGTTCCGAACAAGGTTCCGTCATTTTTGATACATTCATTTGTTTCCCCTTCTGACCAGTCGAATTTTTATTAGACTTATAACCCCTAGAGCCGAGTGACTCTGAGGTCAGCACCTCACTCTATTACTCAACTGATTGAATTGAAGAACTCGATCAAAGTCCGGTGCTTCGGTGTGTCCGGAAGATTAGAGACCGGGAAAGAAATATTAGCTTCATCGTAAAAGCGTCTTCGTAACTCGTCCGTGAATCAAAATAGTTTTCTATATCACAGCTGGCATTTCATTGATAAACGATTCATTCTCACATTAATCAGTATACAGGCATAAAGTTAGTTTCCGGAGACGTGAAGCGGCATGGCGTGACTATTTAGGTGCAAAATCACAACCGCTGGTAATTTATCATTCTATCGAGCAGCGCAAGCTGGTAATAAGCATCGGACATGTACCAACTAAACACCGGCGTGTATGTTATAGGCGCCTAACTACCTTTTTGATAAAATTGAATTGATACCGTTATTAAAGTTGATATACTGCGATAAAAGGAAATGGTTCACACGTAGGGATAATCTGGTTATATTACCAACGTGATATTCGGCTACCTATGTTCAAGCCGGTATTAAAAGGGGCTCCACCCCAAGCCTGAGCTACATGACCTGAAAGGAAAAAATCCACTTTCAAACCGACCCAGTGTTCGTAGAACAGTGTGCGTAGTCCATGCAGTCCACGTAGAACATGGACTTGAAACGGAGAACCGCTCGAGTCTTCGATGCACGAATGGAAATAAGATGGCTGAAGCACGTGGCTCAAGGATGCCAGATTCCTTCGGAACGTCCCGTTGCAGCGTCGATGCATCCGAGTGATTTTTTGCGATTCGCGACTAGCCAGCCAGGACCTCGAGCAGCGAGGCTGGGTGTGCCTATCAATCAAACGCGGCATGGCTTCAGCCAGAACGTTGAGCCGCAGAGCTGGAAGAGGGATACCATTATCCTGCCAAGAGTTCGCTTAGCTCTAGTGATGCACGACCGACCATGGTCCAATCTTATGGCGTTATCGGTCTTACGGCCGCGGCCAAACGCAGCCGATCGACCCGAACTAACCCGGATCTCCCGGAGATCCTGGATATTATCCTTTAGCCCCCTTCGTAGGTATACATGTATATAATACGATCTTCGATCCTTTCTCCGAGTCTTTACGGCTTTGGTAAGGACAAAAAGTCTTAGAGAAAAGAAAACTCTTCTCTTTTTTAGCCCCAACTGCGGTAAAACGACTACAGTTTGTCCCGTTTACCGTACACCCTCCGCCAAATTTATGGACTCGTTCGTCAAGCGGCATGCTGCGTCATGCTATTCCGACTTTGCGCCGTTATAGATATACGTAAGTATGCCTGCCGTAATTACCTTCATGTTTACATTCATATACCGCGAACGCATTATGCGCTCGACGTTTGTGTCGGATCTGGCGGATTTTGATCGATGCGGTTAATGAGGTCTGCAGGTCAACCGGATAAATCTCGACAAAAATTACCGCCGTGATTGCAGCCTTTCCACTCGGCAATTGCCATTTTTCACTACACACAGACAATGCAGTGCTGTGATGGAAGTTAAAACGAGCGGAACTGAGACGACACTGATAGTGGATCATAATATTCTTTCCACCTTTGACTTGCCTTCTGTATAAGACATTGAAAAATCATAAGATTTAATTCTGAATCCAAAAGTCCGAAATGTGTTTGAAGTAATTTGATTATTCCTTCGAAAATTCATCAAAGGCAACCTAATTGACGAGTAAAAATAAGCGCATTTTGGGTCTGTAAAGGATCGGGCAAAGTTTCGTTACCAGTTCCAAACAAATTTTAAAAACTGAGTGTAAATTTGCTAGAAATAGCCTCCGGTTGAAATTTTAGACACGGATTCAGCCGCGATCTGCACGAAGCGTTGGCGTTGTATAACTCGTTGAATCGTATAACAGTACGATAAGTCGTAAGGCGAGGCCGACGATCAGAAGCGGCGGACCCGAGCCGGCGGTTGTCGGGGAACTCGCCGAGCAAGAAACCACATTTGACTTCAACCAGGAATATAAATCTTTGTCCGACAGAGGCGCCGCCCTCGCGGTATACCGACCAACCACGAATTCGGGGTGAGTTTTGGGCAACGCCTTCGAGTCTCGAGTTAGTCAGGCTCCGTTTGTATTAGCATGTCATTTCGAGCTCGCTTATAGATATATCACATCCTCCCTTATCGATTCCACCCACGTACCGGAAGGGGTGGGGAAATACCGAATCGGTTGCAAACGTACCGCAGCCATGCATAAGTACGTGAATATTCGTCCAGCTCAGATATTCTCGTTTCCACTCCGCATCCGCGGATCTCTCTATAAATTTTTCCTCCATCGCTAGAATGATATTACCTACTTACAGATTTTTTTATTTTTCACGAAATACATTTCCATCGAAATGATTTACTATCGCTTACCTGCACACCGCATAATTCCGAACGTCGAACCGCAATTCGGCGGTTACGATCGATCGGAATGGATTTCCAGGTCCTAATTATTCCTCGCCCGATTCATGCACGTCCATCCTTTCGATACTGCACGGAAACTAAACTTATCCACCCAGCGTTATTATTTGCATTGAGTTGTTTGCCTAGCACCTTACATATCCTGCTCTATATAGGGATTTTCGAGGACGGGGATGTTTGCGTGCGTGTCTCCAGGGTGCGTGTCGTGTGTCTAGTAGGTGGGTACGACGCGTTCCTCGTCAAACCTCCCCTTCCCCTCTTCCTCTGCCATCCTTCCACGTTCCCCTCAAGAATCACGCAACCCGTTGGTCAGTTAGGTTAACCTCATCGCACCTAACGTAATTGTATAAATCCCTTCGTCACCTAAACCCGCCAATCAAAAACATCGCGTTATTTCCCATACGCATCGACCGTGCGCTGTGCATATCTAGTTTCTTATTTATTTGTTATCTGAACTTTTCTTTGTTTAGTATTCGTTCCTTTCGGCGGATTCGTCTGCAGGTATCGTTTTGTAATAATATTCTGAAAATGGATGTAACACCAAGACCTGGAACCATTTTATCGAGAACCGGAAAATTGTTGTTTGTATAAAGCGTCGTTTGGTTATATTCACCAATTCGGGCTCGAGCTGCAAAGGCAAATGTTAAAAAAGTCAGCTTGATTTTGATTGCGACAGGCTTTGAAATTTTCAAGCACACGAAATAACAACTGCCGTACATAGCCAGGAGTTCATAAAACGGCAAAGAGACGCCTGAAAGATATTTAATCTCTTTATGACGACTATTCGGCGTTTTTTACAGAGCAATTACGAGTTTATTTTTCACAACACGAACACGTAGCTTTAGTTTGTGTCACGGTTATTTCTGGAACAAGTATAAGTTACTCTTCTTTGCAGTAAAAATTGAATAACTCGTAAAATGATCATTTCAATAAATATTGACGATTGTTGAGTTTTTCACCTTCGGCATGACGCGTGAAGTTTTATCGCATTTGTTGATGAAATTTTCAGATCGTCAGAAAATGTGATGCAAATAAAGGGTATTTTTTCAATTCCTGGTCTCAATTCGTTTGTTTCAAATTATAATAAATTTAAAAGCTTGTTTCCGCAGGCAATTTGTGAACGGGCGTTGACATACAGAGGGAGCACTTGATTCAGCGCGTTAAAACTTGGCTGACGATGAACGTAATTCGGCGGCGGTTTGCGCAGCATCTTCGGTGAATACCTATAATATATAAGATATTCGTGAATATTCATCGTTCGCAGGAATAAGTTTGATTAAAAGAGACGAGAAATTGAAAAGAAGGCAAATGAAAATAAAGAAAGAGCGTACGTAAAAGAAAAAATCATGAAACCCTGGAGCAGCATTCCGCCCGGAGGAAGATTCTCCGTGGTGCGTGGTGCGTGTCACGCATGACGTGGATCAAATCACCGACGGGGGCCTTCGTGTTCCCTCTCAACTTTCCAAGAACAGATTTTTGTTTTTTGTCGATCCCTGATCTGCAGAAAACCACCAGCTCGGCTCGCTCAAGAATGTTGTCTGTAGATTTTACCGAAGCAAAGAAACAAAGCAAGGAAAACTGGTGAAATAATTAGACCTATTTCACATGGGTTCGAAAAACCAGTAAATATCTCGATAACCGGTATTTTCTGTAGGTATAATAATACGACAGTCAATTTATTGTGGTTTCTGGTTTCATTACATTCATACTCGTTCTGTCGAAGATCTTTTATAGATTCAGAAAATTTTTTCAATTTTTTCTGCACGCACGAGTACAATTTTACCGCGTGTAAGAAGCGAAATGTCCACGCAGATCGGTGGTCATAATTTAATCGGGAAAGAGCTGTGTTCTAATAATTTATTGAAATTCTAAAATATCGAAGATAATTACAGGGTCCTCTTTAGGTGATCGGTTAGCTTAGGTATTATACAAGGCGTTCAAGTTTCTTTTTAGATTCATGAGAACTTTTATCGAATGAATTAATCATCGCACACGCTCATCGAAAGCGTGGCAACGACGAATTTAATTGCTGCGAAGCTTCGATTAAGTTTCTATTAAATTGCGTACAAAAATAGGCGGGATTTTGCGTCCTCATGCGTGCTCCTAACGGATCAGTGTAAAAAACGTGAATACGAAAAGTTCGTGACGACAGTTTTGAGAATAGGAAAAATAATTTCACCTGTCAGTTTCTTTGAGGCCTATAAATCGTGAAAATATCACCGTTATAAACCACACAAGAAACATAGCTCTAACCATGTTTAGCGGTTATTTCGACGCATGTTGATTAGAGACCGTGGGTATGATAATGATTAGCCAGGAAATTCTGTCAGAGATGTCAAAGGTGCGCATCACAGGTATGGATGCAATTAGCCTGGCAGGTGATGCGGCGGCGTATTGATATCGACGCGAGATGATTGGAGGTAAATTTCGAAAGTTTAAATCTAAAGCCGACGTTGTATAGGAACAAGAGGAAGACGAAGATCAGATTGGAGGGTAAAGGCAAACATGCGATACCCGCGTAACCTCCGCGGCGGAATATCGTACATATTCGGTGTGCAGGTAGGTTATACATATATTTCGATCCCGTCGGTCTATAATTAAATTGCTGATCGATATCCGAGCCGATCCGATGCAACCTACGATAGATAAATTGATGGGGTGAGCGATTTTCTAGGATATCGTACCTACACAGAAATGAGGAATTCGTCCGGCCATCGCCTCTCGCTCGATTTTAATCCGCTTCCCTATAATGTCGTATACCGACCGACCGTCGACGGGTGTTTAATCAGGGTCAGAGGTCATGGCTCAGGAGTTCGACCCACACACGATGGAGCCCCGATTTTTCCGTAGGTACGTGCGTTACACCTATCCCGGGTGTTGTTCGATCGATCGCGCGCGATAAGTTTCGGACGTAGAAAAATGGCAGCGGCGAGGAGGAAAAGGGAGAAAAAGAACGGAACGATAATAAATAAGTAAGAAATTTGAAGGGTCCGATTCGTGCTGTGTGTGGCGAGGATTCGGCGGGAGATTATTATCCTCCATTGTAACGGCGGCTGCGGTGCATCATGACCCCGGGTGCAGCAGCGCGGGGGGATCGGTGTGAATCTGTGCTCACGTGTGCGTGCAAGTGTTGAAGGGGAATCCCAGGGCGAAGCACGAGACAGGCGGGCAGGCGAAGTTGAAAAGACGGTGAACGAGAGAAAAAAAAACATCCACACACAGGGAAAAAAACAGAGAGAGAGAGAGAGAGAAGGAAATAAAAAGATATAGCGTAAAATAATGGAGGATTTCTCATGGCGGCGGTGAGAAACACTACGAATGATTATAGTGCGAGAGCCACGCTGGATCTATCAAAACGAGCTCGAGCCATACATCAATGCCATCTATACGTGTAATTTCTGTCGACTCTGTTTTGTTTCGTTTTTATGTAGAAATAATACTGACCGCACGCCAGTCGCCGCAGCCACGGACGTACGTACCGAGCATCCTTGGTTCCCTGCTGCAGGGGTTGGACTTCGGAACGCGTGGCTCTCCGTCGCTCGCCTCGTCACTATCACTTATTCATTATTCTAACGCCTGGCAAATACCCCCGTAGAACAGGCGGAACGACGATTGATTGCAGTGGGACATTTTTTTCGATTAGAACCAAAAATTGCCCGTCTTGTAACATCCGATGTGGACTGTTGATTGTTGTTCAAGTCTTTTTTCTCGCTTAAATTGATCGCACCTGAAGGTTTTCGCGGTGTTATGATTGATATTTATAAACGAAGTGACGGTTCTCGGGAGAATATTTGTCAGACGTTCTTGGATTGATGGTGTTTGACATAATCTGATTTATTTACGAGTGTGGAATTGATTGTAACAGAGGGTCGATCAGTTGTTGGTTCAAGATTGAGTGAAGTATCGAAAAGGCCTGAGTAAAGTAGGTGGTCGCACGTAATTGAGTTGGTACATTTCAGGTGGGATGTACGAATCCGAAAGGACGTGAAAGACAGAGAGACAGGATGAGAAGTATGAAGTTAGATGATCGCCAGATGAAAGCAGCAGTCCGGGACACTGCCGAACGTAACGCCGAGGACCGACCGTAGAATCAAACTGCCAAAACCCAATGAAGGGGGCCGTGCTGCGATGTTCACACTACGACTAATTTCCATCTTATCCGTGAAAACACGAGCTGGTGTTGATAGAAGTTCAGAATTTCATCGATACTTGGTCAAATGACCATGATCAGACTTCTTATGTTGCAAAAATCATACATGGAATTGTCGCCACAAGAACCTAAAGTGTTCTAATAGTTGAATATTTCATGCACCGATTGCGATTCTCAAATTCTGATTGTCTTTTTGGAATTATGTGGGTACATTTCGGTTCGTCCAAGGAAGAAAAAAAGAGAAAATCGCATCCACCATGAGGCGCTGTCTAAGAAAAGAATTCACCGCAAACGGTACTAATAGACATTAAATGTGGTGAATTCAATATGGTTTTCTTGGTGTTTCATTCGGGCCGAAAGGTTAACAATTTTTTGGTGTTCCGTTTGATGATCTCTATAACAAAGAAAACCATTGTGAATTTAGCACTTCTGAGGTCAAGAAAATACTATTCATAATTAAATGTGGTCCAGCTCGTGGGTCTGGAACAGCTTGTCACATCAAGGTAGAGATTTCTGGTTGTTATATTTTCAATCTTGGAACAACGTCCACGGATGTTAGGTGCGCTCGATTCGAAGGAATGAACTTGTACCGATTCATTTGGTCGGATGACTGCAAGAGTTCGTTATACTGACCGTGGTAAGAATTTGGTTCTTTTTATTTCTTATTACGTGTTGTTATTTTTGTTTTTCGTTTCGTTCTTGCGGGGGATTGTGCAGGTAATAACCCAATAAATCAGAGGTGGCTCGGCGGTACAATTACGCGTCATGGTTAAGCTCAGGCCGAAAGACGAAGACGAGGACGCAGAGCGAGGGGTTTCGAAAGCGTGCGGTGGATGGAGCGAGAGAAAGAAATACTGCACCAGCCCTTCTCGTAAATATCGCGTCCTGTTCCCAGTTCTACACAGGTATTCTTTCTCTCCTTCTCCTTCTTCCTCTTCTTCCTCTTCTTCTTCTTCTTCCCCGACGGTGTTCTCTGCCGCTGCAGTGGCTGCAGGGTTCTTTTCCTCCACGGTGCTGGTGCAGCAGGTCCCACGATCCGCGGTACCACCGCTGGGGATGACGTGGGTCGTCTCCTTCCATGGTTACACACGACGCTCCGGCCATCCGCTGCATGGGAACTCACGAAGGGGTTTGTACAGGGCTTAATTACCATCGGGCAATCGGTTAATTCCCGAGTGTCAGTTACTCGGAGGGATCCCCAACGCGCTTCGGGAGACGAAGGGAGTAATTTATCGATAATGCCTGGCTTTGGCCGTTGAAGGACCGAAACAAAACGACCTTAAGTCCAAACCTCGCTGCTGCAGTCTTCATCCGCTTCGGCGAAATCCCTACAAGTCCCGAACCCAAATCAGCAGAGATTCATTCGATGATCGATCGACGCGACGCGACGGCTTGATTCTTCATCGAAGGGTTGATGTTTGGACCCAAAGAATTCCGGGCCTTATCAGCCCTGCGCGTTGAATAATTGAACATCGATTCCGCGGGGTACTTAATAAGCTCGTGCAGAAAGCTCGGTAGCGGAGACGATAGTTTACCAGTATTATCGATAATAACACGCTGTCCTCACCGAGCAGACACTTTATTCATCAAAACGGTCGTTTCATAGTTTACGGCAGGTGATTGAGCCGATTTTCAATCCGATCTCGGTTCGCGTCGTCGCGTTTTATTCGACGATACCCATTATAAAGACGGATTTCAATATACTCACGCGGTAGGTTTGCGCCATTGCGAATGCGGGTCGATCAAGTTATAATTGCATCTTGATTTATGCGCCCACGTGGAGGAAATTGAAAGATTATCGGATATGTCGCGAGACTTGAGAACCGACCGAGTCTTACGTGTAGATTCGTGGCGATCTCGCCAAAATCGAACGTCGTTACACGGGCGTTAAAAAATAAATCTTTCCGATTCTGGATGAGAAGGAGAATTCGGCACGATTTGGCCGCAATCAATCTCTGAAATATCTCCGTCCACGCGCGACATTCGCCAACGGCAAATCCAATGCGGAGACGCTAATTCGAACCTGTCCTCTTGACATTTTCAATATACATAAAACGATCGCCGACATGAATCGTGAAATCGTGATAAAAAGAAAGGAAAACGAAAAATCCTTTCGATTATAAATATTACACGTCCGACAGGTTTACGAGTCTATCCATCTTTTCGCATCTCTCACATACATCCCACGCTGGCACACACACGACTCAATGCGAATGCGCGTTGTACATGTATATGTATATTTTTCGCACAACCTGTTCGGCTAATGCGAGGCAGCCATTAAATTATTTCTTTTTTTATTTTTTGTCGTTGTTTTACTGTAGTTTTTATCTTCTCAATTAGTTTTCAAACTTTGTTGTTCCTCAGGTAAAACGACGCACGATGACGTCACCGGTTACACGATGATCAAAAAATTGTTCTCCGCATCTCAATTATCCACGCTTGATTTTACATTACGCAGGCATCGATTTGATCATGTATTTTTTCACGAATCTTGCCACCTCGGACTATCTGATACGGTGCATCCGGATTATAATAACTGGTAAAATGATTACATCAAGAAATTCCTGTACCACGTACGGACGTCATTTCTATAACGTTTCTTGGGTTAAAACCGCATTTCTCTCAACACTTCGCAGCCCTATGATCGCTTAGTTTACCGATTGGAAAGTTGCGAATTCAAGAAAAGCATGTCAGGTCATGTTAAACCCTTTTGCTCAACAATCTTTTTGCTTTCAGATCGTTTAATGAAGGTGCGCGTGTAACGCGCTTGTAAACATTGTTGAGCAAAGCTGAGAATCTTATTCACGGTTACTCTTCGTATCATTTTCAAAAGTATCTAAACGAGTTGCAGAATGAATTTATTGGCATCGTGAAAAGCGAGGAGAAAACAGAATCACTAAAACTTCCCGTTGCTGCGGGATTCTCGACGTTGAATATATACCTCATAAAGTGAATAATTTGCGTGTGGTTATTTTTTTTTCAGGTATCTGTAAAGAAAATTACGGAGCATCGGGGATCGGTGGTGGATCGTACCGCTGTCAATCGGACCACCCGGAATATGTCGAAGACGTCCGGGAGTCCAGCTGATTTGAAAACTATCACTTACACGACGAAAAGAGCCACACCGCGAACTCACAGCTAAATAGACAGAAGTGAACTCGTTTCATGTATAATATCTTTACACCATTTATTATTATACACTCCAGATGAAAGAATAATGATTAAAGCTGTAACTCCGATGTTTGTCTTGTATAGGTATACATCCTCAAAGACCGTGTTAAGCCTCGTTTACTCTTGATAAATAACCACTTGTGTAGATGTGTTGAAGAGAAAATAAAAATTCTCGGAGAATATTGCTTGTACATACGTATCCCAGTTCTCCGCCACGGTAGAAAAGTTACGAGATTTATGGCTTCTAATGAAATACGTAATCTAGTTGTACGTATCACATCTATTATGTGTACACGCCGCGTGAATTAAGCTTTTCCTTTTTCTTATACCTACTGTAGAAAATTATATGATAATTTGCAAAAGTTTCCTGATTGATCTACCTACGGTGTGACTTCAAAGTCGTTGCCGAATCCGTTATACGTTATACGTTATACTAAGTTGAAACTGACGACAAAACCTATATAAATACTTTTTGCAGTTTAGTAATTACACATCTCCGAAGCTTTTACAATGTCTATTGTATAATCGTCTACTTTGCAAGACTGTGGAAGATTAAAATACAATAAAACAGTATGCGAAGAACGTACATTCACGCCATTAAATACCTGCAGTTATGTTGCAATTTGATGTTAGTATTATACACATGTGCCAATAAAATTTTTTGTTGTACAAGATTTCACTTTTGATCGTTTCATTTCTCACTTTGCATGAACGTTTCAACAAGAATTTAAACCTTCCATTTACATATCATAGCTAATTAACTTCGATGAATTTCGCGAAACATTTTTCGTCTAACCGAGTGTGATTCGTTGTTTAAATTTAGCATAATAAAATCTCGACACTTTTCTTAACCATTTTCGAGTAAGAACAGTCCCTTGTACAGAATTCTAGAATCTAAAAAAATTGAGCAGACTCGTCTCTACCAAAGCGTTGAGTCATTGGCTGATGGGTAATTACTTTTCTTAAGCATGGCCGAACTTCAGCGACATTTCATCAAGACGCAGTCAAGTTTCCTTGCGATTTCATACCATTTCACAATTTCATCCATTCACACAGCTACCCGGAGTACAGGTAAGTTGGATTCTAGTCCGGACTCCATTTTGGAGGACAGTGCATACCTAGATGCAGCTCGGGCAGTCACACCCACGCTGAGACCAACAGAGGGTGAACAAGCATATACCTACGACGAGGCGAGAGTGCCGCAGCAAGGTAGAACACCCACGCGAGGAGGTGATTGGTCGAGGAGAGAGAGGGAGAGAGAGAGAGAAAGACAGAGAGAGAGCTCGAGGGTCCAAACACCCTTCCATTGTCGAAGGGGCTTCGTGTCCCTATGTTCTATAATTCTATTCCTGGCCTTCCATTGCACGTCGTGTGCACTTCCATCGTGGGTGTGTCTGTCGATGCTGATGCCCTTTATGCATCGTAGGTCCCGTTTGCCGTTATGCGAGTTCGTGTTTGCGAAGAAACAGAAATCTCGCGATAGAGGAGTCACGATTTCGACGAGAAATTCAATCTACTGTATTCAATTTGATTGGTAGGCACCGATATAACTGCCTACATCATATACTGCATGTATTTTGTCATGCCTTAGCTATGTAGCGTCCATTCGCTTATACGTGCGGAAATTCGAATTAAGGGGGTGCTCCGGTCGATTTCGATGTTGACCTAGGTATACATCTCCGAATATCGATGTCCACGCATGTCAAACGCAAAAAAGGTTTCAACAGCTCCATTTTGTACACAATTCTGGGTAAAAAACATTCCAATGCATTTGCATTTGACGCGGACATAAAAAAATGGCTATGGGTTTTACGAAGCCGCGATAGTAAATTCGTAAAATTCGTGCCATTTCTTTACTTCTGCGTCAAATGAAAATGTATTGGAGTTATTTTGTCCAGAATTGTGTATAAAATCAGGCTTTTTTCGCGTTCGAGATACGCGGACTTTGATATTGAATATATATACGTCAGCGTCGAAATCGACCAGGGCACCCCCGTAAAGCAGCCGTGGCTGCAAATTGGTCCTTGCCACATTTATGACGCATATATATGAATTGCTGGTAATTGAAAGGAGTGGAATTGCGTTCTTGTTTATAATTGTTTGGACTGTTGCGGATGTTAATCAATAAATATCTTTTTTTTTGGATCTAGATTGGTTTTGTGTTTATCATTACGCGAGAGAATCAAAGGTGAACTCTAAAGAAAATACCTTAAGGATTCTCTACACGTAGACGTTTGCAGAGGAAGAACGGCAGACTGAAATCGGCAAAAATTGTGCCCAACCGACGGATGCTGCAGGCTGGATTTGATCAGATGAAATTATGCCTGTAATTATATTATTAATTGAATAATTGCCAAGCGTTAAATAATGTTGTATCGAATATATTATGAGATCGAACAACCAAATGGTTCGGAATTCTTCACAGACTGATTGTATAATCGCAAAACGTGACTGTATAGAATCCTTACTCGCAAAGGAAAACGATTATAAATAGGATTAAAAAAAGATACTAAATCGAAAATTAACACGATTCTTTTGAAAATTGTAAGCTTCAATATTCTCAAAAATATTGCCGGTTGAAATCGGCACCTTACCGATTATCTTTGCATTTGAAATAATGAAAAATTATTCGTATATCCTGTATAAAGATTTCGACGACTTGTGAGAAAATTTGGAAAGCAGTGTTACAGCAAAGTTTTTGCCATTCACACCAAGACCGTACTTTACGATACGTCTCGTAATTTTTGAGTTTCGATTTTGCAAAACAATTTTTGTAAATCTCAATTAAAAGAAAAACCTGCATTCTCTCTAATTTTACCATTCCTGCAGTACGACAGTTTGAAACCGGCTACTTACAGTCAGTGTTGCAGAGTGGAATGAAATCGCCCCGCGTCTCTCTGCGTTCTTACCGACCCGAAGAACTCTGCCTGATCGATACCGAAGGATCGAGTCGATAAGCGCTTGCTGCTTCTGCGTTGCAAGCGAGAAACGTAGATGGAGCAGCGTTCATCTTTTGATCCTTCGACCGGCCAACTTCGAACATGGCAGATGATGCCGAATCGTTCGGGGGGTGATCGAAGTGACGAAATATTAATTTGTTGGTAGATCTGAGATTGGAATATTTAAACTCAGGGACGAACATCGAGCATAAATTCGACAATGGTTGCATGCTCGCATTTTATTCAGTCATTGAAGGATTAGCTTTGAATCAGAAAGATTCGAGTATGGATTTCAGAAAAGAGTCCCGATGTTATTAGCTCGTCAAAAGTTGGGGCTATAATGAAAAGCGGCGGTTTTAGCCGGTGAGCGAATTCAATTACAGGCCTGAGAGCAGCTCAAGTCGCGAAAGGGATTTAATATTTCAATTAGTTGTCCACTTAGGCCGCGACACCTGACGGGCTCGATTACAAAGATATTCGCGCGAGGGAATAATTAACAATAAATTACCGAGCAAGGCTATCATTAAGAGTTAATCGTCGTAAAATTGAGCGCTATATGCACACATTGTTAAGCCTGTTACACATTAAAGCTACGACTCTGTAATTCCCTCACACCTCCACTCGTATCAACGAGTCTGATACACGGGAGCGATTTTGTTTCGTGAAAGGATAGGCCATCATCTCCTTCCGGTGTTTACTTTCTCTCTCATCTTTTTCTTTATTTACGGTAAACGCCGACTTGTTCAACGTTTAACAGCCGCAAGTCCGAAGCGAGCGCGGCGCGCTCACGGAAACGTTGGAAGCTTGTCAAGTTTGACGCCCGTTTCGTCCTTGCGTCAATCCACAGCTCAATTTGAGAAGCGAACAATTCGAACAGGCGCAACACACGATGTGTATAATTAACCTGAATAATCCATTTCGTGTAACTATTTTCCCACTCGACGGGAATTCGTACGCCGACAAAAAGCGTTAAATTAGGCTAATGAGAAATACATTTCCATTGTATACCGTGTACGTATACATAACGTTTGGTAAAAAAACCCGTTTATCGAAATGATTATCGTTACTCCAGTACATTTTAATCATCCAGTGTTATGCCTCTGTGTATGTTCCGTAAACTCGCAAGTGCCGAGCTCATTTTCACGATTACGAATCGTCGACCGCCTTCTATAAGCCGGCCACCTACCTGCGATAATTGGTCTAGATCACGTCACATCGTCATAAATTAGTTCACCTGCAGATTGACAGAGTACGAATTATACGAATTATCCTAATGGTTTTCGACGCGTGAATATTTTATCTGGAGAATAACCAGCCGTACGCGTGGTCATTCGCTCGAAAATAATTGCCTGGTTGGAAATATTTTCGGAGATACGCGTATAAGGTAAGAAATTATGATGTTTTCAAAAATTATTGTTTCGTTTTTTCTTCTTCTTCTTCTCTCTTCGTAACACGACGACCCTTGACGCGATTTCAAAACGAAGCTGACTCCAAAGCTCACTCAGAGAGGGTAGCACCGTTTGTGAAAATCACCCGCAAGCTTTCCGAGTACCTGCGGACTGATCCAGCAGGTGGCTCCAACAGCACGAATCGTAGTTTGAGACAGGAAAAAATGCCCTCTCAATTATTCCCTGCATTTCTTTCACCTCGAATTTTAATTCCCGTAATTCTAATAATCACCACGAATTGTACCGGATCAGGAAATCAAAAAAATTTCTTCTCAATAGTCAATTTTTTTTTTTCATTTCCGTCCAACAAATTTTTATGATCAAATATTCACGGAACGAATCAGAGTTTAACGGGCAAGGATCCATCAATTATAAACTGGATATTGATCGCTGATTTCTTCTCACGGTTGCAAAAAGTTTCAAACCTACTTTTTCAATTAGATATTACGTACATCGTATAATACGAATCGAGAGTTATATCTCAATACGATACCTGTACAGTTTCTTTCCGATATGAATTAAAAAATGCATGATTAGAGAAATAATTTTGTGCAAGAATTCTGCCTGTCAATGATCAGAAGCGCTATTTAAAGTAGGAGAAAGTCGATCTTGTCGTTAGTTCATGCATAAGTTCTAGCAGTCTTAGGTGTTTCAGCAAAAATCTTTGCATGTAGTCTGATCCCGATTTTCCACAAAACAGTTCGATCAGCACTCAGCGCATTAACTTCGCTGAGTTTTTGCGCGAATCGTCATTTGCCAGTTTGCGCATGGATCTGCGGTCGGACCAACGATCGATAAACGGCGATACATTGTTAGCGTGGCCAACGGTCCAGGATCAACCGAGAATACGTGGCTTATACAACGGTATATCAGGGATATATACACTAACGTATATGCATACACGTATAGATGCACAACTGGCGTAGCTGCACGCTGATATAGCCATCGCACCTGCTGCAATGCAACAACAAAACCGTCATTATGTAGAGCGCACGTCTGCGGACAAAGGTTCGACACGCGGTCGCAGTCCAGGAATCTGGGTCACTTGATGCAAACCCCGAGCGGCAGCAGAAGCATCAATAGCGATGAGCTCTGCATCCATCGATGCTGCTGGATAATTGCCGACCGTTCATCCAATTCTAATTCTATGTAGGATATAACGAGTTGTAATCGTATTACGTAATCCAAGACGTGTGATAGAATGTTTGGAAGAATATTTTCACCTGTGTACAGCAAGTATTAGCCTTAACAGGTCTCAGGGGGGAGGTGGGGGTGGATTTTACCCCAAACATTTTTCAAACATCTGGGAGAGTGCTCACGCGAAATAGATCCCTTTTTTCAACATTTTTGACACTTGCTTCAACTTTGCGGATGTTCTACAGTACTTGAACAATTAATTTTGGATAGGAAAATTGAGAGAGCTTTTTTTTAGATTTTTAGAACTTATTTTTGAAGCAAAATATCACGTTTGGGGTGAGTTTCAATCCGTGTGACCGTTTCGCGATTCTACCGAGGTGTGATCTACTAGAGTTGGCTGTGATAAATTTAAAACCAGTTTATGGGTACTTGAGTGATCTGACGGTATTGCGAAATTTCCATCAAGATGCGTTTCGATGTCATTGGCAACATGCAATTGTCCTATTTTTCGATTCATTTTCAAACACTTTCAAGGCAAAACCTTGGATGCATGTATGATTATATTATAACGTATTCGAAACGTTCGTAAAATAACCGCGGTGCCTACTTATGTGATCAGGAATTGTTAAACCTTGACAATAATTACATTCAAAAGAAAGAAAACAAGGTAATTTGTGCGCTCTCTAATTGTTGGTTTGACAAAATTTTCTAAAACCGAGATAACGCGATACCGACGAATCTTCGTTCCTGCCTAGTACCTACATGGGATTAATGTCCGTGTAATTACAGTCACTCGTAGTTGACTACAAGAGTGTAAAAACCTGAGTGGATGCGCAATGCCGCATTTAAGGAAAAGAAAGTCCGTTTGTTCAGGAGGTTGTTCCGCTGAAAAATGATACTATATGTGAAACGTATTACGATATAGTTTTACATTGCGTATTTATCAATTTATCATATTCGTGAGCTTCGAAGATTGCCTTAAAAATATAAAAAGGAATTATAAAAGAAGGAAAAAAAAAACTTGCGTTAGACATCGGCTTTTCATTTAACTCGCTTCAAAATAGAGAATCTAGTCCATTTTTTCGATAACACAATACGATGGCTCATTTCGACTTGGAAGAATATTACTGCATGCTTACTGCAAATTCACTGAAATGCTTTTTCCAACAAGCAGACATGGTTAAATATCCACTTTTACAACATTGAACCGATATTTCTTAAGGTTAACATGGCAGTATCGAATTGAAAACTGAAAAACAGAAAAGCAAACCAGTTCCATTGATTTGGCGAAAAAGCATTTCTGAATACCTAATATGAGTCGTCGTATAGACGAGTGAAAATAAAGATAAAATAAAATACTGTAGATTCGTAAGACTATTACAACGCGATTAAACACGAAGCATCCGCATGGATCTAACAATAAGCTTCCGCTTAAAATTTCAGTATTTTCTGTATTTGTATGGTCGAGCGGAGATCTCTCTAACTTACGATTACAAAAATTTAACAAGTACTCAAAGTCCAACTATCTCGTAACACAATAAAAAAACAGTACCAGTTTTTGGCCATCCGAACAGACCAAAACGAGAAACAACTCGAATAAATCACAACGATGGAGCTGAAAAAAAAAAAAAATAAGAAAAAATAACGCTAAAAGATATTCGAGAAAGAAAAACGCTGCGGGGCGAGGAGATCCATTTACTAGGCATTCTTACCGGGCGGTATTCGCGATGTTCTCCGGGTCGTTTCAGCGGCAGGACAACCGCGAAACCGCGATACGCGAGTACCAACGGCTGCACGTAGGCTGTACAGTATCGCCTCGAAGGGGGGGGGGGGGGGGGGGGGGCAGCAAAGCACTCGGCACCGAGATAAATTCTCGAACAAAGTCCCGTGTACCCAACGAAGACGCAGCATCGCGACGGAGCTGAGGGGAGGCATTCGGGGTGGCGAACGGGTCCGGAGATGCTGCTGCGGTCGGACCGCGGGGCGGCCACATCAAAGGGACGACCGATCGCCGACCGGTCAACTTCTCCGTGGCGTGCTCCGTTTCTTTCTCTGCCCCCCTCCGCACCCTCTTGGTGTCCCGCCGCACCTCGCAATCAGCCCCGCGATATACCAACTCGCCTGATCTTTTGCCGTGTGGGTTTGTATCTCGATGGCGAAAGTCGCGGATGGATCGGTGAAACCGAGAGGTGGGAACGTCGTCGGGGAGACAGGAGTGATCGATCGTGGGGCGCGCGTTCGTCATTTTTTCGCATCTTCGAAGGTGACAAACCTCGGGAACGAAATGAAGGCAGGAGACTAGTTTGATGGTGAAATTTGTTGGGACTGGGTTGGATTGGTGTGGACGCAGCCTGGATGTAATTCTTAAGAGGGTGAATTTCCATCATTATACAGCTTCAGCGTAAATCTGGCCTGAGGTGTCTGGAACACTTTCGAATTTTGTAGAAGAACATGTCCGAGCGCACTGCGCACTTTGGAAAAAATCTAATCATGGCTGCAGCCTGACACGACGCTCTTCTCTCGTGTCAGAGGTACTTTGTTTCAGCCCACGCTGGTATCGGTCTTTCTTTTTTAGTCCCTGCTAAACAAACTTTCGGAAAATCTTAGGGATTGTCTTTACCTAGAACTACCTGCCAGAGACCGAACAAGTTTCGGTTGTAACGGAAATTTCTTTACGATGTCGGCCACATGGATACGCTAATGTTCGGGGTGGAAGCAAGGTCAGTGGCAGCCCAAGATCTAGCACTTTTTAATTTCAGTCGACCGACGGCTGAAACTGAATCGGAACATCAGGAAGTCGCGAAGATATAACCGGATACAAGTCTCTAGATACGAAAATACGCTGTTTCTACAGGATTTCATCGAGTTCTGAGATGTTTTGAGCAGCCAGTAAACCGAAATGAAAAAAAAATGTTCATGGATTCCTGCAGAGCATGATTCGTTCCTGCAAATTAAGCGGCTAACTCAGCCGGCCACCTTTAACATTGTAAATTTTTCCCTGTCTGGGAAACAATAACAGAGGTAGTGTTTTACCGTTAGGTGTACTATTCGGTGCGTATAGAAAGTTACGGCAACACCAGGAGCTAAAAAGTCAAGCTCGAAAAATTACATCCACGAAACCTGCAAGAACGAAGAGAAACTCAAAGATGAAAGCAAAAATGAAAAATTCCCCGATCTACGTACAAGAAAATTTCAGGATGATTCCACCCAAAATTTGCCAAACTTTGATCTATTTCGAGAAATGAACGGCCGAGTGTTGTTTCAAAGTGTTGAAATTATACCTACCGTCTGGGAAAATACAGACCTTCAATCTATAGGCATAAATTATTTCCTACAATGTATAATAAGTACAGGGACTGCGAAGATCGCGTGGAATAAGCTGGTTTACACGGCATGTGTAAGATACGTACTTGCTTACATACAATCGTATTGTGCCACCGCGTCTTGTTCGCCTGTTCGTTATTTACTTACATACTTCTTTTTTTTTCATCCCCACATCAGCATGTGGAAGAGTCGACGCGATTTCTGCATTTGTATAGAATACATAATGTATACTGAAATTTGCCAAGGCAGAAGAAGGACGAGAGCGTATCGGCAAGCCGAGTTGCCGATTTCCGTAGTTCCGATCAATTGTTCGGTAACATCGGCTCCTCGTTTGTTGCCCGTTGTAGCTGCATTTAAATGCAAATTACCGAATCAAGCTGCACGCGGCCAATTTATCGCTTGCACGTGTGATATTTGGTTATAAAAATTAGTGGTGTTTGGTTTCATTTAGTCGGCATAAGTGACACAATTTCACTGACAATGTTCAAAATCAATATATTATTTGACGGCTGATCTTGATTGAAATACGAAACTTGAACTTGATTGAAATACCAAAAAAAGATAGAAAAAATCGACTTCTACTTTTATCCGAACGTTTTTCTCACACAACAGCTCTTCAAAAAATCCACAAGTCTTTATTCAGGCGAAAAGATTTATCCTTCACAGGTATAGAAATAGAAAGTGGCTGAAAATTATAGTCCGATTGTTTCGGTCGCAACTTAGTGACACACAGAGCTCGGCTCTGCTCGTGGTGTTGTGTTTTATACATACATACACAGAGTAGCAGTTAAGTGTACATTTGCGTGTCATCTCGTACGAGGAGTAAAAAATAAAAGGATGTTTGTCATTAGTGTAGGACCTGTGTTATTTTTTTGTTTTTCGTCCGATGCTCGGCTCACCGAAGCGTATTCATTCATTGGTCCCCCATCGAGCTTCGGCACAGTCCCTGAACACGTGGGTACACATCGGGTATATATGCCCGACAAAAATTAGACAAACTTACGTAATTCACCGGCAGGTACACTAATGTCTGCAAAAACGTGAACCTTCGGCTGTTTACATTTTTTGATCCGCGCCACGTCCGCACACCGCGAACATTGTAATTTTCATTCCACGGTGAAACAAAGCTATGATTCTGAGAAACGGTCTTTCTGTTTGTCCGATCGTCAGTTCTGACAAAAGTACATAAACGATGATGGAAAGTTCGAGATCCGAGCTTTATGATCTGCTAAAGAATCAGCGAGCTCAGGAAATGAAGGTGTGAAACCGATTCCGGCGATTGATTTTCTCTCCGAATGAAAGAATAATCCGGGGAGCGCGAATCCATTCGTCGGCAATGGGATAATCAGCTGTTTGCCCGATCAGGTACAAAGGGTGTTATTTTACATCGGTAATTCGTTTGTGCAGCGGGGATCCATTGACCCGAACTAGCGAGCGAGTCAATGCGCGCAGTGGCGCTCTCTCATTGTGTCCTGTGAATTGCATCGGCAGCGAGAATCGCCCCCCGCAGAGCAACATCGGCTACCTGACTACCTGACGCCCGTCCAAAGGGGATATCCATCATCGGGACCACCTCCGGTGACACGGCACGCCACGTGAGATCAGAGCGCATCTCTGGGGTCCCGGAATCCCGGAGAGTGAGAGAGAGAGAGAGAGAGAGAGGTTGCGTCGGGCTTCCATTGACCTTGAATCCGTGCCGAGCTATCCCGAAGAGAAAAATTAGTGGTCTCACCCACGCAGGGTAGAAATTTTTTGCCCCGAGTTGTTTTGCTCTCCGAAATGATTGAGGAAGCAATCGGGAAGAAGCGGTGGCTCGTCACGAATCAAGAACAACTGATCATCCCGCAGATCTCGGATACCTCATTGTCGGGATGAAAGCTCGTTCCGACTCCGAGTGTAATTGGAAGGGTGTGTCTGTATACCGGTAGTGGACTCGGCGCGATTTCCACTACGGCTAATTACGCGCTGTTGGATAGAGGGAAAGGGACGGTTAAAGGTTGATGCGGGAGTGGCCTGAAGATAGAAAGAAGGAGAATTCTTCGGTCGATTGAATGTATTCCTGCGGATTCGAAAACTCCGAGCTACCGAGGCGGAAACGAACCGTGACAAATTGCATCGGGTAACGGGTTTAAACCCCGTGCCAGAGTTCACGTTCAGCGTGAGACGAACTTCATTCCACCGCGGCAGTTTAGGCAATTTGTGTACACAGAGTTATTCGTCAACATTCGATGACTGTGATGAACCCAGGGAAGAAAAATTCAACGGTGGTACCAACTTGCTGCCGTTTGAACCAAGCAATTTGTTAAGTGAACCACTATAGGGTGTACAAGTTCAGGTATCCACTGATAGATACTAGCCGGAGTAAGGCACGCAACGGTCGAACAGTTTTCTCGGTGTTTTTGCCTCGGCAAAGTGTTTTCTTCTTTCGCACAAGCCATTTTAAGCTCTGCATCCACCTCGGAGTCTCCGTAAGGGACAAAAAACGTAATTCGTCTCGATTTTTTGCAAGTCTGCAGTAGTCTCCCTTGGTCGAGCGTAGCCTTGAAGGTATTCCAACAGCGGATCTGAATCGGTAAAATTTCTCGTTTCCAAAGCCCATCGTCGAGCTGGAAATGGAAATGACGAAAATAATGCGACGAGACGCTCAGGGCTTTCAGGTCGGAGGTGAAGAGGTCTATTTTCGAGATGGGCTTGGTCCGTGTGAAAGAGTGCTTGCGGCGACGCGACGCAAGGTTGGGGCGCAATGCGATAGAGCATAGAGAGAGTGACCGTGTGCGAGCAGCCTGCAGGGTATCCGGAGGTCCCTCGACGACGGGACGTGAGGCGTGGAACATGGAACACGAGAGGCAAGAAGAAGTCAGGGAAGCGTGGAACATTTGACATCGTCCTGTCACTTTGTCAGCCAAGCCCATCCTCCTTTGCTGCCAGGAGAAATATTGTAAGCAGTAATAAACATTCCGTGTCTTGCGAGTTGTCCTCTCCTCGGATGTCGACGTGGATGTGGATGTCCATTTAATTAGTCGCGTTATACGCGGCCATCCGCGCACCACGTCAACTTCAGCGTTTCCTTTCGGAGTGCCGGATAAGTTGGCAGTGGTAGAGAGAGAATCGAATCAACACATCGACGAGCAGCCAATTACGACGAATGGGAAATTTATGGTAGTCATTTCGTAATCCGTGGTGTGTTTCGTGCGTTTGCTGTTGGGCTGGTATATCCGTAATGCGCCCATTACACCTACTCATTATACTATATACCTGCAGGTTTCCATTTCTTCTTACATGCTCTCGATTGCCGTTTTACGGCTGAATTTATTCCCCTTCGAGCGTTTTAACTCCACCTATACCCGCATTCAGCAATGTTGTCAGTACCCAGTCCTCGGATACCTATCCTAACACTTACAACGTTCGCTCCACTTTTCCCTTACTGCTTGTGTCCCAACGGATTTTGTAACTGATTATGAGTAAAAACACTTCGTTGCAGGGATAGCTGCTCGGTGTATTGCCGTTGGTGTACGATCACATTGTCGGTGACGATTCGGAGCAAGGTTGACGTGGTGAAAACTCTGGAAACTTTACTGAACGAGAGCGATTTACAGGACCACCAAGTCCACCAAAACGATTCTCGATTCGCGCTAAGAGCAAGCAAAACCGTTCGGGAAAAACGAAAAGACGTCGCGAAAGAAAACAGCTTTCGATTTCTGCTGATGCATTTAACGAACAGTGGACCGGTCCGGACCGACGAAGGTTGGGATTAATAAAGGTCCGGGACCTGCAGGACTATCTCGATCGCAGATCTCTGTCACGCCCTTAAGCGATAGCGATCTTTGGCTAGAAATTGCTCGGAGTCAATCGCCAAAACAGAAGTCAAGAACACATGCCTAATGCATGCGTGGTACAGACAAAGGGCTGGAATAAGCCCCACGTGAATGTAGCAGCCCTAATGGACGTTTGAGTGTGACGAATCCCCGGAGTGACGGGGCAACTAGCCACAAAACAATGACGCAAGATAGTCAATACCGCGATTAGATGCGCGACAAACGATCGATTGGTTGTACGACACGGAATTCGAATACGGAAGTTTCGAAGACTCGCAGATCGCTGTTGCCGAATCGTTAGTTAATTGGGCATAAATGTCCCGGTCGTTTTGACGCTGAGCTTGATTCCTGCAATTAGGTACTACGGTTTACCGTGTGTAACAACTCGACTTCTTTTATTCTTATGCACCCAGTTTCATCGATCGATCGATCAAGTGACCAAGCTCCCGTTAAACTGCCACAGTTGTAAGTGCTGTGCGCTGTTTGGAGTGCCAGTCCGAAACACTGCCTTTGTTTCTGGTTGGCTTAAGTGACAAGTGTTTAGAAATCATGGGGTAGTGCGCAAGGTTCACAATGTTTTTTTTTTACATTTCTAATCGATCTGCCAAACCCTACTCATTCGTAGTGGTTGAAATTGTTGCATAAAACTTGACGTCGATATTTGAATCCTCGCGAAATTCAGGTACAAACGTTTACCCTCCGTCCTCTGCTCGTATAAAATCTTATGCATTAGTTTTGTAGCTGTGTAAGAATTGGGAAGATCGAATCACGACGATGCAAGGGCTCGTACTGCTCGGTCATTCTGATCACGTTGCGAAATCTAAGACACCACAAAACTATACTAGGGTATCAAAAATCGACGAAGACGAAAACCGTGCATATTGCACGTAGTGAAGTTGAAAAGGAACGTGCGATAAGTAGAAGCTAAAGAAATAACGGAAAAAAAAAACGAAAAAGTCCGTAAGGATGGGAAGAGTGAAAATTCTGGATAAAATTTGACAGCGACAATGAATTCGTCGCTTTTAAATTGTTCAACCCCATTTCAAGCCGCTCGAGAATTGCAAAATAAAAAGGAAAAGGAATGAAAGAGAAGATAAAAAAAAAAAAAAGAAAGAAATCCTTTCCTTGGCGCAACATTTCTGGCATTCGGTCACAACCACTCGGGAGTTCTTCCTCTCCAGCTTCAGCTCCGGCTCCTGCAGGCTCATCTCCCCTTTAGCCCCTTATGTATAGAGTACGTAGCCGTTATACGCGTATGTTGGCATGTGTCTATGCACGTGTACACAGGCACACGCCCATCTATCTATCCTCTTTCCCATCAACGGCGTATCTGCTCTCTCGCAAATGTTTCGCAAATTGCCGTGAAGTGCTTAATGTAGCGGGTACGACGTCGTCGTGGTCGACGTCGTTCTCGTCGTCATCGTCGTCGCCGTCTCACCGAGTCTGCCAGTCGAGCTGCGAACGCGTTCGACGGCACTCTTATTCTTCTCCCACTTCGTCAGCTCGCATTAAAGTTCGCGTTTCGTGACGTCGACGTTGTAAGCTTTCCTCTACCTACCTTGTACGTACCTTCGTTAGATATGTATGGGTTAGAAGCCCGGGAATCCCGCGAAGATGGGGAAATCGACTCGACGACGACGACGACGATAACTCGGATGTCGCGGTAATGCTTCCGTCTAATGGCTTAATCATCTCGGTAATATAATTGACCAGAAAATCTTCGCGCCATTTTTATCACTCCGTTACTACGAGTATACCTTATACCGACGACGGATTTTCGAAGTAAAAGTAATCGATAGATTACACATAAATGCTCCGTGAATCGAAGTATATTTGTTGCTCAATGAATTATTTTACCGAAATTCTATCTTTCAAGTTTATCGGATCAAGACAATTAAGGGGAAAATTTAGAATATCGTACATGGTATAGTAACACGGATAGTTCATTCGACGTTCTTCTCTTTTTGACTAAACTGTTAAATTCAATTAGTGCAGAGCGTTACCGAATCAAAACCGATCACTTATATATACATACACGTGTTTCCAAAATCGTCGGAAAACAAAACCATGCAGTATGTAAAAAAAGCGGATCAAAAGCCGAAAATCGATCTTTCGTGTATTTGGGTATTTGTACCGCAGATACGGATGACAATTCGCGTGAGATTTGAACAAGGTGACGCTGCCGCAGGGCCGAGAGATCAAAGGAACGGTGACCAGCGGAGAAACGACGCTTTCATGGCTTTCATGGCATTCATGGCTACCATTATCGCGTTACTTCCGCTCGGGCGAGCTTCATTCGCCTCACACCCGGAATGATTTGAGGGCGACCCGCGGCCGGCGGTCGGGAGCGACGTTCGTCCCTGCGAAAAACGACGCCGGCGTCGCGCAGTCGACGAGCGAGCGAATGCGAAGGAACCGAGTAGAGCTTTATTGCGTCGCTACATGCGGCGAGTCGGGGTGTGCTCGAGACTCGAGGGATGGACGAGTGGCTTTTTATCAATGAGGGATCTTTTGTTGTCGGAAGAAAAATTGATGTGAACGCGGGAAACTTGTACTTATTTCGAGGCTTACTTTGGGGCTTTGCAAAAAGATGGATGAATATGTAGGCGCTTCTGCCCGCAATTGTGGGAAAACGGTCGGGGTATGAAATTTTCATATCGCGGCAACTTTGTGTCAAGATTTCAAAATCCCACAAATTTTAGAAACAAGTCTTACTGTGTACTGGAAACATGTTGATTTATCTTTACATCATCGCTTCGACTTTTTATTTTCTGAACTTGCGTGAGAGGCGGAAGAAAAATGTGATCCAACGTTTTTTGCCAAGAAAAAGTCGGATCTTTCATTTCATTTTTCGGTCCACTTTCAGTGACTGCTAAAAACAAGCCAAAAGTAAAAGGCTTTTTCAAGCTTGTTTTTGGATCGTTAATAAAACATTCCCAGCTTTTCGATGGAATTAACAAAGTAACTTTTTTGTTTGTCAAATCTCGCAACACCCGGTTTTTCGCTGCTGCTGAAAATCTATTAAAAAATAGATTTCATATCCTGAAAGCTTATAATTTGCCACGAAGAAAACACGTTTGCTCATATTATTTTACAACCACATAAAAATTACAAGGTGAAAATTCGATGGAAAATTTTCACGTATCTTTAGTTCATATGATAACATATTGAAATCGCTGTCAAATCGACATTTTTTCACGTGATCGTCCATCTAGAATTTGTAGAATTTCACATATGCAGTATGAAATTCGTTAGGACGATGTATAATCTCGGCTGTTGGATCGTTTCTTTCATCTCGTTATGAACTTTAAAGCCTTGCTATTTTTCAAACTACATAAAACATACAAAGGCTGAGATTTAGTCTCGCAAACCGCAATCGCGATGATAGGAAAAAACAGAATGAAGCGATCATTGCAAGGAGTGGTTACAGTGGGAAAGAACAAACGATGATTATCTTCTTTGACGCGATGTTACGTAGAGAAATTTTTCAGCGTATACATAAAACCGGAAATATTCTTTCAATTACGATTGCCTTGAAGTTTGTATTATCCTGTCACGTACGAATGGTTAACTCAATCGTTCGTAACGACTTTCGTGTAGTAAAATTCTTGCTATATATTATTGACCAAAAAACTTCGGATCTATTAATACTACTCATGTATTATGGTTTATTCGCGACTGATCAGCTGATTGTGTACCGCATGAATTTCGCAGGCGGGAAAAAGAGGGTGGGAAATGTGATTCTCGCTGCAAAAAATAGTTGATCAACGGGGTTTGGAAAAATAACAGTCCTCATCAAGGGTAGTAAATTTCACATGTTCAACCCGAGATGCAGAAAAAAAAATGGTCATCACCGAATATTAGAGGGATGAATTTACTCGAAAAGGAATAATTCATCGCTGAAAATGTATTTCGAATGTGTTTGAACAAGTCTTCACGATTCGCGCGTAAAACGATAAATGGAAATCCACTCCAAGATCTCGTTGTAGAACTGTTCGAGCGAAGAAAACTCAATTTTTTTCCCACCAAAGCTGGAGCCACCCTTGACACGCAGGGCAACAAGCAGCCCCATGGTATAATCTTCTATTCAGAATGGTTACTCGAGCATCGTACAGGTTAGTTCGCTACTTATTCCATTCATACCGCGTGTGCAAACACGCTCGAAGCGTTCTAACGAGTAAACGAACACAATATCGGCTGAATAAGATGATTACACGGAGAGTGCAGCGGAGGTCGAAAAGACACCCGCGTCCTACAAAATTAAAGAACATTGTTCGAATTTCATGGGCAAAAGAAGTTTCGCTGCGGACGCGTGGGGAGAATATATTTTTCGATGGCTGAACATAGGTACAGAAAAAGAGAGAGATAAGATGAGTTAAATAGACACAACTTTGTTAAGGAAGAGAAACTCGCTGGAAATTTGCGAAAAAATTTCAGTATTTATCGAAGGGAATTTATCTGGTTTCTATGGAAAACAGAGGAGACAAAAAATAATTTTTAGGGTGACTGTGGGACTGAAAGGTGAGGAGGAATGTTCTTTCTTAGGGACGTTTTTGATACCTCTGCTTCCTTTTGTCCAACCGTATGAGGAAAGACAGTCACGAAAGCGATTGACCTCTCCTCCTCGACTTCTACTCGAGGTAAAAGGCTGCAACAGCAGCAGAGAAGCGGAGGTATGAGATATAAAGGAAGAGAAGAGAAACGTGTCTGCGGTCTAGTCTGTCACGGCATCGTCATTTTGAGGCCAAACCAGCCAACCGACTTCCTTCCAAACGTTATATACCGTAATAATAATCTACGGGTGAAGTACACGTTCCTCCGTCTGTTCGTCGATTTCGGGTCAAGTTGCTCAACCCCACCGGAAATAAAAGAGAAAGATAGCCTCCCCATCATTTCGTAATCATAGGTAGGTAACATACATTACAATAATATCGCTTGCACAGTTTGCAGTTACTGAAACAGGCTGCGTAGCGCAGAATTTGTCAAAACCACTCGGGTAATGACCATCGAGTTATCGATCAGGCATCAGAACGACCGTCAACCACATCTTTGCGGCATCATTCTTTCTCAGAGATGATGAACTTTGTTGTTTGAATTGGAAAGTGTCGCGGTCGGTTTGGTACCACATCACCACAGCAGCTGAGGAGAAAAGCTCCTATCGATCGGCAATCCATCCCCCTATCGAGCCGAATGTCCTTATGTCCCTCCCCATCCATCCATCCATAGTCCAATCATGACTAGACGACAGTCTCGCGGACGAGGAACTGGACGTACGAAACTGAACCTGGCATCCAAAGTTGGCAGCCAAATGCATTGAACTTGTTACGAATAGAATAATTCAGTAGAGTTTGACGCCTAAAATTCTCTGAAAGTATCAACCGTCCACGGGACTTGCCAAAATTTCTGTCACTGGAAGATCAAGTTTGGCCGCTAACTCTGGATGCTAGTCGGAGCTTGATACCGCATAAGACGGGGCAAATCTAAGGACAACCCTCCCGGTTCGAAAGCGGGTGCAGCGATGGCGGGTATATAAGAAAGTAAATAACGAGCCTGGTTGACATCCCCGCGTTCCTCCGGACGCTCTGCAGTTCAACCGACGGACCCCGTTTGTTGGGGGCGACGAGGAGCCAGACAGAGACGCAATAGTAATGCAGACCAATCCCGTCAGCTCTTATTCGTGGGCAGCCTTCGAGGACGGCGCGCCCTCGCCTCTGCCCTCCTCCCCCGCCGTCCCGCCGTCACCCGCCGTTCCCGTAATGACAATCATTACCGGAATGATTGCAGCGGCTGGCCTGCCGGCGCTAGCCAGTTATTGGGGATGGAAACCACCTTATAGAGTCCTCGGATTTCGATGGGCGCGGGTGCCGAGAGCGTCGCCAGGGCGCCGCCGGATCCGTCGCGTTTTGGTCTCGGCTGCAGCTCGACGCATTTCGTGCTCGGCTGCGATCGCGATTGTGACATCGAGTACCGTTCAGAGATTCAGAGTGCGCGAGTGAGGGAGACATTGAGGGAGCGAGAGGAAGAGGAAGAGACCGCTGAGACTCGCCGTGATTGGAGAAGCGGGAGCTGAAGCCACGCTGAGTTTTCGACAACGTGTGCACCGAGTCGTTCTGGGATTTTAAACTGTCGTCGAAGTGTAGCGATGACGATTTTTGATTCCTAATGGAGTTTGATGGTGCAGTACGCATGGTACTCGTTGTCAGAGGATAAGCAGAGGAAGCTTGAAACTTGACGCTCAAAAAAGTTATGTCAACTTAACTGCATTCAAAGAGTGTAACGAGTGTCAAATACTCCATCAAACGGAATCTCAGATCTACAAAAGCTTGAACAACATACGTTCACCTTTTTACATCCTCTCTTGTTTCAAAGATGTCTCTTCATCTCTGCTGTGGACTCTGACCAAGAATCGATAGTCCGAAGCTGTGAGTCTGCGCTTTCTGTTCTGGATTGAATTTCCATTCTGCAGGTAAGCAAACTCGTGGAATTTATACGAAGATTAGATTCTAAGTGAAGTTTTGGCTCTAACTTTTGTCACTGTCACAAGGCATAAGTTCGAAGCCCTTATGGGTTGTACCCAAATTTTGACTTTCTCTCCAAAGTCATATTGTGTGCATATGCATTGATTGTTCTTAGCTGGAAATAAGTATTGTAGTAAATCGTGAATCCTGGTAGCATTTAGTAACAGCGTAGTGTTTTTGCTATGCTCTAGTGATTGGTTGGATCAGGATCTGTTACAAATCAGCGAATGTGTTATGCCGGGGATAGTAACAAGTTGTTGGAGCTATCTGTAGAATATGAGGATATGGCAAGTATTACCCTTTGGTGGGGTGAAAATTTGTTATCTTCACAATGGGTGACCGCAGCCTAGAGTATGAAAGAAAAAGAAAATATACCGTGAGATAGAGAACACCGAGGATAGAATATCCGCTTCAAGATCGCTCACCCGTCCATAGCACTTGTTGTATAAGGATCTTCATAAAAAATACTCATAAGGTAAGTGTTGCGTGATTTATGCACGAGATAGTAAGAAGAAGCGATATACCGTTTGCGTCGGCATAATGTGCATAGAAAATATAAACACGCCATATACGTATACGAATCTGAATTACCAACTCGGAACTTATAAGCGATTAAATCTTGCCGAAGGTAACTAAATATCGAACGGAAAGACTATTTTTATGCATTACATGCAACCTTACCTCCTTCGCGTTCCAGTTCCGCATAAATCACAAGGTTTACTTTGCCGGGGCGCCAGGCACCGTTTTTCTCTCATACTCTATACCAACATGACACAACACATGCTCAGCGTAAAATCCAATTTCTTTCCACGCTGCACCGCGACCGAGGTGAAAAAAATTCGAGGGTTTTTCGCTGCTTGGGATGGTCGAAGCACCGCAAAATGTGGCGGTCCGAACGTTGACCAGAACAGCTCGACCGCTCGTGCGTGAAAATTGAAAAATTAAAATCATTGTTCTTGTTCGCGGTCCGGTGGACCAGTGTCACTTCGCCGAATGACTTTCTCACAATCGTTCAAAGCGGTATTCGAACGCTGGTTCTACTTCGACGCTTTTCCCCGTTTCCCCGTGGCCTTTTGTACACCGAAACCGGAGCGTATCAGTGGACGCTGATAAGTCCTGAGAATTTTTCTTCCGTGCATTTGCGGCGCGATACGCAGCCAGAGATAGCGTTGTAAGCAGGTATACAACACAGGGAGGTTCGGGGCGCCGAGTACAACCCATCAGGCACCAGGCAAACGTACCTGGCAGGCATCGAGTAAATACGCGTTACCTGGACGGCTGCATGTGTGCGCAGACCGCAATTGACGTCGACGTGAGGCTGTGCCGCGAGTGCCATGTTCGGGCACTCATGGCACACATAGAGCAGAGGCGTTGGAGGCTGTGATTATGGCGGTAGACACTCCCTCCTTATCGGGGGTTTCCTTCGCAAGCACCACGCCGTGGTTAGGCACTATACCGCCATTACACTGCCGTGTTTTCCATCGCCTGCTGCTCGTTCGCTCGCTTGGCTTCCTCTCGAGTTCTCTCGGCAAGAAACGGCGACTAGTGCGACCGAAGAGCGTGGAGGAACGCTTTTTTCATTACTCAAGAAATCCGCATACCTGACTACTTACCGTCTATACCACCGGCAGCTTCTCGGTGTCAAGATTTTTCATTCGCGATGGGCGCTGGAGAACCGATGGAAACACTTTAGCCACTCTTGCTATCTTGGTCGGGTCACGGTGCTCGGATTTTGCAGATCGATTTGGTGTTTCCGATCATTCAAGTCGACTTCGGATTGGCAATGATCGAAATCCCGTCTCTGTAAGTTTATCGTGCAGAATGTTCGCTTCGAGATTTTGTCATTCATTGATTTATTTTTCTTGACACGTCGTAAGTTTGAATTCTCACTTGGACACCCAGTGGCGTTAAAATATTTGTTTTCCAGGCCGTGGCATCCTGTTATGGAAAATAGGATCATGCTGAGCCGAAAACCGCAAGCGGCGTTTTCATTCTGCCTTTTCTACTTCAAGAATGCATTCTTCTTCTCAATACTCAATCCTACGATACGAGTGATGAAAGACGATAATATACGAATACAGTTTTCAAAATCGTTTCTTTCACTATCGAAGAAAATAACCACTCTCTCCAGTTTTTGGACTACGTACCCGTCCTGCTTTTGTCCAATGCGCCAATGTAATTTACCACAGCGCAGCAACGCCAGTGTGTCAAAACTCGCGGAAGCCTGACCTCAAAGGCCGGTTTCAGATTCCTCTCGGATCGTGCACGTTACGCTTTGTCTTTTGCGTTTGACAAAAGCGAGATGATTCGAGTTACCACGGTTGCAATCAGCGATCGAAGAGTTCTCAGTCATCGTTTTTCGTCATCTCCATCTCCGCTACAACCATCCATCGGACAACGATGAACGATTGAAATCTTCCCGAAGAATTTTTCATCTCGACCCATGACAAGATGAGCGACACGTCAAGAGCGGTGTGAGAAAATCGTTTGTGCCGTTTCATCGAAGTTTCGCCGTTACATTGAATGGTGAGAGATTGAGCCACCCGATCACGGGTCTCGATTTCCTCAAGGTGCCTGCGCGAGGTTTTCCGTGAGTTGTCCGGGTTCGGATTTGCTTGTCCCGGGTCGCCGCATATGCAGGCCCGTTGCGCGGTGAGCGACGCAGGGACGACGGGACGCCATTGGCTTCGAGGTTTGGTTCATTAGTAGGCGGACGGCGATTGGCGGTGTGGGCGAGAGCCGCGGGACTCTTCGTTTTGCCGTGTATGCGTGATGACGCGGCCGAGACGCGCCTGCCTCGACTATCCAAAGCTAACAATAAGCCCGAAGGTGGAGGCGCACTCCGATCGTGCGTGGCAGATACTCCTGTCTCTCTTCAGCACCTTACGAACCTCTGTGCAAACCACACGCAGGTACTCGCCTCCCTTATTTTTCTCCGCAACTCTGCACACAAGCCTGGTGCATTTAATGCCTGCGCAAAATGCCCCGCATAAAGCGTGTATTATACCGTGTCTTATAAACCTCGCGAATAAGGGCCTCGATGTTATTTTCATACGGGAGCTTTACCCTTGATCATCATCCGTTGAGATTCTTGCGAGAGAAAGGAGTCCGTTTACAATTCAAGTAAACGAAACCCATGTTTAAGATAACTTACGATCCTGTCATCAATTCCTGAATTCAGCTGCCTTTGGTCAAGGGCCTGCATATTTTTCTTACGATGGCTTTTTGGGTTAGATATGTTGAGTATACGCAATGAGTGAAAGTGTTGATGGAATACCTTCGTCGCAAAAAACGTAAAGTTTTGTTCACGTGTAAGACTTGGAATAGGTACTCAAAGATTTCTCAAGATGAATCAAGTGGGTATTATAAATTCGCTGATATCTTCCCTGGCGGATTAATTAATACCAGGGTACCCCGTATCTACGTAAGCAGATATTAAAGTTGGCAGATTCTAGACCACGGAAAGTAAAATGCGATGAATGAATGCCACTCTCGTTTCTGAACGTTGTCATTATTTTGTCTACAAAGTTGATCGCGTAGAGTATGTATAACGAAGCGTAAGTTTGATTGAAAAGAACATCGGACTGAATGGTGAGCCGGTTAATTCCTTGGAGTATAGGTAATTGACGTTTGACGCTGTTAATTACTCGCGTGGCACACGCGACGTATTTCTCCCCTCTACCTCTCGCGTATCATCGGTTATATAATTACTACCAGCCCACTCACGCGGTACAATCACTAATTTTTCAACTCTGTAAAGTTATTCTACACCGCATGTATATCACCTGCCAAGGATCACTTTGTAAACTGCCAAAATCACACACGTCTACCTGCGTATAGCCGGAAAACCAACGTTGATACTTGTCGCTGGACAGTTAATGGGTATAATAACTTTAATCGTCGCACCGTTTGACATAATCGGTATCTATTTCCTTGCTTCTTCTTCTTCGAGCTTTTCGTGACGTCAACATATGGCTGTCGATTTTGACACGATTACAGAGTGGAAATTATCGAGCTTGTAGTAGCAATCAATTCACCCTTGGCTATATCCCGTAGACGAGAAAGTTCCCTGACAAACGAAACATTTAAGGTAATTACGTGTCATACTTACACGCGTCTTGATCACTCAGTCGCGGATCAGTTTTTTTGACAGACGTACGAAGATGTGAAATACAAGCGATTATTGAATGTCGCTTTAAAAATAAGTCTAGCAGAAGTTGAAAACGGTGCAGCCCAACATATTTCCGTTTTGACAGTAAAATGAGGATTGAATGGAGCGAGAAAATTAGGCCGCACTTAATTCGGCCGTGGGTATACACTAGGAAACTTAGACTTGGGCTGTCAAAGGCGTCGTTGCTTTGCTCGCGAGTCGTTTTACCCTCACCCTGCCGCAGTGCAGCCACTGCACATATGTACGTCAGCTACATACATGCCCAAATGCGATGTACAATCAAGTTCCCGGAGCGCGTTCGTATACGACAGTTGTTTCCAACGCATTTTTTCAGGAGTACCCTCGACTACAACCTGAGAGCTCTCACCGTAAGGTCCCTCAGCGAAAAGGGGTTATAGGGGCTCACTGTCGTCTGCAAGCCCGGACGCGCGTATTGTAACCGGCTCCAACAATACGAGTCGAGATTTATTTTCATTTTTTTGATTAGCAAAGTTTTATTTCAGGCTTGAGAAAAGCTCTGGCACCACTTCTGCTGCGCGGAATTTGGAAGAGGAAGGCGAAACCACGTTTCGCACCTCGAAATTAACGGGTTGTCTTGAAAGAGTTTGGATCTCTCAGGGAAATTTTTTAATAACCATTAACATTACTTGTTCCGAAGAAGTATTTCGGAAGAAAGGAGGCTTGCGAGGGTATTCCAAAGTTTTCATTACGAAATATCACGAGTACCTATCCGTATCGGAGACTCCTCTCAGTTGGGATTTTTGTAGAGTTTCCTGCGCAGTCACTGTCGTTACTGTTTCAGTGAACCAGCAACTCTGAAGTTATTCCAATATCAAGAATATTTTGGCTATCAAATTTATGTTCAATTTTCGAGGTACGCAGCGAGGTAGAAAAGAAATGGCCGTCTTCTATCGCAGTCTAATGAATCCCGGAACGGGGAAAGGGAACCATGATGTAGACCCCCATGAATATTGGCTCCTTACCTGGGTGTCGAATCTGAATAGATTACACAAGGGATTGTCGAACCACCGAACGAACGAACGAACCAACGAACGAACGAAGGGTGTGTAGGAGGACCCGCTCGCTGAAAGCTACTGAGGGATCGTTGTTGCCATGCCAACCACCAGCCCGGCCTCTGACTATCCACAGACCAGACTGTCTCACTCTTTCCGACAACTCTGAGCGATCTATATCTCATCATGAACTCAGGTCGAATAGCCATTTTGGGAAACAACAGATGCAAACGTTCGTACGCGAATGATTTTCACTGATAGTTTTAACCTCACTCTGCAATTGTAGTGCAATGATTCCACGCTCGTTCGCGAATTTACCCATAACTCCGTTCGTCAGACCAAGGCATTTTCATTCGTCATCTACGTTCTTTAATCGGAGTCAGGAAGCCTGTAGGATTTGGATAAAAACAGTGATGCACCGTTGAGTAAGTGCACTGCTAGTAGGTACAAGGGAGGGCCTCATCGATGTCAGCGAGGGAGCTGGGCACTGAGCTTTTAAAGCTCTCTCCGGAGTCTCTCAGTAGCCGTAAATGGCAAGCCCTTTATTCAGCGTCGAGGGAGAACCGCGACTTCCTTTCAGGGAAAAACAGTTGATTTTTCAAACTCTTATTGTATGATGCTACATTTTTTCTAACACATGCTGCACCGTCAAGCTTCCATTTAGCTCTCAGCTACCTCCGGTGTTGCACGCAGAAATAATTGCGAGCAAATAAGAGTCGCTTCTGGCTAACTGACAATGAGAAATATTACGTTCTACCGGTAGAACGCAAAGATTCGCCATGAAAAACACTGCAGTTCAAACGAAATCCGATAACGGGTGTGAAAGAAAAGTTATCTGCAGGGTAGGTACGTGGGTATATGTACGTGTATAAACTCGAGACTCGATCATTACAGAGCGTGCATATACATATACGGTATGCCTAGGCATATTATTTGTATCGTTCCATCTATTTTCACCGGACCGATATCAAATTACTGGAAAATTAGAGCCGCACGGCCATCGAGCAACCTGACTCGCCGCTTTAAATCATATTAATTGCTCGCCATTAGCTTATATCACGTGTCAATTTTGATCACCTTAAGGCGGTACGCGTACGCAGACGACCCCGGTGTAACTTTAAATCATCAAAACTTGGAATTTTATCATGACAAATTTCTCTGCAAGTAGGTATAGAACTGCCAGTCCCGATCGTGAATGTACGAATTCGAAAATCAGCGACTATACGAGGGCCAAATTGAATCCCTGAGAGTTAAAAATTTTCTCATTCTCGTCGGACTTCGTCGAGGCGTACCTATTTCTCACAAAGTGCAGAGCGATACACGCGTTCCAGCTCTCGGCAGTTTATCCGGTCCAACAAGATCCGCCATTTTGCGGCGATGGCGTCGATTCGAGGCGCCGTGTTGTTCAATTTTTTAAGTTGAATGTCGTTGTTTTTTTATATTATTTATTTTAAACCGAGTCGAGCGAAATGCCCCGTTCCTTATGGTATAATGATTGTTATTATGTCCCCAGGTTGGCGTTCCCCTTCCTCGCGAGTACCCGTACAGCTTAAGCCCCGCGATAGATTTTGGCCAGTCAATTATATATTTTACTTGACCGTGGAAGAAATGAAATTATCAGGAATTATAAGGGGATCGTAGGGAACCAGGTTAGGCGGGAGGGACTTTCGAGCAGCGCGCTAGCTAAACGTAAGTTAAAAATTTAGGCTCAAGCGACGCTACTTAATTCCAATAATTTTCGCAGGAATCCATTATAATGTAGCCCCAGACCAGCTTACATGTATAATACCTTCCCACCTGTACTCGTGCATGCGTACCTATATCTATATTGGATCGCAAAAATTTTAGGGCACTCGCTTGCTTGTCACGTGTCTCGATCAAGAGGGCGTATAATTTTTTATTTTTAAACTATACTTTACCAGATTATCTTTCGAATCGATACATTTCATCTAACGCCTGCTTGGAGAATTCGAATTTTCGAAGCTTGCGGGGCGTGCGCGAAGTGCTTTATTTTCCAACATTGCGTTAAAACAACGCTCACGCATGCGCCAAACTGAAATTTTCAATTTTATACACTATAGAGCTCTCCTTCTTTTAATTAATAATTAACAATTTATTGCGCTACTTGTCGCATCTTCGCTGCTCCTCAGATCAAACTTTCCTTGAAGGGTTTTGGAAAATATAACGTGTGTCACAGGCGTGGATGGGCGATATTTGACTCGTGTGATTACGGCGTTCGTTTTGGTTCACACTGCTGTTCACACTAGTATTCATGCGTTACAGCACTCGTATTCGTGTGAACTCAGCAATCACCGTTGCAAACTTCACGTTCATCGGAAATCACCCACTTTTCGCACAAGTGACACAATACGTACTTTATTTTGTTCGCCGTGCGGTCAAATCCTTAAATAACTGATTGCAGCTACAAGATCCATTGGGATCAACCGCGCTGGGAAGACTATCGAACATTTTTTCCTCTCGCGTGAATATAATGCGAATTAGCCAACTGCTTTATCGACATTATTTCTCGGGCTTCAAGGCAAGCTCGTGAATCTTTGATAAACTGAGTATTCAAATCAATATAATATTTTAGTTACAGTATAAGAATCACATAAAACTAGATATTTTTTGCCATTCCGAAATCCTGAACAAACACACGTACACTGGGAGAAATTTTTAGTTCCGGTTACCGCTCAGTCCTTAATTATTTTCATTTTTTACCACAACCGAAAAATATAGTTCTGGGTACAAAATGAAAATTAGTTTTATAGCTGTTACCGGAAAGTCTAGTATCCGTTACTATTCATTGTCATTACGATCACTGTTGCTATATTTTCTTGTAACTGTTGCGAAAATTTAATGCTTGTGCAACAATAAATTGACGTTAAAGCCTTGTTTAACTAAAAAAGCAGAGTAAACCGAACAAACTTATTTTGCGTTTATCAGCAAAAAAGAATCGACAATAGCGCAAAATGGTTACGCGTACTTCGTTTTTCGTAATCCCAACAATATTGAAACAGTTTTTTTAACGATACATGTTTTACTGAATTTTTCTAGTTGCTATAACAAATGAAATTTTTCTCAATGTACAATGAAATTACGGGTAGTCAAAGTTCTTTGCTTATTGATTTTTTTATATTCTTTCACTCTCAGCATTGGAATTGCCGTTTTAATACTCACTCGGCTTGAGACCAATAGGCATCAACTAGCCTGCACTCGCAGTAATCAATAACGTGCATTCGTGTAAGGTATACATCCTGATGGAACCAACCACTTTCATATGCTGCAGAAATAAGAGAAACGATAAGGCTCTCCAGATTTCTCAGACTCACGACATACTCACCCATGTTTTTTCAATGCCGCATCTTTCTCACGAACACGTGAATTCTCATATAAATACGGTTCGAGTGTGCAAAATTTCATCCGTTTTGAACGAGCCACCGCGGTTTCATTTTAACTTCAATTTAATCTCTGGATCTTTCCATTCGTACAGTTTTTTCCTTCATTCCACGGGTCCAGAGGCTGAAATACCATAATCGAGCGAATATAATCGTCGGCAGTAAATCGGTTAACGAAAACACGATTAACGTGGAATCATTGCGAGTCAGGACCGACCGCACGTTTCAATTTAATGCGTTTTTAATGTATGACAAAGGCCCGCGCTGCAAGCCTTCTCGTTAATTCCTCGCACCCTCTTTACACCCTTGTGCTGCGTAAGATCTCTTCGCGGAAATGTTCCCGTGCATTTCTTCCACCTTTCGGTGCAGCGCGGTGACGGAGGACTTCGAACATGGCGCATGGCGGGTCGAGCCAAGCCCAGGAACAACCGTAAGTCGTCTGACGCCAGTCGGCTATCATCGCGTATAACGATGTTATAAATGCGACGACATTTGCATCTGAGATTGTCTTAATGTTGGCCGGTCGGTTGGCCATTAAAATATCATTTTTGACGATTAACCAACGGCAGCGTGCACACGCTGTGCCACAACTGCCGCCACTCCATTTCACCCCTTGGATTGATACGAGAATTGCGGAATTCTCAGATACCCTGCAGAAAATCCTCTCCCTTCCGTTTGCACTTCGAGGTGTAAATGCGGACACCGGAACGCGGTTGACAGAGAAAGTGGAGTTTCTGGTGACTGGAAAACGCTTCTCATACGATATACGAATCGCTTTTCGTTTTTTAACGCTCCAAGCCTGGCGGCGATTCACCAAATATGCATACGGTTTTTGGGCCGCAGCATTGGGCCGCAGGCGAAAGGCGGACTCCTACTGTTTTCGAAAAAGTCCCTCGGGGCCAGGGCGAGGAAAAAGTAGCCCAACGCATCACGACAACGCGCGGCTCCTCATACATGCTCTATAAAATCCGGACGCGATTAACATAATGGGTATCTCTACTTTCGTATTCATAATGTTGCGAGCGAGATGAAGACGGGGGCCGGCGGGTCTCGCGTATAATGGCATTCTAATCCGTGTTTAGACTAATATTAGGGTATAAGCCCGGCTGCGCGCGGTTTCGACAAGGAGAACGTCGTGTTCCTCCTGTAAGATTGTTATAAACCTCGGGTAAACAAGCCGAGAAGGGAGCGGAGGAGGATCGAAAATATTACGAAAACGTTCGATTATTAAAAAAGATGTCCAAAAATTGAGGAAAAAAAAAAAACAGCTGCCACTGAGATTTCTTTGTTTTTTTTCTACCTCATCTGCTTCGCGGCGCCTCCCTTTGTCTTTCGACGACGTCTCGTATAACCTTCTGTTTTTGTTTCTGTATAATACTTAAATTCAACTGATGCTGGGAGAAATGATCACTGTTATTATAGCAGCATGGCGGTCTTATGTGTAAGAATTTCACAGATGAGGGAAATATAAATTCTAGGTCATTAGGAACAACCGTATACCCGCATTATTATATGACCCGCAGTGTGTCAGCTCCAAGGATGTTCACCTTTCTCTAAATGATGTTTAGGACGATTTCATCTCTAGTCAGCCAGTGCATTACCAAGTTGTTCAATCTTTGAATTAACTTCAATTCTACGCATCAGTTTCAGCAACAGTAAAGTTTTTCCATGCTTTTACTGTTACCGAAAGATCATAATATCTTGTTCATTTGGGTGAGGAAGGTATCGAGTGAACATTGAATGGCATCCGAACTATAGAAGTTAAAAATAAGAAAGAAAACTTTTGAACAGTGTAGACTTGGCAAAAGCTGAGCAAAGTATGCTCGAAGCTGTGATTCATCCGGACTCATGAAAACAGAGTTACACAACCGTTCATCTCTGTAGTCTAAATACATGCACCGACTTAAGTGGCTAAGCAGACGTATCGCAGTGCGGAGGAAGCGATTTAATTTGAAAAGGATGTTTATAACTCGATCTTAATTATCCGCTGTTTGTAATGTACATAGCTATAAACCCACAGACAACTTACGGTATCGGATTTCGTTCCCTGTCTGCCGTATCACAATTAGGCAAATTTTGGCTGAACGCAGCTGGTAAGCACAAGATTTTTTCGCTAATAATTTTCTGCCCGACAGACTCGCGATTTTATGTATGTGCGTACCTGTAACATAATATGTGTGTAAAGTTTGGAACGCAGCGCGTATATATTTGCACACCGTCAAACCAGCTTTATCAAGATAATTGATATTATTACCTACACAGGTTCGGCTAACTCCATTAGTTTATTAATGCTACACTAGATCGCCTATGCCTTCTTGTTCCGTACAAAGTTGCTTGTATACACACGATAGTTCTCAAAGAGTATCAGAGCGGCCATCTTGATCGACGTCATTTTCTTACGATCAGGAACTGCTTTACAAAATCAGCGTCACCGTGCTGAGTGACGGGTCGAAGATTCAATACGAAATTTCGACATGTTTAAATCATGCCGTTTATCAATTTTTCATATTTTTTTGACGAATAATCGTCAAACCATCACTTGGTTTGGGTACCCTACACATTCCCTGTAAGAACAAAGACCTTTATTTGTCATCCCATCGACTCTCGTTCTTCCTGTCGTCACCACTTTCAGACTACCACGTTTCCGCACCTCTCATTGTATACATCAAAAGTTGCAAAATCTAAATCGTCCACTGTAAGAAAACGACGGCACACGTCAGAGTTGTCCAAAATCCTAAGATGAGAATAATTTCAGTGGTCAATCGGTAATTTCACCATCAGTAACGTGTTGGAACGACGTTAAATTGTAGTCCGCAGAAGTCCGCACCAAATATTTTTCTTACGATATGCCCAAGGTGTAAAATAATCCGACCGTAACGCGAATCGTCGTTAGGTACAACATCTCCTCGATACGTTGTAGAAGATAATAAAAAAAAAAATAAATAAAAAAAATCCATGCAAAAAGCGAGCGAGTACTAAGGACGAAAGGAGTGTGGAGTCCTCGTACAGCCGATCTTTGGTACGCCCTGAAGAAGCGAGTTAGCGTCCATGTTGCACACCGACGTACGTAGAGATCTCCTCACGGTTCTCCGAGAATATCGGTTGTTCGAGGTTGTTGGATTCGGAATTGTTTGTGGTAAAAATCGGTACAAGGTATATGGAGGAACCGGCGGCGCGGGCGGTTCGCGGTGGTCTCCTTACCCGACAACCAGGATGATCGGTGCATGGTGGGTGAGGTGAGGTGAGTCAGTCATGCAGTCAGCTCCACCTCTGCAGCGCCGTTATTGCCTCTAACGTCACAGCGTAGCGCAGCCGAGAGCTTGATCTCTCCTCTCTCTCTCTCTCTCTCTCTCCCTCCTCCCTCCTCTTGCCCGTTCGCTCGCACTCTCTCTCTCTCTCTCTCTCTCTCTCTCTCTCTCTCTCTCTCTTTCTCGGTCTCTTACCCGCGGCGAGCTGGCGAGCGTACGCTGCGTGATCCTCGGGTATGATTTCTTGCCGCTTTCCGATTGGACGACCGCCTCGGCGGAGGTTACCGCCTCCAAGATAAACAAAACAACGCGTTACATTTTTTAAATAATCGGCCAAACCTGTGCGCTCTTCTTTTCAACAAGGCAATTCGTAAGAGACGCGCGATCTTTTTCGACAGTTGAGCTGATTCGCGCACCGTGTGGTTTTGTCAAAAATTACAAGCTTCTTTTGTTAATACGCTTTGCGGTTTTTTTTTCCTTCTTCGTCTTTTTCTTCTTTTTTTTTTTTCTTCAACAATGTTCACGGAATTAGTGCACCCTGTACAGAAATGCGGTGCTAGATTCTAGTTTGTATTTATCGACGGTAGCTGTGTTATTAGAGCACGTTAAGCGTGTTATTGTTGCTGGATTATTGTTTGGCTATACCGGCTGTATGTTACAAGCGCAAAAGATCAATTTTTCCCTCCAAGCCGTCCTTTCGAGATGAAGAATTTTTATCCTGGAAAAATATGCGTCGCCGTTGCCAGTTGGTATTATCGCTTCCGCGTATACATCATATATATAATGCACCTTTCCAATACATTATTTTCTGCAATTGCGGTAACTTATTCGATATTTTTCTTGAAACCGTATAATTTACGTTACATTTTCCACGAACTCTGTAATACTATTAAATCTTTCAAGCACCGCAGCGCAAGGATCCAATTTTGCTCGTTTTACTCCGGTTGCAAATATTTCAGTAAGTCAGTTGATCCTGCTAAATTATATCTAAAATTATGAAATATTTCGTGATACTTTCAGCGGTTGTTGGCTTCTTTAGACGCTGTCAATTGAACACGGCAATATTACATTCTTTTATCGGATTACAGCACGCCATATAATATTCAAGTCTGTAATTGTTTCTATCTGCGGATAACAATTGTTCTTATTGATTTAAACGAGCGCATACAGAAACCGACAATTTTTACGACGCAATCCAAAGATTATGGAATAAAATTTTGGTTCGTTTGAAAAGGCGTGTATCTCAATTCCCGAAATTAGTCTGTTCGAATTGTGCAGTCCGGAGAGACGAATGGCACGATCAATTTTCTTTCAGGCAAGTATCTCGTTGCAAATGATTTGATCTTTGACAAAACGTTCCGTATGTTCCGCTACAGAAATTTCGGCAGTACACAGATTGCGTAAGCTTGTATAACAGGTGTGATTATTTCATTGCAGTATACAATTATCTCATAAAGCAAAAGACAATAACTAGTACACCCGGATCTTTGCTGGCATCGAACGGTGTAATATGCTGATATATCTGTTCCGTGCATGTACAACATTATTACATCTGAAGGTATTCGTCCAGCCGAACGAATGAGTTTTATAACTATGTTCATGAAACTACGCAGGTACTTTGTGAGTATGAGGTAATCTGCATTACGAGTAGCTAGACAATTACCTCAAGTTTCAAACAAACGGATATAATACTGGCTGTGCTCATATTAAATCGCGACTTAACGCTTTGTGTTACATATTATTCTGCTGAGTCAACATTTATAATAAGACGGTATTCTATGGTTTAAGAGGCCGCTGATTACGAATCTGGAGTCAGATTCTGAAAATTTAAGACGTTGGACAAATATAGTGAACGAAAATTTAAAATTTGATGGTAACCGGTCAAAAATCTCTATACAGGGGTTTTCGGGGTCGCTGATTAGATTCGCCATACTAAATTTTCGAAATCGGATTTCAGATTCGTAATCAGTGACCCCAAAAAATTATTAATCATGTTTTAATAATGTAAACCGTGTACGTGTGTAGAGGGATGTTTCTCGAAAATGAATTATTCCATCCATTTTCACGATTTTGTTCAATCAATTTGTTTCCAACAATAACAATTTACATTATATCGCAATAACTATACTCGAGTACTGAAAACCTATTAGTATACTATCGGAAATAGCAGAAACCTGCAAAGAAATAGGTTTTCAAAGTTCTCTAAATATACGAAAAACGGATATAAAATAGGTGGTAAGAATTACACCATAACTCAATGGGCTAACGGCATTGTAACGGAGATCGTAATATCTAAGGCAAAGCAGAAGTCGATAGAGTCATAATATCATTATAGACAGTGTATAATCATAGCAAGCAAAAGTAGAAACAACCGATAAAAACCATACATTTTTACAACGGGTTAAATATCTTACGCGGCCTTCAATTTCTCACAGGGATAAATCTACGAGTCATAGCCATTCTTTCAACCGTGTAAAAAATTTGTGGTGTTTTGTGATGCGGTTCGTATTTTTATTTTCGCGCGTTTAAACCTTCGATAAAAATACCAACAAATTTCTTTTCGTCACAGGTCAATCAAAATACCTGAAGAAATTTCCAACTCCGTGTAATACGGTAACTGTACACCTACACTGAGAAAAATTTCAATTGTTACAGTAACTAGAAAAATTCAGTAAAACATGTATCGTTATAAAAACTGTTTGAATATTGTTGAGATTACGAAAAACGAGGTACGCGTAACCATTTTGCGCTATTGTCGAACCTTTTTTGCTAATTTCAACGCAAAATCAGTTTTTTCGGTTTACTCTACTTTTTTAGTTAAATACGACCTTAACGTCAATTTACTGTTGCACAAGCATTAAATTTTCGCAATACTTTCAAGATAATATAATAACAATGATCGTAATGAGAAAGAATAGTAACAGATACTAAACTTTCCGGTAACAGCTATAAAACTAATTTTCATTTTGTACCTATAACTGTATTTTTCGATTCTGGTAGAAATGAAAACAGTTAAGGACTGAACAGTAACCGGAACTAAAAATTTCTCTCAATGTACGTATAGCACGTCGAGGGTCTGTGTATTAGGTACAGACCTGTAATATAAGCGTGGGCATTGCATAGCTGATTCTTGACGATCTCACATAAGGACGTGCCTAAATATAAATAATTTAAACACCGTGATATCGATCTGAGTATTGCAGGGTATACAGTATCACAGGTACGTATAATACATACATGTATCGGGGAACGAAGAAGGTGTAGCCGGGGTTTAGCCGGCACTGCAGCTTGGCGAAAACTTTTCCAGTCTGCAGTTCTACGCCAAGGATGAGAGATGTAAGTCTACGGCTCCGCAGCAGCTGCGCAGCTTAATCGCGAGAAATTGCCTGAAAAGGAATGATAATTTAATGCCGGTTGAACGTATACCAGGTCTGCGCTGGTATATCGCCTCGGATCGTTTGTCACTGCGTATAGATGCGGTGCACGAAGGCGGCGGAAGCTAAGATAACCCCTGCACGTGTATGCGTAACATCGGTGCATCGTATGCGCGCGTTACCACCTACCAATGACACATATATCGTCCGCGTGTGTACATTTTCAGTTGCGTGTCCCACCTGCCCTCTCCCATGACCTCTTCAGCGAACTCGGTTCCCTTCGTTGCGGAGAGCCTCTCCGTCCCTCCGTTCCTCCGTTTCTCCTCCTCGTCCCGTCGGCTTTGCCGTCTTCCTGCCGTCCAAAGATCGAAATTCTCGGAAGTCCGGAAATTTAACGAATTTTTAGAATTCGCCTGGTTTTTCTTGCGGGTCATCGTTTCTCGCAATCGGATAACGTCGTGAAACGCTCCGAGCCATCACTGACTCACGACTAGTTATTGTTAAGGCAGTCCGTTTCCCGTATCCGGTTTCAAGATTGCTGAATGTTACCAAGGATACGACGTAGATATCTACCAATGCAATTCATTTGTTACAGATATTCCGTGGACGGAAGCTGAAGGAGGAGGCTCATTGTGCAAAAATACGACGGTCAACGTCCAAGCATGGCTGTTCATCGTTGACGGATCATCCGTTATGCTGGCGGAGTAAAAACTGCAATCAAACCGTAGACTCGACCTGATTTACGTTTCGAGGACGAGTTTAGTTGCGGAGTTACGAGCAATGTGGAATTTGAGCAAAAGGGATATTTTCATGCAATAAAAAGATTTCTGAACAAGTGAAAACCCGAGTGAAAAGTTATACCTCTGTCATGTTATTTCAGGAATTATACCCATTCGGCAGCGTTATTCATAAAAGAGTAGTTCACGAGAGAAGGTAAAACGAGCTGTCGCGTTTTACTCTCAGGTTGAACGTGTGTCGACGACCACCCAGGAATCCAGAAACCAGCCGAAGCCAGCGGCCTCCTCTGGCTTCCATCGATGCGATTCGGTCTCGGGTCGATCCCGGTACTGACGACCATGGAGGTAATAACTGCTGACAAAGGGTTAACTCGACCGGGTTAAACGCGTCGTGGTACTGCAGCACGAGCCTCGTTTATCGTTCGAGCTGCGTGGCAGACAGTTTGACGCTCTCGTTATTTTACGATGAGATCTTACCACCCGATTCGAGAACTGAGGAGAGTCCGAGTTTTTCCTCGAACTTGATGAAAAATTAATTACATTCCACATGCTTTATCGGGCCGTTACTTTGCCTCTAAATCTTGTCAAATTCCAAAGGGAAAGACATTTTTCGCCATGATCTATATCGGATTCGCCTCATAACGAGCTGCGGGGTATATAAGGTAGGTACAAGGATTCGGCGAAAGCGGAAAGGAAAGGAGGATAAAGCGGAATGTAAAAATTGGCGGATTCGTGACAAGAGCGAGGGACTAATTGTTGTCGGAACAAAAGAGACGCGGGTCGCGTCTGTCGAGGAGGTGAGGAGGTTGATGCAAAAGGCGGACAGCAACGAGGCAAAAAGGCAAAGTGGCAATCTGCGGCAAACAGTGGCACAAGAAGCTAAGAAACAACTGCTAATTAGCATATTCCAAGAATATTTGAGCGGCACGCGATGCAAATGCTTCCACTGCACCAACTTCGCGCATGTATACGTATAGGTAGGTATGTCTTAGGTATACATGCCTACTTCGCAGCACCACTGAAAATACCGAAATTCCGAAGACCCACCAAACCTCCGCACTAGTCGATCCAGTTCCTTCGGCAAACGAACAACAGGATGTAGCGGTATAGTTTCTCCATTCCGGTTGTTAGTTGTTCTTATTCATTCCCTTTGCCGAATTCTGACATGGGTAAAAAATCACCCTGTGATTTGTACAAGGTACGGAACTCGAGTAGTTCGTTTGTACTCCTGTTTTATGGCGCAGTAACTTTGCATCGGCGAGTAATTTTGATGGATTTCAATCCCTCCCCCCTTCCCAACCGCCTCGGTAAAGGAACTAGGAGTGAAAATTTAACGCGACACCCGCTGTAGAGAAGGTTGGCTCTTCACGGTTCGGTATGAATACCCCAAAGTCCGCAATTATCCTGATTAGCCCTCTTGGGTGAAGTATCACTTGAAACTCACAGCTAAGGGCAGAGGCGAAGGGCGTCCAAAACAATTACGCTTGTCAGAGACATCGTCTGATCTTGGCAAGTAATTCATTACCGATCCAATTACTGCCCGGCAAGTCAACAAGTCAAACCTACAATATCACAAGATATACCTGGAGACACGTGCATTTTCCATTAAGGTATTGAAGTTTATTAGAAAGATTTGTTCGTCGTGGATTTGAGAGGAAAATAATTAAAGCAGCATAGGTAGTAAAACTATAATATAGTAAATAAATGAACAAAGGATTGAGAAAAAAACTCAACGACGTAAACAGCAATCTGCGGACTTCCATGAAGAAGGAACAGGTTGATTGAATGTGATTTCTTAGGAGTTTACGTAACTAAGGTATTAGACGAGAGAATTACTTTGCGTGGAAAGAATATAACTATTGCAAGACAGATCTATAGATATATACCTATATATTTTGTAGGTATTGTAAGAAATGACAGTTGTACTGCAGAAGTAGAAAAGACGAGTAAAAAAATTGGCAATTGTCGGCAATAAAGCCGATTGAATTCCGTCCAATCAATTGTCATTGTCTGATCCTTTCTCCGATCCCTTCAACTCTGTTTCCTTGCAAGTTTAACGAAAGCTGAGGACCAGGACAACTTTGCGCAAGTTGTTGAGGTTCGAGTATTGTGAGGTAAGAACTTTGAAAATTTTATTAACGACGTTGCTCAAGTTCAAGCGATTGAATGTAAAAAGCAGCGATTGACGAATATATTTTAGACAATGTTCGAAAAATTAATCTTCCGAATCAATTTTACTGACATCGTAACTCAGAAATGTCTTGACTTATGTTTCCGATTACATGGAATGTACATCTGCAGCGTTTATGAAACTAGGACTAACCAAAAATAACTAGAGGTTCGATACAAGGATAAAACAATGTTCAGAAGTTGAGACTATAACTGCTGACCCAGTAGACCGGCGAGTTAATCGATCAGTCGCAAAGTTGGGGAACTCGAAGGGCGTGTTCCGAAATATGTATGTCATCGGGGATACAAGCTGGTCACGTTGATTCTTCGTCTCTCTCGAAGAGAAACTAAAGTGAGTGCAAGAGTCGCTGACCAGCATGCCATGGATTTTGAAAAGTACCTTAACAAACCTGCAGCTTTTAAGAGTGAATATTCTAAGAAAAATTCATCACGCGAAGAAACGATCAGATGAGGGAGACGTCGATATTCCTGACAAAAACTATAATGTCGGAGTAAAATACGTTTTCCTATTCGCGGATGCATGTAATATACACAGCTGAGAGTGTCGAAGGTAGGTGTCATTGGAAATGAATTTTCTTCCGAGACGATAAAACAGCACCACTACTGTATAACCACAGCGGGCAGCGCGGCATAATGAAGGAGTCGTGTGTCGACGACAAGAAACTAGTCATGCATGCGCGGTGCATGCCCGGTGGCAAAGACGACGATGCCATGCATCAGCAAAACACGAGAGGCATGGTAAGCGGACTGCGCCGACTAGAGATTGAAAAATAATAGCGCCAAGGTAGCTGGTGCCTGTACAGCGGTGATATTACCACCCGTAAGATATCTTCGTTACGAGTATTGCTTCCGGACCGCGGTCACGTTAAAGCTGAAACAACTTGGCGGAAATGAAACGGAGAGAACGCGGCTTCGCCGTACCGAGGCATCCGGATTCTGCAAATACTCTAAAAAATTATTCCAGCGTTATTTTTTTTTTTTTCTCTCTCAACCGCTACGCGATGTCTCGTCTGTATTTTGATCAGAAGACAGTCGTCCCGTTTCCCCCACGGCGGTTCGTTTTACAGGATAATCATCAGCCGACCGGCTTCATAGATAACGATCGTTAAGTGCGTCGAGCCGGGTAGCTACCGCAATAAGTGGAGATGCCCAGCAGCGGCTGCCTCCAGCGTCCTTAATGGACCTATTCCTTGTTCGTTAGAAGAATCAATTGACAAAATTGGAAAATTCACGTCCCCGTGTATACCGGATCGTAATTTAAACTTCCACTGCTGTCTTGGCTGACGATCGACGCAAACTCCAAAGTTTTAGATGGATATATGCATTTTAATCCGGATTCACGCGTATAGCAGGGCGTAGATCGGTTTCGATAAGTCTGAACGTCCTGCGAAATACGAGGACAGGGCATTAATTAGTCCGCAAGTCTTAGAATCATTAGAGATCTTCCGGTTCCGACAAAGCCATCAAAGAGTAGAAGAAAAAGAAGAAGAACAGAGAGATGAGGACGGAAAACGAGACCAAGAATACGAGCCTTATTAATAGCTCCATAAACTCCATAGTAGACCTGATTTCAAATCCCGAGAAGGCCCGTCTCGCGACGACCGACGTTGTTGTAGCATCGAGCGCTGAGAATACGTATAGCGCAACATTTATTGAGACAATAAAACCCCATTAAACCGCCATGGCCCAGACTAACTAACCTACCGCCACACCGTGCCGCATAAGAGCCCGATCCATTTTTCGTTTGTACTATTTTTCGCGGCTCTCGAAACTCGTTTTTCACAAAACCAGGTAAACCAAATCATCTCTTACGAATACATCTCTACGGGGTGAAGAAAGGAAGACGTTGACGGTGGGGATTAACGTTGCAGGCTTCGCAGAATCCTGTTTATTACACGACTGCAGCAGTAATGACACAGTTAGCTAGCAGTAATGCGCCTAACATAGAAGCTTTAACAAGAGACCATAACAATTCTTCGAATGCGAGCCGCAGTTCGACTCTCCAACCAGGCTAAGTCGGAAGATGCAGCTAGCGCAGTTTTGCAGCAATATTGCGCTACTATTGCAATTTGCATTTCACAAGCGGCAGGTACTACAAGGCACAACAGGACATTCTCCCGGTATGAGGTACCAGAGAATCATCTAAAGTTTTCCAGAGAACTAGAGCATTCTTGATAAATTGGCGCCACTTATCGGTACTTCTTCACCGGTAAGCGATTTCTCCTTGAAAAAAATATCGCGATGTTTTGCTCGTTTTTTTTTTTTTTTGTTTATTCACGAAGTAAGTATATTACAACTGTAAACGAATGTTCCGGCTTTGTTCTCATAACGCAATTTGAAATTGGAAAAAAGAACGGAGAAGAAACCGAATGAAAAACAATCAGGCATGTGATCACGTCGTGAAAATTCGATCGGCACGCGCACGACGACGTTACGTGCTAGAAAAATTAACATGTGTTATACAACGCGTGTCTCCCTGTCTCCGTCGCTGCGGTCGTAAGTCCCACGTGCGTATGCCAGGTAGATGGATGGGCAGCTAACGCCGCAATAAAACTTTCTAAGCGTCCGAAGAATGCTACACGCAATTACAATTTAAAATTTTTCAATTTGCAATACCAGTTCCCGCATCGAGCTTACAGCGGGTTACCTAGGAAAGTATTATATCTGCAATCGACGATGGGTACTGCGGAATATAGATATACGCTCACCACGCGTCGTCTATGCAATGCTGCAATGCTGCAGCGGACTGAATGAATCTAATCAGGAATCACTGCCGCATCGCCGAGCAAGAACTACGATATAAACTTGAACTTGAGTTACGTTACCTTGTACCTGACAACCGACCGAGCGTGTGCGTCGATGCAAGAAGCAAGCTTAGCTGTAAGATCTACGATCATCGTCAATCCGTACGGACGCATCCAGCCGCTGGAGATTCGTCCACGTAAATTTACCCTGCATCTCGGTTCTCTCGTTGCCGAATGTAATTACTTCTCGAAGTAAGCAGAAGCCGCGGTGATCATAACGATTCGCAAAAGACTCACCCGCGCGGTCTGTAAGTCACAATGTGACCGCAGTGCGAAGGTGACCGAATCCGAGAAAGATGGTTCGTAGGAAAAAGGTTTCAAGCAAACTCCTCCAACATTTCCTTGACCTTTAAACCTTGATTGTAAATCACACAGACACCATTGTGTGCCAACTTGCCCGTCGTCTTTTTTCTACCATACGCAAGACGAACCAACGCGAGTGATTCCGCAGTGGTATAGGAGCACTACTCGGTACCTAGGAAGACGTCCGAGTCAGCCATGTCTATACATAGCCTACCGGAGGAAATAATTGGCCACCGTTGGTATACCTCACCAGGTATTGTACAGACATTAGATATGCATGCGCGTATTAGGTAGCGGAGTATGAACGCGCATTTATGGATGTAATGGTGGGCGGCCTTCTCGAGTGCGGATTACGCAAGAGGGACAGAGACTCGGCAGCGGCGTAATTCAGTGACATCGAAAACTCCGGGCCATGGCAAAGTGACGCAATCCACCTGCATCCTGTTTCACGGCGAGTGTAAGTCGTCTGTCTCTCGGTTGTCCGAAGGTTTTGAACGGAGTTTTAGACCGGGCACCCATCTGTCCTTTGTTTTCCAAAGGAAGAGTCATTCCTGGCCTCGACTGAGATAAAAAGGGGCTGAAGGGGGCCCCGGGTGCCTCGCAACCCTAAAATTAAGGTTAGACTCGTTTCCTGTAATAACAGTGCCACCACGATCCGTCCGTCTGTCTCGTTCGCGTAGCCGCGTTCGAGTAAGAAGACCTTCCTCAATTCGTTCGCTTACGGCTCTTTCTCTACGCTATATCTACTCTATCTATACCATCTCTATTCCTTGACTGTTTCATCGTCGTCAAGTTGTCCCTGCAGCACGTATACCAGTGAACCTCGTCGATTTTACCTGCCTCGTTACCATGGTTTTCCAGTCAATTTTTACCGACGGCAAGCAAATGATCCTCTCCATACGTGATGATCTTGAGGTTTTTCAATTTAGGTAAAAAAAAAAAAAAATAAATAAAACATGAGACGCGAACTTTTTTCACCTCTAATCACGGGCTGCCTCATGAATTGCTCGGAATTTACCTCATCGACAGCGAAGAATTGCATGCTGGTAATTTGCGAAAGCGATGAAACGATCGGTATCAGGCTTGCGAAGAATGTTACTTCCTCGAAACTAGTTTAAAATTCGTTAAATCAATGGTTCAATTCGTGGCGGTGTTGATCGAGCGACTAGCGTGCTTCTAAAAAAAAAAAAAAAAAAAAACATTGTAGATACACGTTTTCTACTATGTATATAAGCAATCTTATACAGATGTAACCTTGCCTGCAATATACAACGATTTTCGAATGTATCCCAATTAAAAAAAAAACTTGATCAAAGTTATTCGATCAAATAAGTATCTTAGCATGGTGAATAATAAAAAATCAGTGAAAAGTCACGGATAGCTATTAATGTAGAACTATACTGTACTATTTATTGATCGAGGAAGTGGGATTGGAGAGTTTAACGTTTTCCAGTTTCAGACTCATCTAAATGATTTGACCCCAAACGAGCATCAATCTTCCATCACAACGGACGTTGAAAATCGTGCGAGAAAATATCCGAATGACGTCACGAGTGTGGCTGTAAGTACGGATATATTGCGAGTAGACATAAAATGACACTAGCAAAAAAGATATCGTTGACCAAGGCGTGGTTACATCGCAAAGACAATGGTATAGGCTTACCGATCAGAGAGTCGGGCGGCACGAAGATCAGAAAAGAAGAAGAAGAAGAAGATGAAGAAGAAGAAGAAGAAGAAGAAGAAGAAGATGATGAAGAACTGGTGTAAGATATGGTATGGGGAGTGCTCGTTGACATATGGTATCCTGTAGAATGTCAACTCCTCGGCCGGGTTCCTCTCTCGGCGCTGCTATTGTGTCCGCTGCAACGAGCTAGTGACCTCAAACCAGCCGATTCCTCCTCGCTGCAATTTCTTGCCAGCTTTCGGGGAATCGTCCAATGCCAGTATCGGGACGTGGGGAATCGGCCAATCGCGTGCCTGGAGTCGATGGATCGCCGAGATCGCGACTGTAAAAACGATCAAACGACGACGCCGACACCGCGCATCGCTTGCCGAGCAACATTCACGGGAAGCTTTCGTCGTCGTTCAGCCTATCCGCCTTGTGCCACATGTGCAGGCATCGGTCGAAGATTCGCTTCGCCAAACTGAACATCGCCGGTAAAAATTTTTCGAAAATTTCTGCTTACGTGCGTAAAACTTTCGCAATTTTCTGCAACACGGAGACGACGAAAATGCAGGTAATATGTATCGAAAGCCGAATTTTATATTTTTGGTTGCAAATTCTCGAATCATCGATAATTTTTATGAAAGAGAAACAAGTTATCTTTGAGAGATCTGTATAGAATTTGATAGACGACCTTGTGCAATTAATCTACTGTACTTACTCACCCAATTTTTTCCGGACTATTCTACCACGTTATAATTATTATACTTATGTCGAAATAAATATGTCGAACCTCGACGTCTACTTCCGTTTTGAAAACAACGTTGCCGTCAAGTTACCAAAAAGCCATCAATAACCTGGAAGCTACCGAAAGACAGGTTGCAAAAAACGAAAGAAAAACTTCTTTTCGTTCACCGGGCTGGTTCCTCTCAGCCTCGTACCTGGGCAAAAAAAAAAAGGATGCAGCTATAAGGGAGAGTCGTAGCATCTGGATACAGAGATGAGAGTATAAGCGAGAGCTGCTGAGGTGCGTTAGGAATCTGGTGCTATTATGGCTAGACTGTATCAATTCTTTTAGCGCCAGGGGACAAATTAAGTTGAACAAAGACGTCCTCACACGGTTATAAGCGAAACGTGCGAAAGCTCGAGGACGCAGTGGATGAGGGGCGGGAGGGAGTCCTGCGAAGGGAGAACGGAAAGCTCGACAATTCGCGGGCAAAACCGCGGGCGGCGTGCGTCTGGTAGTAAATCTGCGGGATCGAGGGGACGGAGAGCGAGCTCTACGTTCAGTTATGCAGTGATCTTATTCTCGGTCCTGCACGAGCAGCTGGAGTGGAAAACGCGGCGAGGACGTGAGAGCAGGGGAGCGAGAGAAATGGGGAGAGAGGAAGAGAGAGAAGCAGCGGGCGATACTCCGCGAGCAGAAGCTACGCGGAACGCGGCTCTCGGCGCGATTATTAATTAGTCGGTAAAGATCCGAAGGTCCTTTGCCTCTCAAATAAGGTTTTATGGCCCCTTTGGGTACCCGCGGTGCCTCGCAATGCCGCGGATCACACTTTTTGCAACCCGTGAACAACTCCTCCGATTGCTGGTGCCGCGTGCGTCTGCAGTCGCCTGGAACTTCCATCGTTTTACTTTCGTTCACCTCACCCTCGTTATCCGCTTCTTCGCAGTTGTTCGGCCTACGTCCTAGATTCTTCTTCTCAAAAATGGACTTTCGACAGGGATTTTGGCGAGGTTCAGGTCTTCGGCTCGTTTAGGCATTTTTAATTAAAGGAGCGTTGCGGCGTACGAGAGATTTTTTGCGTCACCGACGATAATTGCAAACGTGATCGTGGCATCGGATCGATGTCGATGCGACTGATTTGTACGACTGTAAAGATAAGGATTGAGAACTGGTTTTATCGGGCTTTTGTGATTTTTAAGTGAATTATGAAACCTCGAGGGTCACGAAGCTTCTGCACATTAAAAATCTGTTCATCGAATTGGAACACGGATTATTAATCCTATCGTGGAATCAAAATGATGTATCAAATTTGAAATAGGAAAACAGTTATATACCAAAATAATTCAAGTCTTCAAAGCCGCCGCCGTCGGCTGTGTTGAGATCTATTATTTTTGAGGCTGCATAACTACATAAAGCTATTACAAATGTAAAAGTTTGAAGTTCGGTTCTACACAAAATTGAAATTCATAAGAATTCTTGTAACCGCATTGGATTGGAAATTCTTAATTTTACAATTTCAATCTCGACTTTCTCACAGAGCAAAGCAGACAAAAAATCAGACCATATGATTGTGTAAAAATAGGTTGAGTAGCAGATTCCTAGTGGACATGGAACACCGGGATTTCTTCTCAACCTAAGGCATAAAAAGAGCGCTTCACGCTTTCCCGTCGTAAAACCAGCAAGACAATAAAACAGTGCAACCAACCATAGCTGCATATATCTAGAATCGTCAAGTAGATAGTGACAAGTTTGATATAATTCAGGCATAGGCCTCAGGAATATTACACCTATATACACCCACGTATACTTAGATATATACAGAAGTGGTTCAAGTAGTAAACACTTGACGCCGTGAGTTGAAGCGGACGCGTTTAGCGTGTGCAGCGCGTGCGCGCGCGATTCAAAGCCTCGGATAAAGTGGCGACTATTAAATGTCATTTTGCTACAGAAACGGTGGTTCACCCCCTCGTGCTCCGTGCCTCCCTTGTCGCCCCCTTATTCTCTCGGTCCGTGACACGCCGCGGCTTCGAACAGGTGACGCTAACGACGCCAACTTTCGGTCACATCGGGACACATCGACGCGGCTAACGACGCCGGATAATGAGTAACGACACCGATTTTACGTCTGTTACACCTTCGGCTAAGCCACGAGACGCGACCACCGGCAGGAATCGACGACTGATTGATAACGGGCGGCGCCGTCGGGCAGACCCGTAAGTAATACAACCGCGAATGATAAATGGACTTTGGTGCGAGGATTCGTGGAAACGCGATTCGATTGCGTATTACTACCAGCGGGGAAGCATTTTCACGCCGTTTGTTACGCGAGCACCGACGGACGGTGGTGTAATAAACGCGCGCAGTTATTCAGAGCCGGAGAATTATAATCGCGAAGCGACAGCTGCTGCAGGGAGGAAGTGGAATTAGAACGACTTCTCAACCACCGTTACAATAATTCGACACATTTTCAATGGGTGGTATCGACGATTCGGTACGTACCTACTCTCTGCAATGGCAACCGTTGTATCGCGACGCTCGACACGAGTGAACGCTGTTGTCTCCGATTATCCCGGGCGACACAACGAGGAACATCATTTTTCATATTTCATACGAAGTTGTTTAGTCGCCTGCTAGCTTTAATCCATTTTTAATATGCTCAAAACGCGAGCTCGAATTAGTTCGCGTAAGTGCCGAATGAACGCTGCGTCGATTCGAATATCGAATGTAAAACAATCGCGAATCTTTGATAGACTGCTTCCGTTTGCAGATATCGTCTCTTGGCGATCGTTCATCTCCAATTATCGTTCACTCTCTATTTTCCGATTACGTAGGTGTTTATTATACACATGGAATGTAACTTACTCAATCCAATGAGGTGTTTTTTTTCGGTCAAACCAAGATCCCAAGTCGCGCGACAAAACGGGCGTCCATTCTTGAATCGTAGTCGAAATATCACCAAAGGATCAACGTCGCGGTTAAATACGTGATATCAGATCCGTGTGAAGTTGGCTACGTCGCTGCCCGCGCTCGCCTAAGCTTACGCTCTAGGGGAAAGTCAAGTTCAACCGTTACCGCCGAGATGGCGCCACGCGGCGCCTCGTTGTCAAGTTACGAATTGCCGTGACGCCGCGACGCGACGGAGGGTTTGACGAAGGATGGTTGACGGTTCACCTCGGTGAGGATACGACGGCACCCGACGCCTTGTTTACGAAGTACCTGCATTCGTTGTCGCCAGATTTTCACGTAAGTAAACAAACATTGTTCGTCAGGGAAATGGAAAGATTTGTCTGCCACTCACTTCGGGCTAATCCGTTCTCAGCGGTGACCCTTGCATACGCCGGTCAGCGGGGTGACACCGGCTTGCAGTTTCCCCTTCCACTTTACTACTTGAGAACCTGTAACATTCCATTACCTTGGAAACAAAAATAAATGTTGAAAAGGAAATATCGACTAGTACGAGTGGGTAGCATTGATTATAATAGTAATAAAAGCAATGGAAATTTGTTGGATTTTTTTCTCGACAAAACTGTCTTACCAACAAACGTGGGGGAAAAGTCAAAAATTCTACTAACCTTTGGTTACTTCGTCACCCAGCTCGATTCAGGTGGTAATGTTTTGGAATAGGTTTTCTTAAATAAGGATTCTGAACGAAAGCATTGATTAAGCACCCCGCTGATTCCAGTGGATAAAAGTCGGGAAATTTTGATCATATCCAGCCAAATACGGCTGAACGACTATTTGTCAATGTCAGAACATCAGTATCGTGCGTAACAATTTTATCGTTTACATGGATAATTCAGTAAACTTGTTTGAACGAATTGAAGGATACTATGGGGCTTATTATATTCCTTTGGGTGAACATCTTCGTAACTAAGTTTGGCGAATGATTTGACCTTTGGTCTCTTTTGCACAGTTTACACGGATGTAAACTCTCGATGCAGTGAATTAAAATGACAGAAACTTAGAGCCGAGAAACATATTCATTGCAAGTGTGAAAAAATGAAACGCTTGCGTTTTTTTATGCAACCTTCGTTTTACCTGCAACGCAAATCAGGGGACCACCCTAATCGTGCGGATTCGATTGTGGATTTTCCTAAAAATAGTTAGCAATCGTCGAAGTCCGCCGACCGAAATTTCACAGCGAACGGCGAGCACCTGTTACGCAATTATTTGTCCATCAGGGCTTATTAGGCTATGTCGCAGTTCTCATGCCAGAAGTCGGCTCCTCTCGATCGGGTCCCACGAAGCTTGGCTTGGCGGGATATTGAAATTGTTTGCGTTGCAGGTCGCGGGGCATCCGAAGGTGTACACGGAGTACAAGAGGTGAAAGCTTCGCGGGTCGAGGCTGGGCTAATTGGGAACCGGAGAAGGTTATGACGAAACGAAATTTCTCTCATTAATTACCCACGGGCGCTAATCAAGCGCGATTCTCCGACCGACGAGGCGAGATCATTGATATGTCAAAATTACCACCGCGGCGGGTCCACGATCGATTCGGAGAAGGTGAATCACTCGCGAGAAGAATTAAGGTGTGCGCCGGCGGAAACGGGAAGACTCGAGCGATGATAAAATAATGCCGGGTATCCGTGCCGCGCGTCGGCAATTCACAAGTGATTACGCTAATGATCGTAATTCGTGAACACCGGCGTTATGGTCAAGTCGATTAGTTTCGCGGTGCTAAATGCCAGGCTGTTTTGTATCACAATACACGTACGCATACGCAAGCATATCAATATTATACGATGCAAATAGTCGTGTAACCGTGCCGCGTGTATCAGTGCGCCAGTGCGCACAACGCGCCGACACAACCACGTCAAACTTTGTTTATTCTATAGTTTGGCTTATTTATGATCTTGTCAATGAACGAACTGAGCGGTCGGTGGTTGTGCCCCGTTTACAACGAGAGACATGTCGCTGGTCGCGTGCCATCCGCGAGCGGAGCTCCCTGGTGAGTTATAGCATCCATAGAAAGGGATGCCGCCCTCTCCGCTTCGCCTTTCCAGCCCCAGTCATCCCCCGCCTCTCTTTCCACTCCTATTCTCGATACTCTGCAGGGATCGATTTTTCACCAACAATTTATATCTTGTTATTATTCGGAATAACCGCTTTATTCCCTGTTTATACCCTATTTTGTTATTACTCAATAATAACGTTTCCAATAATAATGATCCGTCATTATTCCATGAACGGTATCAGCTGTGTGTTTGTATATACTTAGTCAACTTTTCGCTGTTACCACACTCTCGCGTCAGAATTTATTCACCGCCCAAAAATAAAGCGATTATTAAACGCAGCTGGTTGTTATAAAGATTCTGTGAGATTCGAGGAAAATGTAGCATATCTTTACCTAGGTTTAAAGTTGTCTTTCCGTTGCCAATTCCCTTTCAACCTGAAATTATAAAGTAACATTTGCACAGGTGAACGAGTATATGGTTCGATAATGTTTAATCTGCATTCTTACACAACTTGTTATTCTGGATAATTTTCGGTTAAAACGTTTCATTTCTGCACAGTCAGGCAATTTTTTTCTCTTTACAGGAACAGATGTACGTCAAAACAAGTTTTGTCCAAATTTCTTGCGTAATTAAAAGTTTTTCATTTAGCAAACGGAGACGCCTGGTTAAAAGACGACCGCAGCCGATTTTGGACACATTTTTTGAAAAGATTTGCAGACGTGCACGAAAATCAACGATGTTTGCAATTTGTTACTAGTAATTCGAGTGGATTCAGGCGTATTTGGGAAAGCGGGTATGAGGCTGAGGATATTGGTCGGGTGATGTAGCTAAGCTGGGGAGTGTTCCCTTATATACCATTCCTTCAATTCAATTCAATTCTATTCAATTCTATTCCAGTGAGTAGTTGATATCATTGAGGTCGCCACTTAAATCCTCATTGTCGTTTCGTTTATTGTTTCACCCTTCGGAGCTTGGGTACGTACGCGATCGTCGTCCACGATGTTTTATGTGTCAGGCAGACCACTTCATATAAGCGCTTATTGTTAGAAATTCATTTCTCAACCTGACTGGGGGTACGGCGTGCAGTGACCACGGAAGATTTGTTTGTCGGTTGCGGTCATACGCGGCTTCGAAATTCCTTAGTATAATAATTAATCATCGTCGCGTTTAAAGTTCGGTTAATACGCGGTGCGTAATAAAATCCTTAACCATATCTTGAGGTAGTGTTGCAAGTGTTGTTATAAAAAATTTTCGCAACCTCGTACGATTACTACTAATATCATAAGTATAGGCGTATTTTATAGGGTATTATCGATTTCTAATGTATCAACGCGTTTAAATTGGAACTGTATTCTCATTTTGAACTGACCAAATAGATTAAAATTTAGGATTCTGAGATACAACTACAATACTGCCATACTGATTCACTGGCAGGGAAGGTATCCCAAGTCGTTCTCTCCGATTTTATTTCTTTTGTATTACGTTATAGCCGATTAAAAACTAAGCTACACGTGTTTTTTCTTATCTGCCATTAAACACTTTAAGGGGGTGAAACCACCCTCTAACGTAATGCCTGTCAAGGGGCGATTTGGCATTTTTTTTCTCATTGAGAAAATAACATTCTTCAATACTCGATATGAGAAAACTTTTTCAGTTGGATTAGTTAAAAAATATTGTGTTCTTGCGTTAGTAAATCTGATCGGTCAGGTCACTGAGACGTTATCTGCGTTTTCTCGATTACGCGCTTAGAAGTTACAGCTGTTGGATCATCGGATTATTCTTATTGAAAATAAAGAGTAAGAAGCGGGTAAGATCTTGCGGTGAAGAGGAACAAATTTTTTTCTGATGTCGTTGTGCGAACGTAGGCTCAAGGTACCTAAAAACGAATCGACGCGGAGCTCCCCAAGTGTAGTCACTTCTACACAGATACCGAGTAGTCAGGCATTTGCAGGGTGAGAGACGATGTGTAGTACCGTGTGTGGAACGCAACGTCGAAGAGGACGGTGACTGTGAGACCAACGCTTTAAGAACGAATTTCGTCGAGTACGCTTCGCAGTTTTATACAGTTGACGACTTGAAGCGTAGGTACTTGAGAACGACGGCGTATGTGACGTGCGCGATGCATGCAGACTCCGTGGACACGCAGCCGCAACCCTGACGAATAATGGATCAGTCCGAGTACGTGGTGCGGCTGCGGCATGGAAAAGAGAGGAGTGGAGAGGAGAGAAGGGCATTGTTGGCCCACATGCTCACTCGAAAAAGCTCGCCAGCTCCGATCGGACCCCGTATCGTCGCCGACCTGACACTCGTTGTACGTACTCGTGTTCGACGAGAAGTTCAGGGTAGAGTCGGCTGATTTTCTGACTCGGGATTTTTGCCCCACCGATGCCTTGATCTAATCCGGTACTCTGGCAAAAACTGCCCAGGTACCTGTTTACCACCGGAGAAGCGTCAACGGAGATTTCTCAAGCCTGACAGCTTTCTCTCGGGAACCTGCCTCTTCGCCGGGTTTCATCTTCGAACAGAGGGGAAAGAGATTTTTAGGTTTTACATTACGGTATATGGTACAACTCTCTCTCCGTGATTATTTACTGCTTACTTACATTATATACGGCTGCTGATAGCGTTTTTGACACCAGCTTTAAAGCGTAGAGAAACTTTTTGTCGAGAAAGGATCGTCGAATTCCGAACTCACTTTTCATATCTGGTACAGACATTCTTAGGTTACATTTCATAAAAGTAGACGCATATAAGTTTTCAAAAAAATATCGCGTTCACTTTCGGAGTACCTTTATCAATCTCCATTTCGGCTTTTCCAGTACGCGATCGATTATGTTTCACACTTCTGGTGGGACGCGGCACTGGGAGAATCCTCTCATATTTATACGCCGAGCTACTTGTCGACTTTCCCTGATCTCGTTGGTTGGTGGTTGGAGTTTCAGAGTCCCGACTTCCTCATAATCATGTACAGCGGATTTCTCCGCGGCAATTGAAAGCCCGTCAACTGGTCTCAGCGTTCTTTGATCTCTGCGGCACATACTCGTCTCGGTTGCACCTGTTCTACAATAATACGATGGAAAAAGTAACTGAAAAATACCACAGGATACCGTGTGCGTGAAAGCAATATTTTTGCAAAGACACTCATGTTGTTCCTATGGAAAAGTTTGCACCCTGCGTATTTTTTTTAATTTCGATTATTTTTTTCCATTTGCTTTTCCACGAAGTTATCGGTCGTCGCGTTACTCATTCCCATCGCAAAGCACAGTCTTCATCTATGAATATCTAAATGAGATCGTGTGCAGTAGTCGATAGACAGCGATCATACTTCTTAATCGATTCTTACTTATGTTGTTATAGTTTCAACTACAAAAATCGGACTATAATAGCCCGATGCACGTGGTAAAAATTACCGCAGAAGCTTGCGGGGACTCGTCTATCCAACCTTCGTTCACTTATGAATACCGTAAACTGTGCCAGCTTGCTGCTTTGGATGATAGGCGATGTTTGCGAGTCGAAATGGGGTGAGGCGATGATTTGATTAACCCTTGTAATCGGATAACAGATCCACGCATGCAGCGGGCTATCGACACGGCGTAATTTGCTGGCAAACATTGAATCATGTACACGTGGCATCTCGAGAAAGAAGTGTCCCATTAGGATTATACCTATCTCGGAATCTAGATTAGCTCGTCTCCTCGGTTTACCCGCGGCGCGACGTGGAACATTAACAAACCCACTTGATTTCTATCGTCGTCGTCGTCGTCGTCAGTGCCGAACGGAGAGGGACACTACCGGGGAACACCACGGAGCTCGTGAATGACTTGGTAACGAGGAGACGCTGTCCTCGGTGCCGGTCCAACAGCCGCACGTGGCTTCAATGGACCAATCAGGAATCTCCCTCTTGCACGCTCACGAGTTTACGACCTCACACTCGTTCGCTCGGCCGCGTTTGTCTAATGTCCTAACCTCCGCATCCACATCCCCGTCCATCTCGATTTCTCTCTTATCGTCATCCCCACTGATTAGAACTGATTACTGTAGGACGGAATAATAAAAACTATATCTGTCAACCTCGTGTATCCTTGATACAACGACACCGTCGCAGATGCACTGGACCGCCGAATTTGAATGACCTCGAATGCGGTGGATGTAAGATAAAAATGTGGCCATGTGGAAGCGCGATCTTGAAACATCTGTGATTCTTCACGTATAAGTCGAACGGAGTGAGAGTTCGTGTTTGGAGATTCTAACGACTCTCCTGGTTACACCTCGTGCAATTTGTTACGTGTATACGTGGTGTTGGAGCGGAAAATTATTTAGTCGTGAAATTTTATTCTTCTTGCTTGCACGCGGAAGTGTTGAAATTCAGTGTCGAAGTATAATATTGCAATTTCAGTGATGATTGCAATGCTTTTATGCGAGAACAATAACGGCACGGATTCGTTGTCTCGTTTCGAGATTCAAATTATATACTCGATGGTCTTAGCAGGCACGGTATGTACATATATATATGCGGGATGACGTAATGAAATGTAGGGGAAACTCTCGAAGCGTGCCTGAAATAAAATGTAACCTGAAACCGGGAGATTCATTTGCGTTTGAATATAATTTATATTAAATTACTTGGTTCTTTTGTTGGGGCTTGCGTATACCCTTCACTTATATTTATATATCATGCGGTCAATTGACGTGTGATTCTTCAAGATTTTAGTACACTTTTATCTGCGGTGCACTCTGTCCAGTCACTGCAGCGGACCATGGACCTCCATTATACGGGTAGCACGTCGACGAGTTTCTATCTGAACAACTTCCAAATTCGCCGATCCAACCAGCGTGGGATAAAACTAATTCCACGCCCAGTATCGAAGTCATTTTCGAAAGCTTAAAAATTTTCGACTACATTAAAAAATCACCATTAGATGTTACATCGTTACAGTCACATCTTTTCCGTCCCGCTGTATTGTACCTACATGCAATTTAGGGAACTTCATGCAGCAATACGAAAAAAAAAACCCCGATTTATGGGGATGGAATCGCATCAGCGCCACGCGCCAAGATCATTCGGGTTTGACCGAACATGTATAGTTGAGTAGTCGCTACTAAAAGTGTCGATTTTATAACCATGGCGAGCCCTGATCCGAAAGTATAATTGCACGGTCGGTAATTGAGTTTCAAGGTGGGAACAGCCAAGGATTCATTACCGCACGAAGAACGTGAACCCGATGAATACCAAATCAATTCTTGTTGTACGCCAATGAACTGCGAGAACGATGCCAAAAGTTAGCGTTTACACCGTTCGTGTGTGTCAACCCCTTGGTATAAATTGATCGAGTTGCTCAGCTACGGGCCAGATTTTACACTATTAAAGATCATCCGGGTCTCTGGGGTCCTCGGGGCCCTCGAGGGCTCGCGCGGGTGGCACAGCGTGAGGTCTGTTTATACCGTAGTCGGGTGTGCACACGTACACTGCGTATACATAAATTTCTCGGGCTCAGAGTTCATCGCATTAAATTAATACATAACAAATTAACCTCTTAACGTTTATTGCATCAACACATTTGATCAGCGCGAGGTCATTCGGTGAACAGCCAACAGATGCGGTCAATTGGCCCATGCCTACCATGCCTTCGAACAACACGCCTCCAGCGTTCTGGTGCTGCAGTTCTATCCCAGGGGAGGGTAGAAGGTACACCGATACCTTGGCTCTATGCTTGGCGCTTCGGTGTACGTTGACGTCGAGTGTTTTCGAACCAATGTTGCCAATACACCGTGTACCAGACTTCCTTAGCAAAAAGGAATTCTTATTCGCTTCTCCCTCCCCGCGTTACATCCATATTACAACTACCCATATAGGTACACGCACTGTACCTCAATGTAAATTTCCTTCCCACTCCCTCCGATACTTGAAATCTTTTTTACTCCGCTACGAACCCTTGAGTATTTCGACCCGTCAACGATTGACTTTAATATTCGTGTATAGGCACAATACATGCAATTTCTATATGCGAAGGTTCTTTCATGGTATAAACCTGATGTGATAAAATAACATTGGATTTGAAATGTTTGAGATTTTAATCTGATTATTCTACCGTTTGAAAATGTTTGATTCAGTCTGACCTTAAGACTGTTCGCGGTATCGTTTATACGCCTATTAATTGCAGGAAATCTTTTCAGATCACATGAAATTGGTGGACTCGATTGACGACAGTGAGCAGAATGACTTATCGATTACGAGAAATGGTGAAACTCGAAATGACAGGTACCCTTTAATCCGAGGAGCCCACAGTTTGCTTATAACCATATAAGTAGTAACTGGGGCAAGTTATGTCTAGTTACATGGATTCACGTGTACGTAGACTGCATGGCGGCGTGTATAAGTGTACATCACGTTCCGGCTGAGCATCGTGTGCAGGTTTAAATGGTTTCGGTAAGTGTACCAGCCTTTATAACATTGTGGTATTTCTCGTTTACTGCCTGCCCGGAACATCTACGTCCCACTTTGCACGCGACATCAAAACTCCAAGAAAAGCAACAACTACTCACTGGTTTTGTATGAGCCGCGGTCGGTTTGGTCGCTCGGTACCTGCACGTACTCGGCGTATGAAGAGCGCATCGAGGAACGCCGGAGGTATACGTGTACTGGTGAATTAAATTAACCCGGTGGATCGATCGCTGATCTGAGTATTAATTACATGCGGCCGAAATGTGTATGGTATTAAAGACGCTTCTGTAATACACCCTATCCTCAGTGTTATACCCGCTCATCGTCAGCTCAGACCCGAGCCTTAGGCAGGGCGATCAATGAAGCAATTTCATCAACATTAGCAATAGAGCGATCAAGAGGCCAATTGTCACGTAATCAATAATTATAACCAACTCTTCCTATACATCAGTCGGTCAGTGTGTTAGTACGCGTTTTTGACTGTGCGTGAATTGCGCAGGCCACCCTCAGGTGTCTGATACGTGTATATAGAAGTGAGGCACTTTGATACCTTCCTAATTCCTTCCGTCTGGCTTCTGGCTCATAAATACATCATTGGTTCATTAGGCCGGCCAACTCGCTAACCCTAATGACTGTCCGGTCAGCTAATGACTGGAATTTACAGGACGATCAATTAATTGATAACGCGCGACGATATAACGGATAAAGTTCAACCCCGAACTGCAACACTGAACGATGGGCAAATTGCTAAGATACGATCAAGTTTTAGGCTCTGTCTAAAACAGTTTTTCATTTTACCAACTCAATTCAGCGCTGGCTGATCTCAGTTTTCGTTGTCGGCGAGCTGCTGGCAATTTCTTACACCGTTGAATCTAACCTCACTTTGAGAGTGCAGAACGAGGGCGCGTACATCCGTGCCTCCGTACTTCTGTTTGTTATTCGTGCGATGCGTGAGGCATATGCGACGAACGCGGGAATGTGGGTGGCTGGTCAGTCAGTCGGAATGGTGCGTAGGTTGATAGTGTGCCTCGAGCCTGAAACCTACGCGTTGTTTGGAGTCGTTTAAATTGCATTAATTGAAAGGAGAATTACCACTCGTTCCGCTATTTTAGGTTTCTCAAATCCCAACCGGGAATATAGACGTCAACGGCGATTTGATAGCGGCGTTAGAGTTTCGTGACGTAATTTCGTAAGCGAGAGATGAAAAAAATGAGAATTATTGCGCACCGTCCGTCTCGAGCTCTTGGGCATAGGTTTGTGAATCCCCGCAGAGACGCGCCAGCTCGAGCCTCGATGGAACCACAGATCCAGATGTAATTTATTATCCCTGTATTTTCATCGGAGAAAATGTCCTTAGGCGTTAAGTTATAATTACATACGCGCGAGAAGAGCGTGCGGTGGGACAGAAATTACAACGATTTCGTATGGTACTACGTATACATGCAGCATGTAGCCGCAGCCAGCTACTGGAAATTGGAGTTGAGACAGGGGCTTGGGAAAGAAGAAGCCGCCAGGCATTATCCATCATTCCCTATTCATCTTTTCCGCCATTCATTCTTGTCCGTTCCACGCATTCATCCATCCTTGACCACTCTAACTTTATTTCACACGCATTATTTTTAACCACGGGGTACGTTGCGATGAACACCCGTCCGCACGGTAGCTCCAGCTTGATTAGAATATCTTTGAAACTGCGTACATCACAGCGCGGAGACTTATTGACGGACTTGTCATAGATCCACTCGCATAATGTTTCACATGTGCCGAGTCAGCCGACTTTTTCTCAAAACACTGATTCCCCCGACTCGAGTTATCTAACAAGCATTTGTGCAACTGTTGAACCCGAAGTCCCATCAGTTCGTTGTAATCATGTTCAACAAGTCGGAGCCCCGCGTGTAACTACCTGAACACTTGAGTGCTACCAATCACATAAAGTAACCGGACATGCTGAGAGTACTTGTAGCGAATTGATCTAGCACTAAGATTTTCCATTGCAGTGGTTTATTACCCGTCAGGAATGTCATGGATACATCTAATCACGAGACACTTCATGCTTTCACAGAAACTCGATGATTGCATGTTGTGGCATGAAGAATTCTTCCATCAATGCTACCAGCTTTGAAACAGGCACAAAACCCTGCCGTGAAGAGTCTTGATTTAATGATCAGATTGATCGAAGAAAATGGTATTTTTTGTTTGTTTGCGTTCTATTACTCGCGGCGGGTGAGACAAGTGTGACCAATAATTCTTAATTAGAAAATTAGGCCCAGGTGCCCGGCCTGGCTTGTATATACCTACGTGGGTCGGTATAAGGTATCTCATTTACGGAGGTGTTCAAAAGAGAAAAGAGGAGAGAGACTCGCGCGTACCGCATGAAGGAACGGAAGAGAAGCTGCAGAGCGAAGAAATCAAAGAGAGCCAAAGAACGAGGAGAACCATCAATCACAGGTGGTCGCAGTGCACCTCGCGTGGTTGCCGGTAGCGGGAACGTATAAGAACCTCATTGCTTCGCGCGGCATCACACAGAGGGAACAGCTGAAAGCGACGAATGGATGGCTCATCCCTCTCTCTCCCGAACCCCATCCATCCATCCACCCCTTGGTCACTCTTCGTGGTAAATACTGACGATAATACCAGAGCTGGTTACGAAGAGGAACATGAAAATGTTATCCAGGCTTCATCGGGCACATTTTGATACCCAGCTATGCTCTATGGTGGAACAGTTTGGCAAGCTACGTGCGTACTATCATCGTGCAGATATGTGATGTTCGATGGGGGAAAGGTTACTGGTTGTGGGAAGAGGAAGGTGAGGAGGATGAGAGACGAGAAGAAGACGAGCCAGCGGAGGAGATTGTATTAATGTGTATAGCCGACGCATACGGCGGGGACAAGCGTGGCAAATTACTTTATTAGGTTGGCAGTCCGGGAGTCTTTCCTCTCCGAGTCAGAGCCGCCACTCCCAGTGATTATGTGCCCTCTATTCTCCTCTTGTTCGAGGCTCCGTCTCATTCTTTCACCAGTCAACAGAACAACGGTGTGGACAACAACGGGTAAACCATCATCTGCAAGAAATTTTACCCACCGTCAGAATGGGAACTAGCCACCATGTACAATATATGTGGCCGTAACGCGGCGTGGATCGGTAATCAATCTGCGGTTCAAAGACTGGATAACATCAGCCGCTCGGCTGCAAGTGCGTGGCAAATAGTCGTGGTGCCCATTTATTCGACAGAGCAGATTTTCAGCTGCGTTTCTTTCACGGCACCACGGAAGCAGAGCGCGTCGCAGTTACTGCGGGGAAGAGATTCCCTGTGGCAACAAATTTTGCCGCGCTTCTTGAGAATCGTTAACGGGTCAAAGAATTCCGTCGTCGTCGTCGTCTTCGAGAGTCCGGCCAGGATTGAAGAGCTTCAGTCTCCGCGAGCGTGTATTCGTGACGCGTTATGCTTGTGGAGGTAGATTTTTTGCTCGGGATGTGATGTCCTGGTGGCATCCCGGATGCAGCATCATTAAGCCACCGCGCAACGTTTTGTTGTTCCTCAACCGTAGACACACGAATATAGGTACAATATATGCGGCAGGTATGCTCATACATCGTATCGTCGAGACTGGAGACGTACCGGTGCAGGATGGTTATTAACTTGCCCGTAGATAATTACCTGCTGCTTAAACCAAGTCAACTGCCTAATGATCTATCACCACGTCGGGCGGCTTGGCCAGCTTTTGCAGGAGGGGACCTTGTCTATCTATATCTTGATTATTATTGCGTTATGTGGTCGTGATTCGCTTGGAAATATTTCGAGACCTGTTTCCCCGCGGGGCATCCTGTCTTTGCCGAGGAAGACAAACCAGAGGGATCATTTTTCAAGTGTCGATGCTGATAGTAATAGAATTTCGTTTCCTTTCTTGCAGGCTGTTGCCTATCAAGTCTAATTTCTTTTCCGCCGCTCCTTCCCATTTTTTTTTCTTCCTTCTTCTTTGTGTAGTATTTTTTCCATTTTCACCTACCCCGAAACAAAATATCGTTTTTTCTAACCCTCCGGTATTATAATACTCGCAATTATTGAACAATTCGCTCTTTCGAAATGGAAAAATTCACAGATGAGTTTTGTGCTCCTGGTTTCGCTCACTTGAGGATTTTGAAAATGGCACGGATGTGACAATGTCGCGATGATATCTTGACTTCATTCCTGTTGGTTTAGAGTGATACACTCGTAAAGTAGGGCATGGGAACTGACGGGATTTCTGATCCGTAGATCACATGGCATCCGTCAATGAATAGGTAATGGAGGACAATGATCTAGTTGAGGCACTGTGACACATCAGCGACATCGCGGCAACATTCATCCTCATAATTCATTCTTATCAGTACGATTCATTCACAGTGGTTGTCAGTTGGCGACATAATTTTCGTTCGCAGCTTCTGCGCGATCTGTAGATCTATGTAGGCTCGTAGTATTGTTTTCAAAAATTTTGACTGTAAATTTACGTTTCATTTTATAAGTCTTCTTAAGATACTTGCGATTCATGTAGATTGCTTTACAACTGTATATTTCTCCGTCAATAATATTTTGAATCATTTCAAACTTTTTTACTTTTGAATCGGACCTTTAAAATTACCGAAAATATCTCTTGAACTCCAGTTTTTCAATCCGATAGACGATTCGGATTAATCAAAATTTTAATATTAATCTCGCGCTTAGCCACTGATGTATTGCAATATTTTTCCTTCTTTTTCGATGGTTCCAAAATTTCGGTTGAACGAGTCAATTCAGCCAGATCATCATGTGATTCCTAATATCCCGTACAGCATATCTTGTCGATATCTTTTGGAAGGAGGATTTGAGAGTTAAACATGACCGAGAATCAGCTGGTGAGAGGCGATTAAAAAGCAGTGAACTTTTTAAAACGGAGTTTGTTTAGCAACCAAAAGAGAACTTGTCTCTGACTGCCGTCGGTCTCTGATTGTCCTTTATTGGGTTAAATTGAACTTCCTTCTCGTGATACGCCGCGCGCATCAACTCACTCCCGAGTATTTGCTTGGCTCTTAAACATCTGTGTGGTTACAGGGTGTTCGTAAAGTCACTCGTCGATTCGCAAGACGTTGCTCGGATGCCGTGTCCCCCCTTAAATATCCATTCGTCAATCTCAGCAGTATTTGTTTCACAACATTTCTCCACGAGGCCAAACAACGAGTGCATATCCTCGCGCATCTGTCAGGGGAAAAATGAATGGATAACACTCGAAACGGTGCAAGTCAGGAGTTTTCAAAACTCGCATCGCCGGCTTTTTGACCGTGCAAAAGGGTCGGGTTCCGGTGCTTGAACATTTTTCTTTTCCTCTTCTTTTTTTCATCAAGCACCTTGACGGTGGGATCGCCTCGGTTCTACCATGCGGGGAAATTCAGGTGCTTCTGTACACCCTTTACCCACCGAGTCTGACGCATAGGTCGTGTGTGACTCGGTGCTAAGAGTTTCGTCTCAACACTTGGTAAGAGTAGCGAAGAGTAGGCAAGAGCTGAAAAGAGTCTGCCTGCAGAGAGGGACCTCGCCTGCATGGAATTCTCTCGGGGTTAATACAGCGAGTGACTATCCTCTTTCTCTTCTCTCTTCCTCTCTCTCCCGTTCAGAGCGTTGCATCGCCTCGCGGAGTCGAGCGGAGCGGAGATCGCGGCAACGCAATTCTCGAGACCTTTGAACCAGCTCTTCCGAAAGCTCAGGAATAATTAACGAATTGTACCGCTTGAGGTCAAAAATCATGCAGTGCAAGATCAAGTGTTCGGTGATCACATTTCTGGCTGACAATGAGTGGGTACACACCGAAAGATTGATGACTCTCTTACGAAAATTTGCAATCCTCTCGAGGCCATTTACAAAACATCATGCTCGGTTGGCTACAACTCTACACTATTGATCCATACCTGTAATCTGCAGCTAGCACGCACACAGTAATGCTTAATACCTGATGAATCGGACCAGGCGTGAGAAAGAATTTTGAAAATTTTCAAAACTCACGGTTTACTCTCACCCAGTTTTTTTGGCTATTCGATCAACTGAATTTGGGTTGGCAATAACGAAAGAGCAGCCAACTTCCGCTTCAGTGCGGCCTAATCCTTGTACCGGCTTGAAGAAGATCCCATGAGGAAGAGGACTGCTTTCTATGTTCACGATCAGCCGCCCAGATGCTCACTTCGGTGACAGCAATTTCGACGGATGAACGGCGGTGCGGCGAGGGTAAAGGTCACCAGGAAGAACGAGCAGTTTCATATATATTGGTTCCGTTTGGTCCATCGGTACGGGGACGGGTTCAATGCGTGCATCGATGCGTGGGGATTATTCGGTCCACGAGTAAACAAGATTTCCATATACCTTCAAAGGTTTCCCATACGAGACCGCAAAATGGTGAATTCACAAGTCGTTGGACCCATTCAGGTGTCCTTTTCGGTTCCACTGCGGGGACAGCTAATGGATCCGGACTATTTCTGTTTCGCGGCGAGGGGACGTTTCAGGATCGGTGCTGAAGAAAAATTGGAATCTGTCCTACTTCGGTGAGACTGGAAAACAAGCGTTCCGCACGAACTCGGGACGTCTGCGCTTTGGGAACTCCTCAGCAAAGGTACAAGCTGCAAAGGTAATTAGCCCAAAAGTTTCGCGAGGTGAAACAAGACGCGTTCAAGTTTCACTTTCAATTCTTCGCGGGATAATTGAGCAACTCGAGATGAGGGATCGAGGAATTCGATGATGCGCAGGGTTCGGTAGGGGTCGATTTATTTTCCTTTTTTGTCGAGTTTTCTTTCGTCATCCTAAAACTCGAGAGGAAGAGTCACACCACGTGGCGAGGAGCGAAGTGGAGTGGAGCACTTCTCTTCTCACGCACGAGGGTTGAACAAGTCCGAGGATGAGTGCAGAGACGCGGCCATTTTGTTCGGTTAGTTCCGCGTGGAGACATTCGATGCATGGGCGCTGCCGGCCGTATAATCGCTAATACTTTCACCCTCCTCTTCCCTTTTCGCCCCCCCCCCCTTTTTCATTCCCCTGCGCCTTTCCACTACGGCCTATCTGACTCCCTAGGCTTATACAGTATTTTTCCCTTTCCGCCACGCCGTCCCATCAATGAACGCACAGGCCTTCGCTTTTCGCATCCGCAGGATGGGAAAGAAAAGGGCGGAAGTCTTCGTAAGGTCAACTCGAGCGAAATAATGAGAGGCCTCCTCCTCCTCCTCTCTAATCTTTCCCTAAATAATACCAGCCTTCGCAAACGCCTTTTTACTCATTCTACCCGAGATACCTTGCCACACGGGTAGGTATTTTGGAAACGGTGCACTTTCGACTCATTTCGAGTAATAATTGTCTCGGCAATTCTGCACGTATTAGTGGCTCCGATGTTTTTTCAAAAGATACCGACGACACACCGCGCTGTTGTACAAAAATCGGATTGACAAGTTCAGTTGGCTCTTGAAGAGATCATTTTTAAGAATATGGAGTAATTTATAGATCCAGTAGAACGCTAATTAACTTCGGTGAAACTAGATTAATTATTATGACTCGTTAGAATACTTAAAGCTTAGGTGTCCTAAAAGTGACCTTCACTGTATAATGCTGGAAAATGTTTAGCAGTTGATTTTTCCGCACAGTTATGGGTTAATCGTATTGCAAACTTTTTAGTGAATTCGAAAAACGAAGTTGCCGAGATAGAAACGAAGACGCGACCGAATGTGTGTTTTCGAAATTGGTCGAAATTGATCGGTCCTCTCAACTTGAAATCGACTCCGTTCGACACCGAATAATCAAGTTGCCAGGTACTCGTCGGTGTATCGGATTCGTTTTACAATGTATGAATAGGCGTATATTTGAAGTGTAGCTTGGGTGTTGGTGGGGTCCTCGACGAGAGCCAATGATGCGGCGGTGTGCATTACTAAGCAGCTTATAGCGCACAAGCTTGTGCTTTACTTGTTGTCCTTCAAGTATAATAGGAATAATGGATATAATAGGGTAAATCCGATTTTAGGGCTGATCGCGTTAAACGTACCCTTGGCAGTCCCGTCAAGCCGATCGCCGAATGGTCGTTTGCGGTCTTTCCTTCCTGCTCCTCGAAACGAAATGGATTACCAAGGGGTTCACGTTTGTTCCCGTCCACCGACCTCGGGCCCCCATTTCGGACCACGAAAGAGTGATCCGAGCCCAGCGGGAAGCCGAGGGCGTTACGCGGTGTCTCTGCTCTCGGTGACAGCGCAGACAATGCTCGGCGACAACAACTGCGAGACGATGGATCCCCAGCTGCCTTTGGAAGCCCAACGTGAACTTGGACCGACAGCTATATTCCTCAGCCATGCGTTTTATTTTATTCAGCAGCGGGGCTTTTGTCGTCCGTCAAACTTGATCGACTCGAATGAGTCTCGTTGTCGGTTATTAGTACGACTCCGTAAGTCATACTCGCAATGGTGATGACATATCGCGCTGGTGAAATTGATACACTCCGCATGCGACGTCGACATGATTCATCCTTGGGATTGTTCGCCGAAATTAACACAGGTCGAGTCTGTGCGGTCAGTAGCTAGAGGAAGCTAAGCTTGTAGAGCCGCTAATGAGAGGCTATTATTCACCCTAATGAGTCCCAGAATCCCTGCAGGTCAACCCCTTCCTCCTCTTACCTCGGCTCGAGAGTCAAACGGACCTGACAACCGATTAAACGGTTCCGTCGTCAGCTCTCGACAGAACTTTCAAAAAATCTTCCCCCATTTTTCTCCTCTGATTGCGAGCTTCGGCCCAAGGTGGGCCGTTTCACGACGTGTCGGATTTTTAAACCAGTTTACTTATCCGATAGATAAATCATCGACCCGATTATTACCTGCAGTGATTCCGCATTTCGAAATATTATGCAACATCGCTGGTTCTTTTTCTCTACCGCCGCGGCACAACAGGTTGCATTTTTTGTGAACGGGTCTTTTCTTTTTCTTCGTTTCTTTTGCACAGATGCGACCGAGTTTCGGATCCACGAGGAATGACGAGTGTATTCGCAAGAACCTCCTTAATGCGCTGGAGGCTGAACGATTCTTTCTGCGAATTTTGAAGTAACTCTATGGCTATATAATAATAGGTCGGTTTTTAAGTAAAATAATCGTTGCAAGAACCTTGAACAACGAAACCCGTGATTCGCAATTTAGTATGTTGGGAAATAAATGGAAAACCGCCAAAGTCCGTATCGCCAGACTTATCTTGGTGGTTGTAAATCATTTGTCACCGCTAATTATTGCAAAAAACTGATAATGTACCGATCCACGTTATCCACGTCCGCACAACTAATGCATAGTTAATAGTTGCGGTTATTTTAATTTGAACTATCGTACAGCAAATTCGTGGAAATGATGTATAGTCAATGATGTAGTAAAGCGAACGTTAGATTACACCAACTACAACGGTTATTATAAAATTTCGATAATTTTCACGAGTACTCTCGTTCCTCGGACTAGCGAAACAGCGTTAAGCCTGAGTGAGGTAGTAAATTAGTACTAGTACAAAGACGTGGGAAAATTCTTTCTTGAAGAGCTCTTCTTTACACACAGCCTTGACGATACGCAATTTTCGTTTTGTATCAAGGCTAAACTGCGTCTTTGGACTTTGTCGTTGCTGCTCTTATAGCACTTGAGCACTTCTACATTGTGCAATGAGTTTAATTGTAGATAATTGCGACGAAGGTCGGAAACCGCCCGAAAGTCTCGTGATGCGCCCACGCCGGCAACAGAGAGAATCCGGCCTGCACGCAACTCGCTGCTCGAATGCACACAAACGCACAGCGTGTAATACCTATGTACAATCCTACGGCAATGTACCGAACTCGCATACATCCACGTTTCCTGCACGCCACGAAATCGGCCCAAGATTTCCTTCGAAGAAAAGGCAACAAACACACGTGTATGCCTGTAATACCTGAATTCTTGTGGTTTTAGGTTTCGTAATTGAGTGTTGAAAATCGCACTAATTTTTTTCGTGTCCTTTATTCTCGTATTCATGTAAGATTCAGAAGAAGTCAGTCGAGAAAGACGGAAAATGTTCCTCGAAATAATAACTTTTACCTGGTCCTGAGAGTCCGGGACTCTCGAGGCAATCTTCACTCGTCGGATACAAATCGGAGTCGTTAAGGAATGCTGCAAAACCGTTGGAGGCAGGAAGCCATCCCGGTCGAAGGGCAGCACGGTCTCCTCGTCGTGAAGAAGTGTCGAAAAATTCGACTCCTGTGTGGTTCCGCCCAGGAATTCCACCGGATAAAAAACGCCAACGACGTCCGGAGCCGAAAAGCTGGGAGGAATCCGACGCTGCAAAGGTGACACGTTTGTGCAACGCGCTCGGAGGGAGAGATTCGGGAACTTTGCACGCTGGTCGCAGACGACGTCCGTCAGCCGACTCTGTCAGGGCGTGCGGAGGGCGTACCTGCGAATATTTTATAAATTAATGTCAATGTGTCCCGCGGCTGGCGATATCCGGTTACCGACAGCCGCCGGAAGTACCGAACAATGCGCACGCGTGCACGCCGCCCAGCGCGTCAACGCACCCGCGACCCAACGTGCGTGCGTTAAAAAAGTCTAGGACGATGTTTCTTTCGCGAGAAAAATAGTCGACCTTTTTTCTTTTCCGATCTTTTTTACGATCCTTTTTTCCCCTCTAAACAGCATCGCGATTGTTCTCTGCAGTCCATTGGCCAGAGGAACTGTTGGTTTTTTCAATATTTGTACGAGAAGTTAATCAGCTGCTGCAAAAATTGTGAATCGATTTTAAAAATCTTAGTTGAATTGTTTCTCGTTCCGTTCGAATTTTTTGTAACGTATTGCCAACCCAAATTTGTCACCCTTAAATGATATCTTTTCCTTCTGGCACCGTAAAAGTGCCGCGTTAAAAACTGGTGCACATTTGATTTTCGGCTATTGGGGTACGATCAAACTAGGGCTAATACATCTCACAATCACCCTGTCAAGCATTACACTTAAAATTATACCTATAATAGAATCTTTTATTGCGATTATAGTTCACAGAACTTCATACGTCACGGTTTCGTACGGCAAGCTGTATTTCGATTGCCTCCGTCAAATGATGGTAAAAGCGTTAAATTAGGCTTGGAAATAAGCGAGTTTTGCCGTAATCGTTCTAAAAATCTAACAGCCCAAAGATCAGGATTGAGAAAATAAAGCTAAAAAAAATGAAGGTAAAAATCCCCGTAATTTTTGAGATGTCAAAATCCATACAGCGAAGAAAAGTTCGTTGTGGGCTCGAAACGATTTGGCGCAATTTGTTCAGAGGCAGTAATTGCGGAGAAAATAAAGAAACGCGTCGGCGCAGTTTTTCCAAAGGCACCAGTTGCGGCTAAAACAAAAACTATTGCGACGATACTCAATTTTGCAACGCACAGAGTCAATGGCTGCGACTCTCGAGCGTCGCGATTGCGGTGAGCTTTCGAATCGAGTATCACGCAGCCCTTCGCGGGAAAAGACGCGACTCTGACACATCGTTCAACACGTACGACCTAAGCCGCAAAGTACACGCGACCCTCCCCCTCTTACTCTTTATACCCACCGTGAGCTAAACCGTTCGCAAATATTGATAAAATGTTATCGCCACTTCTGCCGTGTACATACGGTGTATGTACAGCACAAAAGACGGTAAAGCGGCGTAATATCGCACTTCGATGCACGCGTTGTTGTGAAACGAAGTCAATTGCGTTCGGTGATCAAAAAATCGCGCAATTTCCTCGGTCTGACGAAAAACCATAGCAGTTAATTTTCATGCTTGAGAAAACAAGCAGTTGTCTTTAATCGTTGGAAAATTACGCAGTCACTGGCTTAACTGTTATTTGGTAACTTGGCGAGCGCGGAATTTTTCAAGCGTTAGAAAGAACTGCTTGTTTCTTCAAGCGACATAGCTAACTTCTAATCGTTCTACAGGTCGAGTATGCGAAAGCAACTGCTTTTCGATTCCGCAAGAAGAAGGTTAAAAAATTCTTCACAGTCATCGTAGGTAACGTTTAAAGAAAAACTCGGTTGGATTAAGAAAAAAGTGTGCACTTTGAGACCGTGTCGTCTCTTACGATTTCGCGTGAGGGGATCATTGGCCGGAGTCTGGGATGCGAAGTCAAGTGCGAAGTGGGATAAACTCGAAACCTGCATTTATCAGTATCTTCGTTGGATAATTTATCTCACTGTTAGTTCCGGGAGAAGAGTTAGTGCGGAGGCTGCGATATAATTGGGCATCGTAACGCGTGCAAGAGGCGTCGTTGAAAGACGATGCAGGTCGGCGTCGGTGCCGCTCCTCCACCTCTTCCAGTTTCGTTTTTCAGGAGGCACGCCGAGCCTGGATTAGTATCGCACCCCATCATTGGCATCAATTACGGGGTTTCGGGTTGTGCGTGCCTCTCCTCTCCTCTCCTCTCCTCTCCTCTCCTCTCTCTTTCCCTCTCATCTCGCATCGGCGGCGTTGCGCGCGTGCACACCGTGCAGTACCTACACCTACGCGTGTACAAGGGAGTGAGGCATCGGTGCCGACACGAGGTTGCATATAGGTAGGTAGGTACTCGGAGTACATACGCAGGCATCTCCTGTAGTAGGCGTACCGTTACGCACAATGCAGCGGCGTGTTTTACGCGGGAGAGACACGGAAGCCGGGAGAGAAACGGCGCGTGGAAGGGGGACGCGATACAAAAGATGAAAGAACGTGTTATATAGATTCTTTTCAACGGATTAACGGTATTTCAACAGATGAATTTTAAAAGCATATATACTCGAACTCGCGGTCGAGAACCACTCCACGAGCTAGCCGGCAACAAATTTCTATTTCTCGTTACCACTTTCCGATAACACGGCCACCTCTCACCGAAAACAAAATTCATGCGATAACTATTTCACGGCCGTCCCTGATTTTTACGATATTGCCGAAATGTTCCGGCAATATGCTTCGGCGCTCCGTGTTTCATTCGCGAGTAGGTAGGTGGACCGAAATCCTATGATCGTGACGATTTCGTTTCACGTCGCTGGTACCTCGATCAAACTTTAAGTCGAAAACGTTTCCAGAAGATGAACGTCATCAAGCGTGGAAGCATTTTGAAACGTTTCCACAACGACCATTCTGCGAATATAATTGTTATGGTATAATATGCATGGTTTTGAATCGTGTTATCATCATCCTAAATGCGTGGCTGAGAATCAAGCAAAGTGGATTCAACAATCCGAGTGATCATGTCGCGTTCCAATTATACGCTTAAAATTGTTACAGCAATTTTTTTACGAATAAAAGATATCAAATTACGTGAAGTAAAAAAATTCTCCACATAATGTTTTCCGTAAAAATCATCCCCAACTTTCATTGTATGGACGTACAACGTGCGTATTTTTCAACATATACTAATCACATATCACGCTACACCGTAACATATGTGACTGAGGCACAGGAGGAATATAGGTATACTCGGCCCGTCGTCCTACAATGCATCCCTTGTTCGAATCGAGTTCAAGGCTATTATCATAGTTACAATAATTAATATATCGTCGAGCGTAACTAGCCTTGTCTCTCCCCCATTTTTTGTCTTACTCGTAAGTCTTTTCTCACTAAGGAAGGGTCGGTTCGTTTGCAGGTAAAACGCGGTTTCGGGTAATGACATGCTTTATTGGTAGGAGCGTGAGACTCGAAACAGATTTCAGAAGCGGAATATTTATTAAAATATTGAAGCTATGTGGGAGTAAAAATAAGAACGAGCAAACACGGGGATGGAACAAAGTAGAGAATAAAAAGGAACCGACGCATATACTCGAGTCTGTTCGCCTCGCTGGGCGTTTCAATTTTTAACATCGTAGTTTCTTCGGCATGTACGTGCTGCAGGCATTGTCCTCCCACGTCGCTTCCTTCTTCGCTTTACGTTATATGAACGCGACGCCGTTAGATTTTCTATTGAATAAATAATCCTGGGATCTTATCATTTTTTCACGAGCATAACCGAGGGCAAATATTACGCACCGCGGGAGTAAAGGATATGTGGAATGGCGAACTCGCGACATTTCTTTTGCACTACGACTCCGGGTTTACAGACAAGGAACGCCAATTTTCCTCATCCGTCTATCGGTCTGTGTTCCTTACCCAAATCTTTATCCCGCGTTTCCATTATTGTTACCTATCTTGGATTCTTGAACCGTTTGCAATTCCATGTTTACTGTACTGTAAATTTTGTACGTGGTTATAGTTAGATATTCAATGACACAATTAGTGAAGTTTGATCAAGTTCAATTTAAGCAAATTAGAATCAATCAAAATGAACATAAAGATGATTCGGAGTGATTGCAATTGAAAACTGGACAGTTTTTTGACGCTGATACCAAATTTCACTCGTCACTGTAGCCGATTACCTAACGTTGTCCTTTCTTTCTTTTCTCGGTGAATATGCTTGTAAAAGAGAAAGAGAGAGAGAGAAAGAGAGAGGGAGAGAGATGGTGAGGAAAAAAGTACGTAAACAAAGCAGGTCGAAACTCCATGTAAAGTTATACGGGATGAATAATTCTGTAATTTGTCGCATTAAATGGAAACCGGATGTTGAATAGTCAGTGGGGTGAGTCCCTTGTTCAGCCTCATACGGTAAGGTTGGTTTACTGTTCGCACGTGCCGGGTCTCATTTTTAAAGGATACACCATGGGAATCGATCCGAAATATTAAATAACTTCTCATTACACTCGGCAAAGAACCGAACCGAAACCATTCATTTGCACACCCTGCTATCATTCGATTTCTCCTATAAAACCAATGATTGAGAAAAACGAGGACAGTTGACCTTCGGCAGGGACCTTAAAACACCTTAAATTTTTTGTGTTTTCTTGTGATTGCAACAGAGCCGTGCCGAGATAATCCAATTCGTGATTAAAATATAAATAATTGCTAGCGGAACAATTGATATAAATGGAAGGTTTTTTCTTGTCTTCAATATGGCACCTAATTAGCACTTACGCATTTATACTTCAAATCCGATTTTTATGACACGGCTTTACCAACGTTACACCCTGTTGCAAACATTTTGAGAATCGGCTTGATGTTTTAATATGTATTCGATAATGCGTGAGATCAATTTTGAATTTCTCTACGCCATCCGGTAAGAATGATCAAATTTATGAATGACCGATTATTTTTTCCTGATTAATCGAGTATGATCGATTGTTTTTTCTGACAATCGGATTTTGTTCGTCACCCCCATAAAGGACGTTATACAATATCAATTTATGTGATCAAAGTATGAATTATTATCATTGTCTTACTTACCAAGTACCTATTTGATATAATAAGAGAAAGATATATGTGAAAAAACTTTTCCGCTATCAAGACTACATACTGAAATTAACAAAATTTTGGTTTCATATGCACCATTTTAAAAACAAAATACGAGGTAATCGATTAATCGATCAATTTTTACCGGGTCAATCGAGTCGTGTTCGATTATTTTTTTGGACTCGATCAATCGATGCATCAATTATTTTTATCTTAGTGGCCATCGCTACGAGCCTTCGTGCAAAAGAAAATTGATAAATAAATTACCCGCTCGCTCTGCCGAGGGATTGAAGCACCGGGTTAAATTTCGAGGACTCGGGTATCGGTGTTGGAATGAGAAAGGGCCGGTGCAGCCGGGCTGTCGGATTGACCCTATACAACGATGACGAGGCGCGCTCGGAGCTTCCGTAGGACGAAAGTGACGTAAGATAAGATCTGAGATCGTGGCTGTACGGTCGAAGTGTCAGATTAGTGTCGTCCGGTAGTTCGTTTTGGGTTCCGTTGACAGTTCCAGACCTTCTTCACTGGGTCAGCCGACTGGGTCGCGCGCCCGCTGTCCAACCCGAGTATATTTTAGTCTCGGGGGGAAAGAGACGGGTTACCTACCTCCGGAAGGAATTCTCCTAAATCTGTTTATTTTGCGCTACAGGTTTGAGGACAGGCAGCCTCTTAAATTAAGCTCGCCGTCGACCATTCCGTCAACTTTGTTACCCCCAATTTTCTCAACGGATTCCGAATCACCGCGTTTCGCATTCTTATATCCGCGGTCAGTTTTACAACATGCCCAAAAATGCCAAGCGTTACGTCTATACGGAAGGTCGAAAAAAATCCGAGGCTTCGCAAAATTTGTTAGTCAACTTAGAACTTTGAAAATTGTCCTATTCACTGATTCATTCCATTACACATTGTTTGTAAGGTGGAAGAATTTTTTCAAACCACTTCAGTTACCCAGAAATATATTTTCCCTTACCAAGATTCTTGAACAGTCGATTCAAGCTTGAGGTAGACCAACCATGAGCTGTTTTTCTGTTACATATTTCATCCGCACAATTATATGTGTATAACGTATACCTACGCAAATGAGACAACGAGTAGATACAAGTATTATTATTTATGGTAAGTAAATGTGTACGGATAGCGAAGCGCGATACATTTTTCGTGCCCCACACTGTCTAGTCCCACATCTCCAGCTGTTCATCTATAATTTTGTCGAATTGACGGTACCATGGATTCGTTATTTCGTGCTTTTTTTCGCTCTATTTTTACTCCTTATCCCTTTAGTCGCATGGCTGCAGCAGAGAATGAATTACAGCCACGGCCTCCTCAGTCTTCTCCCTGATATCAATGATTACTACTTTGTGCCATACATGTCTCACATGCTGCATTTATCCTTCGATTTTCATCCATTTCCACACATGTGAGACGTGACGTACGTACAAGCACAAGAATTTTAGGCAAACGGACAATTCCTTTACCAGTCATCGAAGCAACGCAGGAAACTTCACTGCCTACGTATCTTTTCCTGAATCGTTGAAGGAAAAATCTTTCACCTCGCGAAGTTTCAGGACACGCATCGTGTTATTATTCTTTGTAACACGCACGAAAGCCTCTGCGTCTAGTTGGGGCTGTAGCCATAGCGCACATACAACATCTAAGGTATGCACATGCTGCATGAACAAGAGAGTCACGCATCGACAGTAAAAAACTGCAGACGTTCAGCCATCGTGAACCACAGCATGGAAACGGTCGTTAACCTTTCAACTTTTGCACAACGATCCGGCACTTCTAATGGGAGGACACCTACTTACTTCCATTATAATTAATCGCTTATACTCGATCCGGACGAAGTAAAATGCCATCTTTTCTCCCGCGCCATATGGACGCAGCCCTGAGACTTCCGAATCTGGAAGTCTGACCCGCCATCGCTTGGATGATACGACTAGATATGAAAATGCATTATTTCTACCACCTGGAATTGGACAGCGGGATATATCGCCTCATTTTACCTGTGTAACAAAGACTTGGAATGATTTGGAGGTACATGTTTGAAGTGATCAAACTCATGGCAAGTTTAATCCGAAACTCTGTTACAGAGATAATCTTTGTGAAATTATGTGATGACAGTTTTGAGAGTTGTTGCTATCGCATACTTCGTAATATAAATTCTCAATTACTCTAAATCTTGGATTCGTGCATCACAGTGAGGTTGTAGACGCAATGAGTGGGAAAAAATTATTATGCTCTACTCTTTGACCTTCGTTGAGTTGCTTCTTTGTCCACGTTCTCATCTTTGAGCACATTTCGAAAATCGGTATCTACAGTAAAAGTTGTCCAGTTGATTCAACTTGAACGAATGAAATGAACAAAATCTCGATTAGGAACTCTTTATTTCGTGTTCAAATCTTATGCAAATTCTTCGGCTCTACAAAGCTTTGTTCCCTTGCGTCTCGCTTCAGTCCATGAGCCAAAAACTTGGGGTGAAACTTGCGCCGCTCCAGGTGGGGCCCAATTTTTTTAGGTTTGCGATTAGGCACAAAGGGTGAAGGAGAACGCGTGTGTGCACAGAGCCCTGCCACGCCCCGATCAGGAGAACTCAGAATTCCGGGGTGCAGCCGGAGACACGTGGCCAGACGACACGTGGGGCCTTCCTCCGGGGAACGACCTCTTTCGAACACCTTTACCTAGTACAGTCGTCTCGTAAATTTCACCCCTAGATCGACGTATTCCTCTTTCCGCCACACCCTGCAGGCACTCGCTGCAGCTTTTTCCCTCGCCTTCGTATCGGTACGGACATTTTTTGCGACCTTTGCGACCTATTTTCCATCCCCGTTGAACTCAGACGAAGAGGTATAATACTCTTATACCACGTCTGAATCACGCTACAATGTCCGTGGTGTCTTGAGATTTCTGTGCTGATATGAAGGATCGAATCGGAGAAACTTGGAGCAAGTAAATACCGGTTAACCGATCATTCGGTTCAACCATGAGTGCTTTTTATACTCCGTGACGTTCTTGGAGCATGTAGTTTCGAAGGTTTTCCCAGATACGATGATCCGATAGTGGGATAGTGGTTTGGGAAGAGTTCGTAGCAGAAAAGAAATAGACGACGATGGCTGTTGGTGGTTGGGAGACGCGAAGATCGCGGAGTAGTTAATCCACGTAACAGCATTACGCGGGATTATTGCCGTTGGTGGCTGGGTGTCCAGGGTCGCAGGAGGGTCGCGCCGAGGTCGCCGACAATGTGGCGCAAACGAGCCACCCTTTTTGGGGCGCTTCGTCCGCCACCCCGACTATGCCCGACTACCCGACGACCGCCACGCCCTTAGCGTTACGTAGAATCGCAAATTGGCTCCCTCGCTGCAGCATTCGCCATCCCCGTCCACCCACGAACCCCTCATCCAGCACCCTCGCCCTAAACTTTCACCTTCAACCTTGGCCGTCTTCCATTCCCTCATGTATTATTCTACCTATATACCTGTGCGGCTAACGTCTATCGGTATCTAAATTTTTTTCTTTTTTTTTTCCAATTTTCACCGGGATATCTCGATTTGCCGGGACAATCGTTTTTGCGTCAATGATCGCTCCCGAGATATCGACATCCGAATACCGGGACACGAAGCGCTGACTGAAATTCCAAATATATTGAATATCTGTCGAGGTGCATGAACATGATAGATTGACTTGCCGAAATCCGAAAAATAAATATTTGAACTACGTGACAATGCGGGAAACAAGGAGTCAATTTACACTTACCTGTCGTTTAATGTCATTTTCCCGTACACGGGTACACCTCGACGTATAAGGATGGGAAAAGGAGTAAGGATAAAGAAATTCGTGAGTAAATTTTGTAATTGGAAGAAAATGAGAGAAACACAAGATCGATGCTGACCGAATTAATCGTTCGAGCATATATACGCGAAGCCTCAAACTCGCCAGCCCGAGTTGAAACTGAATGATCATTTTTTATGAGAGGTGCAGGTGAAGACAGGTGGGCTGCGGCAGCAGGTATTTGAACGAGTGTTTTCTTCGTCGCTGAACAACTGTGTCGACCCGAGGGCTCGATGTTCCGTTTAGGAAAGGTACGGGGCGCTTTTGACCGCGAAATTCGCATGCACCTCAGGTACAGAGGGAAAATTGTGGTATAGACTGAAACGAGTGGCTACGACTTGTACAGTTTGACGTGAACCGAAACGTGCCATCGCGGTAATCGATCAACGGCTGCAGGCCGACCCTTTTATCAGTTGAATTCGCCAAACGGCAGAAATGCCAACGAGCGTCCTAACTTTGTTATAGTTTAAACAATTAGCATCTGACCCACATTGGATTTGTTGGACGTTTCGGCGACGGTCGATGTTAAACTGTCATTCGAGGCGAGTGCCTGATTTACAGAGGGTAAATGACTCTCGTTTATACGGGGTCTGGTCGGATGGATGGATGGGATTAGGGGGGCGAAACGGGTTAGAGAAGACAAGTGAAGGCGATATCGAATAAACAAATGAGTGGGAGGAGAAGGAAGTGCTCAATATAAAGTCTTCGTGAGTCGTTGCGAGGAAACATTTATTGCCATATGGCGTTGCGAGGGTCTGACTGGTAAGAAGAAGACGGAGAGAGTCCATTCGTCGAGTGTTAAAGACGAGGAGAGAGGAAGAGACGGATAGGGAGAGCACCTACTCCACGTACGCTTAGGTTAGTCAAGCCTGCGAGCCTCTCGTCGCAGTTTGTCACGAAAATCCCCCCATTATTTCGCGTGCTGACGAGAAATTTAACGAGTCCGATTCGCCAAGTTTCCAGTTCCAGCCAGTCGAGGGTTACGAGCTTGGAAAAAGTGCCCTCCAACTATCTCCGAGCAATTAACATCCATTGGAAAATGCCTCGCCTCTACTTTGCCTCGTCAATCCCGCGGTGAAATGATCGTACACTGCTTGATATCGGTTGTATCAGAAGTCGAATTCAACTACCAAAACCAGGTGGTCCGTCCCTCTAGCCTTTCACCGTCGTTCGTGCTATCGCGACGCATTCTTTTCCCGGTCCCTTCGCACGCAACGATCGAAATCTAAACGCGATCTGAGCCCGGGGGCTGGAAAACTCTTTCTCGAAACACGAAATCCACCCAATTCTACCGCATCCGAATTCATTGACGAGAATGCGACATGCAGCCGCACTCGGAGAGCAGACTCAATACCAGAAGGACGAGGATCAGGTTGCGTCTCACGGTACGCAAGACCGCCACATTGTCTATATTCCCTTTATCCAGGAGAAGAGGTCATCTGGGGGGAGACGGAGTCTCTCCTACTTCCTCGGGTTTTCACCGAGCCGTTTGTGTGTTTCTATTGTGGCCGGTTATTCTCTTTCCCGCGTTTACTATACACGCCGCTCCTCCTCCTCCTCCTTCCTTTTCCCTATGCACGTTACAGAGGATTGTTTGAATTAGTAGCGTTTTCGAATACCTACGGTCTTCTTTGTGACGCCGGTTTGAGTTTGCGTCTCATCTTTTTTTCTCCGCAACAAAACAGTCGCTAGGTATAGTAATAATAATACGGCTATTCAAACACATTCTTCAAGGGCTTCCAAACTACATAAGGAGGGAAGAAGTAAACACAGCCGCTTTACACCACTGTTAATAAGACATTGGTGATAACGTATTTCTGGTTTAACCTCAACTAGCCAAATAAAAAATAATAAAGAGCAAACCGTCCGGGCACCGCTGTTCGAGGACTTTAATACAAGTTGGAAATCACTTGAAATGCTTTAGAAACGGAACGTCTGAAGTCTGAACACAGGTTTCGGTAAAAACAGTTCACTTTTGGTAGAAAAATATTGCACCTCGTTGGAGCAACTTTGTGGAAAAAGAATTCTGTTGTATAAGTCTGAAGAAAAATGGTAATTCTTTTATTCAAGTAATACACTGTCGTCAGAAGCTAATGGTGGACTAGCTAAAGCGAGTTCGAGCGATCCTGGAGCTTCGTTCAATCAACGATTCCGCTGCCTTTGCTGCGAAATGGAGTGTCTCGAAAGATAATTGCAGTAATATGACTAATTGCAAATCTATGTTCCTTCGAGACGAGAATTCCGGACATTTTGTGCAACCTCGGATTCCTTCGACGGGCAACAAGCGAGTCACGGGAAGGGAGTGGTCAAAGTGATCAGGATCACCTCTCCGCGGGTGTCCTTTTGCCCATCCTTGCCTTTCCGCCGCTTGGTTCCTTGATTGAAACGAGACGTGCTGACGGAATACGCGGCTTCGCCGTAAAGGTAGGGCACGTTCCGGGGTTCAGAAACGCGGCGGCGGTGTGGTATTCACCGCTATTAGAAATAAAGAACAACAAACACCAGGAAACCAAGTCAGGAGTTGTCGACGTAATCTTTACGTAAGTGGGGAGGCTACGCGTTGTTGGTTTGCTGTTCAGCATGAACTCAAGACACAAATTGTAAATAGGCATACTCGCTCGACTTATATTTTACTCCGCTCGGCTCCCCGTCATTAAGATTATAATAACACACCTACCTGCAAATTTATATCTCCGTATCGTATTTCACGGTGACTAGCGAGTACATGTAGATTAACGTACTTGTGTCATTAATTGTCGTTCGTGTCACTCGTTACCGGATAAAGAATATGAAAAATTCTTCACTTCAATATTGGAACGTCTATCAAGCGCCTAGACCAAGACTCGGGCGGCAAATAGTCGAAAATACTGACAATTTCAACTATGCTTTTGGAATTGGGTTGGGCTTCGAATGACGTACGACGTAACAGGATAAGGTTTAAATTGAATTAATTACTTATTATTTCATATTTTATACAATAGTAATCATAATTAAGGTATTTTAAATTTTATAATATTTATAATCTATTATTCGTACTAAAATCGTAATAGGTATACAGACGATTTTTATGTTTTCAATTATTATTATTATTTAATATTGTTATGATATTTTTTTTACACTCTTATCACAATATAATATTTTACACAGATCCATGTATCTTACAAACTAAAGGGTCCCGATGCAACATAACATATATATTTACATGTATATTAATTTTTTTTCCCTTGTTTTCTGCTGTTTTTCTCCCTCTCTTCGCTCTACGACATATTTTCGCCGGCCAATAAACTTCTACAATTATATTATTATAATCGCGTTTGCACCGAGACTAGTAACACTAGTAAATTCTACGGACTCATAAATGTACGCGTTTTGCGAATTTCTTTTGTGTGGTATTTATTTTCATCTTGTTCTGCAGCTTTTGGTTGCTTCTTGTATTATCGTATTCATTTATTTTGCTACTCAGTGTGCCTCTTTCTTTACATTCAGACAGAGCGACGTGTTTTCCGCGATTCGCCACATCCTTCATTCGTTATTTATTGTAACATGTTACGTGAATTTGGAATAGGTACAATGGGTAAAAATAATTTCAATATCTTTAAAATTCGTCTTGTGCCATCGCGGTGCGACGTAATACATATTATAGGTAGGTACATGCGAGATCGTTTCTAGGTTTCGCAAGCTATGTTGTACACATCTTTTTGGCGATTTTAACTTAGTTTTCTTTTTTTTTTTCACTGTTTTCTCTTTAACCCAGCAATTTAGGAACTTATACAACGACTTCTATATATTCGACCAATAAACTAGGTGTATACATTTTAATTTTATTGCACCAAACCAAACACCTAATAAATGACGTCCATTTAATTCTCTCTTCCTATACATAAGACATATTTAATCATATGTATACTCTCTATGTATATCTATATTTATATCTATGATATATATATATATACATACACACATCATTTTTGTACATTATAGAAAAATTAGAACATCAGAATTCGCACGGTGTTCGGTAAATACGTATGGAATCCGGAGATGTGACAAATTTGTTTGTTTGAATTTTCTTTAGTTCAAAGAACGTCTGACGTCGGCACGTACGATTCCCTAGCCCTTTTTTTGTACTGCGGAATTACTTTATAACAAAGACGGAATTAACCAGTCCTAAAAACTTCACGCAAAATTTATTCTTGTGCGACGTATTGTACGTACTGTAATTCTGTATATATAATGCGTGTTCGTGTACTTGTCAGCTTTCATTTAGACTCGTAAAAACGAATCGAACTTGTGTGCGGGCGTAACGCCTTCAACACATGTCACTCGACCCTTCGCGGAGCCCTCGAGTGGCTCAAATGTTGGTAATTCCAATTCATTCGATCGGGCGTTTCACCTAAACTGGAATCAACTACTTTACACTCTAATTTGGTGAGAAACTACGAAGATGACGACGACAGCAAAATGTGAACATGTGATAGAGGAAAAATTATCCAAAAGATGAAAAATTATGTTGAAAACAAATTCCGAACCCGGGTATCCGAACATTTCCGCCATTCGGTTGTAACCGCTTTTTGCGATTTTGTTCCAACTCCCGTCATTCCCTGTTCTATAGTTTTCCTTCTTTCGGTTCGCTTCGACGTGTCGCACACTGGCCTTTATAATCTGGCAGTTGCGCAACGCAAGATGGCCGCCAGGCAAAGCAGCTCGAAATGGCCGCCGTCGCGGTTGTAGCCGGTTATACACGCAGCCGAGTTAAACAAAAACAAAACGGCGGGAAACACTCCCGCGTTCGCGCATCACAATCCCCGCTTGTTGTGCAATCACTGTTGTGTCGTGTCGCGTGAAAATGTTAGTGAGTGCGTACTTGTGCGTCTACCGTGTGTGTTTTTTTTCTTCTCTTTATCGACTTCACTTTTGACACCGAGGCAAGGCTGTTCCCGCCTCGTTTTATGTCGGTCATCACGTGTAATAGAGGAAACGGATAGTTTTTTTTAGTAGGATTCTATTATTTTATTTTATTTTACTTTTTTCCTTCCGATTCTGCTTTCTTTTCAACTCTACCTGTAATAATGTGTATGGTAGGTGTCGGACAGATATGGTCAACGTGTGCCTTTACAAACGAATATTATTCACCTTTTTATGACTTTGGTTACTCATTTTTACAATCATACGATTATTATCCAACAGGAGGTATATTGTAGTACCGACTGGTTTTTGTACGGATCTCTGTACTAATGTACAATGACTTTATACACATGGCAATGACGAGTTCTCATTTAGACGTCGTTCAAATTTCGATTACGATTGAAACGGAGATTGAAAACACGTTTGTTGCAATGGAGATTTGGAATTAAGGAACTAATACAAACAAAAATTCAAACGATCGAAAGCTAAACACAACATAAATAAAATTGTCAAGCACATAATTTAAACAGCTCTTACGGTACTTTTGAAAAAATCATCAACCTCCGTAAATTTTCTGTAAACTTTTACACGGTCATTATGAACAAAACTGTTGCAAAGATTGCACAGAACGTCTTTCTATTTCATTTGTAAATCATTTTGAAATCCGGTAATGAGTTTTACCGACTGACTGACTATAGTGCTCTCTTCTTCTTGACCATTGACCATGAAAATTAGTATCAGGCAATCAGGCCATGATTTTTCTGAAGCGTATATATACGAATAGTCGATGAATGAAACCTTGCTCATCAACTTTCGAATCAAAACCAGCCCTGATTACGAGAATAAATTACAATCTGTGTATCGTGATTGAACGGAGTGATAAACTGGTTGGCACGAGACATTACTTCTAGTTTCTATATTCAACCGTCAAAGGACTGCATGAAAAACTGAACTGGGTTGAAAACATCGAAAGAGCTTTCGCTATCTTTTTGCCAAGGTGAATATTTCGCCAGTGAAAATGTCGGATGTGCAAGACTCGTGATCGTAATCGTTACACCCTGTAATCGTCGTACAACAACGCCATCGAATCCGTACTATCGTTTAAATGAAAGCGTACCGAGAATGTCACAGATCTTAGAGCGGAGGCTGAATCAGCGCGGTGCTCAGGGCTACCGTTTTTGCGGGCTTAATGAAACCTGACTTGATGCGTTTCTTAGTTGTAGGTAGTGTGTATGTAATATGTATAGGCATAAGGCAGGTAGACTGCAGTGCGTGCGTTTCAGCGTCGGGATGCGGGGTAACCAGCCAGCACCGCGATTATTATTATGGTTATGGTTATGGTTATGGTTATGGTTATTCTGATTACGATTATAATTACGGTCCGGGGATATTCTCGTCTCCTTTTCGGAGGAGGGCAGCTTTGTTGCGTCATCCGAAAAGGAGACGGACGGCTGTCTTCTCTCGTTATAATTGCCTCGTTTCGCTCGCTAAAATCTCCTCGTGTATGCATAACCTCAACGGCGTATACTCGAAGACTCGCGGGGAAATAAAACGAGAAGAAATTGTAAAAAGAAAGAAAAAAAAAAAAAGACATACATATACATATATATGTGCATATATATATGTATATATATATATATATATATATATTAAATAACAACAATCGTGCAGCGATTTTCTCTCGAGATTATTCAACCGCGGCACGAAAACATTTTTATATTACAGGAAATACGGAAAACAAATGGAACTAAATTTTTCTGTTTGCGTGTCGTGCACCATGCAGCAAAGTTTCTAGGCAGCGATCAACCGCGACGCCATTTTCTTTCATAATTTAGCATGTAATACTGGTGAATTACTCGTGTCGCGAAGATATCGCACGTGCGTCGGATTTTAACTATCCCGAGTAATTTTTTTACATATTTTCTTACAATTTTGTTCCACGCTATTTTCTTTCGATTCTATCGTTAAATTTTTCTCCCACCTTATTCGGGCTTTTCGGGCAAGAATAAAACAGAGGAAGAAGGAGAATAATAAACCCACATTTTCTAACGATTATACCGTTTCTGAGTAAGCGTGCTATATTATGGAATCTCTGCAATGATGATAAATTTTTTGTGCTGTTGATTCACGCTTTGTTTTTTCACTTTATTATTGCAGGCATGCATCGAGATTCCTGTTCGCGTATACGGAGCAAATCGATCTTTTTGAATAACGATTAAGGTATACTTCGATCGTTTCTAAAAGTTGGTCATTTGGTCTTTTTCTCTCCTTTCCTCTAATGCTTATCTTTCTTTTTCGCAAAATTGAAATCAGGAATAATTTAAACCGTGTTACTGATTTGGTTTGCATGACGCGAGGAATGAATTATAGCTACTTACGTTACACGTACACGAATATCTATGATATTTTACAAGATTCTCGCAATGTACAAACTATCGAAGCTGCACTTCATGTTTTTTCGTTATTAGAAGACAAATTCATTTTTTACCACTGATATTAAATATCCTTTCTGCGATATAAAACCACGTTGATTCTTCTTAATTTCACTGGTTCGATCGTATTATATTGTTCGTTTTTGTTGTAGGTTTCTTTTTTATTATCATTTTATTTAAATATTTATTTATTATTATTATTATTATTTTTTTTATTCCTTGAACTGGTTCGTGCAATTTTTTTGTTTTTTTAAGTTTATTCTGGGCACATCGACACAAACGGCACAATAAATAAAAAATATCACCGGTTTTCTTGAATGATTTAGGGTACATATTTGACGACGTTTACAAAATATCGTTCGATTTTAACCCTCGTCGAGATTTCTTTCAAGTTCTTTCTTTACGTTATTACAGGAGTTCTTCACTTCTTTCCTTATTCCCCCCCGGGGGGAACTAAATTTATACGAAGAAAAGAAGAAAACCAAAGGGGAAAAAAAAAAAAAAGAAAATACAAATACCTTCCACTAAACACTAATTTCACCAAAAATTACACTTATATTTTTTACAATAGCAGTATCAATAATAATAATTATTATTATATACCGGTTATTATGAATTAACTCTTAGTTTTAACGTTTGCCGTGTAGCAGCGATTTCTTCGTTAGTTTCTCATCATTTGTTACATGTTCCTTTCGTATTTTTCTCTTACGTTTTTGATAATATACATAAAAGCATTCGTTACGTCACACGCACATAATATAGCACAGCACCACTTATAGAACGGCCGTATAACGATTCTTCAACCCTGTTCAGTGTCCTCAAAATTCATTTTCTCCATCGACGAAGAGCAGACGAGTTAGTTTCAGGCGTTTCAGATCTGCGGCAGCGCATTATCAATTCGAAGGTAGCTTGCGGCAGGTGGACCTTTTCGTTAAACCGCTGGCCAGACCCTGCAATCAAATAAGCAGAAAAAACATTGATATGAAAAATTATAAAGCATTGAAAAAAATACCAGTAGATTGGGTATCGTTGCATTAATGGGTTGATACGTTGATGATATTACAAGATAATGCGGCACAAGTGACTATTGCACTGCATATTTTGATTGTTGATGAATCAAAGATGTTTCTTTACTTTACCAATTACGTAAAATATTTCCCAGTTAAACAATGCTTTAACACATCGAGAGAAATTTTTAGTTCCGGCTACTGCTCAGTCCTTGACTATTTTCATTTTTTACCACAATCTAAAAATATAGTTCTAGGTAGAAAATGAAAATTAGTTTTCTATCTGTTACCAGCAAGTCTAGTATCCGTTACTATTCTTTCTCATTACGATCACTGTTACTATATTTTCTTGCAACTGTCGCGAAAATTTAATGCTTGTGCAACGATAAATTGACGTTAAAGCCTTGTTTAACTGAAAAATTAGGGTAAACCTCACAAAATGATTATACGTTGCGATTACCAAAAAAGGATCGACAATAGCGCAAAATGGTTACGCGTACCTCGTTTTTCGTAATCCCAACAATATTCAAACGGTTTCTTTAACGATACCTGTCCTACTGAATTTTTCTAGTTACTATAACAGTTGAAATTTTTTTCAGTGTAACGCGTGAATTCGATTTTTTTTATTAGCGCTAAAAAAAAAAACCAAATTTTCTACCGATACCGAGAAAAATAGTTAATTACCGCACAGTAATCGCAACTAGACGTCCCTCTCGGCACATAAATAAAATAGCATTCCGACTCAAGACGCAACGCGAAATGCAACGAAATGTGAAACTTGGATTTTGCAAAACTCACGTCAGTAGTCCTGGATTCGGGTCCGCCTGGTACCAAGAATACTGCGGCATGTAGCCGGCGTGGTGGGGCGGCGGCGGCGGCGGGGGCGGATGGTGTCCTGGCGTGTGGGGGTGGTGGTGGGTGTGGGGCGGCCCGTGGGGGTGGGGGTGATGCTTCATCTCCCCGGGCCAGACGGGCGCCGGCGGGCTCTCGTTGTGCTGGGGCGACATTTCGCTACCAGGACTGGAACTTCCGGGGGTGTGCCCGCCCCCGCCGCCCCCCATTCCTCCGAGGTACCCCGTCGTCGGACTTCCGGACACGGAACTTCCTCCACCTGAAATATCGACGACCTTTAATGTTCGCTCAATACTCGCCCTTCTTCTTTGCAGGCTCGCGGTGGCTAAGCAGGGCTTGCCGAAATATCGGATTAGCCCTGACGAGAAGTTTGGCTTCGAGTTTCTCACAGAAAATTGTCGTTTCGATTCGAAAAGTCTGTAAGTTGAGACCCTTCAAGGATAATCGGCGAATTTTTCGCTGCGGGCGAACAAAATAGAACAAAAAGACATTTTCCACGAAATCATGAATTTCAACTGAAATAGAACGAATATACAATAATTTACACAAAACCGTGATACGGAAAATCTACGTATAAATTTCGCGATTTAAAAAAATTTATTTGCAAATACAGATGGATATTGGATGAATAAGACCGAGTTTTAGTGATATTGAAGTGTGCGGAGATGTTCAATGTAAAAACGTAGAAATTTGAAAATTATGCGGTAATATCGCGAAATAAATATTGCGAAAGCTACTTCGAAAACACTTCAGCACGTCAGAGTCTACCGAACGAATTTACGAATTGACCGAGAGTTTCTTCGTATGTTGTTTTTGCACAGTCTTAATTTACAGCTATTTGCAAAGGGAAATGTTGAGAAACTTTAGACAACGAAATTGTCGCCAAGGAGGCTTTTGACATTTTTCAACCACGGACATGGTCGGGCTTTACGCTTCGTTTTAACGTACGGCTAAATAATCCTACGAACAATATTAGAGACGAAGAGTTATCGATGAAAATTCTTCAACGATCTATGGGATAAATATTTAGATCTGTATGTAAAAAATTGTAGAGGTGAATGAGCTCGAAAGAGAAACGAAGAAAAGAAGAATACCAGAAATATTTAAAAAATAGCAACCATCTTATTATTATTTGTACACCGAACCGTGTCCTCTTGTTGTTAAATAGACCTGAGAGTCGTTTTGAGATTCTTCTACATATTCTCGAGGTGTGTCAACAAGTGGCGATCGATAGGTAGCCGTGATACGCATCGAGTGGCCTCGTCTGCATCCGCAGGTATATAAAGTCCGTGCTTTCTTACCTCCTTGCATCAAACCTCCTGGCTGTCCCGGCTGGGGCGAAGGACCACCCGGGAGCGCAGTTCCTCCGGCGAGGAGGCTTCCATGCTGACCTCCGCCTCCGCCGCCTCCCTGCTGCGCTGCCTTCATCATCTTTTTATATTTACTTCGCCTGTTTTGGAACCAGATCTTCACCTGAAACAGAAAGAGGCGCGTGTTGAAGTTGGAAATATTTTTTTACGTATTTCTGTGCCTGATAGAAACAACTATATCGCACGGTTTTCACCGATCGACTGGGGTGGGGGTAAAAATATAGAAAGATCAAAAAATTGGAGGGCGACGATATGGAAATAAAGAAAAAAAACAAAAAAAAAAACGCGAACGCGCGCGGTCGAACGCATTGTTTATTACCGCAACGAGAAGCGTTCTCTGCTCACGACGAAAATCAACATTTGACAAGTTTCGTACGTTTATAGATCTTTAGAGCTTTCGATCAAGCTCTGTATCAACGCGATCCGTGCACGGAGAGCCGAAATACACGACTTGCAAGATTTCCAACATTGCCGAAATCGTCAGTTTGACGAAGAATTTTCGTTCTTCTCAAGACTAGATATATATGACATACGCTTGCACTGTATATATGTCATGTTAGGCTAAAAATAGTTCCGAGCACGGCTCCGAGAAGTTTACGTAGATGGCACAAGAAATCGTGACACGATCGCTCGCGGCTCGGTCAATAATAACGTATTAAATTTCCTAAACAATCCGTCGGCTGGGTGACACACGACGCGAACGAATGGACGGAAAGAATATCGGAGCCAGTGTTGCAAAAATCGCAAATTTAAGAAATAAACCGATGAACATCACTTGCATCGATTTTTCGATCTATAATAATGTTGCGACGTCAAAATTGGACCTAGTATGGCTTCGCTTTCTTGAACGACGCTGCCTTCCCTTTTAGGTTTATAAGAGCATAGTTGTTAAAATAGTCGTGATAATGAATAAGGAAGCATTACAATCTTGCTCCAATTGTAAAACGAACGTGTGAAACTTACTAATTTAATTTTGTTTTCTGCATTTTCATTAATGCGTGAGTTATGTTTTTTGTTTTTTATTCATACTTATTTATCATTTTTAATTTGATTAGTTCAGGGTCAGTCTGGTCCCAGTGTGACAGCAGTGTGATTCCAGAGAGATGTGGAAGCCAAGGGTCAAGTTTCAATCATTCTTTTATTGTGAATTCAAAGTAAAAGTATGAAAAAGCAAGAGAACAGAAAGATCAGAACATTGAATACAGAACTGTAGAACCGTCAGAATTCCTTTCGATAATATAGAATCGTACAGAGATTCTCAATGATGCCGTTCTACGTTTTGACCTTTCTATATTTTGTCATTCTGTATTTCGGCTTTCTATAAATTTACGATTTTTTACACTTGGACTTTCTACATTTTTAAATTTATCAATAAGATTTTCGCGTCTATGAAATTTCGATATTCCGGTCCTTCTATCAATCGATCAATATAATTTTTTACCCCCTACCCATCGGCTGCGGTAATCTTATTGCCGAGAGATCACGAATCTAACAGTTGAAAATCAAATCGTAAATCAAAGGAACTTCGACTGACTGAAATGTTCTTCGAAATAACAAGGAACAATTAAAAATATCTAACGTTATTAAAAACCATCGCAATTCATTTCACATCACATGATAGCGGTGAAAAAAGCGCCCGACAAGCGTTGGAAATTATGATCACGATGATAAACATCAAATGGATTCAATCCATCAACGTTCTATCAACTTCTATCTTATCATGTACTTTCGTTGATTAACAGTCATCGAGTGATTTCCATTCATTTCCGAACATTTCACGGCGTTCGGTTTCTATCCAATCTGGAAACAACTGAAATTCGCCCAAAACGTATGGAAACCATAGAAAATGATAAGGTATAAATCGATACAAATCACTCGAAACCAATGTCAACGAGGTGGAATCATTCGTTTGATTTCCAAGCGAATGGCCCCTCGGACAGACTCGAACTATAATATGTGGAGTTCTGGAGATTTCGCGGTAAGCCATTACAGTATGCGAAATATCCGCTCGGCGAGAGGCTCGAGTCGTCCGACACATGCGAAACCTTAAGGGGCATTTTTCAGATGACGATCTCAGACTCTTTGGAACTTCAGGTCTGGGAATTCCGGGGAGTTTCTCGAAAGTTCACAGGCTCGTCTCTCCACCAGGGTGTTCGGCATTTCGATATTCCGATGTACCGTAAAAGTTTTTCGATTACTTCCGTCTGAAATATTACATATAACAATCCAAAATCCTGCTACGTATTATACAACACGATTTTGGCATTCGCTGCTGATATCAATACACCATAAAACCGAACACAATAACTGTTTTTCAATCGCAAAATATGTAACGGAGCTTCTTCTGCGTTCCATTGCCACAAAAAAAAATTATAGACGCGTTTATACAGTGTCGGTAGGTAATCGGGAAAAGTACGTTACTTGTAACCCGAGCAAAGAAATCTCGTGGATCTTTCCAATTTTTTATACAAACCTCAAACATCAAAAAAAAAAAAAAAAACAAAAGAAAAACTCCACGGCGGTCTTCGGTTCATCGGAAACGGTGAACAAAGATTGTTCATTTTGACAACAAATCGCAAACGCAGCATCGACTCGCGGTATCGAGCATTATAATTCCTACGACACCGCCGTTATATGTCCCCGCGATTTCTCCCTCACCTCGGAATTTCTTTTCCCCGTTTCGTTCGTGTTTCCCTCGCATGCGAACCTCCGCTGACAGCCTGGGGCGTATAGTCGCGGCGTTCGCGGTTTTCTCCTTCGAGGTATCCGCGCGTTCTTCTGGTGCACAGAAGGCAGCGAAGAATACATGTTCGCCACGCACGAAGGTAGCCACGTTTTTTTGCTTCTTTTCCTTTTCATTCGACTCTATGTTGTACTTTATTTTATTTTCTCTCAAATCCACACTCTTCCCCAGAGAACGGACGAAATAGAATGATTTCTCGTCAAAATCACGCTTCGTCCTCTCGAGACCACGTTTCAATTTCGATCGGTCAAATTATCGTTGTAAAATTTTCCGCACCTGCGGAGCTTCGAAAATTTCATACCAGCGCTGAATCGAGGCCCTGATTATTAAATTCTTTCATCTTTTCCCTGCTTTTTGTAACCCAAGTCCAACGATCATGAACTGTTTGAGGATTACTGGTTCTAAGTTTGCTTCTTGCCAAGAGAGAGAGAGAGAGAGAGAAGAGCAGAGCAGACGAGACCCGTGGGCATCGTTTTTAGACGGGTCGTCGTGGTGCTTTAATATTCTCCTGAGAGCGCCTCAATTTTCCACGGACATTTGCATACACGTTGAAAAATATACCTCGCCGCTTTTTTTATTCTTCGTAATATATTTATTTTTATGTTTTTCTACAATCTTTTTTTTTCCACTCTTTTTGTTTCACAATTTTTGTTTTGTTTTGCCTCCTAAGCTGTCTCGGGGCTGCCGTTTGAATGGTCTCATGAAAACAATCGTCTGTCTCTGCAGGTTCTTTAAATGTACTTGTTAAAACTTACAGGCCTAACTTTGCGTAGACGTGTTTTTGCATAAAATTGCATCAACTTCTAACAGAATGAACGGTCATTCGTTCAGAGATTATCCAGACTTGTTCCTATGTAGGTACAGAAGATGCAGACACCACATGGACATCTGTATATTTGAATAAGCCCTTCGAATTATTAGATGTGTAATTAAATGCGTAATGTCTATTACACGTGATACGGTTATTTTCAAAAATTTTACCACTCACATATTGACACTAAAGAATACCATTTTCATAAACAAAATATACGAACGCATCTTGTCAATTCTTTCGATACGAACGAAGCTCATTTCCATGCTTTTATAATGCACGAAAAAAGCGATGTCAGTTATTCATTCACTCGCGTGAAGATCACTTGCAATTAACCGCCGTAGGAACAAGATCAGGAATCCTGAAATGCAGCGGGTCGCAAATTTCTTATCATTAAAAAAAAAAAAAAAATGTTCACACTGACATTCTGTAAATGTCTTTAGTTACAGATACTTGTACAGGATCGTTTCGAAATCGGCATCACGTTCAGCCCCATTTCTCCCTTCTTCGCTTCGGTTAACGTTTTACGTTTACTTTCACCTCGTTTCATTTCGTTTCATTCTTTTTTCTCCTTTTCTTTTTCCTCGTTCGCAGAGGGAGCAATTTTACGGTGACCTTAATTAGCCAACGTTGGCCGGATCAAAACAGGAGCAAACGATCGTCGGGTCAAAACGAGTTCATTAAAAGCACCCGCGGAAGGACGAGAGGAATACGCGTGCGCTTCCACCGCATGCGGCGAGACATCCGCGGCCTCGCTGTTGAAAAACCGATCGCTGTTAAGGGAGCTTTCCAGTGTGACAGCCCAAAAAATCGCTGTTTTTCGCGATTTTTTTTTTTAAAGAAAAAATGATCTAATCGGTCTGGTTTTTTTTTTGTATATTAATTGGGTATTGAAGAATACTAAACAATTTTTTAAAGATCGATTTATTTATTAATTAATATCTATAAAAATGATGAAACAATTGTTACAGAAAATGCACTTGGATGTGGTGTCCACGTTGGGGGTCACAATTTTGATCTGAAACAAAAAACACAAAAAGATTATTGATCGGTATATAATTGGCTTTCGTGCTATGGAGGCTTTTTTCTTTTTTTTTCTTTTTGCAAAAATGGCGCCGGTTTGAACAAAAAGTATCGATTTTAGCATTTTTTTTGGCAGTTTTTTTTACAAAAAAATAGGAAGATGTCAAAAAAAAAAAAAAAAGCTTCCATAGCACGATAAACAATGACGTTAAGAATATTGTGTAAAAAATTCAACTCGATAGCTTTAAAACTCTGCCCTCCAAGTTGGACACCGTTTTGAAAAATGCTGTTTCGAGAAAAACGCGTTCAAAGTTTCAAGTCAGGAAATTTTACATAAATCGTTTACTTACGGTCAATCAGCGATGCCAGGTCCGTACAATATCCCTTCTGCTTCTTCGAAAAGATCGTGCTCAATGGATTGTTCAGTCCGACGAGCTGTCCTCGCCTCTTTGCTGTCCAGGGACGCCTGGCGGTTTGCTTGGATGATGCGCGCATTCTTGTACTTAGCGGCGAAATCTGCGGCGCTCGGCCCTATCGTGCATCCCGTCGTCTCCAAAATTTTTAAAATTGGGTCGTAACCTTCATTGAAGGTGCACACAGCACACTGCGTAGCGATTTCTACTATCTGCTTGCCGCAGAATACGTGCTTTGGGGCTAGTTGCCACACACAGTGATTGATTGATTTTCAAGAATTTAGCACGCCATCCGCTTTTTTTTTGAAAATTGAGTGCGACAAAAAAATAAGTCGCGCGACTAATTTACGGCTAATTAACGGCAAATTATGCAATAGTCCGAATTCACATTTTCGACAATTGGCGAGCCAAGTTCATGTACGTGCAGGTAGGAACGAGACAATAGAAATAACAGTCGCACGGGCAGACGGCCGACGCGGCAGCTGTAGCGCTCCGTTGCCTTCTTCCAAAAAATGCTGTACAGTAACCGAATAATCTGAATTTCGGCATGAAAATTTCAGGGAATATTCGGAAGAGTGTATACTATTCGATAAAGCAAAAAAAAAAAAATCGATTTTTTGAAAATTTCACACTGGAAAGCTCCCTTAAGCGAGGTTCTCTCCCCCCCCCCCCCCCCCCCCCCCCCGCGCCGTTTCATCCACCCTCCCCCGCCATCGCCGCATTGTCTCACGTTAATCCTTCGGCGTATTCGTTTGTTTATCGCCGAAACTTGCTCGACATTTCTTGCGTTTTCGCCGTTCGTTTCACCACGCTCGAAGGTGTGTATCCGTATACATACCTACATTGCACCTGTGAACGTCCTTGTAGATGTATAGAGTACACGTATATACATATAAATCTTGCGAGTTTCAACCATGGAAATAAATCCCTTTCTAATTGCGCGAGACAAAAAGGAGCCACCGTATTGCTTGCGCTGCTTATACCACTGCATCGCATTGCACCGCATCGGTTCTCCAAGGTAAAAGCGAACCGACCGTATAAATACATCTACACACGTCTAACATTCGTCCATGTTCGTATACCTACCTCTGTACATATTCGCGTCACGGCCGACAAAGAATACTTACCCGGATTAATCGCAATTTTATACCAGTGTATGTTGGTGTATACCTATGTATGTTACAGGACGCATCGTGTATTCGGGCGTTCAACGAAATGTCAGCGCGTTCGACAGTTTTGCGAAATTTTCATTTCTGGACGAGCGTTGATTGCTTCAGTATCCAACTATGTAATCTAAACTTGATATGTCGCATTTTTTTTTTTTTTTTAATCTGAAAGCTTGTCTGGCAGAACAAGAAGAATTATTTTCTTTACGAAATTTCGAAGAAGGAATTCAAAATTTGTCGAATTTTCAACCGTCCATGGCACCCATTGTCGGACGGTGTAATAAGTGGTTACAGACTACTTTTGCTCAAATGATTTCTTACCACTTTCCCTCCCGATATTTTCTTGTTAGTCGCTTGCGTTATTATTCCCAAGTACAGAGTTCATAGATACAGGTATTGAAGTTAAAAAAGGTAAATAATAGGGTAAAGTTATCAGCTTTAACAGGAGCGTTGCACATCGAGTTATCATCACGGGCTGCGCGCGGTTACAAAAGTACTTATTAAAACTTTATCAAAGTTACAATTGTAATTATGACAATTAGAATTAATTATGATAACAAGATATACGCAGCTATACTCGCGATTACATGTGACAAAATAGGTCGACTACTAATCGGCCTCAAATTAGAGAGCTAGCATATAAAATTTACGTCTATAAGGGACATGAGGAAACGTCAACAATAACGAGCCAGGTATCGTAGTATCATCGAATACCGTTCGAATTATAGTACCCTCTATAAAATTTGATTAAAAATGAATGATTTATAACTATATATTAGAATTGCCTCTGCAAAGGATGAGAGATCTAAATTTGAAACGAGCGAATCGTTACCCTACCTCCTCTCGAGTTTCTGTTATAAAACCGCTAATCACTGGCGATTCTTGAGTTATTCAATGCACGAGTTTACACCCCGCGGCGAAAGGAACGCTTATATGTGCGTGGCCAATAGCGGTGACAAAGAGCGGGTAATTCGAATCCCCTCGGTGCCAGACGGGGATGAAAAGTTCCCATTTGCGTCTTCTTTTCGCGTAGGTACAATAAACAATAACGAGGGCAGAGACGCGATATCGGCGACGCCAGTTATCGTCCGCGATCCGCACGTGCTGCGAACCCCGGGATACGAGAATCGGGCGTGGCGTCTGCCGCCCCGCTGGGAGTGTTGACGTATCTACAGGGCTGAAAGTATCGCGTAAACACGAGATGCCCACGGCACCAGGGCCAGTCAAGGGAGCCAAACGAATCGAATTAGCTTGCTCGTAAAGCGCTCCTCGGGGGGCGACGCGATACCGATTCATTCGACCGAAAATGGCACCAAAGATCCGCCTCGAAACGACACCAACCCTCCACCCCGAAGGGTGAGAGGCACTTGTTGCCGTCAGGGTGGCGCCACGACTCGAGCGCAAGAATCGACGGGAGCCGGTGAAGACGATTGCCCGCATCGATCGAGTCCGATCCGTCGCGTTGCCAACAACGATTTCCAACCTCTGGACGTCTCCGTCACTTGTTGTCGAGGAATAACGGCGACGCGGAAATCGGAACTCGGGTGTCGGTTCCGTGGCCCGTCGATCCCTCCGACAATGCAACGAGTACCGCTCCTCTCTTCCACGTTCCCGACTCGCTGCCTCTACGGTGCAGAGTGCATCGCCGATCCCCGGCGTCGCGTTGGTTCAGCGGTGAGCGGGAACGTTCACGGCAGTTTGAACTTCCTGCCGAGCATCGGTGATGCGCAGTGCCACCTCGACGGACTAAATTCCCCAAAGCATGCCTCCCTTTGTTATTTATCGTTACGTTTTCACAGCCGCGTCCGCCTGCCGGCTTAACCGAGAGCCTGCGGGAACACAGAGAGTGTTTATGGTAAAAGCTGACATTTATACACTCTTCGTATATCACACATATATACGTATGTGTATATAACGTATGTATGGTTGAGCGAAGCGCGCTTACGTACGATCACCGTCCATGAAATATTTTACGCCACGTTACGCTATCGGGCCAACGCCATCTGTCCAGGAGCGCGAACCGGAGAGCGAGAGAGAGCGAGAGAGAGAGAGAGAGAGCAACCTCGGAGACAATAGATGACACCGCTAGCCAAGCGCCAGTATGGGTATTCACCGGAGAAGAGAGAAGTAAAAGAGTGTGAAGTGGAAAAAAAAAATGGGAGAAAAAAACCAACGGATAGATAAAAAAAAGGAAAAAAATATTAAATAATAAAAAATGGGAAAAACCCAGGTACACACGAACGCACAAATACCCGCGAGATACGCGCAACCGTGAACGGGGAATGCATGCGCCTCGTGACGTAATGACGTGCCATGAATATGGAAAAAAGTAACAAATGTCGCCCCAACAAAGGACCAAAGAATAACACCGAACGACACCTCGAACGACACCATTGTCCGATACGTGTCCTCAATACGAAACGCCTTCGATCTCTCGGTCAGATTCGACTCGTCCTCCTTTTCCTCCTCATCCTCCTCCTCCTTCTCTTCCTCTTCCTCTTCCTCTTCCTCTTCCCTCGGGGCTCTCAGGTTCCTCCGGACTGCTGTGGACCCGCGCCGAATGTCCCGTACAAGTCGTCATTAGCGGGACGCGGTCGGAAGCGAGCCAGAGGACGCGGATCTACACCTCGATGAACACGGCACGAGAAGTTCCCCTCCGTCCTTCTCGGGTAAGGCCTCCGCCTGTCCAACGACGGTGGAGGAGGACGACGACGTCTTGCCGGCGTCCCCGAGCGCGTCCAGCCCGAGTGTCCGGCAACCGTGAGGAAATCACGCACCGTAACGAAAATATCTTTCCACCGTATAAGCTTTGGCGGCGGGCGGGCGGGGTGCTCCTCGATCCCCGGGTCCCCGTCGACCTGGGAACCTCACCGAAGAACGATGCATGCACGTGTCGCTTCCTCCGCTCTGCAGGACGGACCTCTTCAAAGGCATTATAATTACGCCGTAAACATTGTACGTAACAACCTACGACCGCTTCGACCGACGGTGCCGCTCCCAGAATAATACTCGACCTCCCTTCGAACCCGCTCGAAACGACGCCTCGTCCTTCGCTCCGCATCGTCAATTCTTTTTCCCCTTCGCCGCGATACCCTGCAGAATCGACGACGACGAAACCTTGGAAATCACCACTGATCGTTCAATTCCATCCACCCCCTCTGACCCTCACTGTTATACAGTCCGCGGAATTTATACCCGAATACTTTGCAAATAGTTTTCCGCATTAGGGTAGCCATTATCTTGAAATCTTGAGTCAGGGAACAGAGGCACTGCTCGGTCGATATAACAATGTGGAACATACCTTGGCAGCAAACAACCACTGCGACAACCAGAGTAGAGTGTTCACCACAGCCAGTCCAATCGGGATTGGCACTTTGAGTTGAATCATTACTAGACCGGTCCAGTACTGACTGCATGGTGCCGGTTAATTCATGCATAGAAAAGAATGAATATAGGTACCCGTTTTGTCAGATCCTAAACTTGGTCTCCATCAAATCTTTACAAAAAGGACGAAATCTCAACAAATTGATTACCGCTACGCTCACTTTGTAATCAGTTTATTTGAGGTCAGGCAGAGTTTTTCATGCCTGACAAGAACGGCGTCGCACGCTTTTGGATCCCGGTTTGTACGCTCATAATCACGTGTGTATATACCTGCAAAACTGCATCCACTCGACGGTCGAAGGTTATTCCGCGAGCTGTCAGATGACCTTCGTTGTTACCAACTAGCGTAACAAGACTTGCGAAATACTCTCACCTCACCTCACGGAAGATGCGATCCCAGGCAATAAGCCCCGGCCTATCGTCACCGTTGCATTCGACTCGCCAGCAAATTCACCTACGCTGGACTATCGAACGAATTCCAGTGATCGGCTTATCGGTGCACAGGACCCGCGTTCCGCTCTACCCGGAAGACGAGGGTACGTGGGTATGCATGTAGAGCTTGGAACGACCGCGAGAGAACGAGGCTGCACTGTAGGAAGACGGTTGGTTAGAAGGGGGACAAGATTTCCGAGACGATAAATCGGCGAGGAGAGAACCGCGTGGCGGAACAATCTCACCTGACGGTCTCTTCTCTTTCGGACGCTCCTGTATTTCCCACCTAACTATTTTTTACACGGTGTACATAAAATATCCATGTAAATCATCACATTGTGCACCTTGGTTTTGCCTTACTACTTCTCACTGTGATGCCTGGCAGCGGTACGTCGTCTTGTAACTGTGAAAATGAAACGAGGAACTCGGTTCTCCGACAGTTAACTCACCATCCATTCGACACATTTTTTTGGAGGACAGAAAAGCGTTCCAGTAGGTAAAAACATGCAATTCTCTTCACGACCGACGTTCGTGCAGTAGGTATCTAACTAAGTAAACGCTGTGTTGTTGCTCGTCGTTAATTCGTCGGCAAATCCCACAGGACGCGACGCGTGATTCATTCGAGACCATGGTCAAGATCACGGCGTTGACGATTCTCCACATAACATATCGATGTATATACATGGTCTTGAACGAAATACGTGCTCGGGAAATTCCGCCCTACCCAGATACCTGTGCTATCATCTGGTAGGTGTAACGTCATATTGGGTCTGATCGTACCGACGCAAGTCATTCTTGCAATTCAATGCATGTTCACGGACGTAGTTAAACGGCGAGATTGTACCTGGGTACAGGTTACACGGACACGCGTGTTACCGCGAGGCCCACGGATGCCGGACGTGTGTTGGAACACATAGTTAGATAGACGTAGAGGTAGGCAGTGGTGTGTGGCTACGTGTACACGCGGCAGTCATGCGATTCGTATCTCTGCCACCTCACAGCCTCGCGTCAGTCCATTGTTTCACGTGTGGGGCGGCAAGGTAGCCTTACGTAAGGCGATTCCGATACTATCTTGGCACACTAGGCTCTGCGATCCACGCTCGCCTTGCGCCTACGCTACAGTATGGCTCTGAGTTACGGCCACGAGAGTGTGGGAGTGCGTTGCCGTGGCCAACCACTCGATAGATCTACAAGCTTCTGCGTGCGTGTATCCCTCCCCTTCTGCTCCCTCATCGGCCGACGCAAATGTGATCGAGGTATTCGCATGTAACCACTTCTCGTTGTTTTAACCATGTAGCAGGTATGGCTCGTACGGAAGCGTTTCCATCTCCGCCCGTGCATGGTAGATCCCTAGCCTATGCACCCTTTCAGGAATTAACGATGAATTTCAACATGCGTATGGCCGAAGGAGAGACAGAAAAGGGAAAATGAAAATAATTTTAATAAAAACGTAACGTTGAGTCAGAGATAGTATCCGGTATGGTAAGCGGTGATGGATGGATGGTGCAGAACTCGGATGGTCATTATTCGATTGTAAATAATTCCTCTACCGTTATAAATTCAAAGGGAAATTAATAATTCGATTCGTGGAAATATACGGTCTATCTAATCGTTGCTTGACATCGGTATAGGGGGAACTGACTGAGTGCGGAGACTAATTTTAGACGCGGTCTGATACGGCGATCAACGAACAAGGGAAACTTGGAAGTAGGTATAACCTATGGTGGGAGTCGGGTGCAATACCGTGATCGGAAATATAACCATTGGCCAACTTCTCGCTGGAAGTATTGCTTAGGAAACGGATGAAGGATGCGCGAAGAATCTTCCTCCGATCGTATGACTGATAAGGCCAACCTTGACATCCATGCATATTGCACCATCGGTTATAGAAGCTGAGAGGCGGATGAGCGCGGGAGGGAGTTTGTGTCAGTCAGTAAGTCAGTCAGTCAGTAAGTCGGCCAGAAGATACCGAGTCGCCGTTTGTCACTTTGTACGTTTGTTTGCAAAGTGTCACCGATGAAAATAAGCTTTCGTTTCCCGAGAGCGAAACTAATGAGCCCACGCGTCAGGACGAACGTGACCGCCATGACGAAGCGAGGGACTCGAGAATTGACAGGCGAGACGCGACCGTGCACGCTCTGTGTATATCTCGCTTATCAGCACCGGTTCCGTTCCATTCAGCATCCGTACGAACGAAAGTCGAACCGTAAACGGATGCGTAAAATTAGCGCAAGGATGTTTTTTGTTTTGTTTTTTTTTTTTTTAAGTTCGCGACGGACACTGCGAAATCGTCGGACAATCACCGACGGGCGACGGAGGGAATCGCCTCCGGCGTCGGTCAATTTGTAACGACTTCCCGTGAAAATGATTGCGGGAGCTGACGGAAGAGGGGTAGGAAGCTCGTACATGCGGCGATGCCCACGAAAGCGGGAAAACGAGAGATATAAATTAAGTTCATTTAGTGGATACACGAGTCGCAGGTCGGTTTACATTCATGCGGTGGGTATTAACATACGCTGCCGAGATACACGGTGGGTGGGTGCACACCTAACCACTGCCGGCAGGCACACATATGCGCGGACGTGCGCGAGTGGAACCGTTAAAACGCCGAACAACGAGGACCTGGGAAACAGTTACTAGAACAATTTACGATTATAAAAGGTAACAGCAGCGGGCGTTTTCACGCTAGAATAACAATGCCCGCGCCATATGAATCCACCGTCTACCCAGGTACTGCATCCCCGAGCATTATACCGTTTATCCCCAGCAATAACCGGTGTTGTGACGCAGGCATGCGCACCGCGTCTCCACGCCTCAATGCTCATGGGAGTGTTCGCTTCCCAACGCCCTCCCGAAGGACATTCCCTTAGCTTTCGACTAGACGAGTTCCCGGACACCACCTTCCTGCCCACGCCGTACGACAACTGTTCGCGAATCGAGACTAACGAATAATTCGCTGCGATATTCGAGAACGGGAAGAAATGAAAAGGCGATAATTTTTTTTGATTTTTAAGAAAACGAACCGGAAGCGAACTCGTCGTTTTCGCTGACGCAAAACCGCATAAAATAACCACCAGCCTTCCGAGTGGTCGGAGA